>NC_058377.1:32161795-32763295 GCF_018350175.1 Felis catus
CTTCAACAAATGCTTTCTGGAGTGGCTGGAATGTAGTGGTTCTGTTGTAAGGGATTGAAAATAGAAAGGTGGCCAGGGTGCTGTACGTGCTCTCCAAAAGAGCTTAGAAATGATAAAAACAAGATGCCAGTGAGACAGAGCAGGCTCCACCCCAGGTGTGGGAAGGACTAACAGAAGCTGAGTCTCCAGGGAAGAGAAGGAAGTATTTCCTTTTCAATGTGAATGAGGGACTCTAAAGGCCCTGATCTCCTCCTGAGAACAAAAGGAAATACTGTACAAAGAAGGAAACATGTGAGCGAATGCACCAAATTTCTAATGACCCCATGAAGACACATGTGACCAAGATGGAGAAGAAGGAAGCCCAGGACAAAGCCAGCCTGGCAGTGGGAACCAATCTCCCCAGGACTCATCAATGAACTTGGGGATAGAAAACTGAACTGCAAAATAGCTGAACAACTTTATGGGCACAGACTTAGAAGGAAACGTGTTTAGTTCAGAGGCAGCCAGCAAAGATGAGCCCTAGTGAAGCTGCGGGCTTTGGTCAAGACTCAGAGGAGTTACACTTCAAAAATCAGGGGACAGGAAATAACTCAGCTTCCTTAGGGATTGGCCTGCTGTGAACAATCTCACTAGCAGAACTGATGCAGGGATCCAGTACTACTGGCACCCCTACCCCTTTCCAGAAATAAATTTCTGTGGTTTCTGCAGCAAGATCATTGATTTTTCCCCTACACATTCTTGACCCATGTGTGGTCCTGAACAAAAATGACCTAATTCCTGGATGACAAGACAACGTGATGGGACTGAATCCCAAGCAGATTCAGATTATCAATGTTATTAATGCTGATACCTTCCCTCTTCCACCCCAAATACATGACACAATATGTGACAAGCACTTAGGACAGAAAGGAAAATGCGGGTGACAGAAAGCAAGGTAAGAAGGACAGGCACAATTCTGAGTGCATTTGGCAAAAAATTTGAAAAAGGAATTTTAGTTATCTCTACTGGCCGTCACATTCATTCATACAACAGTACTTGTGATAGTTCTCACCTGAACATTTTAGTCTTCTATAGCCACTTTTCTTTCTTCATAGAATTCTTCAAGGATGCCTGCTTTGTCCTTCAGCTGTTTGACTTTTGCTTCTTTGGTTGCTTTCACAGACCTCAATGCATTACACTTGTCTTCCAGGGCCTTTTTATTTTCTGTACAAACATGGATTTGCTTTCTAAGTGTGCACATGACCTGAGACTTGTTTTTGGTGAGATAGGAAAAGGGCAAGAACCGTGAAGGCAGGAAGGCCCTCTTTCCCTTTCCAATGCAAAGTCATTGTCACCAATATGGGGATTTCTCCGCAACAGACAGCATACTTTCCAGTTGACAGTTATTGGACCTCAAGACTCTCAAACTCTACATGCTCGAATTCACCATTTTCATCTTGCGTTTTTAAGACAGATATGAGAAAAACACTTTCCATAAGTAATGATTGCACAAAAATTTGAGTGCACCTAACAGAACAGGATTGTGCATTGCAATAAACAAAGACCTTGAGGCATAAATATAACTAGGAGAAGATAAAGATGGTGGGAAATAGTTCATGTCAGATAGCTTATAAATGGTTTTCTTGTTGGGATATATATATATATATATTATATACATCTGTATATGTGTGTGTGTGCAGACACACACACAAACACACACTTCTTCCCCATTCACGTTGAAAATTCACTGTTCAGCATTAAGAGAGAAAGAGACTATGGAGCACCTGGGTGGCTCGCTCAGTTGAGCATCAGACTCTTGATTTGGGGTCAGGTCATGATTCTAGGATCGTGCGATCCAGACCTGTGTTGGGCTCCACACTGAGCGTGGATCCTGCTTAAGATTCTCTCTCTTTCCCTCTGCCCCTCTCGCATGCCCTCTCTCACTAAAATTGAAACAAAAAATTCATAAAGAACAATTTAAAAATATTTTTTTAAAAGGAAAGGATTATACACTGTGGCTATCACCCTTTGTCTCTCAACTATATTTGGGAATTTTCTACATATCTTGGAGGGCAGAGTTGAATGATGTGATAAATTACCTAGTTGTGAAAATAAAAGATAACTCCTAGTCCCTGAAATAGCAAAACTCATCTTGGTGGTCCTGGTGAAATTCTAGCTCATTGTTCAGAAAGAGGTTTGGCTCCCAGAGGCCCACTCTCTACTGTGGGAAATGGCAAGCAAATATGCTGTGCCCACTTCACCCAATGAATAAAAGCCTCCAAAGCCAAATTACAGTAAAACTCAGCAGCCAACTCTTACCACTTCCTGATTCTTCACATTCCTCTCTCTCTGAGTTTGCAAGGCAACAAGTGCACTTTGAAGGGTGTCATTTAAAATTTCATTGAAGTGGGTTCCTGGGCGGCTCAGTCAGTTAAGCATCCCACTTCAGCTCAGGTCGTCATCTCGTGGTTTGTGAGTTTGAGCCCTGTGTCAGACTCTGTGCTGACAGTTCAGAGCCTGGAGCCTGTTTTGGATTCTGTGTCTCCCTCTCTCTCTACTCCTCCCCTGCTCCTGCTTGTGCTCTGTCTCTCCCTGTCTCTCAAAAAATTAATAAACACTATTTTTTTAATTTCTTTAAAGTGCTTATTATTTTGACGTTCTCCTTCAACAAAACATGTTGAATGAGTAATAATAATTCATTCCTTTTATTTGTGTTTTTAGAATGCAATCCAGGCAAAGAAGGGATTCTTACATTCAGTTTAAAAGCTTCATCAGAGAGAAACTTACTTTCTCTCATAGTTTCCTGAAGACATTTCCTTAACTCACTGTTGTATAAAACACGAAAAAGGAATCAGAATTAAAAAAAAAAAAAAAAAGCACAGTGCTAGATAAACCTATCTTCTAATGTGTGACTCCTTTCACAAATAAAGAGGTAGCTCTTTACATTTGTGAAGCTTGTGTTGAATTGGTTTTGTTTATAGAACACATGAAATAGGTCAGTAGGATGCTCTACCAGAGTGGCAGTAACCAAAATGAAATCACAAAAAAATATTTGAAAGGGCAATGCTACCTTCTGTTCCCAAATGGATATTTTTTCAGCAATGAAGTTCTCTGTTTTCTTTCTTAAAAGTATTGATCTTCTCAATTATTCACTGTAAACTAACTAAAAGGAGACAAAACATGTTCTAAGGCTGTTACCAAACCAGTGACCTCAAATAATCCCAGTGTATTAGCAGCACACATGATCTGACAGGTGGGTGTAACTAACATTTTAGCTTTCCCGTTGTGCCTGAAGAAATCAAGTTTTAGCAGCATGTTAAACCTAAGAAAACCTTATTTCAATGAGATTCCTATTTAAAATATTGTCCAAAATGGAGAAACACAATAAAATATCTTCTCATTTCTCTCCCATCTGGAAGCACCCTTCTTAGAAAATCCAATCACTTCAAATACTTATGTCACCACCAGAGATGAAACAAAAATCAAATCCTATCAACTTACATTTCTCTCCTCCAATTATTAAGGTACATAAATAGGTCCCTGCAAATAATGGAACAAACAAAACCATCCTTTAGTCTCGATTTGAGCCACTCACACTCCCAGGTGCTATTTGGAATTCCACACAAGGAAAGCTCAAACTGCTGCTGACTGACTGACTACTCGAAGGCCTTGGATGACTTCCTGCTGCTCACAGGTTGCCCTTCGTGAACCCTAGGCCGGGGGCCCTGGAGGACAAGGTCTTTGGAATCAAACATACGGGTACCATCTCAGCTTTACACTTAGTGGCTGGAGGATGTGGATTAATGGCAATTCCTAGAAGACAAACTTTTTTCATCCCAACGTGAGAATGTTAGCCTCCAACCTTAAAATTTTTTTTTTTCAACGTTTATTTATTTTTGGGACAGAGAGAGACAGAGCATGAACGGGGGAGGGGCAGAGAGAGAGGGAGACACAGAATTGGAAACAGGCTCCAGGCTCTGAGCCATCAGCCCAGAGCCCGACGTGGGGCTCGAACTCACGGACCGCGAGATCGTGACCTGGCTGAAGTCGGACGCTTAACCGACTGCGCCACCCAGGCGCCCCACCCTCCAACCTTAAAGGAATATTATTCAACACACACGAAGGACCCAATTACAGGCAACACATGTAAGCTCTAGAACAGACTCCTCTAACAGGGACTGATTCTGTCATCTGACCAGAAAGTGCAAACTTCTCTTTTGTTGGCCCAGTGTGAGAGCTCTCATGTCCTGAGATCACTCTTCTCCCCACCACCGCCACTGCATTCAAAGGGATGAACAACCAGCCTTTGAGGGCTCGTTAAGTGTCAGGCAGCCACCCTGGCTCTCAACAGACAGCGCCACAGGATCACCACAGTCTATGGAGCCTGTGCAGAATACATTACCCGCATTTGCAAAAATCTCATCTCCACTCATTCTCCCCTGGCATGAACGGCTTCCTCCACCTCAGACTCAGAACCATGGTTTAAACCTCTCTTGTGACACACACCCTGCCTGGCAATATCTGGCTTTGTCTCTAAGCTCAGGCTTCTTGATGGGCTTGTAGATAGAGAGTTTTCTCATCTTCACATTTCACGAAGAGCCAGGTCATGGCAAAGTACTCACTCCAAACCTCAGGCTCATATCATCACTTGTTTCCTAATCATTTCTATGTAAAATTACACTAATTTCATTCCCTCTACTCTGGTGATGTGTTCCTCCTCCTGATGTCTTAAGAGATGGCAACTCCCTCCACATTGTCACTTAGGCTCCAAACAGGGAAGAGAAAGATGAATTTCAAGAGTTAAAAAGTCAATTAGACATCAGAAGTCCCCATATTTATCCTTAGGTGAATCAAAACGCACATCAAGGGGCGCCTAGGTGGCTCAGTTGGTTGAGTGTCTGACTTTGGCTCAGGTCATGCATGATCTCACTCTTCGTGGGTTCTACCCTCCCATGGGGCTCTGTGGTGACAGGTAAGACCTGGTGCCCACTTTGGACTCTGTGTGTGTCTCTCCCTCTCTGTCCCTCCCCCACTTGCACTCTTTCTCTCTCAAACATTAAAAAAAAACAACCCACATCAAACACCAGTACTGAGAAAATATTGCAAAGAAAACTAAAGCTTAAATTCTTACCGTGATATTCTCAAGGCTCCATCTAAGAGGGGAAAAAACAAAATTAAATTTGGTGTCAAAACATATTATTAGTAAAAACCTATAGTTCCTGATAAGAGCAAAATAGTAATCCAGTGAAATTACAGTGATTTTATTTTGCATAATTAATTCACAGGATTAAAAGATAAGAAAAAATAGAATTTCCTATTTAAGTCATGTTACTTCACAATTTCTGTTAAAGAGCACAATGTAAATAGCTTTTTTTTTAAACAGAAAATTTGTTTATATTAAATGAACATTCAGCCTATTCAATTTTGACCATTGATAATACATTTAAAAAATGCTTTAAATTGTCATTTCCCTCGCTTATTTTTTTTTTTAAATCCAGTATCCACACTGAAGTTTAGAACTAGGATTATTTTGAATTCCTGAAATAAAGAAACAGGAAGGAAGGGAGGGAGGGAGGGACAGAGGAAGGGCGGGCAAAACCTTTGAGCTAAGACATGCCTCTTTTATTCTCTAGAAAGCTCTTCTGAAATACTACATGGAGTTGGCTGTCTGCTGAATTCATACAGAGTTATGGCACCTCAGGTGCCATGATTTTTTCCAGACTGCTACAAACAAAATAAAAGCCACCGAATGAGAAAAAGAATAAAACACGGCTAGAGCTAAAGCACAAGCAACAACAGAAATAACAGTTGATGTTTAAAAAAAGAGCAAAAAGAGCTCTGCAGACCTCAGTTCTCCTGATAAATTCTAGCTCATCAAATCTAGGCATGACCCGGTTTTGACACCATTAACATATTTCCCCATTCTAAAGTTTGAAAGGACGATGAGAGGCCGAGGCCAGCCCTAAACTCTTGCCAGGATATTAGAATATCATCATGCTATCAAAAAGCCACTTAGGAACCTCTGAGCTTCCCTGTCCCTTGTCACCCAGCCCCACAGGCGGGTAAGTGAAAAGGAATATGAACACACCAAATACTCAATATTTGTGTTTCTGTGTGAAGGCAAGTTTTCTCCAGTGGCAGGGAGAGGGGCAAATACTCATTTAGAAATAAATTCCAAAGTACTCTGTTCTTCCAGAAAAGATCTGCCCTCAAGAGGAACGAAGAGCCTAACTGGGGATTTCCCAAAGAGTAAGCAATACAGGTGAGGGAAAATACTCAACTCCAGGGCTCTCACCTTCCTGTCTCACCTGGGAGTCAATTCAGACTAACCCCTAGCCAGATAAATATAAAAACCTCACACTCATGTCCTATTTACCTCAGTTCCTTTACCAGCACATAACATTTGCCTTTCAACACAACTTACAAGGCATAGTAAAGTAAAAACCACACAGTTTGAACACAGATAGCAAGCATTAGAATTACACTTCCTATGGCAGAGATGTAGGAATTATCATCCTGGGAACTTAAAACCACTTCCATTCCTATGATAATGCAGATGATGAAAAAAGTGGACAACATGTAAAAAGAGATGGTGAATGTAAGCAGACAGCTGAACCTCTAAGATTTTAAAGTGATTTGAGAAGCAGCGAAGGCAGTCCTGAGAGGAAAATACATTGCAATCCAGGCCTATCTCAGGAAACAAGAAAAATCCCAAAACCACAATCTAACAGCACACCTAAAGGAAATAGAAGCAGAGCAGCAAAGACACCCCAAACCCAGCAGAAGAAGAGAAATAATAAAGATCAGACCAGAAATAAACAATATAGAATCTAAAACAACTGTAGAGCAGATCAATGAAACCAAGAGTTGTTTTTTTGAAAAAATAAAAAAAAATTGATAAACCTCTAGCCATGCTTCTCAAAAAGAAAAGGGAGATGACCCAAATAGATGAAATCATGAATGAAAGTGGAATTGTTACAACCAATCCCTCAGAAGTACAAGCAATTATCAGGGAATGCTATGAAAAATTATATGCCAACAAGCTGGGCAACCTGGAAGAAATGGACAAATTCCTAAACACCCACACACTTCCAAAACTCAAACAGGAGGAAACAGAAAGCTTGAACAGACCCATACCAGTGAAGAAATTGAATCGGTTATCAAAAATCTCCCAACAAATAAGAGTCCAGGACCAGATGGCTTCCCAGGGGAATTCTACCAGACATTTAAAGCAGAGATAATACCTATCCTTCTCAAGCCATTCCAAAAAATAGAAAGGGAAGGAAAACTTCCAGGCTCATTCTATGAAGCCAGTATTACTTTGATTCCTAAACCAGACAGAGACCAAGGAAAAAAAGAGAACTACAGGCCAACATCCCTGATGAATATGGACGCAAAAATTCTCAATAAGATACTAGCAAATCGAATTCAACAGCATATAAAAAGAATTATTCACCATGATCAAGTGGGATTCATTCCTGGGATGCAGGGCTGGTTCAACATTCACAAATCAATGTGATACGTCACATTAATAAAAGAAAAGATAAGAACCATATGATCCTGTCAATCGATGCAGAAAAAGCATTTGACAAAATTCAGCATCCTTTCTTAATAAAAACCCTTGAGCAAGTCGGGATAGAAGGAACATACTTACACATCATAAAAGCCATTTATGAAAAGCCCACACCTAATAGCATCCTCAATGGGGAAAAACTGAGAGCTTTCCCCTTGAGATCAGGAACACGACAGGGATGCCCACTCTCACCGCTGTTGTTTAACATAGTGTTGGAAGTGCTGGCATCAGCAATCAGACAACAAAAGGAAATCAAAGCATCAAGATTGGCAAAGATGAAGTCAAGCTTTCACTTATTGCAGATGACATGATACTATACATGGAAAATCCGGTAGACTCCACCAAAAGTCTGCTAGAACTGATACATGAATTCAGCAAGGTTGCAGGATACAAAACCAATGTACAGAAATCAGTTGCATTCTTATACACCAATAATGAAGCAACAGAAAGACAAATAAAGAAACTGATCCCATGCACAATTGCACCAAGAAGCATAAAATACCTAGGAATAAATCTAACCAAAGATGTACAAGATCTGTATGCTGAAAACTATAGAAAGCTTATGAAGGAAATTGAAGAAGATATAAAGCAATGGGAAAACATTCAGTGCTCATGGGTTGGAAGAATAAATATTGTTAAAATGTCAATACTACCCAAAGCTATCTACACATTCAATGCAATCCCAATCAAACTTGCACCAGCATTCTTCTCGAAGTTAGAACAAGCAATCCTAAAATTCATATGGAACCACAAAAGGCCCCAAATAGCCAAAGTAATTTTGAAGCAGAAGACCAAAGCAGGAGGCATCACAATCCCAGACTTTAGCCTCTACTACAAAGCTGTCATCATCAAGACAGCATGGTATTGGCACAAAAACAGACACATAGACCAATGGAATAGAATAGAAACCCCAGAACTAGACCCACAAACGGATGGCCAACTCATCTTTGACAAAGCAGGAAGGAATATCCAATGGAAAAAAGACAGTCTCTTTAACAAATGGTGCTGGGAGAACTGGACAGCAACATGCAGAAGATTGAAACTAGACCACTTTCTCACACCATTCACAAAAATAAACTCAAAATGGATGAAGGACCTGAATGTGAGACAGGAAACCATCCAAACCCTAGAGGAGAAAGCAGGAAAAGACCTCTCTGACCTCAGTCGTAGCAATTTCTTACTTGACACTTTCCCAAAGGCAAGGGAATTAAAAGCAAAAATGAACTATCGGGACCTCATCAAGATCAAAAGCTTCTGCACTGCAAAGGAAACAATCAACCAAACTAAAAGGCAACCAAAGGAATGGGAAAAGATATTTGCAAATGACATATCGGACAAAGGGCTAGTATCCAAAATCTATAAAGAGCTCACCAAGCTCCACACCCAAAAAACAAATAATCCAGTGAAGAAACGGGCAGGAAACATGAATAGACACTTCTAAAGAAGACATCCAGATGGCCCACAGGCACATGAGAAGATGCTCAATGTCGCTCCTCATCAAGGAAATACAAATCAAAACCACACTCAGATATCACCTCATGCCAGTCAGAGTGGCCAAAATGAACAAATCAGGAGATTATAGATGCTGGCGAGGATGTGGAGAAACAGGAACACTCTTGTACTGTTGGTGGGAATGCAAACTGGTGCAGCCACTCTGGAAAACAGTGTGGAGGTTCCTCAAAAAATTAAAAATAGACCTACCCTATGACCCAGCAATAGCACTGCTAGGAATTTACCCAAGGGATACAGGAGTGCTGATGCCTAGTGGCACTTGTACCCCAGTGTTTATGGCAGCACTTTCAACAAGAGCCAAATTATGGAAAGAGCCTAAATGTCCATCAACTGATGAATGGAGAAAGAAATTGTGGTTTATATACACAATGGAGTACTACATGGCAATGAGAAAGAATGAAATATGGCCTTTTGTAGCAACATGGATGGAACTGGAGAGTGCGATGCTAAGTGAAATAATGCATACAGCGAAAGACAGATATCATGTTTTCACTCTTATATGGATCCTGAGAAACTTAACAGAAACCCATGGGGGAGGAAAAGGAAAAAAAAAAAGAGGTTATAGAGGGAGGGAGCCAAAGCATAAGAGACTCTTAAAAACTGAGAACTGAGGGTTGATGGAGGTTGGAGCAAGGGGAGGGTGGGTGATGGGTACTGAAGAGGGCACCTGTTGGGATGAGCACTGGGTGTTGTTGGAAACCAATTTGACAATGAATTGCATATTTAAAAAATAATAAATAAAATAAATAAAAACATTAAAAAATTCTACATTTATGAATTTAATGTGCAATCTCCTAATTTTCCATATAGGATGTACATTTTTCTTTCAACTACATGTGGGATTTTCTCAGGACTAAAACATCTAATGTATGCATATACACAAAATATCAAATGAAGAAATCCACTCTAACGAAATGAAATCATACTGGTGAACATAGGTTACATTTTTTATGGCAGTACTCAAGGTGGGGTGATATTTTCAACTGGGGGGGGGGAGTTAACAGACACGTACACCACAAATCTTGAAGTTACAGCAACTTGCCTGCGCATCAGAAGGTCTGTCTTCTTTCTTACAGGGACAGAAAGGAGCCTTGAAAGTATGTGTGGTGAATGTAAAACTCAGGCAGGTCTGTGAATCTCTGACTGAGAAAATGAGAAAGAAAGGGGAAAAAAAAAGTGGAAATGTATCGAACAGGGTATCTAAGCATCAATTTTCATAAAGAAAAAATACCATCAGGCTTTTTCTTCTAAAATTGATTCAGGATGTTTGTTTGGTACAGTCTTACCCATACTGAGAAGTGGCCTTGGTATGTTCTTTGACCATGAGCAGTCTGGGAGGGACGCCGTGAATCTGCTTTTAGTAAAACTGCAATCAATTTAAAAGTATTTCAGATGTTCACGAGTTCATGAGAAATCAGAAAACATGCCAAATCTCAACTGAAAAGGGGATAAGGTAACGAGGATGTTTTTAAGATATTATTGATGAGATTCCTTCCAAAGAAGAGAAGAGAGGATAACTGTAACAAATTCTGTTGCAGGAATAATATTGAACATTCAAGAAACGGGCGGTTCCCGACACAACATACCTGTCAGGTTTCCAGTCGTTTCCAACGACTACAACATTGTTGGGAAAAAATCCCCACTGAAAGTTCATAAAAGCATGTGCGATGTGGAGGGCACATTGTGTTTTCATCTCTCGCTCTGGTTCCGGCAGGACTCGGAGAGTGGGTCTCAGCTCCTTCTTCTAGAAGGTCCTGAGAGTCAACATTTGGCGGCTTCACTTCCCAACTGAATGCGCCTCCTGTTCCTCCGAATTTGGGTCAGGCTTTCTCCCCCGAAAGAGGCCTGACCTGGAACAAACCAACCCCAGCCTCTCTGACATGGCGTCACGGGATCCCATGAATCCACGGATCCTCCAGGGAAATACCGGCAGGGGAAATGAGGAACAAACCACGGAACAGCCCAGAAAAAGCGAGGGACTGTGCCGCCAACCGACCACCCGCGCTTCCGGGGAAGCCGCCCAGGCCCTGCCTCCCCCGCCTCGGGACTCAGCCCCACCACCTAGGAGACGCCAAGGGGCTGCGAAGCCTCCAGGGTCTCCCCCAGGCCCGGGGACGGAACCTGCTGGAAACGCAGCTCTGGCTCTTTGCCCACACTCAGAGGCACTGGGTCCTCAGAAGCAAGGAAGCCTTCCCAGCCCCGAGGCGCCCTGGATCAGAAAAGCCTGGTTAGTGGGCGCCTTCTCAGGCCATCACTGCCCACGCAGAGGCCCGGCCCCTCCCTGGGCGTGGTGCGTGCGCGCCCTCTGCCGGCCGCCATGGGAATTCCGCAATGCTCAAGGCCATGGCTGCTCAGCTGGAAGTACTGAGAGTGCAGCTGGTCCAGTGAAGCCTGTTCTCCTGATCGGGAAGGGTCTTACCGAAGGGCTTGCTTGGGACACGAAGAAACCTTTTCCTTCTCCTTTTTACTGAGTGAAGAATGAAACCGAATTTATTGACGTAATGATATCATGTGTAATGCTTTAAGCAGCATTCACAGAAATAGACACCTGCTGACCTACAGATTATGGTGTTTAGCACCATAATACTTGGGTTAAATAAAAAAGTTGACACCTCTGAGAAAGAGATACAGGCTTCCAGCTATGGAATGAATAACTCATTGGGATCCAAGGTACAGCCCATAGAATAGCGTCAATCCTGTAAGAAAGCGTTGCATGCTTTCGCAATATAGCTACCCTTAGGTACCTGGAGAGCGTAATGTATACACACGGAATCACCATGATATATGCCTGAAACTGATACAACATGGTGAGTCTCCTATATTTCAATTAAAAATGACAAAATTTTTAATTTCTCCTTCACCATCAAAAATTATTTCTAATTGAGAACATATGAAATTCCATTTATACCACATTCTCTAACGTCAACATCTTGATGTTGAGAGCTTATTTTTCTTGTCAGTAATGTCTTTGAGGACACAAATGGGACAAGGTCAGAATGTGCATCTAGAGGGAGCTACACATCTGGTATAAATTTCCTGCCTCTATATGGGTAATTTCAATGAAAAGTGCTTTAGGGACGAAGATGGATGAAATCATTTCCATCAGACTCATAGGTAGATAATTGTGCCTTCAAATAATAATTGCCATCTCTTCATATCAGAGGAAGGCTGGGTGAAGATATAGGTTTCTCTTTTGATCTAAGAGAAGGCTGTGGTGTTTTAAACTGCTCACCTACCATCCAGAATCCAGAGATTAGCAGCCCTCGGCCTTCTGCTCTGTGCAGCCCTGTCCAGGAAACGGCACCACATCTCCTGTGTCCCCCTCTCCCCTGTCATGTTTTAGCTCAGGCCCTGATCACAGTGGATGAGAATCCTGTTTAGAGAAGCTGCTCATGCTGACCTTTACTGGAGCACGGCTGTTCCCAGCCACCGCAGGGAAGCATGTGGACAGCCAGATTTTGAGCCCTTGGTGGCCCAGCCATGACCCCAACGTGGATGGAAGGCTGGTTGCCTCCATAACCTGGGAGGAAGGAGGGCCAAGCAGGAGTCAGGGGCTCTGGGGCAGAACGCATGGGCTTTGAGGACCTGGAAAGAGTCACATGCTTACACCCAACTCCTCCTTGGTGGTGCGGAAGGAATGGGTATCATGTCATTGACTTCTGCCCTGCCTGGCCCTCAAAAAGGAAACAGTAGGGGGTGGGGCGACTTGGTAGCTCAGTCACTTAAGTGTCCCACTTTGGCTCAGGTCATGATCTCAGGATTTGTGAGTTTGAGCCCCACGTCGGGCTCTGTGCTGACAGCTCAGAGCCTGGAGCCTGCTTTGGATTCTGTGTCTCCCTCTCTCTCTGCCCCTCTCTCAATTGTGCTCTGTCTCTCTCTCTCACTCAAAAATAAACATTGCATCAAAATAAAAGATAAAAACAGAAAACACTGAGAGGAATATGGGCCATTATAAGACTCACACCCACAACTGCTACCATGAGTCTACCTCAGCTCCCACCTGGATTGGTGCTACCGTGAGGTAGCTGGTACGTGGGGAAATCCACAACGTGTGGATTCATGCAGGGTTTCCTCACTGTTCTACCCGAGACACTGCTGACCCCTCATCCATGTCTTGCAATCACGAATCAGCCATGTCCTGGGGGCTGATAGCTGCCCTGCTGATCACCACACACCACGGTGAGTAGGAAGTGCCACGTGCTTGCGAGGATCTATTGACGAGTGAACACAACTGTCACCAGATCTGGAGGAAGCTTGTGGCCACCACCCCAGAAGGAACCAGCGGGACATGTGCAGTCAATACAATTCAAACAGTCACTTATCTTCTGCCCCTATTACTGTAGATTCTCCCTGTTTGTGACCGTGTGTACAGGGGTCACACTGTGTACATCAACACAGAATGACCGTAGGTCCTCCTGGAAGCAGATAATGACAGAGATACAGAACTGTGATGGGTTTATTAAGGGAAACGAGGAAAAACAAAATAGAGGGGACAGGAATGGTCAGGGAAAGAATTCAGTCAAATATGCATACCAGACAACTTTTCTAAATATATCACATCACCACAGCCTATTGGTCATAGTTCAGGGTCCACGAAGTTCGCATTCTCCTGTAAGGCAACGAGATTTTGGGTTATTGCAATGGGATCTTGTGTTCTCCTCTATGTATTTTGTCTTCAACAATATATCTGTGGCCTTGGATGAACACTTAATTGTGTGGCTGCATCTGTGTGTGTACCTCTAAGGGATTAGGACTGTCTTCAAATCTTAGATATAGATCCCTGAATGTACACAGTATCACAGTTATCTTTTTCTTTTTCATAAAGTAGGACCTGAATTTTAAAAGAAAAAACACAGGGGTCTTTGCCGTATTTTTTGAAACAGGGATTGCCAACCTCTCAGCCTCAGGCATTACACTCTTAGTTTCATGAAATTGAATGAACATCTGTTGAGGACCTTCTGTGTGGAGATACATTCATTTCCACCCTGAGAAGGGTGAGTGTCCACTCCTCCCATACATTTTACAAATTCCTTAAGTGCTTCTCACCTCTTCATCGTACTGACCTCAGAAACCAACATTGTCCCTGTTTCTCAGATTACAAACCTGAGGCTCTGAGATGACCGCCGAGAGCTGGTGTTAGAGCTGACACAGCAGGAACACAGGCAAAACCTCAGGAGATTGCGAGGGAACTTTCGGAGACGCAAACCTGCAGGCAGGGTGGTGACAGCAGACGCAGGGGTGTGGTGACCAGAGTTCAGCAGGGGCGGCTCCTCCTCACCCCTGACTTCCCCACCAAGAGTCTGACTCAGGCTGAAGGCCAAGGAAGCGGCACAGCTGATCTACAACCTGCCTTCACATTTAGTCTCACTGAGACACGCTAACTTAGGCAGACAAGCATTTCCTAAGTTTAATTTCCTAAATCTTCCAGAACATTCTTCAAACATGTCCAGACCCTTCAGAAGACCAAGGGAAACAACAAACTTTATTTAGATTATGAACTAGGTGCACTGTGGTAACGTTGACATTTCAGAGATGATGACTGCATTCTACATTGTGGTTGAACCCGTGCAGCAGTCCTTTGCAGACTTCACACTGTCCTCATGCTCCCTTCCCAGTGTGTGGGCCCTGCCAGAAATGGCCTCCAAGTCCATCCTACTGACCCCAACGCCCTCCCCTCTGCACCTCCTCAAACTCTGCTTGCTGTGCTCAACTTCCCTTCTATTCCTGCGTGATTCAAGTTTCCCCCAGTTTTGCACTGGATCCTTCACTGGTACTTCCACTATGGTGACCACAAGGTCTGTGTCATATAATGCATGTGCCCCCTTTCAGACGGGACACCTGAGGCACCTACACTTAGGGGTGCATCTCATCCTTCACGGAGCTCAAAGCATTGTGTCTTTCAGACAGGCACCAGTACTCCTGATACATCTGCCTTTGTGTAAAACTCCTCTTTCTTGTAGACAAGAGAAACCTACAGCTGACCTCATTACAGGGAAATGACACAGCCCATTGTACACTATGTCCTGAGAAACTTGAGATATGTGACACTGTCCTCAGGCAGGCTTGCAGTTGAATTGCCAAGCCCTCACAAGCATCCCTACATCATTCCCACCAAGTCTTTCACCAAGAAGACGAATACGCTTTATCAGTCCCTCATCCAGTTCAGGTCATCTTACCAAATTTAGTACGTGGAGGAGCTGGGGGAGGAGGCGGAGGTGGCCCATCGCCCGTGACTGGTGGTGAAGGGTGGTCCATGGGGGACAGCCTGCAAGGCGATCCTGGGGAAGGACCAGGCCCTCTTGCATTCATAATGGCCTGCAGAACAGAAAAGAAAGCTATGTTCATAGGACAGAGCAAAGCACCAACACCAGCAAAAAGTGGCAACCCAAAGAAGCAGTGCTCATCTCCTGCCAGCTTGCCCACCACCAGGTTCCAAGAGGGCAGCATCAGCGCCAAAATCTCTACCCATACTTTGAGTTCCACTTATAGCTTTGGGGGAGGGGAACGGATGCTATGGGGACAAACCAGTGTTCCCACATGTGTGCAAATGTAGAACAGCAAGCTCTTATCCGAGAGGATTTATGGAATGAGTACCAAATTAATAAAATAGCATATTCCTGATAGGAAGGCATTTAAGTCCAGAATCGCCTTCCACCCCGCATCCGCCTCCACCACAGAGGCTGCTTATTTGTATGTGAAGAACTACAGATTGAGAAGGAATGACAATCCCAGGCTCCACACATGGAATCATAGCCCTCGTGGCTCAAAGCTCTGCCTCTAAGCCCCCGCCTGTGCCCGATCTGCTTCTCTCCCGACAATGAGGTCTTCTCCTCTCTGCAAGTGCTATCCATGGGCACAGAGACATGTTGGGGGATGGGGATCCTGAGGTCATGCAGAGAACCTCGAAAAGCATGTTCTTAGAGAAACATGTTACCTATACATGTTAGGTAGGCTGAGCTAATTTATTTTCATTCAGTGGTACTTCTCAGTTAACTACAGTACAACTCGCAGGGTACTTTTGTTCTCTGAAAAAATAAGCTGAAATTCTAACTAACAGAATTAACACAAATACACTTTCGTTTTTGCTGTACATCTCCATGTTTCACCTGTAACAGTGACACAGGACACAAGAGAACGTGCTCATGTGAACACAAAGGACACAGTGGAGAATTACAATGCAGGTAATTACGGATTGTCTCTCTTCACCACCCATGTAGCCATGCGTGTTTTCTAGGACAAATATGTCACCTCTTGGAGTTCAGAATATGTATACCCAGGGCACAACTGAAGAGATTCCAGACAGCACATTTACAAAAAAAAAAAAAAAAAAGAAAAGAAAAAAAAAAAGAAAAAAAGGCTGAATGTTGATGGGTATTAAATTTACTTTGTCTAAGACCACTCTAAATGACACATACAAAAATATAAGTTGGAGTGAAGGCAGTTTGCATTTTCAAAACATAAGGATAACTGCCGATTTTCTGAACACATTAATCCCCTAGAAAGAAACAGAACAGGAAGAAACAGCAAGAGCAATGATTCCACACTGAGGAGGTCCAGAAAAAATAAGTCATGCCAAAAGACTTCCAGGTGGAGTGTGGTCTCTTCCTCCCTGGGTTATTTCCAGGTATATACCAGAAAAGCCCTTGGGTGCTCAGCCCTAGGCACGATTGGTTCTAAACCTTCCACAAGGAGGTGACAGGCAGAAAGTAGAGAACCCCATAGACACTTGGGTTAAGGCTGTGCATTTGGAAAATGAGAAAAACAAGCAGACATATCATACAACACACAAAACAGACACAAAGCCGGGAGAGAGCGCTGAACAGAAAAAGGAGGGTTTTGCCAAAGAGTTACAACTGAAAATGTCCACAGCATTTACCTTGTCCTCCGTGATCCTTTTGGTAGAGTCAGTGTTGTTGTTACTCACAGGAGCAACATGTGGATCTGAAAAAGGCCCTAGAAGGGATGGAGGTTTATTCTGCTTTGAGTAGATTGTGCAGAGATTAAAAAAAAAAAAAACCAAAAACACAAAAACAAACAAAACAACCCCAAAAAACAAAAACCACTCTCCTCATTCCTCAAGCAACTTAAACTCTTTGGCCCAGTCAGATCCCAAATCACATGCACAGGGTATCCCACATGCTTCAGGTGATCCCAAGGTAAAGGGAGAGCCATTCTTTAAACTCTGATGAAGACCCATAAAAGCCCTGGTTCAGGTGTTTTCATAACTCCTCAAACAACTGTGGATGACTGGGGCTCAACTGGATGGATATACGTTAGGCTGCGCCTCATGCCTCCCACCGCCCAGCACATGGACTGTGTATGGCACACATCTGCTGAAGCGCTATGCCTGCTTTTCTGCATACAGCCCCATTCCATCTCCACAAGAGACACCTGTACCAACACAAGGTGGGGGAAATGACACAAGGATGATAAGTCAATCGTGAGACACTCAAGGAATGTGGTGATGATGGCAGGCATTTTCCTTGCGTTGCAATGGTCTGTGGTACCACCTCTGCACCTTGTACAAGACTCAACTACGGGGCGCCTGGATGGCTCAGTCGGTTAAGCGTCCGACTCCGGCTCAGGTCATGATCTCACAGTGCGTGAGTTCCAGCCCCACGTCGGGCTCTGTGTTGACAGCTCAGAGCCTGGAACCTGCTTCAGATTCTGTGTCTCCCTCTCTCTGACCCTCCCCCATTCATGCTCAGTCTCTGTCTGTCTCAAAAATAAATAAACATTAACAAATTTCTTAAAAAAGATTCAACAACAACAAAAATTAGATGAAGGTTCTTAGCAAGCCAACTCATACTGCCCAGATCATCTTACCAAGTGGTGCAGGTGGAGGGTTTCGGGATGGTCCCGAACCTGGCACAGGAGGTGGATGTGCACAGGAGATCATACGGTGGCCTCTAGGGTAGGGTGTGCAGAATCTTCCAGTTGATGGAGGAGGTCGCCACGGATCCACACTGCCCTGCAGAACAGAAGTGACAGCTATGTGCAGATGCCACACAAGAGAACCAATCCCCAAAGCAGCTGAAACCCATAGAAGTACGGGTCAGCACCTGCCCCCTTCTCTGCCACCAGGATCCGAGAGAGTAGCATCAGTACCTGAAAACTCTGTCCCTGCCACTGGGTACCACCTACAGCTTAGGCAACTAAACGCAGGCGGTTAAACTACTGTCACCACATGTCCCTGCCCAGGTCTGAGAATTTAGAACAAAATGATGCCATCTTACAGGATTAAATAAGTAATTCCAAACTAATGAAGCAGCATATTCCAGACAGGCGGACATCCATGTCCAGGATCACTTTGCATCCCTCCACTACAGGGACGGCAAAAGCTCTGTTTTTGGCTTATTCCGAACACAGAAAAATGGACTGCAAATACACAGCTCATTCTCTGCACATGAAATCACAGCTACTCTTGGGGACAAGTTCTGCCTGCCGGCCCCACTCTTGGCCCCCTCTGCTTCCCTCGCTGAGAAAGAGGTCTTCCTACTTTCTGCAAGTGCTGTCAAAGGCCAAGAAACCACTCGGGAGTTGGGGATGCCTGGAGTCTTGTAGGGGACCTGAGGAAATGTTTGCTGTGCGGAACATATTACACATCAATGAGTACTAGGCCCCCAAGTGTTCACCTGAATTCATAAGGAATTCTGGTTTTGTGTACACTACAAGACACAGAGTAATACATCGTATGGGAAAAAAGAGGCAGACATTCAGGAAACAGAATTAATGCAAATGTGTTTTGACTTTGGTATACACTTCCAGGGATGTGTCATGAGCGATGGTATCAGCTCTAACCCTGACTGGAGACACAAGAGAACCTGCTTATATGAATAAAACTGAAGGACCTTGTGTTCAGAATACTTTTACCTAAGATACTGCTTGAAAGGCTTCCAAACACTTCATTTACCCATGAAGACGTGAAGGTGGTGAGTTATGACAATGACGTTGTCAAAAACCATCATAAATTGTACAAGGCACACAATATAAAGATGGAGGGAAGTCTTTTCACGTTTACAATGAACAGACAGTCTTCACACATGAATAGTGAGACCAGAAAGAGGAAAATAACAACAACACTGATCCCACAGAGAGGTAGTGTGTTAGGAGTCAACAAGCTTAGAGACTTTGCTATAGAGTACAGTGTATCTTCCTGTTGTTGTTATTTTGAACACAAGGGAAAAGCCATAAAGGTGGTCAACTTCTAAGTTCCTTTGGCTACTAAACTGACCAGAAAAAAGATGACAGGCTGAAAAGAAAGCAGCCTGTAGACTCTTGGGTGAAGGCTGTGCATTTGGAAAATATAAACAGGCAGACATATCACACAACACACAAAACAGGGATAAGGCCGCAGAGCATGCTGTTCCACAAATGAGGGTTTCCTGACAGACTTACAACTGAAAATGTCCACAGCATTTACCTTGTCCTTCTCGGCATTGTTGGTAGACTGCTTGTAGTTGTGACTCATGGGAGTGACACCAGCTTCGGCTGAAGGCTCTAAAAGGGATAGAGGTTTACTCTGATTTTAGTAGACTGTGCAGAATTCACACAAACACCACATTTTGTGTCGTGTTAAACTCTTGCCCACACTCAGGACCAGGAGGAGAGGCAGAGAGTAACCCACAAGCCTCAGTTGACCCCAGTGATAAGGGGGAGATCTATCCCATCATATCTTAATGAAGAAACCATAGGGTCCTGGCTCATGTTCTTCATAATTAGTCAAATAACTTTCAACAGGGCAGCTCAAAGAGAAATCAGGAAATCGTCACCAAAACAGCCATTTCTCAATACACATGAGGGGTAATAACTCAGCATCTCATTTCAGATAAAAATTAAAACGAGAGCGTCAGTTGGTGGATAACATCAAAAAACCCTCCACAGAAGAGCATGGGTGTGTTTCTTCTGACTCCAGGCAAATTGTTCAGTCTTTCAGCTTATCTATAAGCTGCCTTCCACGTGGGAGCCGGTATTATGTAACTATTTCTGAATGGAACTGAACTTGACTGATATTATATTAAGGAGTAAAGGAAAACTATGGATGTTTAGCAGTGAAGCCGCAGAGGTGCACTGATAACATCAGAGGGCGAAGCCATTTGGAGCTTGGATTCAGGAATGTAGGTCTACAGTTCACAACAATAAAAATAAAGGAACATTAAAAATAGTCAATAAATGACCTTCTCCTCAAATAAACTAAAGTCTTCACATTGAGTCCGGGTGGGAAGAAGGATGAGGCCCCTGTCCTATCATCCTTTCCAGGCTCTTCAGACAGGGGGATGCTAGAGGAGGTGGGAGGGTCACAGTCAGAGGAGGGGCATGAGCTCCAACAGTCCCAGGGACAAGTGCCTCACTGCTTGCAGTACCAGAGGAGAACACCCTTCTGTCACCCCTTCAGACCACCTGCTGTCCTTAGTGTTTGTGGTTCTCTCCAGGACACACGATGATCACCCACAGGAAAAGGCTCTGCCACAGAAATTAGGCTGCTGCACATCACCACCTGCTCCTTACCTCTCCTCGGAGCGTTCTGCATCTCTGGACTTCCAGGCATTGGTCTCCACCTCCTGTATGCCTCAACCAGCCTCTCTCCTTCCATCCCAACCAGTCTTGGATACAGAAAAAGAATGGACTTCCATAAGAGTTGCAATGCCACGTCCTCTGACTACACACTAAACGGCACCGCTGTCATCCCTCAAAACACCCATAAAAACTCATGTCACGCTCCCACACCTGTATTTCAAGCGGGCGATCTCCCGGCTCTGTCCCGCCATTTTCATCTCCCAGATCTGAGTCTTGATCTAGGGGAGAAAAACACATCCACCTTCAGTCGTGCCAGACTGTGCACCAAAGAGAGAGGAGGAAAAAGGAAAACACTTACCCAGTTTTCCGCAGCATTACGCTCATAAACTGCGACCTGAAAAAGCAACAATGAAAAGTCCATGTTTGGGAATTCCAAGGGCCACTACACTCAACCACATGAGGTACTAAGGGTTCAATATGTCAGGCAGAACTCACGTTACCTGGTGTGTGAAGGTGAGTTCTGCCTTCTGCAGCTGTTCTCGTGTTTGTTCAATTTCCTGTCTGTGAGATACAATTGTTTTCGTCAAATAAGGCCTAATATTAGGTAGGATTATAAATAATCTGCTCATGTTCCCGTCATCCTCATATCTTTCCCCAATACAATTTATCCTTTCACATGAAACACTTTTCACACAATTATAAATGTACAGAACCAAAGCTATTGTTCCATCTCCTTACTCATTATTCCATGCCCGTAGGGTTCAGAGGTCATAGAATTCTTTTCCATTTGCAATCTTGCCCTAATTCATCATGTGACAAGTGACTTTCATCATAAAGCCAACATAAAGTTCTATTCTCCTTTAACTTGTGTACTCACCAGGTTTCCTAGGGTTGCAAAGACCAGGACCATCAGATGGTACTACCTTGTTGATGGATAGGATTTCATCCTATGACACACTGCTTTCCTCTAGATTATGACAACTGACACCACCCCTCAGGAACGTTGGCATGGATGAAGTTTCTACATGGGCAGGTCAATGCTGGAGACCCAGAAATGTTTAGTAGCTTAATTGTTTTATTCTTTCTAATACTTATCTTTTCCTATCTGTTAATTCTCTACGGATACGTCCTCTGAATTTGTGTTTGTATTACTATATTCATGGAGTCTACCCATTGTACAAAGGTTAGAACTAAGAAACGAACAGGGGTTTCATGAGCCGCTGCTAATTAGTATCTGAACTCACTTGCACTTGTCTATGTCCCTTGTAGCTATTTTCAGATTTTCCTCTGCAGTTGCCATCTGATTCTTCATTGCCACTAGTTCACAGTTTGTCATATCCAGATTCCTACGATGGGAAAGATACATACATAGTCCAGTAGCCAAGGTCCAGAAATTCTGCCTTTTTCCTTCTCAGCTCTCTTAAAGCCTAGATTCACATATCCCTATCCCCTCCCCCAACGATGCACAGACTGACAACACAGTCAGAGAAATGAAGACCCCATTTAATGGTAGAGAACATTCAACCTCCGTCTGCTGCCAAGTGGCCTACAATCAGAGCCGCCTTTCTAGTTCTCTGCTTCTACTCCTTCATCGTCAAGTCATCAAATAACATTGCACCTTGTGCCTTCCCAGAGTTGGTCTTTTGTTTGAGATGGAGAAGGCCTATTTCAGGTCAGTGTGAAAACCTGTGCCTGACCAACTGTACCCATTAGGATGAGGCAGGGGATCATCATTGCCTTACACCTCCATGGGGCAGTGCACTGAATCTCAGTCCAGAAGTTGTACCCTGACACAGACACTGAGCATGAAAGACAGCCTTCCAGGATATGGCTTCACCAGCATTGCAAATCACTCCCATACACCACTAAGGTTCAGGAGTGCAACCCCTGCCCACTCTTTCAAAGATCCTGGTGGAGGGAAAGGCCAATCTTAGAGTGGCAATATATGCTGAAATAGAACATGGTGTGAACTGTCCCACAGTCAGGCTGTTGTCTTCAGGAAACAGATTTCAGATGGAAAACTATCAACTTCATGGACTCAGTCTAATTTAACAAGACTCAGTTCATTGACAGTGAAGGCAGCAAAGGGAAATGCTTAGAAAGGCTGGTTTGCTGTGTTGCCCTCAGACTATTTTGTCCATGGTGTTGCTTTAAAGGGTTTCAACTTGGCACCGGATGTACTCAAGAATCACATGCAAAACTGAAAGACTGTTAGTAGTGGACACAAAAGCACTAGACAGAGAAAGGTACATGCATTTCCTTCTGGCCTCTCAGGGAGTCCTTCAGCAAATGTTTTCTGGGGGGGCTGTAATGTAGAGGCTCTGTTGTAAGGGGGTGAAGATAGAAAGGTGGTCAGGGTGCTCTACCTGCTCCCACAAAGAGCTTACAAATTAACAAAAACAACATGCCAGTGAGACAGAGCAGGCTCCACCCCGGGTGTGGAAAGGACTAACAGAAGCTGAGTCTCCAGGGAAGACAAGGAAGCATTTCCTTTTCAATGTGAATGAGGGGCTCTAAAGGCCCTCCTCCTGAGAACAAAAGGAAATACTGGACCAAAGAAGAAACATGCACCTGGTGCACCAAATTTCTAATGAACCCATGAAGACACATTTCATACGAGTCTCCCTTGCAGACTGGATGAAGAGATGCAGTACTGATGCCATCCCAACCCACAGTCTAGAAAGAAACTCCCATGGTTTCTGCAGCAAGATAAGTCAATGTGTTCCCTAAATATGTTTGACCCAAGTCTGGTGCTGAACAAAGATCACCTAATTCCCGGCTGATAAGACAATGGGATGGGATTGAAACCTATAGGCCAATGTAAATGGATCCAGAGGGGATCCTGTTATCAGTGTGCTTAATGCCAGTATCTTCCCTCTTCTACCCCAAGTACATGACACAAGAATGTGTGACAAGCACTAAGGACAGAAAGGAAAATGCAGGTTATAGGAAGCAAGGTAGGAAGGGCAGGCACAATTCTCCTGAATGCATTTGGCAAAAATACTCTGGATCCAATTCTAGAAGAAATATATTTATCTATAGCGGCCACCACATTCATTCATACAACAGTACTCGGGACCATTATCACATGAACGTCTTACTTTGCTGTAGCCATTTTTCTTTCTTCATAGAATTCATCAAGGACGTCTCCTCTCTCCTTCAGGCTTTTGGCTGTTTCTTCCCTGATTGCTTTAGTAGAACTCAAAGCATTACGAATGTCTTCCACGTCCTTTATCCTTGCTGTAAAAAAAATGGTTATTTTGTGCATGTGCATATGACCTGAGACTTGGTTTTGGGGTGACAGGAAAAGGGCAACTAGTGTGAAGGCAAGAAGGCATTCTTTCCCTTCCCAATGCAAAGTCATTGCCACCATATGGGGATTTCTCCCCAACAGACAACATACCTTCCAGTGCACGTTTATTGGACCTCCAGGCTCTCAGTTCCTCCAACTGACCGTTTGCATCTTCTGACTTTAGGACACATATGAGAAAATACATTCAAGAAATAATGATCGCACAACAATGTGAGTGCAACAGGACTGTGCATGGCAACAAAGAAAGATCCTGGGGCATAAATACAACAAGGAGAAGGCAAAGAACATGGAAAATAGTTCCAGTCAAAGGGCTCACAAATGGCTTTCTTAGGAGAATATTCCTCTATGCACACTGAACGTTGTTGAGCATTAAGAGAAGAAGGCAGTATACAATTTGCTATTGCCCTTCATCTCTCAACTATCTTGGGGGATTTTCTCCCTATCTTGGAGGGCAGGTCTGAATGATGTGGTAATGACCTAGTTGTGAAAATAAAAGATACTTCCTAGTCCTTGAAATAGCAAACTCCTCATGGTGGTCCTAGTGAAATGCCAGCTGTGCAGATGGAGGTTTGTCTCCCAGAGGCCCACTCTCTACTATGGTAAACAGCAAGCGAATATGCTATGCTCACCTCACCCAATGAACAAAAAGCCTCCAAAGTCAAATTACAGTAAAAGCAGCCAACTCTTAGCACTCCCCGATTCTTGACATTCCTCTCTCTCTCTCTCTTTCTGATTGCAAGGTAGCATGTGCACTTTGAAGGGTGTCATTTAAAATTTTATTGAAGTGCTCAACTTTTCTGATGTTCTCCTTCAACAGAACATGTTGAATGAGTCATAACAATTCCTTAATTTTACTTGTGTTTTTAGAACGCAATCCAGGCAAAGAAAGGATTCTGACTTTCAACTTAAGAGCTTCAGCAGAGTGAATGTTACTTTCTCTCTTAGCTTCTTGAAGATGTATCTTTAATTCATTGATGTATATACAAAACAAATGAAAAAGGAATCAGAATTCAAAAATAGCATCGTGATAGATAAGCCTATGTCTGATGTGTGACTCCTTTCACAAATAAAAAGGTAGTTTTTTATTACATTTGTGAAGCTTGTCTTGAATTGGAAGTATATATAGAACACATGAAATAGGTCAGTAGGATGAACTACAAGAGGTAAAACTAATCAAAATGAAGTCACAAGAAATATTTGAAAGGGCAATGCTACCTTCTGTTCCCACATGGATATTGCTTCAGCCAGCTCTGTGTTTTCTTTCTCCAACGTGTTGCTCTTTGCAGTTTTTTGCTGTACATTAACTAAAAGGAGATAAAACAATTTTTAAGGTTGTTACCAAACCAGTGACATCAAATAATCCCACTGTATTAGCAGCACAGACACATGATCTGACACATGGGTGTAACTAACTTTTTAGCTTTCTCATTGTGCCTGAAGAAAGCAAGTTTCAGCAGCATTTTAAACCCAAGAAACCTCATTTCACTGAAATTCCTATACATGTAAGCTCTAGAACACTGACTCCTCTAACAGACACAAAGTGCAAACTCCTCTTACACTGGCCCAATGTGAGAGCTCTCATGCCCCGAGATCACTCTTCTCATCACCACCACCGCTGCATTTACAGTGATAAACACCAACCAGTCTTTGAGGGCCTGTTAAGTGTCAGGTAGCCACCTTGCCTCTCAACAGACAGCACCACAGAATCACCACAGTCCATGGGGTCCGTGCAGAATAGATTGTCCCCCATTTGCATCAAGTTCACTTTTCCCCTGGCATGAATGGCTCCCTCCACCTCAGACTCAAAACCTTGGTTTAACCCTCTCCTGCGACACACACCCTGCCTGGCAATACCTGGCTTCTTCTCTAAGCTTAGGCTTCTTGACAGACTCAAAGAGGGTTTTCTCATCTTCACATTTCACCAAAAGCCAGGTCATGGCAAAGTACTCACTCCACACCTCTGGCTCATATCATCACTTCTGTCCTAATCATTTCTATGCAAAATTACACTCATTCTGTTCTCCTTCCTCCTGTGCTGTTTTCCTCCCCTGGTCTCTTGTCTTAAGAGAGGCAAATCCCTCCACATTGTCCCTTAGCCTCTAACAGGGAAGAGAAAGATTTTCAAGAGTTAACAAGTCAATTAGACATCAGAAGTCACCATATTTATCCCTAGTTAAAAACTTAAAACCCACACCAAACACGAGTAATGAAAAAAAATTACAAAGACTACTCAAACCTAAAATCTTACCTGGATATACTGGAGGCTCTGTCTGAGAGAGGAAGAAACAAAATTAAGTTTGAGGTCAAAACATAGTAAGAGTAAAAACTTATTCTTCCTGATAAAATACTGAAATGTCATCCAATGAAATTACAATGATCATTTTGGTCAGCATAATGAATGCATAACATTAATATAATAAAAAAGTAGAATTTCATATTTAGTTCATGATTCTTTATAAACCATGTCTGATAAAAGCATAAAGATTCAGAGCTTATTTTGACCAAAAGGTAGATTTACATTATATTAAATAAATATCAAAATATTCAATTCTGTCAGTGCATAAGGCGGACAGTTTTACAAATACATAAATAAAATATTTGTCTGATTTTTTTTCTCTTGTAGTCAAACCCAATATCCACAATGAAGTCCAGAACCCAGGATCATTTGAAATGCCAAAAAAAGAAAAAAAGAAAGGGAGAGAGGAAGAAAGAGACAGACAGAGAGAGACATAGAGAAAGAGAGAGAGATGGAGGGGGACGAGAGGGAGGGCGAGAAGGAAAGGGAAGGGATGGGAAGGAGGAAGGAAGCGGCAAGGAAAGAAAAGGAAAACCTTTGTATGAAGACACGCTTCTTTCATTCTCTAGAAAGCTTTCTGAAATGTTACACAGGGTTGGCTGCTTTCCGAATCAATAAACAATTACAACATGTCAGGTGCTATGATTTTCCTAGATCACTAAAAACAGAGGGTCTTCCAAAAACACATCATCAGATGAGAAAGAGAGTGGAACATGGCTAGGGCAAAAGCACAGGCACCAACAGAAATGATGGCTAACATTTCAAAAACAAAGCAAAAAGGGCTCCCGTTGAGAAGGTATAAGAAAAGCAAGAGGAACTTAATTCTTGTAAAGGCACTGGTCTAAGGCAAGGGTTAACAGTTTCCATACTGGAGACTTCTGGAAAAGTGAACCAAAGAGAGAACAGGTATTAGGGAGTAATGGTTGTCTGGGCAAAAGTAGACATAACAATTTAAAGCCTGACTGCACTAGGATTTCTATTTTCTAGGAGCACTAAAAGCACGTCAACCATGGAAAAAGACATCCTGTGATTGTCTTGTGTCCACTGAAAAGTAACAACCCTAAGATAATGACTGTGGGACTGAAGGATGCTTCCCCACTCCCAGCCCCTCACCCTTTGGAAAAGTGCCTTTATAAGCCTGGCACACCACCCTTTGGGGGAGCGATATTCCTCTTTCTCGGTGGCTCCGCTGTATACAACCTATCTCTAATAAACGCCACCTGCTTTGTTTCCCTTTCGATCAGTGTTCATTAGTAAGACACTGAGACTGGAGAACCTGGTCTGGGTGGTCCAGTAACACCCAGACCCAAGTCATCCCCTGATGAATTAGAGCTCAATAAAATCTAGGCAAGACTCTACTTTAACAAAAGGGAAAGACACATTTTCTTGATCTGTAGGACGTATATCCCTATTTGAAAGTTTTGAATGATGATGTGATGCTGAAGCAGGCCGCAACATCTTGCCAGGATATTGGAATATCATCATGGTATCAAAAAGTGAGTCATGAAAATGTTGTTATAGGAAAGTGTATCTACGGAGGGCAAACAGGAAACCATGGATAGTCCTTTAATGTCACATGTTTCCTTTCCTAAGCAGGGGAAATGGAAAGAGAGATGGCCTTACAAGTACTTAATATGCATATTTTCTTTTTGAAGGGAAAGATTTCTAAATTGGCAGGAAAAGAGGAAAAACAGCCACTTATAAATAAACTCATGCTCTTCTGTTCTTGCTTAGAAGACCTGCCCTCCAGAGAAACTATTTCTCCAAAGCCTAATGGGGTTTTTCTGAAGACAAGCAATACAGATGAAGGGAAATACTCAACTACAGTGCTCTTCCTCCTTCCTGTCTCATAGGGGAGTAAACTCAGCCTAAAACCTAGGTAAAGACAAAACTTTACACTAAAAGCCTTCACCTCAGTTTTTTGAGACACGGACGTGACCCCAAGCTTCCCAAAAAACTTAACAAGGTACCCTAAAAGGAAAAACCACATATTTTGAACACAGAATGCAAGCATTAGAATCACACTTCCTATGGCAGAGATGGTGGGATAATCAGGCTGGGAATGTAAAACCGCTCTGATTAATAGGATAATGACTCTAATGGAAGAAGTAGTCAGTATGCAAGAAGAGGTGGTGAATGTGAGCACAGAAACGATAACTCTAGGATCCAAAAGGACTTCTAGAAATCCAAAACATCATAACAGAAATAAGGAATGCCTTTGTTGGATTTATTAACACACACAACACAGCTGAGGAAAGACTCAACAAGCAGAAGGAAATGTCAGCTAGAAACACCCAAAACAGAAACGCACACAAAAAAATTAAAAATACAACAGAGAAAATCCAAGACCAGTGTGACAATGACAAAAGGTGTAACATACACAAAATGGGAATACCTACTTATACGTTTGAAGTGAAAATGACTGAGAATTTTCCAAAATTAATGATAGTCATAAACCACAGATTCAGGAAACTCAAAGAATTTCAAGCAGGATAAATACCCCCCTCCAAAAAAACCAAACCAAACCAAAAACAAAACAAAACAAAACAAAACAAAACAAAACAAAACAAAAAACACAAGACTATCCCTAGACATATACTATTCAATCAAGGGAAAATTGAAAACAAAGAATTTTGAAAGAAGCTAAGGGGTAGTGTTGGGGGCTGGAGTTGCAGGGAGATGGAAGAAATAACACCTTACCCAAGAGGAACCAGGACAAAAAATACTCAGAATTCAGAAACGATGCAATCAAGAAGAATGAAATGTTTATACTGTTAAAAGAAAAGAACCCATCCACCTAGAATTCTGTGAACAATTAAATTGTTCTTCAAAACATGTACAAAATAAGGGAAATTATTGGAGATACTGAGGTCAATAATAAAGGCTTAATTCTCCAAGAAAACATAATCCTTAATGTACATGCATTAACAACAGAGTGCCAAAATACATGAGGCAAAAACTGATACAACTGATAGGAGAAGTAGACATATACATTATTAGAGCTGAAAGAATTCAACACCCTCTATCAGTCATTGACAGATTGAGCATAAAGATATTCAAATATAAGAACACAGTTGGACTGAAGTGCATCACCAATCACCTAGATCCATGACCATCTGTAGAACACTTTCTACAATAGAAAAATACACATTCTTCTCAAGCTCATATAGAACATTCACTGACACAGACCATATTCAGGGTCATAAAATACACCTTCACTTGAAGTCAACAAAATCATAGAAAATACGTTCTCAGAACACATATGTAAGCTAGACATCAATAATAGAAAGACAACTGAAAAGCTACAAAATATATGAGAGATATTCTAATAGAAGATAGAGAATAGAGATAGACTAGAGAAATTCTAAAAGAAGAGGGTCAAGGAGACATTTCACAGAATTGTAAAAATATGTCCATCTAAATGATAATGAATGTTGGAATTACTACAATTTGTGGGATGCAATGAATGCCGTGCTTAAAGGGAAATTTGAAGTACTGAGTGCATACAAATGGTCTAGTAAAAAATTTGTGCTTACCAAAAAACTTCTGCTTACTTATGCTTAAAAGCCTATCTGTAAGGTATTTTAGTATACTCACTGCAAGGACAACTCTCCAGAGGTAAATAAGACATGCACAAATTGCAACGGTGGCAGTAATAACGGCAAGCTTCCACAGAGTTCCGAAGACACGAGAGCCAAGACGGAAATGGTCAGCCAAAATATGGACAAGCTGAAATAATATTTGAGATAATGAGGAATAGCAAAGACATTTATAATATCTGTCACCAAGAATCATTTTTATAAACCTTCAACCAGCCTCCAGGAGGTTATAAGCACACCTCTCCAATGCCTCCTCCTGAAGGAGAGGGAGGACAGAAGGCTTACCAAGGAGCAGGGGCAAACCTGTAGGAGTGATGATTGTGTTTACGATCTTACTGTGGTGATGGCTTCATTGTTCCTTACCCTTTTAGTAGACAAGAAGTAAATGACTTCTGTTGTACATTCATGAAGTACCTGGATAAAATCCTTTGGAACATTTCCAAAAATACCCCAAAATTTACGGAAGGATGGGAGAAAGTAACAATGAAAATGTACTAGAGATTCAAATGAGACTGTTATAGAGACCGATGTTTACAGATATGGATATAACTGAGAGATGTGCAGCTGCTCTTATAATAATATGGGATTATTCCAGCAAAAATAAATTCTACATTATTGTTGAGTTTCTAAAAACACTGAGGTTTTCTTTTTTCTAATGTTGATTTATTTTTGAAAGTAGAGAGAGCGGGGGAGGAACGAGAGAGAGGGAGACAGAGAATCCAAAGCAGGCTCCACGCTGTTAGCACACAGCCTGATGCTGGGCTCAAACTCACAAACCTGAGCCAAAATCAAGAGTCAGATGCTTAACTGACTGAACCACCCAGGCTCCCCATAAGGTTTTACGTTCAAGGTTTACTTTGAATCTGAATCACAGCCCAAATTGTCAGATTTCTGAATTAAATAAAGATTTGCATAATCAGGTGATCTTGTCTATTTTGATGAAATCTATGAGGTTTTAAGTTACTTGAACACACATCTCCAAATAGCCAATACAACCAATTCAAGTTCCTATTTCATAGTGTTGCACCTAAATCAATCAATTTTGTGCCAATAAACCTCTCTAGAAAGTAGCCTCCAAAATGTGTACCATTTGTATCTTCAGCTCTCAGAACTGAGGTCACTAAATTGCGTCCTGGTGGGAAATGCACACTGTCTTTGAGTGGCCAGTGTCTGCAAGAGACCAGGGGCCGTCAGCACAGTGATCATGGGGATCAAAAGACAGAGGCCATCTTGACATGAATGGTAAACATCCTAAGTCCTGGGCACTCTTGATACCTCTGCCAGCTATCTGTATGCTGATTTGATTAGTTACCGTTAACTAGATTAGATCCAAGGGAGCCAGTAACACTTGGTTCCCACAGACAATGGTCATGACCAGGTGGAGGTAGGAAATGCAAGACAAGTTAGTTTGTGCACGAATTCAGAAATGAGGGAGGGAGAGAGAGCTGAACTGATCTATGAGATGCAGCCTAGGTAGAAGGGGGAAATTGCAATAAACAGAACCAAGAAATTTCCTCCTTCGTAGACTCAAAAGAGACAGAATAGATTCTGTTGTGCCTGGAGGTATTCATGTGAGAGGATTCTGCCTCAATTTAGGTTGTTCCTGACTTGGGACGTTGCAGATCCCTCTCTGAGAATCTGGTGCATGCCAATCTCAAGAAAGCTACTTTTCTCTATGGGTGTCCCCTGTGTCTCTGTCTCAGGCTCTGGGGAGTACAGGTTTTGCTTTTTAATGATAGAACGAAACATTCACACTGGCAACCAGGTATTTCTTTATAGTTGGACAATCCTAAGGACATTCAAGACCCTTTTTGCTTTGGGTAAATCAACACTCTGCACATAGTTGGCTAAAGAAAGGACAAGAATGCATTCACTTCCTGATCACATCACTCCTAGTGATTTTCTTATTATAAATGTCCAAGCAGGCTGAGGCCACTTCACGTACGCTGAGCTTGTCAGCTACCTGGTTGGACACAGAGTCCTTGGGGGCAGCCTCTAAGACCAGAGGGAGAGGGCTGATGCACAAGTTCCCAAAAGCGAACAAACCAGGAAGCACAGAGCACAAACCACATTTCACTTTCCAACACCAACACTTCGGACACCACGGTTCCCAGGGCTACCAAACTTCACAAACGTGAACAACGTGCTGATAGGAAAACTAACTACGTATAAGAGGGACTCTAAACTTACAAAGCTTGAAGAAGAATCTTGACAGGCCTTCCAGGAGTCATCTAATAGTATAAAATACTATTAATACTATTAAATGGCTCTTTTTCAATCGAGTTTCTGACATTTTTAAAAATGATTTTAAGGAAGTATAATTCAAACATCATACGAGCCCCTTATTTAAGACAAAGATCTCAGTGGCTTTTAGTATCTTCCCATGTCCTTCTTTCTTGACATTATGAAGCTCAGGTTTCCATCCTGTCAACACTACTCTTTTTGGACCAAGTGGCCCAGACAGGATCCACAACTTCATGTGGACAGGTGTGGCCAGAACCCCTACATGCTGGTCGAGAAACCTTGCCCTGACTTAATGGGTTTTGCCAAAGAACTGAGTTCTCATCAAGGACTCCATGAAAAAGCTGGTTTTTTAACCACAGTCTGAAAAAGATAAATAAATACAAAAGGAAGAAGTCACTGATGTCGGATGTGTACTCACATTTGTCTTGGGGTAACCGGGATACCCGAGTAAGAGGATATAGAAAAATAGCTTCCGAACCGTCATATTCTGGTCCTTTCAGGGGGCGCCTGGGCACCAGAGAGGAGGTGCAGATGGGGGTGAGGAGGTGGTGGGGGTGGGAGGGGAAGGGACGGGGTGGGAAAGGGGGTGAGGTGGGGGGGCGGGGTTTAAATAGGGATGGGATTGGGGAGGGGGGTGTGGCAGGAGAAGAAGGGGGTCAGGGAGAGTACCCGGATCAGATCAAGTACAAGAAGGGAGGGAGGAGGGTTCAGACAAGTTAGTAGCTCAGCAGGTCAGTAAATCACTAGATGAGCAGGCCACAGTAGCCAGTTAAGTAGACTGTCAGTAACAGGTGGAGCAGACGAAGATCTCTCTTCCTCCAAGTCTTCACCTGTTTGAGCATTGCCATAGCAATTCAGACGCTTTATGCTCTCTCTCCACCAATCAGCTGCCTTCAACCCTGATAGCTCACAAAGGACACCCCGCGTGACCATGGCCTTTCAAAAGCCCCTTCCATTATGTACATATCTGGGGGCATGTGTGTCCGTATGGGAGTGTCTATGTATGTCTGGGTTTTGTACGTGTATATATTAGTTATGTGTGTGAATTTGCTGCCCCTTGGGTCTTACCGTGTGTGGTGTGTGTCTGGTGTGTGTGTGTGTGTGTGTGTGTGTGTGTGTGTGTGTGTGTGTGTGTTCTCCTCGGGGTGTCACTGGCCGTGTCTGCAGTGTGGGTCTGTGTGTGAATCTGTTCATAAGCCCCATACCTGTGTTCCCAGGTGAGGCTGGGTGTGATTCTGTGCTTGTGGTGTCTGTTTATTTCTTAGTGAGTATGGGTGTCTGTGAACCTCAGAAATGAGCTGCCACAAAGGGGACTCCCCAGGGGCGCCTGGGTGGCGCAGTCGGTTAAGCGCCCGACTTCAGCCAGGTCACGATCTCGCGGTCCGAGAGTTTCAGCCCCCCGTCGGGCTCTGGGCTGATGATGGCTCAGAGCCTGGAGCCTGTTTCAGATTCTGTGTCTCCCTCTCTCTCTGCCCCTCCCCCGTTCATGCTCTGTCTCTCTCTGTCCCAAAAATAAAATAAACGTTGAAAAAAAAAATTCAAAGGGACTCCCCAAAGGTGACCCCCAGCAATGGGTGAATAGGAGACAATCTATCTCTTCATTAGATTCTGTTGGGAAACTGTATATCTACATGCAAAAGAATGAAAGTGAACCCTTCCCTTACATGATACACAAAAATCTACTTAAAATGGCTTAAAGACTTAAATGTAACACCTGAAACCATCATACGTCTAGGAAAAATCAAAGAGGAAAGCTCCTTGACTATGCTCTAGGCAATGAGATTTTGGGATTGGCACCAAAAGCATACGAAGTCAAAGTAAAACTAAACAATTGGGCCCACATCAAACTAAAAAGCACAGGGAAGGAAAGGGAAGGAAACCATCAACAAAATGGAAAAGCAACCTACAGAATCGGAGAATACATGTGCAGACCATCTCCAAGAAAGAGTTAATATACAAAACAAATAAGGAGTTCACATGAATAGTTAACCTTAAAAATAAAACTACCAGTTATGTTACCAGGAAAAGAAAATGGCTTCTTTAGGAATAGCAGAGAACTGCCCCTTGGGAGAAGGAAGCTATAGCAAGTCTGGAGAACAAAGGAGAGGAACACTTTTGTAGAGGAAAGGAAGAAATCGGGAGGGCTATGATATAGTAAAAGTCCATTGGAGTAAACTGGGAGATCCAAGTATAGTGGCTTTTCACTGCTTAAGTTGTGACCGTCACCAGCTGGGCCATCATGAGGGAAGAAGAAAGACCTTTCTTCCTCTTGCTGAGGTAGTATAGCAGTAGCTGAAGTAGTGTCAGCTTACAAGATATGTCTCCTTCCAGTGGGTCTGCAGGAAATGACACGTGGTAGAGCCTGTGAGCTTCCCCCTTCTGGCCCCCTGACTCCATTTTCTTTAAGGTTTTATTTTCTTTCCAGTTCATTAGCATACAGTGTTGCATTCGTTTCAGGTATACAATAGAGTAATTCAACACTTCCATTTTAAATAAAGTTTCCTCTTACAATTTTCCCAAAGTCAACAGCAAAGAAACCATATAACAGGGTGAAAAAGTGGGCAAGGACCCAAATAGACTTTTTCCAAAGAAGACATACAAAAGGCTAACCGGTATAAGAAAAGATGCTCAACATCGCTAATTGTCAGGGAAATGCAAACCAAAACCACAATGAGCTATTACCTCACACCTGTTTGTTAGGATGGCTATTCTCCAAAAGTCAAAAGATAACAACTGTGGGCAAGGATGTGGAGGAAAAGTGAACCCTTCAGCACTATCTCCAGGAATGTAAATTGGTACAGCCATTGTGGAAAACAGTTTGGAGGTTCTCAAAAAGTTAAAAATAGAAATACCAAATGATCCAGCAATCCCACTTCTGGGTGTAGATCACTGTCTCAATGAGACATCTCTACTCCCATGTTCATTGCAATATTATTCAGTAGCCAAGATATGGAAACAACTTTAAGTGCCCATCAAAATAAAGAAAAATGGCCTGTGCATTCAGTGGAATAGTATCTGGCCAGAAGAAAGAAGGAAGTTCTACCATTTCTGACAACGTGGGTGAACCCAGAGGACATGATTCTAAGTGAAATTAGTCAGACACAAACAGACAGATATTGTATAATCTCATGCACATGTGAACTCTTCGTCTAAAGAAAAGTTAAACTTGTAGAGACAGAGAGTTGAAGCGTAGTTACCAGAGGCTGGAGGATGGGCAAAAGGGGGAGATACTGATCAAAACGTACAAACTTTCCATTGTAAGATGCACAAGTTCTAGCGACCTAACGTACAGTAGGTGACTACAGTTAACAATACCATATCATGGGGAGCCTGGGTGGCGCAGTCGGTTGAGCGACCGACTTCAGCCAGGTCACGATCTCGCGGTCCGTGGGTTCCAGCCCCGCGTCGGGCTCCGGGCTGATGGCTCGGAGCCTGGAGCCTGTTTCCGATTCTGTGTCTCCCTCTCTCTCTGCCCCTCCCCCGTTCATGCTCTGTCTCTCTCTGTCCCCAAAATAAATAAACGCTGAAAAAAATTTAAAAAACAAACAAACAAACAAAAAACAATACCATATCGTATACTTGAAATTGACTAAGAGAGCAGATCTCAAGCATTCTAACCACACCACAAAAACAAAGTAGCTATGGGTGGTGATGGATATGTTAACTAGTTTCATTGTGGTTATCACTTCACAGTGTATGCATATATCAACCTATCACATTGTAAGTCTCAAATACATAAAATTTTTATTCATCAAAAATAATAAATAAGTAAGCAAATAAAGACCAAAATAAAGAGATAAATGAACAAAATTCCAATGTGTGAAAATGACTTTGGATAATGCCTGAAACAGAGTAACAGCCACCAGAGATACAAGAGGACCTGGGAAATAGATACATACGTGGTACTTCAGTATACCTGGAGCAAAAAGGTGAGGAGAGAATACAGGCTTCTTTTAAGAGATGAAGCTGGAGAAGTAACCAAAGCCTGTTTCTGCAGGGCCTTGCAAACCAGTAAAGAACTTTGTGCTTTTTCCGGAAAGTACTGAGAAGCCATTGAAGAATTTCAATCATTCACTGACTGATTGCTGAGCTTTCATTGTTAAAAGATCATTCTGATTGGAGATGGAGAATGGGTTGACGTGAAAGGGAAGTGGGTGGCAGGAAAAGTAAACAGGCCAATTTTAAGGCTGCGCATGAGATGGTGGTGGCCTGGCCTATGTTAGTTGCGCAAGACTGGAAGTAGTGGGAAGATGAGGCAATTGTTTCCAGACATACAAGTGAGAGGTCTTGATGATTAGCTTTTGGGGTTGGGAGAGAGGGAGAGGTCTAATGGGTCAGTTGCTACAGTGGGATCGAGAAGGGCAAGAGACAACTTGCATTGAGCTACGACAGGATGACCTTGGTGGGAAGGATACAACTGGGAGGTGAAGGCCAGAACCCAGATGACCATATGTTGAGGAGAGGCTGGGAAGTGAAGAGTGGAGTCAAGATTATTGACTTGTCAACAGTACTGCTTGTTGCCACCTAACATCCATTCCCACCTTCTCTCATATTGAGAGAATTCCTGATATTTAGTTGGGTACATGGCTTTGTAGACTAAGCCTTTACATTACCAGGAAGTGTTAAGTTATGGTCAACAGAATGCAAATGGAAGTGAGGTGTGCTATGGGCAATGGTGTTAAAAGAAAGGATATGCTCTCCCCTCCCCATTTTCCTTGCCTGCTCGCTGCAAACAGATCTGCTGTGCTGAGTCATCTTTGACCTTGTCAGTAAGGAACCACAGAGCAACCATACAGAATCCTGGGTATCTGACACTATAGGGTAACCATTGTGGGTTTGAACATATACCTAGACTGTTACATGAAAGAGAAATACATATTTTGTCGAAGCCACGGTTATTTATACCCCTGTTAGAGCAACCCGCTCTATATCCAAACTATTACAGAATTTGATACAAGAAGGGAGTGGCTGATAGTTTAGAACCCAACATAAGTGGCATAGGTTTGGTGGGCAGGCAGTAGGTGGGAAGGCACAGGTATTACAGTCTGGTGGCAAGTCTGGTGACAGTTTTTATGTTGTGACAAAACACTAAGCTGTTGTCTATGATCATTCTCATGGCGGATCACATGCCATCAGAACCTGAAACTCAAGAAGAAATTAATCGTAATATTTGGAACGTGGTGTCTGTGGGATGCATTTTGCCACTTTCACCAGGAACTTGCCACAAACAGATCTCAGGCTAGGGTCAGCCAGTCTGCCAGCACTGATTCAAGGGTATACAGCTCTTCTAAGGAAGCTCTTTCTGCCTGTAGATGACAATCCAATTTGGCGGCAACGAGAGTGACTAGTGCCTCCAAAGCCTGAGAGAGGCAAAAACTTCTGCACCCCAAACTGAAGGAATTACAAGTGGCTTTCAATAGGTAGCCTAAGCAGGACAGGACACCCAAGCCTTTCTCCGTCACCTCCCCAATATGGCTGACTCAAGGTAAATTGGCTAAGTGCAAAATAGCTGTCATTGATTTAGTAGGGAGACTTGGTAAATCCCAGAACAAGCTACACAGAAGACCAGAGTTTTCAGGCCCCAAAACTATGCCTGAACAAAGTATTTCAGGATGACTATTTACATATGGAATTTGACAGACATAAAAGTAGACCAGAAGCCTAAATGTTTGAGGGAATTTGCTTGCAAAAGAAACCATAGCCTAGGAAAATGGGGAGGAGAGAGCATATCCTTTCTTGTAACGCCATTGTCAATAAGGCATAGACTAGTTTGACCTCTAATACAATCCTCATGATCCCCTTTCTGCGCAGCAGGAAGTGGGCTGCAAAAGCCATCCTGTCCTCAAGAAGGGTATATTCTTCCAAACATCCACCTCAGATTTGTCCACAGAGGATGATGAACATGAAAGAATGTTCCAGAGGGAAAGACAAAAGCTAAAGATGACAGCAGAGGAAGCAACGCCTCCCAGACAGCAGAATCAGGACCTACTGAATGGACTGAGGCCCCAAAGAGTGCCAGGACAGGGTTCTGTCATAATTCATGCCTAGGGGAGTTGGATCATTGCTAGGGACCTATGTTACCTCATTATTCACTCTTCTCTTTCCAGTATTGGAGTTTTTATAGCAATACCCTACTCCAGGGATAGATATTGGTTGGTCTGGAGACTAGACATAACTCATGCTTTAGTTTGTAGTTTGTCAGATAGGAATTCTATCCCTACTGAATGGAGAGAACCAAGGAGTAACAAGAGATACTAAATTTTGACCCAGATGTAGTCATTCTATGAGACCTGGGGGTTATATTTCTTGAATATGACAATGTTCTATGCGTGGGGATGATGCTCTGTGTGTATTTGCGGACAGTTGTTTAATCAAACGGGTAGACCCTGACAGAAACTGTTAGTGGTCACTCAATAGTCATGCCCTCAGTTCTCTCATAGAAATGGAATGCCCTATTTCTGGCTGAACACATAACCACTCAAAAGGAAAGACCACATTTCCCAGCCTCTCACAAAGCTATGTACAGCCAGGCGACTAAGTTCAGACCAATGAAATGTGAACAGAAGTGATATGGAAAACTTTCTGGTTATTCTCTGAAGCTAGAGGCATGTCCTCCCCTTTCCCACCTTCACTTCCCACTTCCTGGATGTGGACATGATGCTGAGTCCTCTCAGTTCTACCCTAGAGGTGGTGGAGCACCTTCACAGAAGGAACCTGAGTCCCTGAGAGGGTGGAGCTGCTAAGCCAGCTATGGACTGCATATGCTCAGACTATTCAGGAAGGAAGGAATGAGTTACTGGATGTGTTTGTTGAAGCAACCGAACCTATATCTAACCAGACCTTACTCTAAAGAATTTGTTCGTATTGTAGACAGTAGGAAGCTAATAACAGCATTTGAACTCTCATGATTTGTTACAAGTATTTTTGTTCTAATGTTGAGTACATTGATGATATGCCAGTATCATCAAATGAAAATCACTAATCCTGAGTTTCTAGAACTTGAATAAATCTATCAATAACCCAAAGCAGTCATTGTTTACTCTTTTCTATGTTTGCAAACGTGGATGGGAATTGGGAAGAAGAAGGCCAAACACCTGAAACAGATAAATTTACACATCACACAGTTAGAAAAATGAAGTTAAAATTCCAACAAAGGATACATGTTCGATATTTTGTTAAATACTGGGACTGCTTTGAAATGTATATTATCAATACCTCCTTTTAAATAACCTTCTTAGATTTTGCTAACTCGAGACTCGAAGGTCTACCTTTCCCTCTTCTGCTGAGTATCACAAGGTCTCCTCTCCAGATCTAAATGCTACAAACTTTGTTATGAGACAGTCTTATGGGACAATATCTAGAGGACTTTCAATGTGACAGTTTTTAAAAGAAATCCTGACATTTTTGTGGGTTCAGTGTTCAGGGCTCAGTGCTCTTGTGACTGATGAGCAATCTCTTTCATCAGTGCAAGACTTTGTGATAAAATCTTACTCAACTTCTGTGTCTGTTATCTTAAAGTCTACCACACCTGGCACTATAGTCTGTGGCCTATTTCTCTTGACATACTATTAAAAGTCAAGATATATTCATTGTTTCATTTTGCCTCACGGCCCCCAAGCCCCACCTTCCACAGGCAAAGGAGATTGTCTTTTAGGCCTAGGAGCCAATGAAAGTGATCCAGTACTTGGTTTGTTCCAAGTCTGGGAAAGTTCCTCCTGCCCCAGAGCTGGCATCGAAATTGCAAAAGGTAAGCAGTTCTCAGAGGAGACAGAGACAACAGCTCCCCCATCCTCCCAATATCTCAAGTCCCTTAAGAGAGTCTGTTGTTGAAGTTGGTAGATATTTGTGTTCATTTTCTTTCTCTCCAGCAGTCTGACTCTTGTTTGTATTCATAAAGAAATTGTTGACCTTATGGATTCGTTCGCAGCACTAGGACCTCAAAGATGATCTCTCTGAGACACGTACCGACACACTGCCTTTTCTCCAACTTGCCTAGGTGGTTCCCCGAGACAAATGTGGAGCTGGTTTCAAATCTTCTCTGTGACCTGGTGTGCCTGATGAGGACCAAGGAGAAAAACTGCTACTTGGACCTTCAAATTTTCTGACTCCAAGACCCAAGGCAAAACAATTCTCCACACTTTAATTTGATAAAGGATGTGCTAAACCAAAGGTCCCAACTTGAAAAGGTAAAACCAAAAAAGTTTTTCAACTTTGAAATGTTGGCAAAGACCCCCTGGTAAGGTGTCTGTTTCATAACCAAAGATCATGAGATTCAAACCCCATCCATGCCTGGCCCTAGAAAGTACAAATTCACAGGAGAGGTATTCTAGCAAGTGACTAAAAACACAGGCTTGGCAGCCAAACAGGTTTGTGTTTAAATCTTGGCCTTGTCACTAAAACCAAATGTCCTTGAGGAAACTGCTTAGCTAAAACCTTAGTTTTGTTATCAGTCAAATGGAGATGCTAATGGTACCTGTTTCTTAGTGTTGTTGCAGAGATTAGATGAGATAATCAATGACGCCAAAGGAGAAGAAGACAAATGGAGCTCTGGAAGAATGATTAATCTCTCCCAGAAAGTGGCTAGCATCCTCTCTGGTACATGGGCCCTCAGCCATGGGGACCAACTGATGATATTCCTGCCCCCAGCACCAGAAACCTACTGGAGCTGCCTGGCCTGGGTGCGATTGGGTAAGACATGGGAGAGGGGCCCCTGGGACAGAGGCTCCTATGGGATTCCAGTCTCAGTCATTCACAGAATGGAGAGATGGTAAAAGGATGTCCATCTGATGCCTGAATTCTTCCCATAGTGTGGGGGTCTATAAACAGGCCTAAGGTTTCATCTCAGCTCCACGAACTGCCACTTTTGTAATATCATCCCTCTCTGAGCCTCAGTTTCCTTATTTGTGAAATGGGCACAGTAATAGAGTCAGACTTATGTGTTATTGTGAAAATGAAACACAAATTATCCATAGAGAGTGCTTAACTACCTTGTAGGCCATTTATCACCTCAAGGAAATTTTAGCCTCTGAGAGGCTCCAAAATATAAATATTTTGTGGAATTAGGAGGTTCCTAGGAAACTCAAAGCACATGTTCCCTGGAGATTTCCCATGAAGTGTTTGCCATTATAAGTTCCCACAAATGGCTCAGCCTATTGCTTTTGCCTGAGAATAGGCTTGTAGTTAAAAAACAAAAAACCCTGAAGAACATTCAAAGAGCAGGTATCCTTGAGAATGCCAGGTGTGGGAGGCACAAAGAAGACAAGACAGGAGTGAGCCACACCACGGCTCAACAGAAGCCCTTGAGTACTTCAGGAAGTAAGTCCTATTTTTTGAAGGCCCTATGCTTGGAGGCTCATCTTTGCCATGTAGTTCCCAAGAGTTGGGGTGCCTGAGGTAGCTCACAATCCCCTCAGTCCTCTGGGACAACTTCTGTATTATGAGCTCCTCCTGACTGTGGGTCACCACACCTGGAGTGGGGTTTCTTGTGAGACTGTGTCTGCCTCTCCTGTTTCCATATATGTTATCCTTTTATCCGTTATTTTACAGACACTGTTAAGCTATCTTTCAGATCCTTTTCAGAGGGAATTGTTCCATAAGCAGCTGTTGAATTCTTGTGTTCATGGGAGGAGGTGAGTTCAGGCCCCTCCCATGCTGCCATCTTGACCCCAGCTCCACAGTCCATACTCTAAACCACATGTGAAATAATACATGTTTAAAACCACTCTTTGGGCAAATAGCAATGATACGTTTCTTCTGAACGTGTATTCTGAAATGTTATCAAAAGTCCATAGAATGAAAATCACTGAGCAAGAAGCTGGAGCTAAAGATGACTGAGACAAAGTTCTACCCTCAGAGGGGCTGAAACACTCCTAGGGGAGATGAGATCGAGGAAAGAGCAATTTAATGCAATCAGGAAGGTCCTCGGTAAATTGACAAGGAGTTCAGAAGGAAAAGAAACTCCCTTCAGCTAGAAAATCAGGAAAGGATGCTGCAAGGAGGTAGCACAACATGCATATTCCCACTGCAAAGAAGCCACTCTGGGGGACTATACCTTTGTTTTCATTGTATTGCTTCTGCTTAAAAATAGTTTAGGACTATACTTTGGGAAAGGGTCACCAAGGAAAGCAGCGTCATTACTCTAAACTTTCCTTTTTTATTCAAAAGTATACTTCCCAGTATGAGATTTCAATATCCCACTTTGAATCATGGAGAGAACAACTACACAAAAGATCAACAAGGTAATAGGAGAGTTGAACAACACTACAAAACAACTATGTTGATTCAAAGTGAATAAAAGTTGTTTTTTTTTTTTTTTAATTTTAGAGAGAAGGGAGAAGACTTTCATTTAAGCCCAAGTTAAGATAGCCACCCAGGATACAAAATCTTCACAAAGAAGAGACTTCTCTGAGGAAGGAACAGTCAGTGCAGGATTACATATGTTTTTTTCACACAATGCATCATAAATCATCATGGCCATGACATTCCAGAAAGTTACAGACTTTATCTCATGTCTTAGTATCTGCAAGACTGTATGACTTTAATCTTATGGAAACCAGGGACATGTTTTTCTTGTTCTTTATGTTTGAAATGTTCCTTTTTGGTTATTTTTATTTTTATTTTTTGAAGCTTTCAATTTTTTATTTTTTTAAAAAAATATTAGAGAAGGAGGAGCCAAACCATAAGAGACTCTTAAAAACTGAGAAAAAACTGAGGGTCAATGGGGGGTGGGAGGGAGGGGAAAGAGGGTGGTGGGCATTGAGGAGGGCACCTGTTGGGATGAGCGCTGGGTGTTGTATGGAAAACAATTTGACAATAAATTTCATATTTAAAGCATACTAAAAAATTAAAAAAATGTTAAAAAAAGGTGAAATTGACAACACTTAAAAGCCGTCATTCTGACCATTTTAAAATGGACAGTCCAGTGGCTTTTATTATAGTCCTGATGTTGCACAACTATTACCACTAAGTCTAAAATATTATTATCATTCTGAGAAGAAAGCCCATATCCCAATTCCTCCCACGCCAATTCCCTGGCAACCACTAAATCTACTTATGTCTCTTGGTTCTGCCTGTTCTGGAGGTTTCATATAAATGGAATTATACAAGACATGGACTTTTGCTTCTCTCACTTAGCACAATGTTCTTGAAGTTCATCTACACATGTGACAGTACTGCATGGCTTTTGATGACTAGACAATATCCCCTTGTACGGTTTTACCACCTTTGATGTATCTGGTCACCAGTTGATGAACAACTGGGTTGTTTCCACATTTCAGGAATTGTGAACAGTGCTCCTATGAACATTTATGTAGAAGTTTTTGTGGGAATACATGTCTTCAATTCTCTTGGGTTTATACCTTGGAATGAAATTGCTGTGCCATATGGCAACTCCATTTTTAACTTATTAAGAAATTGCCAAACTGTTTTCCAGAGTAGCCGTACCATTTCACATTTCCACAAGCAGTGTTTGAAAGTTCTGATTTCTCTACATCTTTGCCAAAGTTGAGTTTTTTCCTTCCAAGATTTTATTTAAAATTCCTTTAATGTTTATTTATTTTGATAGAGAGAGAGAGAGAGGGAGACAGCAGCATGAGCGGAGGAGGGGCAGAGAGAGAGAGGCAGAGAGAGGGAGACACAGAATCCCAAGAAGGCTTCAGGCTCTGAGCTGTCAATACAGAGCCTGACGCGGGGCTTGAACTCACAGACTGCGAGTTCGTGACCTGAGCCAAAGTTGGACGCTCAACCGACTGAGACACCCAGGCGCCCCTCCTTCTAAGATTTTATTTAAATCCAACTTAGTTAACATGTAGTGTAGTACTGATTGCAGGAGTAGAATTTAGTGATTCATCACTTACACATAACAGCCAGCGGTCATCACAAGTGGGCTCCTTAATGCCCATCAGCCATTTAGCCCATCCCCCCAACCACTTCCCATCCACCAATACTCAGTTTGTTCTCTATAGTTAGAAGTCTCTCAGGGTTTGCCTCCCTCGCTGTTTTTATCTTATTTTTCCTTACCTTCCCTTATGTTCATCTGTTTTGTTTCTTATATTCCACATGTGAGTGAAATCATGTTTGTCTTTCTCTGACTGACTTATTTTACTTATTTCACTTCTGAACTAGTTCATAAACTACTTCCATCCATGTCTTTGCAAATGGCAAGATTTCATTCTTTCTGTAGTCTGAGTAATACTCCATTATGTACATATACACCGATTCTTCATTATCCATTCATTGTTCAATGGACATTTGGGCTCCATCCATACTTTGGCTGTTGAAGCAATGCTGCTTTAAACATCGGGGTGCATGCATCCTTTTGAATTGGTATTTTTGTATTCTTTGGGTGAATACCTAGTACTGCAATTGCTGAATTGTAGGGCAGTTCTATTGTTAACTTTTTAAGAATGTTCATTTGACAATGAGTGTGTGTATGTGATTGGGGGCAGGGGCAGAGAGAGAGGGGCGAGAGAGAGAATCCCAAGCAGGATCAATGCTGTCAGCGTGGAACCTGAGGCAGGGCTCAATCTCATGAACCATGAGATAAAGACCTTAGCTGAAATCAAGAGTTGAATGCTTAACTGAATGAGCCACCCAGGTGCTCCTATTTTAACTTTTTGAGGACCCTCCATGCTGTTTTCAAGAATGGCTGCAGCAGTTTGCATTTCCACCAACAGTGCAAGAGGGTTCTTCTTTCTCTACACCCTTGCCAACACTCGTTGTTTCTTGTGCTCTGGCAACCATCAGTTTTGAACAGGGACTTTTTATTATTGTCCTTAAGATATTTCCATCTGAGACACAAAAGACAAAGGGGGGAGGTGTGGCCAAGGCCCACACTGGTACACCAGATGCTTTCCAAAACCAATAGGTCTGTAATAGGGTATGGAAGCTTTAGTATAAGACAGACATTGTCATCATCAGTTGCTCCCAGAAATATTCTAATTCTCCAAGCTTGTGAAATCAAGGGAAGCCTCTGCTTGACATAATCATAGAGCAGCCTGCGGCAGACAGATGTACCCTGCATGTGTCAGTCACATAATAGTCCCCAAATATGTGATAAATGGATGGAAGAAACACTATCGAACAGCCAGAAGAAAAGAGGAAGGAATGTTTGTGTCCAGTGCAAATCCAGGAATCCACAGCAATGGCTATTTTCACACAAGAGGCACCAACATAGAGGAAGTTTCCACAACCCCCTTGCATCACACAGTTTCAAAATCAGGCTGTCTTTCAAATAGCAATTAATCTGACACCTACCCATGTGAATTATTGACCGCTTGAGAGGAAAAGGTAATGGCAACAATGCTCAGAGGGCTCAGAGTCCATTTCCACCAAAGCTGCTATTTGGGTGCTGGCCCAATGGAGAGGTGATAGCCTAGAAGGCTAGTACTGAAAGAGATCTCATGTGCCTGCCAGGATGGTTACAGTAATGGTATCTACTTTAAAGATATGATTGAAGCCTTCTCGTTTGCCATTTTCAGGAATCACCTTTATGCCTGGAACCCTTCAGCTGACTGTCAAGGACACTTTCTATCAATCATACACATCTAAGTCCCAGGGCATGGTAGTCAATGAGGCTATGGCCCCACTTGTGGACCCTGTTGTGTCCAACTATGCCCCCTTGAAGACCAATCTCTTGGTATCAGATAAGAGCTATGATGGGTGGTTAAATTTCAAGGAGTTGATTCACTGAATGGGCACTAAAAACAAGATGCTGAAATAAAGAAAATGTCTATTTTGGAAGATGCGATGATGTGTGAGACGTGTTAATGTAACTTGGGTGGTGTAAAAGGAGAGACAGGGAAGCTGGACAGCAATTTCTAATCCTGCATCCAGAGTACTCCCCTACACAAGATTTATGAACTGTCTTGTTACTTCTCAGTCTGAGTGGAAGGTCACATCTCCTGATTCATCCCTAAGTATTCCTTCTGGGAGACAACCAATAAAGAGCTGATAAAAATATGAAGGATCAGGAAGCATATTAAAAACAAGGAACACTCATCCTCACCAGTAAGTGGGAGAAATACTTATTAGAACAATGGGATGATGCCACATCCACCCTCAGGTAAGCCAAAAATTGAGTTTGAACGCTATAAGCGTGGTCTCTAGATGTAGACCCTGAGCTTGTCTCATCCTGGAAATGCAGTTAGATCAGCACCAAATCATTCTGAACAGCTAGCAAAGAGATTTGAACATTAAGACAATAATCTGCATCACTTGAGCCACAGAACATGGCAGGTATGTGGTGTGGATAGGTGAACTGCTGGAGAGAAAAGCCGGGGAGGGGAGGGAGCTGTTTGTGGAGAGAGAGGACGGAGAAAAGGAAAGGGGGAGAGTGCAGCCCACGGGGATGGTGCAAGAAAAGCACTCCCCTGAACGTAGCTGGAGAGAAAGAGAGAGAAAGTGAAAACACCTGCAGGGGACTGGACAAGAAATCTGTGAAACCACACGAACAAATTTGGAAAGACCATGGATACCTGGAGATTAAAGAACATCCTACTATAGAATGAACGGGTTAACCAAGAAAATAAAGAGGAAATATAAAAGTACATGGAAGCCAATGAAAATGAAAGCATGACAGCCCCAAACCTCTGGAATGCAAGAAAGGCAGTCATAAGAGCAAGTATATAGCAATCCAGGCCTTCTTAAAGAAGGAAGAACGGTCTCAAATACACAATGTAACCTTACACCTAAAGGAGCTGGAGAAAGAAGAGCAAATAAAGCCCAAAACCAGCTGAAGAAGGGAAATAATAAATATTAGGGCAGAAATCAATGATATTGATTTTAAAAAAAGAAGTAGAACCGATCAACTAATCCGGAAGAGGGTCCTTTGAAAGAATGAACAAAATAGATACACCCCTAGCCAGACTGATCAAAAAGAAAATGGAAAGGACCCAAATAAATGAAATCATGAATGAAAGAGGAGATATCACAACAAACACCACATAAATACAAACAATAAGGGGGGAATACTGTGAGCAATTATATGCCAACAAATTGGAAGAAATGGAAAAATTCCTAGAAACATAAAACTACCAAAACTGAAACAGGAAGAAAGAGAAAACCTGAACAGACCCATCACCAGGAAAGAAATTGAATCTGTAGTCAAAAATCTCCCAACAAAGAGTCCAGGGCCAGATGGCTTTCCAGAGGAATTCTACCAAACATTTAAAGAAGACTCACCACCTATTCCTTTGAAGGTGTTCCAAAAACTAGAAATGGAAGGAAAACTTTCAAACGAATTCTACAAGGCCAGCATTACCTTGATTCCAAAACTGGACAAAGACCCCACTTAAAAGGAGAACTACAAATCAGTTTCCCTGATGAACATGGTTGCAACAGTTCTCAACAAGATACTAGCCAACCAGATCCAAAAACACATTAAAATAATTATTCCCCACAATCAAGTGGGATTGATCCTGGGATGCAAGACTGGTTCAATATCCACAAATTAATCAATGTGATATCTGACATTAATAAAAGAGAGGATAAGAACCACATGGTCCTCTCAATAGAGGTTCCTGAAAGCATGTGACAAAATATGGCACCCTTTTTAAATAAAAACTTTCCAGAAAGCAGGGATAGAAGGATCATACCTCAAGATCATAAAGGTCACACCGCTAATATCATCTTCAATGGGGAAAAAATGAGAGCTTTCTCCCCTAAAGTCATGAACTCCACAAGGAGGTCCATTCTCATCACTGTTATTACAGAGGGTTGGAATTCCTAGCCTCAGCAGTCAGACAACGAAAAAAAATTAAAGGCATCCAAGTCGGCAAGGAGGAAGTCAAAATTTCACTCTTTGTAGACACCATGGTAATCTACGTGGAAAACCCGAAAGACTCCATCAAAAAACTGTTAGAACTTATACATGAATTCAGCAAGGTTGAAGGATATAAAATCAACGTACAGAAATCAGTTGCATTGCTATACACCAACAATGAAGCAGCAGAAAGCGAAATCAAGAAATTGATCCCACTTAAACTTGCACCAAAAAAGATAAAATACCTAGGGATAAACCTAACCAAAGGGGTGAAAAATGGATACACTGAAAACTACAGAAACTTAGGAAAGAAACTGAAGAAGACACAAGAAAATGGAAAAACATCCCGTGGAGTGGAAGAACAATTTAACAGTTGTTAAAATGTCAATAATACTCAAAGCAATCTACACGTTCAGTGCAATCCTTATCAAAATAACACCAGCAACAGAAATGGATAGATCATCTAGACACACGGTCAATAAAGAAACAAGGGCCCTGAATGATACATTGGATCAGATGGACTTGACAGATATATTTAGAACTCTGCATCCCAAAGCAACAGACTAGACTTTCTTCTCGAGTGCACATGGAACATTCTCCAAGATAGATCACATACTGGGTCACAAAACAGCCCTTCATAAGTTTACAAGAATTGAAATTATACCATGCATACTTTCACACCACAATGCTATGAAGCTTGAAATCAACCACAGGAAAAAGTCTGGAAAACCTCCAAAAGCATGGAGGTTAAAGAATACCCTACTGACGAATGAGTGGGTCAACCAGGCAATTAGAGAAGAAATTTAAAAATATATGGAAACAAACGAAAATGAAAATACAACAATCCAAACGCTTTGGGACGCAGCGAAGGCAGTCCTGAGAGGAAAATACATTGCAATCCAGGCCTATGTCAAGAAACAAGAAAAATCCCAAAACCAAAATCTAACAGCACACCTAAAGGAAATAGAAACAGAACAGCAAAGGCAGCCTCAACCCAGCAGAAGAAGAGAAATAATAAAGATCAGAGCAGAAATAAACAATATAGAATCTAACAAAACTGTAGAGCACATCAACAAAACCAAGAGTTGGTTTTTTGAAAAAATAAACAAAATTGACAAACCTCTAGCCAGGCTTCTCAAAAAGAAAAGAGAGATGAGCCAAATAGATCAAATCATGAATGAAAATGGAATTATTACAACCAATCCCTCAGAGAAACAAACAATTATCAGGGAATACTATGAAAAATTATATGCCAACAAATTGGACAACCTGGAAGAAATGGACAAATTCCTGAACACCCACACTCTTCCAAAACTCAATCAGGAGGAAATAGAAAGCTTGAACAGACCCATAACCAGCGAAGAAACTGAATCAGTTATCAAAAATCTCCCAACAAATAAGAGTCCAGGACCAGATGGCTTCCCAGGGGAGTTCTACCAGACGTTTAAAGCAGAGATAATACCTATCCTTCTCAAGCTATTCCAAGAAATAGAAGGGGAAGGAAAACTTCCAGACTCATTCTATGAAGCCAGTATTACTTTGATTCCTAAACCAGACAGAGACCCAGTAAAAAAAGAGAACTACAGGCCAACATCCCTGATGAATATGGATGCAAAAATTCTCAATAAGATCCTAGCAAATCGAATTCAACGGCATATAAAAAGAATTATTCACCATGACCAAGTGGGATTCATTCCTGGGATGCAGGGCTGGTTCAACATTTGCAAATCAATCAACGTGATACATCACATTAACAAAAAAAAAGAGAAGAACCATATGATCCTGTCAATCGATGCAGAAAAGGCCTTTGACAAAATCCAGCACCCTTTCTTCATAAAAACCCTTGAGAAAGTCGGGATAGAAGGAACATACTTACACATCATAAAAGCCATTTATGAAAAGCCCACAGCTAACATCATCCTCAACGGGGAAAAACTGAGAGCTTTTTCCCTCAGATCAGGAACACGACAGGGATGCCCACTCTCACCGCTGTTGTTTAACATAGTGTTGGAAGTTCTAGCATCAGCAAGCAGACAACAAAAGGAAATCAAAGGCATCAAAACTGGCAAAGTGAAGTCAAGCTTTCGCTTTTTGCAGATGACATGATATTATACATGGAAAATCCGATAGACTCCACCAAAAGTCTGCTAGAACTGATACATGAATTCAGCAAAGTTGCAGGATACAAAATCAATGTACAGAAATCAGTTGCATTCTTATACACTAACAATGAAGCAACAGAAAGACAAATAAAGAAACTGATCCCATTCACAATTGCACCAAGAAGCATAAAATATCTAGGAATAAATCTAACCAAAGATGTAAAAGATCTGTATGCTGAAAACTATAGAAAACGTATGAAGGTAATTGAAGAAGATTTAAAGAAATGGAAAGACATTCCCTGCTCATGGATTGGAAGAATAAATCTTGTCAAAATGTCAATACTACCCAAAGCTATCTACACATTCAATGCAATCCCAATCAAAATTGCACCAGCATTCTTCTCAAAACTAGAACAAGCAATCCTAAAATTCATATGGAACCACAAAAGGCCCCGAATAGCCAAAGGAAATTTGAAGAAGAAGACCAAAGCAGGAGGCATCACAATCCCAGACTTTAGCCTCTACTACAAAGCTGTCATCATCAAGACAGCATGGTATTGGCACAAAAACAGACACATAGACCAATGGAATAGAATAGAAACCCCAGAACTAGACCCACAAACGGATGGACAAATATTTGGTCAAAGGTCATTTTGGATGCATCTGAGAATGTGCGTTTGCATGAGATGACCACTGACAGTCAAGAGACTGAGTACATTGTGCTCCATCATTCGGGTGGGCCTCGTCTAATCAGTTGAAGGCATGTACAGACCAAAAGGCTGACCCTCTCTTGAGTAAAAGGGAATTTTCCTGCCTGACAGCCTTCAAACTGGGGTGTCAGTTCTGCTGATTTCAGACTTCCTAATGGCAAGTGCACATAATGTATCTCTCTCTCTCTCTATATATATATGTATATGTATATACCTAGATATAGATAGGTATAGATATAGATATAGATATCTCCTATAGGTCCTGTTTCTCTGGGGAACCCTAATACAGGTACCTCACTAAAGAAACTATACTTTTCCTTGCTATCACTCGTCCCAGTTCAGAACAATTAGGTTGAAACATTGCCATTTTTACCGTCAAAGATGATTGAATATTGACAATTTCATAAGGTTCCATTTAGTGTCAATTTCTTTCAAGATTTACTTGTGTGTTACTTGTCTCGAGCCATTTGAGTGTTAGTTCTTTGAGTGCAGGGATTGTGTCTGTACTGTCACTATTATAGCTCTCAAAACAGTGCTAGGTATGCCATAGGTGTGCTCAATAAATACCTATTAAATGAATATGTGAATGGGTGAATGAATGAATGAATGAATAAAGAGTGAATGAAAGAGATACTTTCTTTTGTAAACTGGGATGTCAGAAACCAGAATTCCTCTGTGCCAGATGCTGCTCTAGGCACTGTGGACAGTAATGTAAAGAGACAGATCATCAAGTAGCAAACCAGGAAATTAACAAGTTAATTTTAGGCTGTAATGTGAAATGAAGCAAGTAACACCAAGCGATGGGCTGGAGTGGGTGGGGGTGGGGGGGAGGCTGTGGTAACTGAGCCTGGGTCATCAGGGATGGCTTCTCAGAGAAGGCGACACTGGAGCGGAGACCTCAATGGCGAGGAAGCCAGCATGTGAGGTCTGGTGGAGGAGAATTCGAGCCAAGCCAATACGACAGCTCCAAGGTAGCAATGAGCTTGGCATATTTGAGGAACAAAAAGAGAATACGGCGTTCCTTCACTTTCCGATTACGGCGAGCAAATAAAAGACCCCAACATTCCCAAACAGAGCTCAGAACCTCCTCATCTTGCTTCAGAGCTTCCAGGAGTCCCGAGGTCTAAACTGTGTTCTGACATTTAAACACTTGACTAGGATTCCGGAGCATTTCCTCTTGTATCAGAAGCATCTTTTAGTCTTTCAAGAACGCAAGGGTTGTGGGAATGAGGTACCTTTCTGGAGCGGTGGTTACACAGGTACAGGCAAAGCTCCTCAAACCACACTTAAAACGTGTGCCTTTTATCGTGCAACGTATACCCCACTGAAGGTGACTGCTAAAATGCAAGGACTCCATTGCCCAAAGAGAAGTAACCTGCCATGAAAAACGATATAGAGAGACTACTCCATGGGCAACAAGATGTGCCTGCAAGGGTTTCTCCAAGCTGGGGAGCTGGTGAAAGCCAGAAGGTAACCACAGACATGCGGGATAAAGGGGAAGCAGAAAGAAGAGAGAAGAGGCAAAAGAAGGGAAGACATTTATCATTTGAGGCCACTTCTTTAAAAGAGACTCCAAACAAATAAAAATACAAAAAATAAATAGAAGGGACTCCGGCTCGTCTGAAGCATGTTTGAAAAGCACCCGGGACACTGTGCTGTGTAATGTGCCACTTGGATTTCTGATTCTGTTTGAAGGTGGGCAAAACAATGGCATGTGTTCCCTCCTGGCCTCGAGTGTATGGAGCTTCCTACAGGCATTCCTGCCCCCAAGGTCATTTCTCATCAATGCCTCCTCAAAGGGCACTGGCCCTGCCAGGGGCAGATGCAGGAAACACTCCTGGTCTTGATCTTCCAGCGGCTCCCTGAACTGGCCTCCCTGCATGTGTTGCCATTTGCAGAACCGTAAGCACTTCTTTGCGATCTGAGAGCATGTAAGTCCTGCACGTGTCCACTCAAAGGCCGTGCAGCCTAGTGGTCAAGGACCTGTGCTCTGGCCTCAGACTGTCCCGGTTGGAAGCCTGACTCCTCCACTCCCCAGGGCCTTGTTCATCCTCACAGAAAGCAATCCGTGCCTCTTCAAAGGCACACTGTCCTAAGGCCTGCCTCAGTGGGGCAGGACCTGAAATTAAAGGAGAATTTATACCCAAGCTCACGGCAAAATAGCAGGCTGGACAAGGGTTCTTTCATAACACCCAGGCCAACACTTTGCAAGGTATTCAATGTGGCCATACCTGGGTCTTCTCTCCTATTCTGAACCTGTCACCCTCCGCTGCTTAACCCTGAAGGACTTAGGAGCCTTGACCAATGTCACACAGCTAAAAACATATAACAGAGCCAGAGCTAGGTACCGAGTTTCAGACTACAACATTTACCCCTTTGGCAGGTCAGGGGTAGAAAATTCCAATCATAAGGGTGATGGCAAAGGGGTAAAAGTTGCTGAGCAGTGACCATAAAGAGGTCCTGTGCTAAGGGCCTCCCAAGCCCAGTCTCAGTGAAACCCTCGCACAAGCCTACGACATAGGGATCACCATGGTCGCAATTTACAGACAAGAACCTAAAACTCAGAGAGGTGAAGTCCCTTTCCCAAGGCCACACAACTCTTAAGTGGCCACGCTGGATGGAATCTCCGGCCATCTGACTCGGGGTGGGCCTGACTGCGTCTCCAGGCACTGCAGGGACCAGCACTAAGGGAACTGGGTGGGGGTGGAGACGGAGGAGAACCTGAGAGCTTCCTAAAGAGGGAAGTCACCCCCGGGAGGCAACCAACAGCTTCCTTGGGAAAATGCACGTCTGGTGTTGTCGGTTCTACCAATTTCTCAAGAGAAGTCAGCAATTGGGATTTCTATGTGAAATCTCCTTGGTTCTAAGTTGGGTTTCAAACACAATACATAACAGACACTGAAGAAATTTTACAGCCCAGACGCAGTGAGCCTTGACTGGATCCGAGTTTGGAAGCCCAAGCTCCAGAGGACATTTCTGGCATGACCAGGACAATGCTACCGTGATTGGCTATTTGATGGTATTAGAGTTTCTGTCCTGCTTCTTGAGTGCGATCCTGGGATTGTGTTGTGTGGGAGAATGTCCTTGCTCTTAGGCGATCCACGCTGAAGTATTTAGGGAGAAAGGGAGAGGGCAAAGGAAAATACAGAGTGGGTGCTAAAGCAGATATGACAAAATACTCATAATTGCGTGGCCTAGATTAGTAACTCTCAACTGGGGGTGATTCTACCCCCGGATGACATGTGGCTATGAATGAGGACATTTTTTTTTAACTCACAGCTGGGTTGTCAGGGGGGTGCTATTGGCACTTAGTGGGGGGAGTCGAAGCAGGCTGCCAGACACACTACGATGCACAGAACAGCCCCCCCCAAACCGAGAATGAGCCGGCCCCAATGGCAGTCGTACCGGGAGTGAAAAACCCTAAAGACATTTTTATCCTTCTTTCAAGTTTTGTCTTTTGTATGTGTAAAATGTTTCACAGTAAAAAAAAAGAGAGAGAGAGAGAAAGAAACTTAAAATTAAGAATACATAAATAGTGGTGCCTGGGTGGCTCAGTTGGTTGGGCCTCTGACTTCAGCCTAGGTCATGATCTCTCCGTTCCCGGGATCAAGCCCTGTGTTGGGCTCTGTGCTGACAGCTCAGAGCCTGGAGCCTGTTTCAGATTCTGTGTCTCCCTCTGTCTCTCCCTCTGCCCCTCCCCTGCTCATGCTCTGTCTCTCTCTCTCTCTCTCTCTCTCTCAAAAATAAACATGCATTGGGGCGCCTGGGTGGCGCAGTCGGTTAAGCGTCCGACTTCAGCCAGGTCACGATCTCGCGGTCCATGAGTTCGAGCCCCGCGTCGGGCTCTGGGCTGATGGCTCTGAGCCTGGAGCCTGTTTCCAATTCTGTGTCTCCCTCTCTCTCTGCCCCTCCCCCGTTCATGCTCTGTCTCTCTCTGTCCCAAAAATAAATAAATGTTGAAAAAAAAAATAAACATGCATTAAAAAAAAATACATATATAGCAATACCTTGCAGACCAAACCAGTAACCACAGCTGGTTACCCTGGGTAACCACAGCCAGCCACTGTTTGCAGTCACTTGTTCCCATACATAGTGGCAGAATATAAGGCTGCTGTGGCTGATGGATGAGGGTCTCTGAATATCTTCCTATGTCATGGGCAAGACCCCCGCATGCCCATGGATTTAACAGGTCCTGGAATTAGCAACTTTCCCATTTTCAAGTCCCAGTCAGCCCAAAAAGGAGCAGCCAACATGCCCACGATTCTGGGTCTGAAAACTGACATCACGAAGGCCTCTTCTGGGATACCACAATGCCACGGGTCACGAGGAGCAGTTGGTGACATGGGGCTCCTTTCCGATGAAATGAGAATGAACCCTTCATCTCAGTGACCCGCACAGCCAGCCCAAGACAAAATAAATTAAGAGGCTGTGGCCGAGATGGTAATTTCACCCGGAAGCTCTCAGGTAGCTGGGTGTATGCCACCCGGGTACCCCCTGACCTGTGGCTGGGACTTGAAATTGTTAATCGCATACACAGAGCACCATGCATTTCGACGGTCCTGGGGGCAGCCCCCAGCACCACAAATACACAAATACACAAAGCAGAAATACGTGCAGAAAACACACAAACAAATGCACATAAGAGAGTGACATTGGATTTAATGCATCCATCTCCAAGACTGTAAAATAGTCCCAAACTCAAGAACAGTCTTCCTTAAACATGTAGGCCACTTTTGAGGAGCCATTCAGGGAGGCTGCTACATGCGGATTTCTGGGGCTCATCCCAGACCTTTGCTGACCCGGAATCTTTCCCTGTCTGGACAGAACACAAGAATATGCATTCTAGGAAGCTGCCCACCCCCACCCAATGCTCACTCAAACTGAAAACACACTTGAAATCAGGGGGCTGGGGACTGCAGTTTTATAACTAACAGGGTGACCTCGGAGAAGCCACCCAACCTGAGCCATGATTTTGTCATCTATAAGTGGGAACTGATAGCACCTGTCTCCTAAGGTGCTCATGCACACTAAAGGAGTGTTTACACACACATGCACTCAAGTACACACACACACACACACACACCTCTCTCTCTAGTGCAGTGCCTGGCAAATGTTCTTTCCTTTTCAGTAATAGTAACTGGCCAGGCACTGGAAAGCCTAGAGACCTTAACAGAAGTACAAAGACTCAGCAACCCTAGAGATTGTGATCTAAATTGCCTAGGGCGGGCCCCTAGCAAGAGGGTTGTTTTGTTTTGTTTTTTAAAGCACTCCAGGTGGTCCTAAACAGCAGCTGGGGTTGAAAACCACACCTGGGAAACTGCCAATAAAATTCAACTATCCTTTCTCTTCAAGAGAATGTACTCCATGGCATTCTGGAATTTCCAAACTGTGTACCAGGAGAGTCTTGTGTCCAGGCTCTTTGAGAAGTGTGGATGCCCAGAGATTCCACATGCAACCAGCCCTTTGGTGGTCCCTGAAGAAGTGGCTGCAACCAACTAAGCTGGGGGGATTCTTTCTCCAGACAGAGCTGCAAGGTGGCAAGACAGGAATAAGATTCCCTCCTGAGCCCTCAGGTCTGCGGTGGAGCTCTGTCTCAACAGGAATACCCAGATCACACAGAGCCTGAAGATCACACATCACCTTCCCCCTCTGCAGGCCAAAGGGAGCCGCCCACCCTTAGCTCAGCTCCCACCTTCCCACCTCCCCTTCTCCCGCCTTTCCTACCCTCCTTCACCCCCCACCCAAACACCCAGGAGGGCTCCTGGAAGCGCTGGTTTGCAAGGGAAAGGCTCAGTGGATACTTCAGCAGAGGAATTAATATGAATCTGCAAGGCAGCCTACCTATGCCTGAGGGACTCTCTCCCTACCAAGGCCACACCCTTTGCCTGCCACAGTCCCGCCTCCCTAGTCTTCCTTCACCTTAACACAGACCCAGGGAACCTACAGGGACTGGCTGGGACTGCGGGGAAGTGAAACTCCTGCCTGTGGGGCTGGGGACAGGGCATCTTGGAGGTGCAGGAGGTGGGCGGGGCCAGCGTGTTACTCTCTCAGTTGGTCAGAGTTTCCTGAATCCTCTCCAAGCTAACTTTTGTGCTTCAAGACCCCAACATCCACCCACACCTCCCTGCTGACCCAAACCAAGAGGAATTTCCTCAACTCTTGCCCCAAATCCCTCCCCTCTGGGGGGGAAAAAATCATCGGATACTCTGCGTATAAATAGAAAATAATTACTAGTGAGGTGGTCATGCTCCTCCGCCTATTTTGGGTGGGTCTCTTTGTTGAGGTTTTTTAGGGAGGCGCACCCAGTTCCTGCATCCACAGGAGCACACATGGGCCCCCGCCTAGGTGTGGGGAGGGTGTGTGCCTGTGTGTAGGGGGTTGGGGGGGGCACATGGCGACCCCGTTGCCCACACTAGGCAAGATCCAGCTAGCTACCGCCCAGCCACCCAGCTGTTCCAAGACCGCCAGTCGCTCTCCAACCCTGCCTGCCCAGACCTCCTGCGAACCCTGGCCTGCATCGCGTCTGGGGGCTGCTTCCCAGTGGCTGCGCCCTCTGCCTCCAAAGTTACTGGGTTGCGCGAATCAACTTAGACACTTTTTAAAAGGCAAAGGAAAATCGCTCCATTAATCCCCAAATGCCTTCTCCCATCTGCTGCACTCTCAATCACTAGGACTTGCCTAATGCAAGTTGAGGGAAAGTTGAAGAATCAGTGGGGCAGGAGGGTGGCTCCCGCCCTTGGAGTCCTCGCCAACCCCTGCAAGGGGCGCAGCGCGGGGAGGAATCCCTGGCCCCCAGCAGGGAGAAGTGGCGACAGCGGAAAGCGGGCAGGGGTCTGAGTGGCGGGGAGGCAACCAAGGTCCCAATTCCAGGAACCTGGCAGCTCAGGGAGAGAGAGAAGAGGCCGCTCCAGGCAAGGCTTTTCTTCTTGTCCTCCCTCTCTCTCTCCACCTCCCTAGCTTCTTTTTCGCGACCCTTAGGAGTTGTAGGCGGCACACACTGCTTCCCTCCCTCACACGTGCTGCCCTTCCTTTTCAGGCCGCCTGCCCTGTTTACCTAGAAGCTGGCATCTGGAATCAGAGGGGTAGACCCTTCGCCAAAACCCAAGACTCCGGGGCCGTGGGCTCCCGGGCTGTGTGTGTCTCAGATCCGCTTGAATCCTAGGTGGGAAAGGGCAGCGAGACGGTGAGGGGTGGTGCAGAGACCACCCCCTACATACACACACGCGCTCAAGTCCACACCTGTGCGGAGCCCAGCGCCCCTTCTCTGCCCTTGGAGCCGAAATTGGCTGCCCAGGCGACCTCCGCCAGCGGAGATGGGGGTTGGGGCGGAGAGCGCCATTGCCCAAGGAAAGGTGGAGAGGGAAGAGAAGGGAGAGCGGCGCCTGGAGGGGAGCTGAAGGAGTTGGGTGGAGGGGAGGCAGCCTACCCTGACTTGGCTTCCTTTGCCGCCAGTGCTCTTTCTCCAGCCCCAGTTTGGTGAAGATGCCTACAAGCATGACGGCCAGCACCCCGCACATGATGTAAAGGATCCGGTTGGTCTTGTCCTTCGTGGGGTGGTGCAGGGGGCCGTCCTTGCGCGCGGGGGGCTTGTGGGTGTTGAGCCACAGCGGAATGTCAGAGTTGGTGCAGGTGCTCTGGTTCAGTCGCCGCTTCTTAACACGTGCAGCAGAATCGTAAGTCACAAGTCCCTCAGCGGAAGATGAAGTCGCCCGAGGAACAATTGAACGGCTGGTCCCACTCGTCCCTGATATCGAAGTAGCCCCGGCAGAAGTTCGGCGTGGGCGCTCGGGTAGGGGACGCGTCCCAGACCCCCGCGCCCTCGCTGGCCTCTTCCGAGGCGGCCCCCAGAGCGGCTGCACGCCCCCCTCCCCGCGCCAGCACTACCACGCAGCCCAGCTGAGCCAGCTGCCCGTGCCCCGCTCGCTCCTGCACCCGGCACACGCGGGCGCACACCTCGGTGAGGAAGCTGCCGAGGAGCAGCCGGAGGACGCTACGAATCATGTCTCCCAGCCTGGGCTCCGCCGGCCGCCTCTCCAGGCGCGGACGAAGCTCCCGAGGCTGTTGCCGGGGGGCTGCGAGCCGCCGCCAGCCACACAGGAAGGGAGAGGCGAGGGGCGCTCGTGGTGGGCGGCCCCTGCGCTGGGCTCAGCCCGCTTTCACCTCCCGGATGCTGGCGTAGCGCGCCTAAGGGGAGGGGCCAGGTGGGGAGGAGCGCGCCTGGCCGGGCTGCGGGAGGACCAGCGGGGGCAAGCGCTGGGCGCAGGTCCGGCCCCCTACAGGGAGAAGCGGGGGCCGCAGAGCAGCGGAGAGTGGGTCGGTCCGTGCCTAGCCTAGGTCGGCGGCTCCGGACTAGCCGCCCTGCGCCCGCTCTCAGGATCCCTCTCAGCTCTCCAGCTTGCTAAGTCCCCAGGAGAGAGCCAAGCAACGCTTTTGGTATGAAGAGAGGGCAGGAGGAAAGGGGTGGGGGGGAGGGAAGGAGGGGTGGAAAGGTCGCGAGCTCCAAGGAGGCGGGGCGCGGAAGAGGTGAGTCGGCAGGGCTGGCGGGAGCGAGTTGGGGGGCGGGAGTGCAGAGCTGAACTAGGCTAGCGGGCGGGGAGAGGGGGGAGTGTGGGCAGCCACTGGGGCTGAAGGCAGCGCTCGGGTTTCCCAGCAGGTGGAGGATGGCTGCGGGACCTCCCGCGCCCTCTCTGGGAGGGAGACGCGGCTCAGACCTGTTCCTGGCGAAGAGGCGGCTCAGCCCCTGGCTTTTTCAGGCGTGTGCGCAGGAGCTGAGGTTCGAATCTGCCCTCCAGGGAAGGGGGGATTCGCAGGGGTTAGGTAGGGACAGACTAAGTGGCTTCCACTCCAAGGCAAACTGAGACACAGTCTGATCAGGATCGCCCCTGCATGGTGCCCGGGCCATCTCGCCCTTCCCTTCCCCGACTGAGCCCTCTAGCCAGGCGGGCGTCCGGGGTGGTTCTACTCCCTGGGACTTGCCTAGGAACAAGACTGAGCTGGGAAGGCTGGATGGCAAGCCACAGGCCCCAGGGTAAAGACCCCTGGAGAGGGCCTTGGGAGGAACTGAAGTCAAAGAAGCCCAGGGGGTAGAAAGAGGCAGCAGACCAGGCCCAGGCGTCCCAGAAGGTCTTTCCATGGGATTCTCCCAGGCCCCAGGACCTGCCACTTGTGTCCTTCTAAGACCTCGCGGGGGCGTTCCCTGCGTTCTACAGGAGGGCACACAGCACGCCCAGATCCATGCAGCACAAGGCCTGGACACCTAGCTTCAGCCACCCTCCCGCATCTGGAACTCGGCCCGGGTCTCTGGAGTCCGCTGGCCCCTTGCTCACGGATCCCCCCAGACATCCTCACCCGCTGTGGTGCAGTCTGGCCTTGCTTCCTGGGCTTCCAGCCTCTGGTCCTTGCCCTTCAGCATTTCCAAATCTGCCCTCTCCACTCAGCTGATTCCAGCTGGAATCAGTTGGCCCTCTCTCATTTATCCCACTTGTTTCCTCTGCTTGAGTTTGACTCCAATAGCCCCCAAAACAGGATTTGCACCAAAGCTGCTACACTGAATTTAGATCTCCACACGCCCCTGTTTTGTTTTGTTTTGTTTTGTTTTGTTTTAATTGCATTAACTAAGTATACACCTTGCAGTCAGCTGGGCGGTTTGCAGGGAAATGATGTCTCCACCACCCTCCCCTCCACTGGGTTTCAGTCAGGGGCTTCTCCGGGCATTTTCAAAGCACCAAAAAGTTGGGCCACCAATAAAATGACATAGTGGGTTCTCTTTAACCGAAAAAGCATGGTGGGGAGGTGGTTACTGAACTCCTTTGCAAGTTTTCTCAAAATGACAGGGAGTTTGGCTCACTGTGCCTTCTCTTGGAAGAATGTCACCTCCTGTCTTCTGAAAGACTAGCATAGAATGACCCTGTTCCAGCAAAAAATGAACCAGGCCGACATTGACCCAGCATACCCAGGAGTATGCCAGCCCTCGGAGACTCACTGAATCGCGGGCTGTATTATGTCCCAAACCCACCTGGACAAGGTGTGAGATTGTTTAGTCTAAATGCATCAGAGCCATCAGAACGAGGTTCCCAAAATACGGCAGTGTGGCATGTGGGACCCACCACCACTGTGTGAGCCTCTAAAACACAAGCATTGGTGTGTGAGAACTAATGATGGCTGACATCTGATGCCTACAATATACCCACTAAGCTTGTCTTTTCTAAAGTCACCTCCTCACAGATGCTCAAAGCATGCCTAGCATCTCGCAGACAATCTGGGAATAGTTGCTAAACCACTGGAGTGACTGATCTCCTGTAACTCTATCTCTAGGTGATACTAGGAGGCCCACACAACAGAGGGAGGGACTAAGGCCCAAAGCGATTAAACCAGATGCCCACAGTAGAGCACCAAGGGACGCTACACAGTTGGCATTTGACCCAAGAAATGTGACTCCTGGGTCTGTGTTGTAACCACTGCAGGTAGTGCCTGCCTAAAATAGGCCTCCAGACTCCCCGTCCATCTGATGTTACATGATGTATTTGGTTTTTGCCTATCTCCGCACATTGAACGGTAAACTCCAGGGCAGAAAGGGGCCTTGACTCATGCAGCGTCTCCCAGCACCTACAGCAGCAAGAAGTATGAGAAACACCCAAAAACTATGTACAGGCTGTTTTGATGAACTTACTAAACTCTTACGCAAGACCTTTGGTGTGACACCAAGGGAGGAAAGAAATGCATACAACACGGACAGACAATGGAGTTTCTGCTGTCAGGACCACACAGAGGGATTGGGATATTTCTCGGCACTAAATCAGAATTGGAAAGGACCCTTCCAGCAGGCCTGCCGAGGTCCAAGAGGCTGAGGCTCAGAGAGGTTAAGGTCTTTGTCCCAAGGTCACATGGTCAGCAAATGGGAAAGCCAGGGCTGGGTGCAGAAATCCAGACTCCTAACCTCTGCTTTCCTGCCTGCCCACCCCCACTGCATCCCACCAAGGCACCTCCCAGCAAGCATCAGGGCTGGGAGCCTAGGACAAGGGCCTGGTAGGAGGATAGGTCACAGACACCTTCCTGCAAGAGTTGGGGTTGTTCAGACACATTTAAATTTGATTTTAAACAAGAGAGACAGAACAAAACAAACAGAAAAAAACACCTTCGTGAAAAGAGACAAAATCTAGACAGAAAAGTCCATTTTAGAATCTATCTCCAGTCTCTGTAAAATATTGCCTGTCACCAGAATATTTGAGTCCAGTCCTCAGGGGAGATTCACTCTGGCTGCTATTCCAGGCTTTACTTAACAGAGACTGCCCCCTGTTTGTCACAAGGAGAGTGCAGGGAGCCTGCTTGGGAAAGAAGCCAACCTGATAGACCAACCCTTTGTGGCTTATTTGCCAGATCCCAAACTTTAAACCTGCTATCCCTGTGAACTTCAACCAAACCAAATTCCCTTGCTGTTCCCGCCTGGAACATTGCCCACACCCGTTTCCCAAGCCTTTGAAAAATAGGTACAAGAAGGGGGGAATCAGGTTCATTTTCCTCTCTAAAGGAAGAAAGCCACTCTCCTCTGGGTATGTCAACTCAGTAAATAGAGTCACTGCCTCCTAATAGAAGTGTGATTATTGACAACATTTAGAACATGTGGTTGAGAAACCATTTCTGTAAGGGTTCCTGGTGGGGAGGGGTGCGGGGTGTGTGTGTGTGTGTGTGTAGGGATGGTGGTGGCTATTCACTTCCTAATTGAAACACTTGTCAAGTTCATAGAAGATGAAAATTATCATCAAAGACCACCCCCACCACTACCCAAATGAATTCCTCCAAATGTGTTGAAATTAACATGCAGCTCTGCAGGAAAGTGCTTTCTATGAAAGAGATGATGACATTATTATTTACAACACAGGCACTTTTAGTATCTAAGGAAGAATCTCGTTGGCTCTAGGCTTAATTATGTCAGTCTGCAGCACAATTTGCAAGGAACCTGCAACCATACTCCCCAATAATTAAGGGGAAGGAGCAATGTTACAAAGGAGGTTTGCTCACCAGGACTCGGAGCCCACATCAGTCTATATGCAACTCCACAAATTAGACTCTGTGTTGTGGCCCTCACCGGAAGGCATTGATTATTAATAGTCTTCATAGGGTGACTCTTAGGGTTTCAAAAAGGTTTCATAGCAACTGTTAGCCTTGCGAAAAAAGAAAAGAGATGACACACAAGCTGTTGGTTGGAAACCTTAAGAACTGCCTGGGGGCTGGGGGAGATCAAAACTGGACCCCCAAATACAGAGGGCAAGGAGAGACCAAAGGAGGAGGCAGATGTCTCCAGATGGGTGGATGGTGGGGGTAATAAGCAAGGGAACTTACAAGACCCGCCCTGGACCCTGCAAGGCAAGTGGATCTCTCCACCTGCCTGCCAGAAACTTACAAGTTTATATTACACACAACCCGCAATAGGGGTCAATAGTATATCGTCCAGATGGTCTCAGCAGCACTTTGCTCTCTCAAGGCTGCATCCTTGAAGCAGACTCCTCGTGCCAGAACAGTGTTTGGAATATACATTGCAAGGACAGGGGAGGAGGTGATGAGCCTCCGATTGCCCACCGCCAGCTCAGGGGTCAACTGAAGGTCATGTCCCCTCGATGACTTTCTCCAACAGAAGCCAAAATGTGGCCAGCACCTTGCCATGCTGGGGCAACACGCTGGTTTGATATATTTTATTCTCTTGTTCTGAAAAGAGAAAGGAAACTACAAGGGAAGTGAAGTGGGTCTAAATTTTGGTTCCCCCAGACTACAAGTAGTAGGTGAGATGATTTTTTGTGGTACCCAAACATGTTTTGTAAATAATTTTATATTTATTGTTAATGTGTGTCAGAAAAAATTAATGACACATCAAACACTTGGCTTCAGGGGAAAAACATTTAAGGTGCACATGAATTTAAAGTCCATTTAAGAAGAATAATAAATACATTATAGTATTTATTAATAAAGTAAACATGCAGAAAATAAGATGAAGTGTCTTGTGTTTAGGAAACGTGGGTTTTGGTATGAGGACAGGGTTTCTCAGCTTCAATGCTATCGACATTTTTTTTTAATGTTTATGTATTTTTGAGAGCGAGACAGAGCGTGAGCAGAGCAGGGACAGAGAGAGAGAGAGAGAGAGAGAGAGAGAGAGAGAGAGAGAGGACGACACGGAATCTGAAGCAGCCTCCAGCCTCTGAGCTGTCAGCCCTGACCCAGATGAGTGGCTCAGACTCGTGGACCGTGAGAACATGACCTGAGCCAAAGTCAGTAGCTTAACTGGCTGAGCCACCCAGGTACCCCAATGCTATTGACATTTTGGAGTGGATCATTCTGTGATGGGGGGAGCTGATGTGGGGGGCTGTCCTGTGCATCGTAGAAGGTTCAGGGGCATCTCTGGACTCTACCCACTAGATGCCAGTAGCACCTCCCAGTTGCCACAACCAAACACAGGTGATGAGCAGACATTGCGAAATCAGTTGAGAACCGCCCCATGTTTAAATCCTAGTTCTTTCTGTATGAGGTTTGTGACCTCAAATGAGTCGCTTAACCTCTCTAAGCCTCAGTTTCCCCACCTATAAGATGTGGATATGAATGGGTCTTTCCCGGGACACCTGGGTGACTCTTTCGGCTAAGCCTCTCTGACTCTTGACTTTAGCTCACATCATGATCTCATGGTTGGTGAGTTCAAGCCCCATGTTGGGCTCCACGCTGACACCGAGTAGCCTGCTTGGAATTCATTCTCTCTCTCTGCCCCTCCCCCATGCGCTTGCTTGCTCTCTCTGTCTCTCTCAATAAATAAATAAATAAATAAATAAATAAATAAATAAATAAATAAATAAATACTTTTAAAAAAAGAATGGTGCTTTCCCCAGGAATATTACAAACACTCCATATCTTGCAGGGAGCGCTTAGCACAGTGAAATGGAACTTTGGCAGTGCTTAGTAAACAGTCCTTCTTAAGACAGGAAACCTGAAGGAGCCTAGCAGGTAGCAGGCGCTGCCCTGAGTCCTGGGGAGACAGAAGGCTGAGACAACATCCTTGCTCTCCAGAATCTCAGATCTCCAGGACAGGATAGAATATAGAGGCAGGGCAAGCTTCCTGGGCATGCAGTCTGGAGAGCCTTACAGCAACCCATGCTCAGGAGGGCCCCATGCTTCGCCTGCTGCTCTGCCATTGTCGTGAAACTCTTAAATGATTTCTGAACACGGGGCCTCACCAATTCTGCAGCCAGTCCTCTATGTAGGGGATGCAACTCTGGCAAAATGAGAGGTCAAGCATTTGGGAACTTACAGGGCGATGTTTCACTCCGCCTACACAGGCAAAGGTGTCTCTTTAAAGTGTTGACATCAAATCAGTCCTAGCCTACATGTATGTAAGCATTCTCAGCATGTAGCAAGAAGAATTTTTTTTAAGTAGGCTTTATGCCTAGTGTGGAGTCAAATGCTGGTCTTGAACTCACAACCCTGAGATCAAGACCTGAGCTGAGATCAAGTTTAACCAACAGAGCCACCCAGGCACCCTACCGCAGGAAGAATTTTGGGAGATTCTCTTTAAAAATAGTTCTAGAGGTGCCTGGGTGATTCAGTCGGTTAAGTATCCAACTCCTGATCTCGGCTCAGGGTATGATCTCACAATTCCTGAGATCAAGCCTCACGTGGGGCTCTGAGCTGACAGTGTGGAGCCTGCTTGGGATTCTCTCTTTCCCTATCTTTCTGACCCCCCACCAAAATAAATAAATAAACTAAAAAAAAAAAAAAAACCCAGGTAGTTGTCAAATGTCAGTCCCAAGAATTATATTGAAGTTTTCCATAGTTAAGTTTCCACTGGTCCATAGAAAATTGAAAAAAAATTATGGTTGATGAAATAGATATTCTATAAGCAGCTCTTTTAAAGGTTGTATACTCTATTTGTGTAACAATCACTTTCTAAACTATGTTAGTCTTGGGTGTGTGTGTGTGTGTGTGTGTGTGTGTGTAAATATTTCTTACCAGGGTAAAATGGTAAACTTATCATGCCTAATTTTTGGTCATTTTACTATAGACGAATCCCAGAGTCTGGGATGACTAATGTAAGAACCTCACAGTAGGGTTTGTTCACAAGAAAAGTGGTAGTTTGAGGCAATTCTCTGAATAATGTAAGTCCCTCCAACTGTGCTGTGAAACCAAAATAGGTTTTAGGGTCATGCATTTTCCAGCTAGCTACATTGGCTAAAATGATGAGGTATGTCCCCAGGAATTAGCTACGGCTGGATGCAAAGCACACAACTCCCCGGACCCATGTCTCTCTGCTCCAACAAATGCCTATAAATACAGATTGTATCAGAGAGTTTTTTCCCTGTAACAAATCATCCCAACATTTAGTGGCTTAAATAACAACTGCTTATTTAACTAACAGTTCCATAGATTGGCAATTTAGGTTGGCCTCAACTGGATGGTCCCTCTGGTCTTGGTTGGACTCACTCATGCATTTGCTGCTAAACTGCCAGGTCACCAGGGTGCTGGTTGGTCTGGGACAGCCTTCCTTTGGGACAGCTCCTCTCTGTCCCATGAGATTTCTCATAAGCCATCAGGGTAGCCAAGGCTTTTTCACATGACGCCTGGGCAGGGTTCCTAGTCACTAAAATAAAGCACGTGAGACTTATTGAGACCCCGGGTCAGCACAGGCACGTCATCACTGTGCCACATTCTGTTGGCACAAAACAAGCTACAACGGCAGTTTATATTCAAGGAGAATATGGAAGAGTGGCAAGGTTGCATTGCAAAGGGACATGCATGTGGTACCTGGGTGGCTCCGTCAGTTAAGCATCCGACTTTTGATGTCAGCTTGGGGTATGATCTCACAGTTTGTGAGTTTGAGCCCTGTGTCAGGCTCTGTGCTGACAGCGGGGAGCCCGCTTGGGATTCTGTCTCTCCCTCTCTCTGTTTCTTGACCACTTGCTCTCTCGCTTTCTCTCTCTCTCTGAAAAGAAAGAAAGAAAGAAAGAAAGAAAGAAAGAAAGAAAGAAAGAAAGAAAGAAAAGAAAGGAAAAGGGACATGCATGCAGAATGTGTAAATCACTGTAGCTATTTTTTTTTATGTATATATATCGACCGTCTTAGTCCATTTAGGCTGCTGTAATAATATGTGATATACTGGGTGGTTTGTAAACAGTAGAGATCTATTTCTCACAGTTCTGGAAGCTGGAAAGATCAAGACACAAGCATGGACACATTCTGGTGACAGCCCTCTTCCTGGTTCATAGCTGGCACCTTTTCACTGTGTCCTCACATGGCGGAAGGGGTGATGGAGCTCTGTGGGGGCTCTTTTATAAGAAGCGTGATTCCATTCATGATGACACCACCCAAATGACCTAGCCATCTCCCACAGGTCCTTCCTTCTAATATCATCATATTGGTCATTAGGATTTCCTGATGGGAATTTTTAGAGAACACAAACATTTATTTAAAACATTTTTTTAAATATTTTTCTTTATTTTTGAGACAGAGAGAGACAGAGCATGAGCAGGGGAGGGGCAGAGAGAGAGGGAGACACAGAATCTGAAGCAGGCTCCAGGCTCTGAGCTGTCAGCATAGAGCCCGACCCAGGACTTGAACTCACAGACTTGCTCCAACTCACAGACCGTGAGATCATGACCTGAGCTGAAGTCCGAAGCTTAACCGACTGAGCCACCCAGGCACCCCTGAGAGGACACAAACATTTAGAGGATAGCTTCAACCTACCAAACAGTTCAAATGGCATTACTACCAACCACGGTAGAATGAAAATCCCCCTATCACCAAGACTGCCTCACCGACAGTATTCCAGGGCAAACTTATACACACGTTTCTACTGTCTGCAAAGAAGCAACAGTCACATAAAGTTATACAAGTTGTACTTTCACCTACATAATCAGAACAACCCCTGTACATTGGCAATTTTGGTACCCAAACAGCCAGCCATGTGTCCAAACCAGTAAACCGGGAGGTCCTTGGTGCCTCCCTTTGTTTCAACTCCCGTATCCTGTCAGTCACCAAGTTCTGTCAATTCTCCCTCCTGAACAAACATCAGATCCTTCCTTCCTGTCATCCCCGTTCCTCCTGTTTCACTTCAGCCCTCATCATCTCTCATGGTGACGATGACACTTCTCCCTAATTTTGCCAACCCCCCTCATGTCCTCATCCTAAATCCAGTTGCCTTTCATTCACTTTACAAGCCTTTATTGAATGCTCACATCGTGCCAAGCACTCTGCTGGTGGTGGCAGATACAACAGGAAATAAGAGAGCCCCTAGTTTGGTAAAGGAAAGAAGCAAACAAGACTTAATTTATTCGTCAGGGCAGGTCATGGGCTGTACTGCAGAACCACAAAATCTCAGTGACTTAACCCAGTAAATGGTGATTTAGGAATCCAGGTCTCTCCCATCATGTAGCTCCACCATCACAAAATCCTTTACTTTGAGCCATGTGGGAGCCATGTGGAGGCCATACAGAGCCATAAAGGAAAGAGCAGAAGGAGGGAGTGAGGTAGTTTATGGCCATGCCTGGCAAGTGGCATCCATCATTCCCACCATATTCCATTGGCTGAACTCGGTCACATGGTCCCAACTTAAGCACAAAGGACTCTGGGAAATTTAGTGTTCCTACATGCTCAGAGCAGGAAAGAGAGCTGGTGAATGTATAACCAGTCCTTTCCTCAATGGATGATTGTCATGCATGTAACTGGGAAGTATGGCATCCTAAGGGAACCAGGGGCGGGTCTAATGTATTTACTATAGCCTTGGATTCAGGAAGGCAGGGTGGTGGGCTAAATAATGGTCCCCGAAGATATCCAAGTCCTAATCCCTGGAACCTCAAACCTACTACCTGGCAGAAAGGACTTTATACATGTGATTAAGTTAAGGATCTTGAGACAGAGAAATTGCTCTGGATTATCCAAGGGAGCCCTAACTGTAATCATGAGTGTTCTTCTAACAGGTAGATGGAGGGAGATTTGACCAGGGAAGAGAAAAGGGAGATGAGATGACAGAAGTAGAGACTGGAGTGATGTGCTTGAAGATGGAGGAAGGGTCCACAAGCCCCACAAGCTAAAAAGCTGGGAAAGGCAAGGAAGAGAATTATCTCTTGGAACCCCCAGAAGGAATCAGCCTGCCGACACCTTGATTTTAGGCTATTAAGGCTCACTTTGAACTTCTGGCCTCTGCAAGTATAAGAGAATAACGTTTTCTTGCTTTCAAATACTGAATTGGTGGTAATTTGTGACAACAACAAGAGGAAACTAGTACAAGCAGTTATGCCTACACTAAGTTCCAGATAAGGATCACGCATTAGTGAGCTAGGCAAAAAGACTGGAAGACAGGGCCAGAGGTGGAAGTTAAGGCTGAAGGGTAGCAAGGTCCAGATCCAACAGGATTTGCCAGGGAGGAGAGGGAGGGGAAGAGGGCAGTGAATTTAAGCCTGAGGGCACCAGAAAGCCATTGAAGGAGGAGTGACCTGACCAAGATCTACATTTTTGCACAATAACCCCACCTGTTCTGTGGAGAGCACATCAGGGGAACCAGTGCTGGTGACAGAAGACAGTTATTTATTTGCTTTATCCCAGGAGAAAAGTAGAAAGGCAATATTCCAGGGTCCTGGCAATATGTAGTGGAATCAACGGGACGTGGTGATGGCCCGCCTCTGATAAGAGACATCCACTCCATCAGCGACATCAGCTGCACCAACTCTGATGGTCGATGGTACCTGAAGAGGACGTAACCTGCTTAGCCACCTGTCCGGAATTGAGACAAACTAGGGAAGTCTAAAGGAACAGGCAAGGTGCCTGTGAAGACCGGGTGCCATCCATTGGATGCCTTCTTCCAAATCCTGTATTGCCAAGACCGTCATGTCCTTTGTAATTTGAGTAAAATAGTTAGAGCACCATCCCCATATACAGGGAAACCCAGCATTAACCTTCATCACCACCCACGCCACGATCAAGGGATTTCTATATCTCCGAATCGCTTCTGACTCTGATTTCCTGTTGCTGCTTGTACAGCTACCCAAACGATGGGTGAGCTGAGGCTGAAATCCAACATACACTGTCCTGGCTGAAGCATGTAATCTTCGTGTATACAGAAACTGATTTGATGCTTGGCACGGCCAGAACTTGGAGCTTTTGAGGAGAAAAGACTGGAAATAAAGGTCAAGTAGGGGGTCAGCTTAAAGTGTTTCAATGCCTTGCTAAGGGGCTCAAGACTGCTTCCTCTAATGATGGTACCTTATCCAACAATGTAAAACAAAGACAGACACATCCATTCAGATTTGCATCTTATGCAAATCATGTTGCCAGCCAATCTGGTCCTCATCAGCCTTCTGGGACCAAGAAAAAGCCAACGAGTCTGAGCTGAGAACGTCTATACCGAGTCCTGTGGGGAATCCCATTGGCCTCCATGCACAGACTGGATCAAACAGTGCTGGGAAACAGAAAGGGAAAATGGATGTGATTCTAGAGAGAAGCAGAAACAAGACAAAGAGAAACTTAACTACCTGGCTGATGGCTTTCTGGATCCTGAGATTTGGGGGTTCTGCGTGCTACTCCTGGATCTCCCAATAAAGTCCTCCTAACTTCCTCCTGTTTTTGCCCAAATTAATGCAAGTTGATTCCTGTTATAATTCTGGCCTGGATACTGTGTGTCCAGTTTCTGTCTTCCGGCCTTCGTCACATCACCACCAATTGTCACATTTTGTGTCTCTCCTCCCCGATGCCATGAGTTGGCCAGATGGAGAGGAGGAGGAGAGGTCAGGGGAAGGCAGGGGGTGGGGGGGGGGTGGGAAGAAGAGAGAAAGGTGTCATTGCATACATAGTCAAAGATGTAGAAAAGTGTTCATTATGGCATTGTCTGTAATAGCAAAGGACTGAAAACCACCTCCATCGGTGAGAGAACTGATAGTCTCCCAGAGAGATCTCTCCATAGGTGAGGTACTGACTAAATAACTCAGGGTACTTCCATATTGGAATACTATACAGCAGTTGAAAAGAATGATCAGTGAAAAAAAATTCTAGGGGTGCCTAGGTGGCTCAGTCAGTTGAGCATCCAACTCTTGATAACGGCTCAGGTCGTGATCTTGCCATTCATGGATCGAGCCCTGCGTAGGGGTCTGAGCTAACTGCTCAAAGACTGCTTGGGATTCTCTTTCCCTCTTTCTCTGCCCTTCCCCCACCTCTCTCTCAAAATAAATCAATAAAATAAAATAGAGAACTCAACTTAGGCATTACTGCCTTACTTACATATTTAGTAAATAAATATGTTTATAATCTAAACATGGTATAAATTATAATAAATTGTCATTCATATTATTATACATCTAACTGTATTTTAAAAATATATAATAAATATGCTGTCATTTATTTATTAAATATATAAATATATAAGTATATTTATTATATGAATGTATATAAATAACACAAATATTAAACTTAGAAGTAAATTTATATTGATAACATACATAACGTACACATATACAAATACATACTGTGTGTGTATATATATTAAATGATCTTCAGTGAAGATATCATTGTTTTTAAAAAGCAAGGCAGAAAAAAATTGAAATTAAAAAAATTAAAAAAAATAAAAAGTAAGGCGGAGATACAAGCACACTTCCTTTAAATTTTTTAATGTTTATTTAGTTTTGAGACAGAGAATGAGTGGGGGAGGGACAGAGAGAGGGAGACACAGAATCTGAAGCAGGCTCCCATGGAAGGAAGGAAGGATTGGACACCCTGGGAAAGAGTTGGAGGAGTTCTGCAGGCCTCGTGAGTCCCCAAAGGGCAGATCCCTCATTCACCTGTGCTGGTACAGGCTGGGGCCGGGAAGCAGCAGCAACAGCATCCAGAGGCAGCAGGGGCAGCAGATCCCTGGGATGGTGGATGGAGCAGTGAGCCATGGTCTTGCAAGCAAGGAGAATCACCATGCTGGGCTGCCCTCGGCCCTTACCCCCTGCCCCAGCCACCTCACTGTCTCTTGCCCTGGCATCACCCTCCAGCAGGGCATGGGCAAGCCAGGCAGGGATGGGCACCTGGGGCCACAGGAGTGTCCCCCATGACCTCTGTGTCCTAGTTATTGAACGGGCATAACGAGTCACCCAGGGCCCTTGGAACCAGGAGGGAGAATCTTGCCCTGGAATCCTCTCTGATGCGGCTTGGGGAGAATTATGGAGGGACAGCATTTAGTGCCAGTTCATTCACAGGATAAAAGCACAACACAAGGTCACCTTGGCTGCTGCTGTCAGTGTTTTCTTACCCAGGCCCCATTTGAGCCCTTACCCAGGGATATGGAGAACTTTCATACACAAGAACTTAAAATTCAAAACTCTCAATAAATTTGGTATAAAAGGAATTTACTTCAACATAATTAAGGCCATATATGGCAAGCCTGCAGCAAATATCACATTCAGTAGTCAAAGGTGAAAGATTTTGCTATAAGATCCAGAGCAAAACAAGGGTGACAAGGGTGTCCACTCTCTCCACTTCTATTCAACGTAGTCTTGGAAGTCCTACCACAGCAATCAGGCAAGAAACAGAAATAAAAAGCTTCCAAATCAGGAAGCAAGATGTAAAATCACCCATTTGCAAAGAACATGATCTTAGTATACAGAGAAAACCCAAAGCCTCCACGAAAAAAGAAACAAACAAACAAGCAAACAAACAAACGTAGCACATGCTGTTACTACATTTGCCAAGTCACTGTATTTTAAGGGCAAATCCTGGCAATAGCCAATCCATCCATTCCAAGGCTCCACAGTGACTGTACTTAATCTGCTGTATGTACTGCACAGTCAGTTGCTATACCTGGGCTTATACCCAGGGTAGGGATCAGCCTCGTGATTGTCAGGGGTGTGTCAGTGTCTTATGGCCTTGAAGGAGAGGGAGACCAGCAGCTTTAGGAACTTCACCTGATTGTGCAGGCCATACATGTAGGCAGGGGGAAGCAGCACTGTCAGGCATGAGGAGATAGACTGGGGCAGAATATGCCATACTAGGACCCCCATGTTCTTCCCTCTTTCAATGGGGTGTGCTCCATTCCAGGTATAGTGCATTTCTACAGGTCTGACTTTCAGCATGACAACAGGATCCCAGTAGAGATGGAGTAGATCCCTTTCACCCAGGGGCACAAAGTAACTCACTTATCCTAGGGGGCATCCCATGGCAAATTCCAGTAGACAACACCTTTTGGTGTTCTCAGCAGCATAGCATATGAATCCACAGTGAGAGTTGGGGCCATAGCGGTCTCCCTAGACTTCTATACCTTTATAGTGTTGGGTGCCTTAGCAGGGGTCCCCAGTCTGACATATGGGGCATATGTTTGATCATTCAAATGCATTAAAGCCTGTGACAGCACATTAGTACACCGGGACAAGGTCGTTTTCCCTGTTAATAATTTAATCTGCTTTAACATTCCATTTTTCCTTTCTACCAACCAGTGCTTTCTGAGCCAGGACATGGAAAACAGGGAGGATCACCTCAGGCTCTTGCAGGTGAGCCAGATGTCCTGATGCCATATCCCGATACCACAGGGCTTACTTATGATAATCTGCCCTTTGGCTTCCCAGTGTCTACATTCGAGGCGAATCTCTTTAGAACAGCCCACCTGTCAGTGCAAAGGATTAATGGCTAGAACTCATGAGTGATCACCAGTGAAACCCCTCTGAGTTCAGCCCAGTGGCTGCTTAGCTTGTTCCTGTTTCCATCCAGATGGTGTCAGTATTGGGTTGAGTAGCAACTTGAGTTCCTCTGCTTGGGTTTCCCCAACTAGACCTGTGTGTATATTAGGCATCAGAGGGAATTTCCCCCATTTCCTCTAGAGGCCACAGAGGCCACAACACGAAGAGGAGTGGGGGCATTTGAAGGATCTACATATTCTATAGGACCCAGTAGCACCCACATTTCTGGAGACAGTGGGCTGTACACGGAAAATTATAAAACTTTGATGAAAATTAAAACAGAAACAAATGAAAAGATATCCTATGCTCATGGATCAGAAGAATTAATATCACTGAAATGTCCATATTACCTAAAGTCATCTATAGGTCCATGCAATCTCTACCAAGATTCCAATGTCATTTTCACAGAAGTAGAAAAAAAAACCCTAAAATTTGTATGGAACCACAAAAGATTCCAAATAGCCAAAGCAATCTGAGGAAGTATATAAAGCTAGAGGCATCCTATTTCCGGATTGAAATTGTATCGCAAAGTTGCAGCAATCAAAATCTTATGGTACGGGCATTAAAAAAAAGACACATAGGCCAAGAGAATAAAGAGCCCAAAAATAAACCCATGCATATGTGGTCAATTAATTTATAACATAGCAGGCAAGATTATACAATGGGTAAAGGACAGTCTCTTCCATAAATGGTGCTGGAAAAACTGGGTAGCTGCATGCAGAAGAATGAAATTAAACTCATATTTTATACTAGTCACAAAAATTAACTCAACATCCTTAAATATTGTACATGAATCTGTAAAACTCTAGAAGAAAACCAACAGGAAAAGCCCCTAAATATTGGTCTTGACAACATTGTTTGGATGTGACACCAAAAGCACAAGCAATAAAAACTAAAGAAACAAGTGGAACCACATGAAACTCAGAAGCATCGCACAGCAAAGGAAATCATCAACAAAATCAAATGTGAACCTACAGAACAAGAGAAAATATATCCAAAATATTTAAAGAACTCATATCACTCAATAGCAGAACCCACATATAATCCAACTTAAAAATGGGCAAATAACTTAAATAGACATTTTCCCAAAGATTTTCCCAAAGACACACAATGGCGTACAGATACATGAAGGGGCTCCACGTCACTAACACCAGGAAAGTGCAAATCAAAATCATAATGAGATATTGTCTCACAGCTGTTAGGATTCTTATCATAAAAATATCATAGAAATATCCCAATCCCTCTGTGTGGTCCTGACAGCAGAAACTCCATTGTCTGTCCATGTTGTATGCATTTCTTTCCTCCCTTGGTGTCACACCAAAGGTCTTGCGTAAGAGTTTAGTAAGTTCATCAAAACAGCCTGTACATAGTTTTTGGGTGTTTCTCATACTTCTTGCTGCTGTAGGTGCTGGGAGATGCTGCATGAGTCAAGGCCCCTTTCTGCCCTGGAGTTTACCGTTCAAAGTGCGGAGATAGGCAAAAACCAAATACATCATGTAACATCAGATGGACGGGGAGTCTGGAGGCCTATTTTAGGCAGGCACTACCTGCAGTGGTTACAACACAGACCCAGGAGTCACATTTCTTGGGTCAAATGCCAACTGTGTAGCGTCCCTTGGTGCTCTACTGTGGGCATCTGGTTTAATCGCTTTGGGCCTTAGTCCCTCCCTCTGTTGTGTGGGCCTCGTAGTATCACCTAGAGATAGAGTTACAGGAGATCAGTCACTCCAGTGGTTTAGCAACTATTCCCAGATTGTCTGCGAGATGCTAGGCATGCTTTGAGCATCTGTGAGGAGGTGACTTTAGAAAAGACAAGCTTAGTGGGTATATTGTAGGCATCAGATGTCAGCCATCATTAGTTCTCACACACCAATGCTTGTGTTTTAGAGGCTCACACAGTGGTGGTGGGTGTGGGTCGACCCACATGCCACACTGCCGTATTTTGGGAACCTCGTTCCGATGGCTCTGATGCATTTAGACTAAACAATCTCACACCTTGTCCAGGTGGGTTTGGGACATAATACAGCCCGCGATTCAGTGAGTCTCCGAGGGCTGGCATACTCCTGGGTATGCTGGGTCAATGTCGGCCTGGTTCATTTTTTGCTGGAACAGGGTCATTCTATGCTAGTCTTTCAGAAGACAGGAGGTGACATTCTTCCAAGAGAAGGCACAGTGAGCCAAACTCCCTGTCATTTTGAGAAAACTTGCAAAGGAGTTCAGTAACCACCTCCCCACCATGCTTTTTCGGTTAAAGAGAACCCACTATGTCATTTTATTGGTGGCCCAACTTTTTGGTGCTTTGAAAATGCCCGGAGAAGCCCCTGACTGAAGCCCAGTGGAGGGGAGGGTGGTGGAGACATCATTTCCCTGCAAACCGCCCAGCTGACTGCAAGGTGTATACTTAGTTAATGCAATTAAAAGAAAAAACAAAACAAAACAGGGGCGTGTGGAGATCTAAATTCAGTGTAGCAGCTTTGGTGCAAATCCTGTTTTGGGGGCTATTGGAGTCAAACTCAAGCAGAGGAAACAAGTGGGATAAATGAGAGAGGGCCAACTGATTCCAGCTGGAATCAGCTGAGTGGAGAGGGCAGATTTGGAAATGCTGAAGGGCAAGGACCAGAGGCTGGAAGCCCAGGAAGCAAGGCCAGACTGCACCACAGCGGGTGAGGATGTCTGGGGGGATCCGTGAGCAAGGGGCCAGCGGACTCCAGAGACCCGGGCGCGAGTTCCAGATGCGGGAGGGTGGCTGAAGCTAGGTGTCCAGGCCTTGTGCTGCATGGATCTGGGCGTGCTGTGTGCCCTCCTGTAGAACGCAGGGAACGCCCCCGCGAGGTCTTAGAAGGACACAAGTGGCAGGTCCTGGGGCCTGGGAGAATCCCATGGAAAGACCTTCTGGGACGCCTGGGCCTGGTCTGCTGCCTCTTTCTACCCCCTGGGCTTCTTTGACTTCAGTTCGTCCCAAGGCCCTCTCCAGGGGTCTTTACCCTGGGGCCTGTGGCTTGCCATCCAGCCTTCCCAGCTCAGTCTTGTTCCTAGGCAAGTCCCAGGGAGTAGAACCACCCCGGACGCGCGCCTGGCTAGAGGGCTCAGTCGAGGAAGGGAAGGGCGAGATGGCCAGGGCACCATGGAGGGGCGATCCTGATCAGACTGTGTCTCAGTTTGCCTTGGAGTGGAAGCCACTTAGTCTGTCCCTACCTAACCCCTGCGAATCCCCCCTTCCCTGGAGGGCAGATTCGAACCGCAGCTCCTGCGCACACGCCTGAAAAAGCCAGGGGCTGAGCCGCCTCTTCGCCAGGAACAGGTCTGAGCCGCGTCTCCCTCCAGAGAGGGCGCGGGAGGTCCCGCAGCCATCCTCCACCTGCTGGGAAACCCGAGCGCTGCCTTCAGCCCCAGTGGCTGCCGACGCTCCCCCCCCCCTCCCCGCCCGCTAGCCTAGTTCAGCTCTGCACTCCCGCCCCCCAACTCGCTCCCGCCAGCCCTGCCGACTCACCTCTTCCGCGCCCCCGCCTCCTTGGAGCTCGCGACCTTTCCACCCCTCCTTCCCTCCCCCCCACCCCTTTCCTCCTGCCCTCTCTTCATACCAAAAGCGTTGCTTGGCTCTCTCCTGGGGACTTAGCAAGCTGGAGAGCTGAGAGGGATCCTGAGAGCGGGCGCAGGGCGGCTAGTCCGGAGCCGCCGACCTAGGTGCGGCACGGACGACCCACTCTCCGCTGCTCTGCGACCTCCGCTTCTCCCTGTAGGGGGCCGGACCTGCACCCAGCGCTTGCCCCCACTCGTCTTCCCCCAGCACGGCCAGGCGCGCTCCTCCCCGCCTGGGATCTCCCCTTAGGCGCGCTACGCGCAGCGTCCGGGAGGCGAAAGCGGGCTGAGCCCAGCGCAGGGGCCGCCCACCACCGAGCGCCCCACGCCTCTCCCTGCCTGTGCGGCTGGCGGCCCCCAGCAACAGCCTCGGGAGCTTCGTCCGCGCCTGGAGAGGCGGCTGGCGGAGCCCAGGCTGGGAGACATGATTCGTAGCGTCCTCCGGCTACTTCTCGGCAGCTTCCTTACCGAGCTGTGCGCCCGCGTGTGCCCGGTGCAGGAGCGAGCGGGGCACCGGCAGCTGGCTCAGCTGGGCTGCGTGGTAGTGCTGGCGCGGGGAGGGGGGCGTGCAGCCGCTCTGGGGGCTGCCTCGGAAGAGGCCAGCGAGGGCGCGGGGGTCTGGGACGCGTCCCCTACCCGAGCGCCCACGCCGAACTTCTGCCGGGGCTACTTCGATATCAGGGAGGAGTGGGACCAGCCGTTCAATTGTTCCTCGGGCGACTTCATCTTCCGCTGAGGGACTTGTGACTTGCGATTCTGCTGCACGTGTTAAGAAGCGGCGACTGAACCAGAGCACCTGCACCAACTCTGACATTCCGCTGTGGCTCAACACCCGCAAGCCTCCAGCGCGCAAGGACGGCCCCCTGCACCACCCCACGAAGGACAAGACCAACCTGATCCTTTACATCATGTGCGGGGTGCTGGCTGTCATGCTTGTAGGCATCTTCACCAAGCTGGGGCTGGAGAAAGCGCACCGGCGGCAAAGGAAGCCAAGTCCAGGTAGGCTGCCTCCCCTCCACCCAACTCCATCGCCTCCCCTCCAGGCGCCGCTCTCCCTCCTCTTCCCTCTCCACCTTTCCTTGGGCAATGGCGCTCCCCCCCCCCAACCCCCATCTCAGCTGGCGGAGATCGCCTGGGCAGCCAATTTCGGCTCCAAGGGCGGAGAAGGGGCGCTGGGCTCCGCACAGGTGTGGACTTGAGCGCCTGTGTACATAGGGTGTGGTCTCTGCACCACCCCTCACCGTCTCGCTGCCCTTTCCCACCTAGGATTCAAGCGGATCTGAGACACACACAGCCCGGGAGCCCACGGCCCCGGAGTCTTGGGTTTTGGCGAGGGGTCTACCCCTCGGATTCCAGATGCCAGCTTCTAGGTAAACAGGGCAGGCAGCCCGAAAAGGAAGGGCGGCATGTGTGAGGGAGGGAAGCAGTGTGTGCCTTCTGCGACTCCTAAGGCTCGCAAAAAAGAAGCGAGGGAGGTGGAGAGAGAGAGGGAGGACAAGAAGAAAAGCCTTGCCTGGAGCGGCCTCTTCTCTCTCTCTCTGAGCTGCCAGGTTCTTGGAATTGGGACCTTGGTTGCCTCCCCGCCACCCGGACCCCTGCCCGCTTTCCCTTGTAGCCACTTCTCCCTGCTGGGGGCCAGGGATTCCGCCCCGCGCTGTGCCCCTTGCAGGGGTTGGCGAGGACTCCAAGGGCGGGAGCCACCCTCCTGCCCCACTGATTCTTCAACTTTCCCTCAACTTGCATTAGGCAAGTCCTAGTGATTGAGAATGCAGCAGATGGGAGAAGGCATTTGGGGATTAATGGAGCGATTTTCCTTTGCCTTTTAAAAAGTGTCTAAGTTGATTCGCACAACCCAGTAACTTTGGAGGCAGAGGGCGCAGCCACTGGGAAGCAGCCCCCAGACGCTATGCAGGCCAGGGTTGGCAGGAGGTCTGGGCGGGCAGGGTTGGAGAGCGACTGGCGGTCTTGGAACAGCTGTGTGGCTGGGCGGTAGCTAGCTGGATCTTGCCGAGTGTGGGCAACCGGGTCGCCATGTGCCCCCCCCCCAACCCCCTACACACAGGCACACACCCTCCCCACACCTGGGCGGGGGCCCATGTGTGCTCCTGTGGATGCAGGAACTGGGTGCGCCTGCCTAAAAAACCTCAACAAAGAGACCCACCCAAAATAGGCGGAGGAGCATGACCACCTCACTAGTAATTATTTTCTATTTATAGGCAGAGTATCCGATGATTTTTTTTCCCCCCAAAGGGGAGGGATTTGGGGCAAGAGGTGAGGAAATTCCTCTTGGTTTGGGTCAGCAGGGAGGTGTGGGTGGATGTTGGGGTCTTGAAGCACAAAAGTTAGCTTGGAGAGGATTCAGGAAACTCTGACCAACTGAGAGAGTAACACGCTGGCCCCGCCCACCTCCTGCACCTCCAAGATGCCCTGTCCCCAGCCCCACAGGCAGGAGTTTCACTTCCTGCAGTCCCAGCCAGTCCCTGTAGGTTCCCTGGGTCTGTGTTAAGGTGAAGGAAGACTAGGGAGGCAGGACTGTGGCAGGCAAAGGGTGTGGCCTTGGTAGGGAGAGAGTCCCTCAGGCATAGGTAGGCTGCCTTGCAGATTCATATTAATTCCTCTGCTGAAGTATCCACTGAGCCTTTCCCTTGCAAACCAGCGCTTCCAGGAGCCCTCCTGGGTGTTTGGGTGGGGGGTGAAGGAGGGTAGGAAAGGCGGGAGAAGGGGAGGTGGGAAGGTGGGAGCTGAGCTAAGGGTGGGCGGCTCCCTTTGGCCTGCAGAGGGGGAAGGTGATGTGTGATCTTCAGGCTCTGTGTGATCTGGGTATTCCTGTTGAGACAGAGCTCCACCGCAGACCTGAGGGCTCAGGAGGGAATCTTATTCCTGTCTTGCCACCTTGCAGCTCTGTCTGGAGAAAGAATCCCCCCAGCTTAGTTGGTTGCAGCCACTTCTTCAGGGACCACCAAAGGGCTGGTTGCATGTGGAATCTCTGGGCATCCACACTTCTCAAAGAGCCTGGACACAAGACTCTCCTGGTACACAGTTTGGAAATTCCAGAATGCCATGGAGTACTTTCTCTTGAAGAGAAAGGATAGTTGAATTTTATTGGCAGTTTCCCAGGTGTGGTTTTCAACCCCAGCTGCTGTTTAGGACCACCTGGAGTGCTTTAAAAAACAAAACAAAACAACCCTCTTGCTAGGGGCCCGCCCTAGGCAATTTAGATCACAATCTCTAGGGTTGCTGAGTCTTTGTACTTCTGTTAAGGTCTCTAGGCTTTCCAGTGCCTGGCCAGTTACTATTACTGAAAAGGAAAGAACATTTGCCAGGCACTGCACTAGAGAGAGAGGTGTGTGTGTGTGTGTGTGTGTGTGTGTGTGTGTGTGTGTGTGTGTACTTGAGTGCATGTGTGTGTAAACACTCCTTTAGTGTGCATGAGCACCTTAGGAGACAGGTGCTATCAGTTCCCACTTATAGATGACAAAATCATGGCTCAGGTTGGGTGGCTTCTCCGAGGTCACCCAGTGAGTTATAAAACTGCAGTCCCCAGCCCCCTGATTTCAAGTGTGTTTTCAGTTTGAGTGAGCATTGGGTGGGGGTGGGCAGCTTCCTAGAATGCATATTCTTGTGTTCTGTCCAGAAAGGGAAAGATTCCGGGTCAGCAAAGGTCTGGGATGAGCCCCAGAAATCCGCATGTAGCAGCCTCCCTGAATGGCTCCTCAAAAGTGGCCTACATGTTTAAGGAAGACTGTTCTTGAGTTTGGGACTATTTTACAGTCTTGGAGATGGATGCATTAAATCCAATGTCACTCTCTTATGTGCATTTGTTTGTGTGTTTTCTGCACGTATTTCTGCTTTGTGTATTTGTGTATTTGTGGTGCTGGGGGCTGCCCCCAGGACCGTCGAAATGCATGGTGCTCTGTGTATGCGATTAACCATTTCAAGTCCCAGCCACAGGTCAGGGGGTACCCGGGTGGTATACACCCAGCTACCTGAGAGCTTCCGGGTGAAATTACCATCTTGGCCACAGCCTCTTAATTTATTTTGTCTTGGGCTATGCGGGTCACTGAGATGAAGGGTTCATTCTCATTTCATCGGAAAGCAGCCCCATGTCACCAGCTGCTCCTCGTGACCCGTGGCATTGTGGTATCCCAGAAGAGGCCTTCGTGATGTCAGTTTTCAGACCCAGAATCGTGGGCATGTTGGCTGCTCCTTTTTGGGCTGACTGGGACTTGAAAATGGGAAAGTTGCTAATTCTAGGACCTGTGAAATCCATGGGCATGCGGGGGTCTTGCCCATGACATAGGAAGATATTCAGAGACCCTCATCCATCAGCCACAGCAGCCTTATATTCTGCCACTATGTATGGGAACAAGTGACTGCAAACAGTGGCTGGCTGTGGTTACCCAGGGTAACCAGCTGTGGTTACTGGTTTGGTCTGCAAGGTATTGCTATATATGTATTTTTTTTTAATGCATGTTTATTTTTTTTTCAACATTTATTTATTTTTGGGACAGAGAGAGACAGAGCATGAACGGGGGAGGGGCAGAGAGAGAGGGAGACACAGAATCAGAAACAGGCTCCAGGCTCTGAGCCATCAGCCCAGAGCCCGACGCGAGGCTCGAACTCACGGACCGCGAGATCGTGACCTGGCTGAAGTCGGACGCTTAACCGACTGCGCCACCCAGGCGCCCCAATGCATGTTTATTTTTGAGAGAGAGAGAGACAGAGCATGAGCAGGGGAGGGGCAGAGGGAGAGACAGAGGGAGACACAGAATCTGAAACAGGCTCCAGGCTCTGAGCTGTCAGCACAGAGCCCAACACAGGGCTCGATCCCGGGAACGGAGAGATCATGACCTAGGCTGAAGTCAGAGGCCCAACCAACTGAGCCACTCAGGCCACTATTTATGTATTCTTAATTTTAAGTTTCTTTCTCTCTCTCTCTCTTTTTTTTTCCTGTGAAACATTTTACACATACAAAAGACAAAACTTGAAAGAAGGATAAAAATGTCTTTAGGGTTTTTCACTCCCGGTACGACTGCCATTGGGGCCGGCTCATTCTCGGTTTGGGGGGGCTGTTCTGTGCATCGTAGTGTGTCTGGCAGCCTGCTTCGACTCCCCCCACTAGGTGCCAGTAGCACCCCCCTGACAACCCAGCTGTGAGTTAAAAAAAAATGTCCTCATTCATAGCCACATGTAATCTAGGGGTAGAATCACCCCCAGTTGAGAGTTACTAATCTAGGCCACACAATTATGAGTATCTTGTCATATCTCTTTAGCACCCACTCTGTATTTTCATTTGCTCTCTCCCTTTCTCCCTAAATACTTCAGCGTGGATCGCCTAAGAGCAAGGACATTCTCCCACACAACACAATCCCAGGATCGCACTCAAGAAGCAGGACAGAAACTCTAATACCATCAAATAGCCAATCACGGTAGCATTGTCCTGGTCATGCCAGAAATGTCCTCTGGAGCTTGGGCTTCCAAACTCGGATCCAGTCAAGGCTCACTGCGTCTGGGCTGTAAAATTTCTTCAGTGTCTGTTATGTATTGTGTTTGAAACCCAACTTAGAACCAAGGAGATTTCACATAGAAATCCCAATTGCTGACTTCTCTTGAGAAATTGGTAGAACCGACAACACCAGACGTGCATTTTCCCAAGGAAGCTGTTGGTTGCCTCCCGGGGGGGACTTCCCTCTTTAGGAAGCTCTCAGGTTCTCCTCCGTCTCCACCCCCACCCAGTTCCCTTAGTGCTGGTCCCTGCAGTGCCTGGAGACGCAGTCAGGCCCACCCCGAGTCAGATGGCCGGAGATTCCATCCAGCGTGGCCACTTAAGAGTTGTGGGGCCTTGGGAAAGGGACTTCACCTCTCTGAGTTTTAGGTTCTTGTCTGTAAATTGCGACCATGGTGATCCCTATGTCGTAGGCTTGTGCGAGGGTTTCACTGAGACTGGGCTTGGGAGGCCCTTAGCACAGGACCTCTTTATGGTCACTGCTCAGCAACTTTTACCCCTTTGCCATCACCCTTATGATTGGAATTTTCTACCCCTGACCTGCCAAAGGGGTAAATGTTGTAGTCTGAAACTCGGTACCTAGCTCTGGCTCTGTTATATGTTTTTAGCTGTGTGACATTGGTCAAGGCTCCTAAGTCCTTCAGGGTTAAGCAGCGGAGGGTGACAGGTTCAGAATAGGAGAGAAGACCCAGGTATGGCCACATTGAATACCTTGCAAAGTGTTGGCCTGGGTGTTATGAAAGAACCCTTGTCCAGCCTGCTATTTTGCTGTGAGCTTGGGTATAAATTCTCCTTTAATTTCAGGTCCCGCCCCACTGAGGCAGGCCTTAGGACAGTGTGCCTTTGAAGAGGCACGGATTGCTTTCCGTGAGGATGAACAAGGCCCTGGGGAGTGGAGGAGTCAGGCTTCCAACCGGGACAGTCTGAGGCCAGAGCACAGGTACCTTGACCACTAGGCTGTACGGCTTTTGAGTGGACACGTGCAGGACTTACATGCTCTCAGATCGCAAAGAAGTGCTTACGGTTCTGCAAATGGCAACACATGCAGGGAGGCCAGTTCAAGGAGCCGCTGGAAGATCAAGACCAGGAGTGTTTCCTGCATCTGCCCCTGGCAGGGCCAGTGCCCTTTGAGGAGGCATTGATGAGAAATGACCTTGGGGGCAGGAATGCCTGTAGGAAGCTCCATACACTTGAGGCCAGGAGGAACACATGCCATTGTTTTGCCCACCTTCAAACAGAATCAGAAATCCAAGTGGCACATTACACAGCACAGTGTCCCGGGTGCTTTTCAAACATGCTTCAGACGAGCCGGAGTCCCTTCTATTTATTTTTTGTATTTTTATTTGTTTGGAGTCTCTTTTAAAGAAGTGGCCTCAAATGATAAATGTCTTCCCTTCTTTTGCCTCTTCTCTCTTCTTTCTGCTTCCCCTTTATCCCGCATGTCTGTGGTTACCTTCTGGCTTTCACCAGCTCCCCAGCTTGGAGAAACCCTTGCAGGCACATCTTGTTGCCCATGGAGTAGTCTCTCTATATCGTTTTTCATGGCAGGTTACTTCTCTTTGGGCAATGGAGTCCTTGCATTTTAGCAGTCACCTTCAGTGGGGTATACGTTGCACGATAAAAGGCACACGTTTTAAGTGTGGTTTGAGGAGCTTTGCCTGTACCTGTGTAACCACCGCTCCAGAAAGGTACCTCATTCCCACAACCCTTGCGTTCTTGAAAGACTAAAAGATGCTTCTGATACAAGAGGAAATGCTCCGGAATCCTAGTCAAGTGTTTAAATGTCAGAACACAGTTTAGACCTCGGGACTCCTGGAAGCTCTGAAGCAAGATGAGGAGGTTCTGAGCTCTGTTTGGGAATGTTGGGGTCTTTTATTTGCTCGCCGTAATCGGAAAGTGAAGGAACGCCGTATTCTCTTTTTGTTCCTCAAATATGCCAAGCTCATTGCTACCTGGGAGCTGTCGTATTGGCTTGGCTCGAATTCTCCTCCATCAGACCTCACATGCTGGCTTCCTCGCCATTGAGGTCTCCGCTCCAGTGTCGCCTTCTCTGAGAAGCCATCCCTGATGACCCAGGCTCAGTTACCACAGCCTCCCCCCCACCCCCACCCACTCCAGCCCATCGCTTGGTGTTACTTGCTTCATTTCACATTACAGCCTAAAATTAACTTGTTAATTTCCTGGTTTGCTACTTGATGATCTGTCTCTTTACATTACTGTCCACAGTGCCTAGAGCAGCATCTGGCACAGAGGAATTCTGGTTTCTGACATCCCAGTTTACAAAAGAAAGTATCTCTTTCATTCACTCTTTATTCATTCATTCATTCATTCACCCATTCACATATTCATTTAATAGGTATTTATTGAGCACACCTATGGCATACCTAGCACTGTTTTGAGAGCTATAATAGTGACAGTACAGACACAATCCCTGCACTCAAAGAACTAACACTCAAATGGCTCGAGACAAGTAACACACAAGTAAATCTTGAAAGAAATTGACACTAAATGGAACCTTATGAAATTGTCAATATTCAATCATCTTTGACGGTAAAAATGGCAATGTTTCAACCTAATTGTTCTGAACTGGGACAAGTGATAGCAAGGAAAAGTATAGTTTCTTTAGTGAGGTACCTGTATTAGGGTTCCCCAGAGAAACAGGACCTATAGGAGATATCTATATCTATATCTATACCTATCTATATCTAGGTATATACATATACATATAGAGAGATAGAGAGAGAGAGATACATTATGTGCACTTGCCATTAGGAAGTCTGAAATCAGCAGAACTGACACCCCAGTTTGAAGGCTGTCAGGCAGGAAAATTCCCTTTTACTCAAGAGAGGGTCAGCCTTATGGGCTGTACATGCCTTCAACTGATTAGACGAGGCCCACCCGAATGATGGAGCACAATGTACTCAGTCTCTTGACTGTCAGTGGTCATCTCATGCAAACGCACATTCTCAGATGCATCCAAAATGACCTTTGACCAAATATTTGGGCACCCTGTGGCCCAGTCAAGTGGACACTTAAAAGTTACCATTATAGTTCTTTTAGGAACTTACTACTCAGAGTGTGTCCTGTGGAGCAGCTTCATTTTCATGACCTGGGAGCTTGAGCGGAAGAATCTCATGCCCTGCCACAGACTTATTGAAATAGAATCTGCATTTTATCAAGGCCCCTAGGTAGCATGAATGCACATTGTTTGAGAAGCACCCAAACTATGTGCCCCCAATAGATGGCAAATCCTTGGGAATTTGGTTTATAGTGCATAGTTGGTGATTTCCACTGTCTTATTTATGAAGCTTTTTGGACACATGTTTTAACATTTTTTTAGCATGTACCCTAATCCATACACATTTGTTGTGCTAATAAGTATGTGCGTGTACCGGTGAACAGTTATTAGGTACATTATAAGGCATACATAAAAATGAATTTTAAGCTGACCTGAAGGTGCAGTAAGTATTATTTTAAAATTTGTTGGTAAGCACGGTGATGTCATACGATCATTAGCTAACATCAAAGCATGATGTATGTTGAGGATGAAACTTACCATTAATAAACAGTCCATATTTTGAATATTTTTCATGAGAGTTTTGATTATTCTTGGCTGACTTTGCTTTGATCTGAATAGAACATCATTGTTTTTAACCTTGTGACAAGCTAGCTGTTGAAGAGAAGGGGAGAGTCGACGCAATTGTTTTCTTGTGCTTCCTCTATCAGTATTTTCTTCAGCCTGCGGTTTTGTTATGGGGTGGGGAGGGGTGGTTTAAGCCATGTGCCTGCTTACTGATGGTTAGCCTCCCTAACCCTAGATAATGTATCTGCATATTTCCTTTAGGGGGGCACATAGCTGTGATATGGGCAACGTACCCCAGTGAGCTCACACATGGCTCTGATAAGGAAGGCATTTCTTGTTGGATGAACCCCAGGGGCAGGGGGTTCTTCTGCCCACTGTGGTTCCACGGCACCCACCTGTCAGGGTCTGAGGCAGAGACTAAAGCATGGACTTGGAGGTCCCGTAGATTTGGGTCCACACTCATGGGCTCTGCCTCGTACCAATGGTGTGACCTTGGGCAAAGTACATATCCTCTCCCTCCTTCCATAGAAAGTGGTGGTATTACCATCTCATTCCTTGGATTGCCATGTACAGTAAATGAAATACCGCTTGTAAAACCACTGACACAGTTCCAAGGGCAGCAGCAACAACAAACAAAACACACACACCTTGTCTCCCCTAGTGTCGTGTTGTGATACTCTGCTACAAACCTGCCTTTGTCCGTGGAACTCTAGTGAGGCACATGGTCAGACTAGGCTTCATCAAAGCGATACTGCTCCAAGACAAGTTTAGGGGTGCGGTGGCTTTTCTCCTTTTTCTTTGTAAGGAAAGAGACTCTGGGACAATCTGTGACTTGGGTTGGAGCCATTTGAGATCCTCACTGCAGTGACAGCCTGCTGGTAATGTGAGATCTTAACAGCTTGTGTTAATCCTGGAGACAGGAGGTGAGGACAAGGGAGGCTCTTGAGTGTGGCCCCCCTAACGTCTCCACGCACCTCGCTGCCATCTTTCTTGGGGCTGAAGGACAGGAGATTCTAACTCTCCTGAGCTTCCCTTCTCTTTAGGGGAGCTGGTACAGGTAAGCTGATTTCCAAGCAGGAAAGGGCAAAACAGGCTGAGTACTGTTAGTGGCTACAGTGTTCTAGAACCACCTCTAGGAATGTTCACCAGGGGAGAGAACCTTCAGAAGTGTGCAGAGTTGGAGCACATTGCCTTTCTCTTGCTCCCACAAAATCAAGCTGACCAACCCTGTAAGGAGGGGGAGTCCCTTAGCATCCACAAGAGTCTTGGTAACAGCTTTGCAAATCCCATGATTATATTTGCTGAAGGGTGTCCATCAAAGAGGGCGTCCTCTCCGTATCTGAGCATTTCCTTCTACAAAGTCCATTCTATTTTGAGAAGCCAGTGCTAGGAAAAAGCTTGGGGTCTCCTAAGGAGCTTGAATGATCTCATGGCAAACCTACAGAGAATGATGTAACTGACCACCCTAACCTTTGGTGACCAACAAACGCAACCAAATTCAAACCTGCTTTGATCCTTATCTCCTGCTCTCTGGTTTCCATTTTGCCTGCATCTTGCTATATGCCTGGACTGTGTCAGGATCTTTTACGTTCCAGTGAAAGAAATCTTTTTTTTTTTTTCAGTATATGAAGTTTATTGTCAAATTGGTTTCCATACAACACCCAGTGCTCATCCCAAAAGGTGCCCTCCTCAATGCCCATCACCCACCCTCCCCTCCCTCCCACCCCCCATCAACCCTCAGTTTGTTCTCAGTTTTTAAGAGTCTCTTATGCTTTGGCTCTCTTCCACTCTAACCTCTTTTTTTTTCCTTGCCCTCCCCCATGGGTTTCTGTTAAGTTTCTCAGGATCCACATAAGAGTGAAACCATATGGTATCTGTCTTTCTCTGTATGGCTTATTTCACTTAGCATCACACTCTCCAGTTCCATCCACGTTGCTACAAAGGGCCATATTTCCTTCTTTCTCATTGCCACGTAGTACTCCATTGTGTATATAAACCACAATTTCTTTATCCATTCATCAGTTGATGGACATTTAGGCTCTTTCCACAATTTGGCTATTGTTGAGAGTGCTGCTATAAACATTGGGGTACAAGTGCCCCTATGCATCAGTACTCCTGTATCCCTTGGGTCAATTCCTAGCAGTGCTATTGCTGGGTCATAGGGTAGGTCTGTTTTTAATTTTCTGAGGAACCTCCACACTGTTTTCCAGAGTGGCTGCACCAATTTGCATTCCCACCAGCAGTGCAAAAGGCTTCCCGTTTCTCCACATCCTCGCATTTATAGTCTCCTGATTTGTTCATTTTGGCCACTCTGACTGGCATGAGGTGATATCTGAGTGTGGTTTTGATTTGTATTTCCCTGATGAGGAGCGACGTTGAGCATCTTTTCATGTGCCTGTTGGCCATCCGGATGTCTTCTTTAGAGAAGTGTCTATTCATGTTTTCTGCCCATTTCTTCACTGGGTTATTTGTTTTTCGGGTGTGGAGTTTGGTGAGCTCTTTATAGATTTTGGATACTAGCCCTTGGTCCGATATGTCATTTGCAAATATCTCTTCCCATTCCGTTGGTTGCCTTTTAGTTTTGTTGGTTGTTTCCTTTGCTGTGCAGAAGCTTTTTATCTTCATAAGGTCCCAGTAATTCACTTTTGCTTTTAATTCCCTTGCCTTTGGGGATGTGTCGAGTAAGAGATTGCTACGGCTGAGGTCAGAGAGGTCTTTTCCTGCTTTCTCCTCTAAGGTTTTGATGGTTTCCTGTCTCACATTCAGGTCCTTTATCCATTTTGTGTTTATTTTTGTGAATGGTGTGAGAAAGTGGTCTAATTTCAACCTTCTGCATGTTGCTGTCCAGTTCTCCCAGCACCATTTGTTAAAGAGATTGTCTTTTTTCCATTGGATGTTCTTTCCTGCTTTGTCAAAGATGAGTTGGCCATACGTTTGTGGGTCTAGTTCTGGGGTTTCTATTCTATTCCATTGGTCTATGTGTCTGTTTTTGTGCCAATACCATGCTGTCTTGATGATGACAGCTTTGTAGTAGAGGCTAAAGTCTGGGATTGTGATGCCTCCTGCTTTGGTCTTCTTCTTCAAAATTCCTTTGGCTATTCGGGGCCTTTTGTGGTTCCTTATGAATTTTAGGATTGCTTGTTCTAGTTTTGAGAAGAATGCTCGTGCAATTTTGATTGGGATTGCATTGAATGTGTAGATAGCTTTGGGTAGTATTGACATTTTGACAAGATTTATTCTTCCAATCCATGAGCAGGGAATGTCTTTCCATTTCTTTAAATCTTCTTCAATTACTTTCATACGTTTTCTATAGTTTTCAGCATACAGATCTTTTACATCTTTGGTTAGATTTATTCCTAGGTATTTTATGCTTCTTGGTGCAATTGTGAATGGGATCAGTTTCTTTATTTGTCTTTCTGTTGCTTCATTGTTAGTGTATAAGAATGCAACTGATTTCTGTACATTGATTTTGTATCCTGCAACTTTGCTGAATTCATGTATCAGTTCTAGCAGACTTTTGGTGGAGTCTATCGGATTTTCCATGTATAATATCATGTCATCTGCAAAAAGCGAAAGCTTGACTTCACTTTGCCAGTTTTGATGCCTTTGATTTCCTTTTGTTGTCTGCTTGCTGATGCTAGAACTTCCAACACTATGTTAAACAACAGCGGTGAGAGTGGGCATCCCTGTCGTGTTCCTGATCTGAGGGAAAAAGCTCTCAGTTTTTCCCCGTTGAGGATGATGTTAGCTGTGGGCTTTTCATAAATGGCTTTTATGATGTGTAAGTATGTTCCTTCTATCCCGACTTTCTCAAGGGTTTTTATTAAGAAAGGGTGCTGGATTTTGTCAAAGGCCTTTTCTGCATCGATTGACAGGATCATATGGTTCTTCTCTTTTTTTTTGTTAATGTGATGTATCACGTTGATTGATTTGCAAATGTTGAACCAGCCCTGCATCCCAGGAATGAATCCCACTTGGTCATGGTGAATAATTCTTTTTATATGCCGTTGAATTCGATTTGCTAGGATCTTATTGAGAATTTTTGCATCCATATTCATCAGGGATGTTGGCCTGTAGTTGTCTTTTTTTACTGGGTCTCTGTCTGGTTTAGGAATCAAAGTAATACTGGCTTCATAGAATGAGTCTGGAAGTTTTCCTTCCCCTTCTATTTCTTGGAATAGCTTGAGAAGGATAGGTATTATCTCTGCTTTAAACGTCTGGTAGAACTCCCCTGGGAAGCCATCTGGTCCTGGACTCTTATTTGTTGGGAGATTTTTGATAACCGATTCAGTTTCTTCGCTGGTTATGGGTCTGTTCAAGCTTTCTATTTCCTCCTGATTGAGTTTTGGAAGAGTGTGGGTGTTCAGGAATTTGTCCATTTCTTCCAGGTTGTCCAATTTGTTGGCATATAATTTTTCATAGTATTCCCTGATAATTGTTTGTTTCTCTGAGGGATTGGTTGTAATAATTCCATTTTCATTCATGATTTGATCTATTTGGCTCATCTCTCTTTTCTTTTTGAGAAGCCTGGCTAGAGGTTTGTCAATTTTGTTTATTTTTTCAAAAAACCAACTCTTGGTTTTGTTGATGTGCTCTACAGTTTTGTTAGATTCTATATTGTTTATTTCTGCTCTGATCTTTATTATTTCTCTTCTTCTGCTGGGTTGAGGCTGCCTTTGCTGTTCTGTTTCTATTTCCTTTAGGTGTGCTGTTAGATTTTGGTTTTGGGATTTTTCTTGTTTCTTGACATAGGCCTGGATTGCAATGTATTTTCCTCTCAGGACTGCCTTCGCTGCGTCCCAAAGCGTTTGGATTGTTGTATTTTCATTTTCGTTTGTTTCCATATATTTTTAAATTTCTTCTCTAATTGCCTGGTTGACCCACTCATTCGTCAGTAGGGTATTCTTTAACCTCCATGCTTTTGGAGGTTTTCCAGACTTTTTCCTGTGGTTGATTTCAAGCTTCATAGCATTGTGGTCTGAAAGTATGCATGGTATAATTTCAATTCTTGTAAACTTATGAAGGGCTGTTTTGTGACCCAGTATGTGATCTATCTTGGAGAATGTTCCATGTGCACTCGAGAAGAAAGTCTAGTCTGTTGCTTTGGGATGCAGAGTTCTAAATATATCTGTCAAGTCCATCTGATCCAATGTATCATTCAGGGCCCTTGTTTCTTTATTGACCGTGTGTCTAGATGATCTATCCATTTCTGTTGCTGGTGTTATTTTGATAAGGATTGCACTGAACGTGTAGATTGCTTTGAGTATTATTGACATTTTAACAACTGTTAAATTGTTCTTCCACTCCATGGGATGGTTTTCCATTTTCTTGTGTCTTCTTCAGTTTCTTTCCTAAGTTTCTGTAGTTTTCAGTGTATCCATTTTTCACCCCTTTGGTTAGGTTTATCCCTAGGTATTTTATCTTTTTTGGTGCAAGTTTAAGTGGGATCAATTCCTTGATTTCGCTTTCTGCTGCTTCATTGTTGGTGTATAGCAATGCAACTGATTTCTGTACGTTGATTTTATATCCTTCAACCTTGCTGAATTCATGTATAAGTTCTAACAGTTTTTTGATGGAGTCTTTCGGGTTTTCCACGTAGATTACCATGGTGTCTACAAAGAGTGAAATTTTGACTTCCTCCTTGCCGACTTGGATGCCTTTAATTTTTTTTCGTTGTCTGACTGCTGAGGCTAGGAATTCCAACCCTCTGTAATAACAGTGATGAGAATGGACCTCCTTGTGGAGTTCATGACTTTAGGGGAGAAAGCTCTCATTTTTTCCCCATTGAAGATGATATTAGCGGTGTGACCTTTATGATCTTGAGGTATGATCCTTCTATCCCTGCTTTCTGGAAAGTTTTTATTTAAAAAGGGTGCCATATTTTGTCACATGCTTTCAGGAACCTCTATTGAGAGGACCATGTGGTTCTTATCCTCTCTTTTATTAATGTCAGATATCACATTGATTAATTTGTGGATATTGAACCAGTCTTGCATCCCAGGATCAATCCCACTTGATTGTGGGGAATAATTATTTTAATGTGTTTTTGGATCTGGTTGGCTAGTATCTTGTTGAGAACTGTTGCAACCATGTTCATCAGGGAAACTGATTTGTAGTTCTCCTTTTAAGTGGGGTCTTTGTCCAGTTTTGGAATCAAGGTAATGCTGGCCTTGTAGAATTCGTTTGAAAGTTTTCCTTCCATTTCTAGTTTTTGGAACACCTTCAAAGGAATAGGTGGTGAGTCTTCTTTAAATGTTTGGTAGAATTCCTCTGGAAAGCCATCTGGCCCTGGACTCTTTGTTGGGAGATTTTTGATTACAGATTCAATTTCTTTCCTGGTGATGGGTCTGTTCAGGTTTTCTCTTTCTTCCTGTTTCAGTTTTGGTAGTTTTATGTTTCTAGGAATTTTTCCATTTCTTCCAGATTGCCCAATTTGTTGGCATATAATTGCTCACAGTATTCCCCCCTTATTGTTTGTATTTATGTGGTGTTTGTTGTGATATCTCCTCTTTCATTCATGATTTCATTTATTTGGGTCCTTTCCATTTTCTTTTTGATCAGTCTGGCTAGGGGTGTATCTATTTTGTTCATTCTTTCAAAGGACCCTCTTCCGGATTAGTTGATCGGTTCTACTTCTTTTTTTAAAATCAATATCATTGATTTCTGCCCTAATATTTATTATTTCCCTTCTTCAGCTGGTTTTGGGCTTTATTTGCTCTTCTTTCTCCAGCTCCTTTAGGTGTAAGGTTACATTGTGTATTTGAGACCGTTCTTCTTTAAGAAGGCCTGGATTGCTATATACTTGCTCTTATGACTGCCTTTCTTGCATTCCAGAGGTTTGGGGCTGTCATGTTTTCATTTTCATTGGTTTCCATGTACTTTTATATTTCCTCTTTATTTTCTTGGTTAACCCGTTCATTCTATAGTAGGATGTTCTTTAATCTCCAGGTATCCATGGTCTTTCCAAATTTGTTCGTGTGGTTTCACAGATTTCTTGTCCAGTCCCCTGCAGGTGTTTTCACTTTCTCTCTCTTTCTCTCCAGCTACGTTCAGGGGAGTGCTTTTCTTGCACCATCCCCGTGGGCTGCACTCTCCCCCTTTCCTTTTCTCCGTCCTCTCTCTCCACAAACAGCTTATAGCGTTCAAACTCAATTTTTGGCTTACCTGAGGGTGGATGTGGCATCATCCCATTGTTCTAATAAGTATTTCTCCCACTTACTGGTGAGGATGAGTGTTCCTTGTTTTTAATATGCTTCCTGATCCTTCATATTTTTATCAGCTCTTTATTGGTTGTCTCCCAGAAGGAATACTTAGGGATGAATCAGGAGATGTGACCTTCCACTCAGACTGAGAAGTAACAAGACAGTTCATAAATCTTGTGTAGGGGAGTACTCTGGATGCAGGATTAGAAATTGCTGTCCAGCTTCCCTGTCTCTCCTTTTACACCACCCAAGTTACATTAACACGTCTCACACATCATCTCATCTTCCAAAATAGACATTTTCTTTATTTCAGCATCTTGTTTTTAGTGCCCATTCAGTGAATCAACTCCTTGAAATTTAACCACCCATCATAGCTCTTATCTGATACCAAGAGATTGGTCTTCAAGGGGGCATAGTTGGACACAACAAGATCCACAAGTGGGGCCATAGCCTCATTGACTACCATGCCCTGGGACTTAGATGTGTATGATTGATAGAAAATGTCCTTGACAGTCAGCTGAAGGGTTCCAGGCATAAAGGTGATTCCTGAAAATGGCAAACGAGAAGGCTTCAATCATATCTTTAAAGTAAATACCATTACCTTAACCATCCTGGCAGGCACATGAGATCTCTTTCAGTACTAGCCTTCTAGGCTATCACCTCTCCGTTGGGCCAGCAACCAAATAGCAGCTTTGGTAGAAATCGACTCTGAGCCCTCTGAGCATTGTTGCCATTACCTTTTCCTCTCAAGCGGTCAATAATTTACATGGGTAGGTGTCAGATTAATTGCTATTTGAAATGCAGCCTGATTTTGAAACTGTGTGATGCAAGGGGGTTGTGGAAACTTCCTCTATGTTGGTGCCTCTTGTGTGAAAATAGCCATTGCTGTGGATCCTGGATTTGCACTGAACACAAAAATTCCTTCCTCTTTTCTTCTGGCTGTTCGATAGTGTTTCTTCCATCCATTTATCACATATTTGGGGACTATTATGTGACTGGCACATGCAGTGTACATCTGTCTGCCCCAGGCTGTTCTATGATTATGTCAAGCAGAGGCTTCCCTTGATTTCACAAGCTTGGAGAATTAGAATATTTCTGGGAGCAACTGATGATGACAATGTCTGTCTTATACTAAAGCTTCCATACCCTATTACAGACCTATTGGTTTTGGAAAAGCATCTGGTGTACCAGTGTGGGCCTTGGCCACACCTCCCCCCTTTGTCTTTTGTGTCTCAGATGGAAATATCTTAAGGACAATAAAAAGAGTCCCTGTTCAAAACTGATGGTTGCCAGAGCACAAGAAACAACGAGTGTTGGCAAGGGTGTAGAGAAAGAAGAACCCTCTTGCACTGTTGGTGGAAATGCAAACTGCTGCAGCCATTCTTGAAAACAGCATGGAGGGTCCTCAAAAAGTTAAAATAGGAGCACCTGGGTGGCTCATTCAGTTAAGCATTCAACTCTTGATTTCAGCTAAGGTCTTTATCTCATGGTTCATGAGATTGAGCCCTGCCTCAGGTTCCACGCTGACAGCATTGATCCTGCTTGGGATTCTCTGTCTCCCCCCGCCTCTCTCTGCCCCTGCCCCCACCCCCAATCACATACACACACTCATTCTCAAATGAACATTTTTAAAAAGTTAAAAATAGAACTGCCCTACAATTCAGCAATTGCAGTACTAGGTATTCACCCAAAGAATACAAAAATACCAATTCAAAAGGATACATGCACCCCGATGTTTATAGCAGCATTGCCTCAACAGCCAAAGTATGGGTGGAGCCCAAATGTCCATTGAACAATGAATGGATAATGAAGAATCGGTGTATATGTATATAATGGAATATTACTCAGACTACAGAAAGAATGAAATCTTGCCATTTGCAAAGACATGGATGGAAGTAGTTTATGAACTAGTTCATAAGTAAAATAAGTCAGTCAGAGAAAGACAAATATATGATTTCACTCACATGTGGAATATAAGAAATAAAACAGATGAACGTAGGGGAAGGGAAGGAAAAATAAGATAAAAACAGCGAGGGAGGCAAACCCTGAGAGACTTCTAACTATAGAGAACAAACTGAGTATTGGTGGATGGGAAGTGGTTGGGGGGATGGGGTAAATGGCTGATGGGCATTAAGGAGCCCACTTGTGATGACCGCTGGCTGTTATGTGTAAGTGATGAATCACTAAATTCTACTCCTGCAACCAGTACTACACTACATGTTAACTAAGTTGGATTTAAAGAAAATCTTGGAAGGAGGGGCGCCTGGGTGGCTCAGTCGGTTGAGCGTCCGACTTTGGCTCAGGTCACGAACTCGCAAGCTGTGAGTTCAAGCCCCGCGTCAGGCTCTGTGTTGACAGCTGGGAGCCTGGAGCCTGCTTGGGATTCTGTGTCTCCCTCTCTCTCTGCCCCTCCCCCGCTCATGCTCTGTCTCTCTCTCTCTTTCTCTATCAAAAATAAATAAACATTAAAGGATTTTAAATAAAATCCTGGAAGGAAAAAAATCAACGTTGGCAAAGATGTAGAGAAATCAGAACTTTCAAACACTGCTTGTGGAAATGTGAAATGGTACGGCTACTCTGGAAAACAGTTTGGCAATTTCTTAATAAGTTAAAAACTTAAATAAGTTAAAATTCCAAGCTATAAACCCAAGAGAATTGAAGACATGTATTCCCACAAAAACTTCTACATAAATGTTCATAGGAGCACTATTCACAATTCCTGAAATGTGGAAACAACCCAGTTGTTCATCAACTGGTGACCAGATACATCAAAGGTGGTAAAACCGTACAAGGGGATATTGTCTAGTCATCAAAAGCCATGCAGTACTGTCACATGTGTAGATGAACTTCAAGAACATTGTGCTAAGTGAGAGAAGCAAAAGTCCATGTCTTGTATAATTCCATTTATATGAAACCTCCAGAACAGGCAGAACCAAGAGACATAAGTAGATTTAGTGGTTGCCAGGGAATTGGCGTGGGAGGAATTGGGATATGGGCTTTCTTCTCAGAATGATAATAATATTTTAGACTTAGTGGTAATAGTTGTGCAACATCAGGAGTATAAAAAAAGCCACTGGATTGTCCATTTTAAAATGGTCAGAATGACGGCTTTTAACTGTTGTCAATTTCACCTTTTTTTTTACATTTTTTTCATTTTTTAGTATGTTTTAAATATGAAATTTATTGTCAACTTGGTTTCCATACAACACCCAGCGCTCATCCCAACAGGTGCCCTCCTCAATGCCCACCACCCACTTTCCCTCCCTCCCACCCCCCATCAACCCTCAGTTTTTTCTCAGTTTTTAAGAGTCTCTTATGGTTTGGCTCCTCCTTCTCTAATATTTTTTTTAAAAAATAAAAAATTGAAAGCTTCAAAAAATAAAAATAAAAATAACCAAAAAGGAGCATTTCAAACATAAAGAACAAGAAAAACATGTGCCTGGTTTCCATAAGATTAAAGTCATACAGCCTTGCGGATACTAAGACATGAGATAAAGTCTGTAACTTTCTGGAATGTCATTGGCCATGATGATTTATGACACTTCATGTGAAAAAACATATGTAGTCCTGCACTGACTGTTCCTTCCTCAGGGAAGTCTGTTCTTTGTGAAGATTTTGTATCCTGGGTGGCTATTTTAACTTGGGCTTAAATGAAAGTCTTCTCCCTTCTCTCTAAAATTAAAAAAAAAAAAAAAAAACAACTTTTATTCACTTTGAATCAACATAGTTGTTTTGTAGTGTTGTTCAACTCTCCTATTTCCTGGTTGATCTTTTGTGTAGTTGTTCTATCCATGATTCAAAGTGGGATATTGAAATCTCATACTGGGAAGTATACTTTTGAATAAAAAAGGAAAGTTTAGAGTAATGACGCTGCTTTCCTTGGTGACCTTTTCCCAAAGTATCGTCCTAAACTATTTTTTTTTAATTTTTTTTCAACGTTTATTTATTTTTGGGACAGAGAGAGACAGAGCATGAACGGGGGAGGGGCAGAGAGAGAGGGAGACACAGAATCGGAAACAGGCTCCAGGCTCTGAGCCATCATCAGCCCAGAGCCCGACGCGGGGCTCGAACTCCCAGACCGCGAGATCGTGACCTGGCTGAAGTCGGACGCTTAACCGACTGCGCCACCCAGGTGCCCCGTAAGCAGAAGCAATACAATGAAAACAAAGGTATAGTCCCCCAGAGTGGCTTCTTTGCAGTGGGAATATGCATGTTGTGCTACCTCCTTGCAGCATCCTTTCCTGATTTTCTAGCTGAAGGGAGTTTCTTTTCCTTCTGAACTCCTTGTCAATTTACCGAGGACCTTCCTGATTGCATTAAATTGCTCCTTCCTCGATCGCATCTCCCCTAGGAGTGTTTCAGCCCCTCTGAGGGTCGAACTTTGTCTCAGTCATCCTTAGCTCCAGCTTCTTGCTCAGTGATTTTCATTCTATGGACTTTTGATAACATTTCAGAATACACGTTCAGAAGAAACGTATCATTGCTATTTGCCCAAAGAGTGGTTTTAAAAATGTATTATTTCACATGTGGTTTAGAGTATGGACTGTGGAGCTGGGGTCAAGATGGCAGCATGGGAGGGGCCTGAACTCACCTCCTCCCATGAACACAAGAATTCAACAGCTGCTTATGGAACAATTCCCTCTGAAAAGGATCTGAAAGATAGCTTAACTGTGTCTGTAAAATAAGGATAAAAGGACAAAATATATGGAAACAGGAGAGGCAGAGACACAGTCTCACAAGAAACCCCACTCCAGGTGTGGTGACCCACAGTCAGGAGGATCTCATAATACAGAAGTTGTCCCAGAGGACTGAGGGGATTGTGAGCTACCTCAGGCACCCCAACTCTTGGGAACTACATGGCAAAGATGAGCCTCCAAGCATAGGGCCTTCAAAAAATAGGACTTACTTCCTGAAGTACTCAAGGGCTTCTGTTGAGCCGTGGTGTGGCTCACTCCTGTCTTGTCTTCTTTGTGCCTCCCACACCTGGCATTCTCAAGGATACCTGCTCTTTGAATGCTCTTTAGGGTTTTTTGTTTTTTAACTACAAGCCTATTCTCAGGCAAAAGCAATAGGCTGAGCCATTTGTGGGAACTTATAATGGCAAACACTTCATGGGAAACCTCCAGGGAACATGTGCTTTGAGTTTCCTAGGAACCTCCTAATTCCAAAAAATATTTCTATTTTGGAGCCTCTCAGAGGCTAAGATTTCCTTGCGGTGATAAATGGCCTACAAGGTAGTTAAGCACTCTCTATGGATAATTTGTGTTTTAGTCTCACAAAAACACATATGTCTGACTCTATTACTGTGCCCATTTCACAAATAAGGAAACTGAGGCTCAGAGAGGGATGATATTACAAAAGTGGCAGTTCGTGGAGCTGAGATGAAACCTTAGGCCTGTTTATAGACCCCCACACAATGGGAAGAATTCAGGCATCAGATGGACATCCTTTTACCATCTCTCCATTCTGTGAATGACTGAGACTGGAATCCCATAGGAGCCTCTGTCCCAGGGGCTCCTCTCCCATGTCTTACCCAGTCGCACCCAGGCCAGGCAGCTCCAGTAGGTTTCTGGTGCTGGGGGCAGGAATATCATCAGTTGGTCCCCATGGCTGAGGGCCCATGTATCAGAGAGGATGCTAGCCACTTTCTGGGAGAGATTAATCATTCTTCCAGAGCTGCATTTGTCTTCTTCTCCTTTGGCATCATTGATTATCTCATTTAATCTCTTCAACAACACTAAGAAACGGGTACCATTAACATCTCCATTTGACTGATAACAAAACTAAGGTTTTAGCTAAGCAGTTTCCTCAAGGACATTTGATTTTAGTGACAAGGCCAGGATTTAAACACAAACCTGTTTGGCTGCCAAGCCTGTGTTTTTAGTCACTTGCTAGAACACCTCTCCTGTGAATTTGTACTTTCTAGGGCCAGGCATGGATGGGGTTTGAATCTCATGATCTTTGGTTATGAAACAGACACCTTACCAGGGGGTCTTTGCCAACATTTCAAAGTTGAAAAACTTTTTTGGTTTTACCTTTTCAAGTTGGGGCCTTTGGTTTAGCACATCCTTTATCAAATTAAAGTGTGGAGAATTGTTTTGCCTCGGGTTTGGAGTCAGAAAATTTGAAGGTCCAAGTAGCAGTTTTTCTCTTTGGTCCTCATCAGGCACACCAGGTCACAGAGAAGATTTGAAACCAGCTCCACATTTGTCTCGGGGAACCACCTAGGCAAGTTGGAGAAAAGGCAGTGAGTGTGTCGGTACGTGTCTCAGAGAGATCATCTTTGAGGTCCTAGTGCTGCGAACGAATCCATAAGGTCAACAATTTCTTTATGAATACAAACAAGAGTCAGACTGCTGGAGAGAAAGAAATTGAACACAAATATCTACCGACTTCAACAACAGACTCTCTTAAGGGACTTGAGATATTGGGAGGATGGGGGAGCTGTTGTCTCTGTCTCCTCTGAGAACTGCTTACCTTTTGCAATTTCGATGCCAGCTCTGGGGCAGGAGGAACTTTCCCAGACTTGGAACAAACCAAGTACTGGATCACTTTCATTGGCTCCTAGGCCTAAAAGACAATCTCCTTTGCCTGTGGAAGGTGGGGCTTGGGGGCCGTGAGGCAAAATGAAACAATGAATATATCTTGACTTTTAATAGTATGTCAAGAGAAATAGGCCACAGACTATAGTGCCAGGTGTGGTAGACTTTAAGATAACAGACACAGAAGTTGAGTAAGATTTTATCACAAAGTCTTGCACTGATGAAAGAGATTGCTCATCAGTCACAAGAGCACTGAGCCCTGAACACTGAACCCACAAAAATGTCAGGGTTTCTTTTAAAAACTGTCACATTGAAAGTCCTCTAGATATTGTCCCATAAGACTGTCTCATAACAAAGTTTGTAGCATTTAGATCGTGAGTGGAGACCTTGTGATACTCAGCAGAAGAGGGAAAGGTAGACCTTCGAGTCTCGAGTTAGCAAAATCTAAGAAGGTTATTTAAAAGGAGGTATTGATAATATACATTTCAAAGCAGTCCCAGTATTTAACAAAATATCGAACATGTATCCTTTGTTGGAATTTTAACTTCATTTTTCTAACTGTGTGATGTGTAAATTTATCTGTTTCAGGTGGTTGGCCTTCTTCTTCCCAATTCCCATCCACGTTTGCAAACATAGAAAAGAGTAAACAATGACTGCTTTGGGTTATTGATAGATTTATTCAAGTTCTAGAAACTCAGGATTAGTGATTTTCATTTGATGATACTGGCATATCATCAATGTACTCAACATTAGAACAAAAATACTTGTATCAAATCATGAGAGTTCAAATGCTGTTATTAGCTTCCTACTGTCTACAATACGAACAAATTCTTTAGAGTAAGGTCTGGTTAGATATAGGTTCGGTTGCTTCAACAAACACTCCCAGTAATTTATTCCTTCCTTCCTGAATAGTCTGGGCATATGCAGTCCATAGCTGGCTTAGCAGCTCCACCCTCTCAGGGACTCAGGTTCCTTCTGTGAAGGTGCTCCACCACCTCTAGGGTAGAACTGAGAGGACTCAGCATCATGTCCACATCCAGGAAGTGGGAAGTGAAGGTGGGAAAGGGGAGGACATGCCTCTAGCTTCAGAGAATAACCAGAAAGTTTTCCATATCACTTCTGCTCACATTTCATTGGTCTGAACTTAGTCGCCTGGCTGTACATAGCTTCGTGAGAGGCTGGGAAATGTGGTCTTTCTTTTTGAGTGGTTATGTGTTCAGACAGAAATAGGGCATTCCATTTCTATGAGAGAACTGAGGGCATGACTATTGAGTGACCACTAACAGTTTCTGTCAGGGTCTACCCCTTTGATTAAACAACTGTCCGCAAATACACACAGAGCATCATCCCCACACATAGAACATTGTCATATTCAAGAAATATAACCCCCAGGTCTCCTAGAATGACTACATCTGGGTCAAAATTTAGTATCTCTTCTTACTCCTTGGTTCTCTCCATTCAGTAGGGATAGAATTCCTATCTGACAAACTATAAACTAAAGCATGAGTTATGTCTAGTCTCCAGACCAACCAATATTTATCCCTGGAGTAGGGTATTGCTATAAAAACTCCAATACTGGAAAGAGAAGAGTGAATAATGAGGTAACATAGGTCCCTAGCAATGATCCAACTCCCCTAGGCATGAATTATGACAGAACCCTGTCCTGGCACTCTTTGGGGCCTCAGTCCATTCAGTAGGTCCTGATTCTGCTGTCTGGGAGGCGTTGCTTCTTCTGCTGTCATCTTTAGCTTTTGTCTTTCCCTCTGGAACATTCTTTCATGTTCATCATCCTCTGTGGACAAATCTGAGGTGGATGTTTGGAAGAATATACCCTTCTTGAGGACAGGATGGCTTTTGCAGCCCACTTCCTGCTGCGCAGAAAGGGGATCATAAGGATTGTATTAGAGGTCAAACTAGTCTATGCCTTATTGACAATGGCGTTACAAGAAAGGATATGCTCTCTCCTCCCCATTTTCCTAGGCTATGGTTTCTTTTGCAAGCAAATTCCCTCAAACATTTAGGCTTCTGGTCTACTTTTATGTCTGTCAAATTCCATATGTAAATAGTCATCCTGAAATATTTTGTTCAGGCATAGTTTTGGGGCCTGAAAACTCTGGTCTTCTGTGTAGCTTGTTCTGGGATTTACCAAGTCTCCCTACTAAATCAATGACAGCTATTTTGCACTTAGCCAATTTACCTTGAGTCAGCCATATTGGGGAGGTGACTGAGAAAGGCTTGGGTGTCCTGTCCTGCTTAGGCTACCTATTGAAAGCCACTTGTAATTCCTTCAGTTTGGGGTGCAGAAGTTTTTGCCTCTCTCAGGCTTTGGAGGCACTAGTCACTCTCGTTGCCGCCAAATTGGATTGTCATCTACAGGCAGAAAGAGCTTCCTTAGAAGAGCTGTATACCCTTGAATCAGTGCTGGCAGACTGGCTGACCCTAGCCTGAGATCTGTTTGTGGCAAGTTCCTGGTGAAAGTGGCAAAATGCATCCCACAGACACCACGTTCCAAATATTACGATTAATTTCTTCTTGAGTTTCAGGTTCTGATGGCATGTGATCCGCCATGAGAATGATCATAGACAACAGCTTAGTGTTTTGTCACAACATAAAAACTGTCACCAGACTTGCCACCAGACTGTAATACCTGTGCCTTCCCACCTACTGCCTGCCCACCAAACCTATGCCACTTATGTTGGGTTCTAAACTATCAGCCACTCCCTTCTTGTATCAAATTCTGTAATAGTTTGGATATAGAGCGGGTTGCTCTAACAGGGGTATAAATAACCGTGGCTTCGACAAAATATGTATTTCTCTTTCATGTAACAGTCTAGGTATATGTTCAAACCCACAATGGTTACCCTATAGTGTCAGATACCCAGGATTCTGTATGGTTGCTCTGTGGTTCCTTACTGACAAGGTCAAAGATGACTCAGCACAGCAGATCTGTTTGCAGCGAGCAGGCAAGGAAAATGGGGAGGGGAGAGCATATCCTTTCTTTTAACACCATTGCCCATAGCACACCTCACTTCCATTTGCATTCCGTTGACCATAACTTAACACTTCCTGGTAATGTAAAGGCTTAGTCTACAAAGCCATGTACCCAACTAAATATCAGGAATTCTCTCAATATGAGAGAAGGTGGGAATGGATGTTAGGTGGCAACAAGCAGTACTGTTGACAAGTCAATAATCTTGACTCCACTCTTCACTTCCCAGCCTCTCCTCAACATATGGTCATCTGGGTTCTGGCCTTCACCTCCCAGTTGTATCCTTCCCACCAAGGTCATCCTGTCGTAGCTCAATGCAAGTTGTCTCTTGCCCTTCTCGATCCCACTGTAGCAACTGACCCATTAGACCTCTCCCTCTCTCCCAACCCCAAAAGCTAATCATCAAGACCTCTCACTTGTATGTCTGGAAACAATTGCCTCATCTTCCCACTACTTCCAGTCTTGCGCAACTAACATAGGCCAGGCCACCACCATCTCATGCGCAGCCTTAAAATTGGCCTGTTTACTTTTCCTGCCACCCACTTCCCTTTCACGTCAACCCATTCTCCATCTCCAATCAGAATGATCTTTTAACAATGAAAGCTCAGCAATCAGTCAGTGAATGATTGAAATTCTTCAATGGCTTCTCAGTACTTTCCGGAAAAAGCACAGAGTTCTTTACTGGTTTGCAAGGCCCTGCAGAAACAGGCTTTGGTTACTTCTCCAGCTTCATCTCTTAAAAGAAGCCTGTATTCTCTCCTCACCTTTTTGCTCCAGGTATACTGAAGTACCACGTATGTATCTATTTCCCAGGTCCTCTTGTATCTCTGGTGGCTGTTACTCTGTTTCAGGCATTATCCAAAGTCATTTTCACACATTGGAATTTTGTTCATTTATCTCTTTATTTTGGTCTTTATTTGCTTACTTATTTATAATTTTTGATGAATAAAAATTTTATGTATTTGAGACTTACAATGTGATAGGTTGATATATGCATACACTGTGAAGTGATAACCACAATGAAACTGGTTAACATATCCATCACCACCCATAGCTACTTTGTTTTTGTGGTGTGGTTAGAATGCTTGAGATCTGCTCTCTTAGTCAATTTCAAGTATACGATATGCTATTGTTAACTGTAGTCAACGTACTGTACGTTAGGTCGCTAGAACTTGTGCATCTTACAATGGAAAGTTTGTACGTTTTGATCAGTATCTCCCCCTTTTGCCCATCCTCCAGCCTCTGGTAACTACCCTTCAACTCTCTGTCTCTACAAGTTTAACTTTTCTTTAGACGAAGAGTTCACACGTGCATGAGATTATACAATATCTGTCTGTGTGCGTCTGACTAATTTCACTTAGAATCATGTCCTCTGGGTTCACCCACGTTGTCAGAAATGGTAGAACTTCCTTCTTTCTTCTGGCCAGATACTATTCCACTGAATGCACAGGCCATTTTTCTTTATTTTGATGGGCACTTAAAGTTGTTTCCATATCTTGGCTACTGAATAATATTGCAATGAACATGGGAGTACAGATGTCTCATTGAGATAGTGATCTACACCCAGAAGTGGGATTGCTGGATCATTTGGTATTTCTATTTTTAACTTTTTGAGAACCTCCAAACTGTTTTCCACAATGGCTGTACCGATTTACATTCCTGGAAATAGTGCTGAAGGGTTCACTTTTCCTCCACATCCTTGCCCACAGTTGTTATCTTTTGACTTTTGGAGAATAGCCATCCTAACAAACAGGTGTGAGGTAATAGCTCATTGTGGTTTTGGTTTGCATTTCCCTGACAATTAGCGATGTTGAGCATCTTTTCTTATACCGGTTAGCCTTTTGTATGTCTTCTTTGGAAAAAGTCTATTTGGGTCCTTGCCCACTTTTTCACCCTGTTATATGGTTTCTTTGCTGTTGACTTTGGGAAAATTGTAAGAGGAAACTTTATTTAAAATGGAAGTGTTGAATTACTCTATTGTATACCTGAAACGAATGCAACACTGTATGCTAATGAACTGGAAAGAAAATAAAACCTTAAAGAAAATGGAGTCAGGGGGCCAGAAGGGGGAAGCTCACAGGCTCTACCACGTGTCATTTCCTGCAGACCCACTGGAAGGAGACATATCTTGTAAGCTGACACTACTTCAGCTACTGCTATACTACCTCAGCAAGAGGAAGAAAGGTCTTTCTTCTTCCCCCATGATGGCCCAGCTGATGACGGTCACAACTTAAGCAGTGAAAAGCCACTATACTTGGATCTCCCAGTTTACTCCAATGGACTTTTACTATATCATAGCCCTCCCGATTTCTTCCTTTCCTCTACAAAAGTGTTCCTCTCCTTTGTTCTCCAGACTTGCTATAGCTTCCTTCTCCCAAGGGGCAGTTCTCTGCTATTCCTAAAGAAGCCATTTTCTTTTCCTGGTAACATAACTGGTAGTTTTATTTTTAAGGTTAACTATTCATGTGAACTCCTTATTTGTTTTGTATATTAACTCTTTCTTGGAGATGGTCTGCACATGTATTCTCCGATTCTGTAGGTTGCTTTTCCATTTTGTTGATGGTTTCCTTCCCTTTCCTTCCCTGTGCTTTTTAGTTTGATGTGGGCCCAATTGTTTAGTTTTACTTTGACTTCGTATGCTTTTGGTGCCAATCCCAAAATCTCATTGCCTAGAGCATAGTCAAGGAGCTTTCCTCTTTGATTTTTCCTAGACGTATGATGGTTTCAGGTGTTACATTTAAGTCTTTAAGCCATTTTAAGTAGATTTTTGTGTATCATGTAAGGGAAGGGTTCACTTTCATTCTTTTGCATGTAGATATACAGTTTCCCAACAGAATCTAATGAAGAGATAGATTGTCTCCTATTCACCCATTGCTGGGGGTCACCTTTGGGGAGTCCCTTTGAATTTTTTTTTTCAACGTTTATTTTATTTTTGGGACAGAGAGAGACAGAGCATGAACGGGGGAGGGGCAGAGAGAGAGGGAGACACAGAATCTGAAACAGGCTCCAGGCTCTGAGCCATCATCAGCTCAGAGCCCGACGGGGGGCTGAAACTCTCGGACCGCGAGATCGTGACCTGGCTGAAGTCGGGCGCTTAACCGACTGCGCCACCCAGGCGCCCCTGGGGAGTCCCCTTTGTGGCAGCTCATTTCTGAGGTTCACAGACACCCATACTCACTAAGAAATAAACAGACACCACAAGCACAGAATCACACCCAGCCTCACCTGGGAACACAGGTATGGGGCTTATGAACAGATTCACACACAGACCCACACTGCAGACATGGCCAGTGACACCCCGAGGAGAACACACACACACACCCACACACTACACACGGTAAGACCCAAGGGGCAGCAAATTCACACACATAACTAATATATACACGTACAAAACCCAGACATACATAGACACTCCCATAGGGACACACATGCCCCCAGATATGTACATAATGGAAGGGGCTTTTTTTTTTTCAACGTTTATTTATTTTTAGGACAGAGAGAGACAGAGCATGAACAGGGGCGGAGAGAGAGGGAGACACAGAATCGGAAACAGGCTCCAGGCTCTGAGCCATCAGCCCAGAGCCCTACGCGGGGCTGGAACTCACGGACCGCGAGATCGTGACCTGGCTGAAGTCGGACGCTTAACCAACTGCGCCACCCAGGCGCCCCCATGGAAGGGGCTTTTGAAAAGCCATGGTCACGCGGGGCGTCCTTTGTGAGCTATCAGGGTTGAAGGCAGCTGATTGGTGGAGAGAGAGCATAAAGCGTCTGAATTGCTATGGCAATGCTCAAACAGGTGAAGACTTGGAGGAAGAGAGATCTTCGTCTGCTCCACCTGTTACTGACAGTCTACTTAACTGGCTACTGTGGCCTGCTCATCTAGTGATTTACTGACCTGCTGAGCTACTAACTTGTCTGAACCCTCCTCCCTCCCTTCTTGTACTTGATCTGATCCGGGTACTCTCCCTGACCCCCTTCTTCTCCTGCCACACCCCCCTCCCCAATCCCATCCCTATTTAAACCCCGCCCCCCCACCTCACCCCCTTTCCCACCCCGTCCCTTCCCCTCCCACCCCCACCACCTCCTCACCCCCATCTGCACCTCCTCTCTGGTGCCCAGGCGCCCCCTGAAAGGACCAGAATATGACGGTTCGGAAGCTATTTTTCTATATCCTCTTACTCGGGTATGCCGGTTACCCCAAGACAAATGTGAGTACACATCCGACATCAGTGACTTCTTCCTTTTGTATTTATTTATCTTTTTCAGACTGTGGTTAAAAAACCAGCTTTTTCATGGAGTCCTTGATGAGAACTCAGTTCTTTGGCAAAACCCATTAAGTCAGGGCAAGGTTTCTCGACCAGCATGTAGGGGTTCTGGCCACACCTGTCCACATGAAGTTGTGGATCCTGTCTGGGCCACTTGGTCCAAAAAGAGTAGTGTTGACAGGATGGAAACCTGAGCTTCATAATGTCAAGAAAGAAGGACATGGGAAGATACTAAAAGCCACTGAGATCTTTGTCTTAAATAAGGGGCTCGTATGATGTTTGAATTATACTTCCTTAAAATCATTTTTAAAAATGTCAGAAACTCGATTGAATAAGAGCCATTTAATAGTATTAATAGTATTTTATACTATTAGATGACTCCTGGAAGGCCTGTCAAGATTCTTCTTCAAGCTTTGTAAGTTTAGAGTCCCTCTTATACGTAGTTAGTTTTCCTATCAGCACGTTGTTCACGTTTGTGAAGTTTGGTAGCCCTGGGAACCGTGGTGTCCGAAGTGTTGGTGTTGGAAAGTGAAATGTGGTTTGTGCTCTGTGCTTCCTGGTTTGTTCGCTTTTTGGAACTTGTGCATCAGCCCTCTCCCTCTGGTCTTAGAGGCTGCCCCCAAGGACTCTGTGTCCAACCAGGTAGCTGACAAGCTCAGCGTACGTGAAGTGGCCTCAGCCTGCTTGGACATTTATAATAAGAAAATCACTAGGAGTGATGTGATCAGGAAGTGAATGCATTCTTGTCCTTTCTTTAGCCAACTATGTGCAGAGTGTTGATTTACCCAAAGCAAAAAGGGTCTTGAATGTCCTTAGGATTGTCCAACTATAAAGAAATACCTGGTTGCCAGTGTGAATGTTTCGTTCTATCATTTAAAAGCAAAACCTGTACTCCCCAGAGCCTGAGACAGAGACACAGGGGACACCCATAGAGAAAAGTAGCTTTCTTGAGATTGGCATGCACCAGATTCTCAGAGAGGGATCTGCAACGTCCCAAGTCAGGAACAACCTAAATTGAGGCAGAATCCTCTCACATGAATACCTCCAGGCCCAACAGAATCTATTCTGTCTCTTTTGAGTCTACGAAGGAGGAAATTTCTTGGTTCTGTTTATTGCAATTTCCCCCTTCTACCTAGGCTGCATCTCATAGATCAGTTCAGCTCTCTCTCCCTCCCTCATTTCTGAATTCGTGCACAAACTAACTTGTCTTGCATTTCCTACCTCCACCTGGTCATGACCATTGTCTGTGGGAACCAAGTGTTACTGGCTCCCTTGGATCTAATCTAGTTAACGGTAACTAATCAAATCAGCATACAGATAGCTGGCAGAGGTATCAAGAGTGCCCAGGACTTAGGATGTTTACCATTCATGTCAAGATGGCCTCTGTCTTTTGATCCCCATGATCACTGTGCTGACGGCCCCTGGTCTCTTGCAGACACTGGCCACTCAAAGACAGTGTGCATTTCCCACCAGGACGCAATTTAGTGACCTCAGTTCTGAGAGCTGAAGATACAAATGGTACACATTTTGGAGGCTACTTTCTAGAGAGGTTTATTGGCACAAAATTGATTGATTTAGGTGCAACACTATGAAATAGGAACTTGAATTGGTTGTATTGGCTATTTGGAGATGTGTGTTCAAGTAACTTAAAACCTCATAGATTTCATCAAAATAGACAAGATCACCTGATTATGCAAATCTTTATTTAATTCAGAAATCTGACAATTTGGGCTGTGATTCAGATTCAAAGTAAACCTTGAACGTAAAACCTTATGGGGAGCCTGGGTGGTTCAGTCAGTTAAGCATCTGACTCTTGATTTTGGCTCAGGTTTGTGAGTTTGAGCCCAGCATCAGGCTGTGTGCTAACAGCGTGGAGCCTGCTTTGGATTCTCTGTCTCCCTCTCTCTCGTTCCTCCCCCGCTCTCTCTACTTTCAAAAATAAATCAACATTAGAAAAAAGAAAACCTCAGTGTTTTTAGAAACTCAACAATAATGTAGAATTTATTTTTGCTGGAATAATCCCATATTATTATAAGAGCAGCTGCACATCTCTCAGTTATATCCATATCTGTAAACATCGGTCTCTATAACAGTCTCATTTGAATCTCTAGTACATTTTCATTGTTACTTTCTCCCATCCTTCCGTAAATTTTGGGGTATTTTTGGAAATGTTCCAAAGGATTTTATCCAGGTACTTCATGAATGTACAACAGAAGTCATTTACTTCTTGTCTACTAAAAGGGTAAGGAACAATGAAGCCATCACCACAGTAAGATCGTAAACACAATCATCACTCCTACAGGTTTGCCCCTGCTCCTTGGTAAGCCTTCTGTCCTCCCTCTCCTTCAGGAGGAGGCATTGGAGAGGTGTGCTTATAACCTCCTGGAGGCTGGTTGAAGGTTTATAAAAATGATTCTTGGTGACAGATATTATAAATGTCTTTGCTATTCCTCATTATCTCAAATATTATTTCAGCTTGTCCATATTTTGGCTGACCATTTCCGTCTTGGCTCTCGTGTCTTCGGAACTCTGTGGAAGCTTGCCGTTATTACTGCCACCGTTGCAATTTGTGCATGTCTTATTTACCTCTGGAGAGTTGTCCTTGCAGTGAGTATACTAAAATACCTTACAGATAGGCTTTTAAGCATAAGTAAGCAGAAGTTTTTTGGTAAGCACAAATTTTTTACTAGACCATTTGTATGCACTCAGTACTTCAAATTTCCCTTTAAGCACGGCATTCATTGCATCCCACAAATTGTAGTAATTCCAACATTCATTATCATTTAGATGGACATATTTTTACAATTCTGTGAAATGTCTCCTTGACCCTCTTCTTTTAGAATTTCTCTAGTCTATCTCTATTCTCTATCTTCTATTAGAATATCTCTCATATATTTTGTAGCTTTTCAGTTGTCTTTCTATTATTGATGTCTAGCTTACATATGTGTTCTGAGAACGTATTTTCTATGATTTTGTTGACTTCAAGTGAAGGTGTATTTTATGACCCTGAATATGGTCTGTGTCAGTGAATGTTCTATATGAGCTTGAGAAGAATGTGTATTTTTCTATTGTAGAAAGTGTTCTACAGATGGTCATGGATCTAGGTGATTGGTGATGCACTTCAGTCCAACTGTGTTCTTATATTTGAATATCTTTATGCTCAATCTGTCAATGACTGATAGAGGGTGTTGAATTCTTTCAGCTCTAATAATGTATATGTCTACTTCTCCTATCAGTTGTATCAGTTTTTGCCTCATGTATTTTGGCACTCTGTTGTTAATGCATGTACATTAAGGATTATGTTTTCTTGGAGAATTAAGCCTTTATTATTGACCTCAGTATCTCCAATAATTTCCCTTATTTTGTACATGTTTTGAAGAACAATTTAATTGTTCACAGAATTCTAGGTGGATGGGTTCTTTTCTTTTAACAGTATAAACATTTCATTCTTCTTGATTGCATCGTTTCTGAATTCTGAGTATTTTTTGTCCTGGTTCCTCTTGGGTAAGGTGTTATTTCTTCCATCTCCCTGCAACTCCAGCCCCCAACACTACCCCTTAGCTTCTTTCAAAATTCTTTGTTTTCAATTTTCCCTTGATTGAATAGTATATGTCTAGGGATAGTCTTGTGTTTTTTGTTTTGTTTTGTTTTGTTTTGTTTTGTTTTGTTTTGTTTTTGGTTTGGTTTGGTTTTTTTGGAGGGGGGTATTTATCCTGCTTGAAATTCTTTGAGTTTCCTGAATCTGTGGTTTATGACTATCATTAATTTTGGAAAATTCTCAGTCATTTTCACTTCAAACGTATAAGTAGGTATTCCCATTTTGTGTATGTTACACCTTTTGTCATTGTCACACTGGTCTTGGATTTTCTCTGTTGTATTTTTAATTTTTTTGTGTGCGTTTCTGTTTTGGGTGTTTCTAGCTGACATTTCCTTCTGCTTGTTGAGTCTTTCCTCAGCTGTGTTGTGTGTGTTAATAAATCCAACAAAGGCATTCCTTATTTCTGTTATGATGTTTTGGATTTCTAGAAGTCCTTTTGGATCCTAGAGTTATCGTTTCTGTGCTCACATTCACCACCTCTTCTTGCATACTGACTACTTCTTCCATTAGAGTCATTATCCTATTAATCAGAGCGGTTTTACATTCCCAGCCTGATTATCCCACCATCTCTGCCATAGGAAGTGTGATTCTAATGCTTGCATTCTGTGTTCAAAATATGTGGTTTTTCCTTTTAGGGTACCTTGTTAAGTTTTTTGGGAAGCTTGGGGTCACGTCCGTGTCTCAAAAAACTGAGGTGAAGGCTTTTAGTGTAAAGTTTTGTCTTTACCTAGGTTTTAGGCTGAGTTTACTCCCCTATGAGACAGGAAGGAGGAAGAGCACTGTAGTTGAGTATTTCCCTTCATCTGTATTGCTTGTCTTCAGAAAAACCCCATTAGGCTTTGGAGAAATAGTTTCTCTGGAGGGCAGGTCTTCTAAGCAAGAACAGAAGAGCATGAGTTTATTTATAAGTGGCTGTTTTTCCTCTTTTCCTGCCAATTTAGAAATCTTTCCCTTCAAAAAGAAAATATGCATATTAAGTACTTGTAAGGCCATCTCTCTTTCCATTTCCCCTGCTTAGGAAAGGAAACATGTGACATTAAAGGACTATCCATGGTTTCCTGTTTGCCCTCCGTAGATACACTTTCCTATAACAACATTTTCATGACTCACTTTTTGATACCATGATGATATTCCAATATCCTGGCAAGATGTTGCGGCCTGCTTCAGCATCACATCATCATTCAAAACTTTCAAATAGGGATATACGTCCTACAGATCAAGAAAATGTGTCTTTCCCTTTTGTTAAAGTAGAGTCTTGCCTAGATTTTATTGAGCTCTAATTCATCAGGGGATGACTTGGGTCTGGGTGTTACTGGACCACCCAGACCAGGTTCTCCAGTCTCAGTGTCTTACTAATGAACACTGATCGAAAGGGAAACAAAGCAGGTGGCGTTTATTAGAGATAGGTTGTATACAGCGGAGCCACCGAGAAAGAGGAATATCGCTCCCCCAAAGGGTGGTGTGCCAGGCTTATAAAGGCACTTTTCCAAAGGGTGAGGGGCTGGGAGTGGGGAAGCATCCTTCAGTCCCACAGTCATTATCTTAGGGTTGTTACTTTTCAGTGGACACAAGACAATCACAGGATGTCTTTTTCCATGGTTGACGTGCTTTTAGTGCTCCTAGAAAATAGAAATCCTAGTGCAGTCAGGCTTTAAATTGTTATGTCTACTTTTGCCCAGACAACCATTACTCCCTAATACCTGTTCTCTCTTTGGTTCACTTTTCCAGAAGTCTCCAGTATGGAAACTGTTAACCCTTGCCTTAGACCAGTGCCTTTACAAGAATTAAGTTCCTCTTGCTTTTCTTATACCTTCTCAACGGGAGCCCTTTTTGCTTTGTTTTTGAAATGTTAGCCATCATTTCTGTTGGTGCCTGTGCTTTTGCCCTAGCCATGTTCCACTCTCTTTCTCATCTGATGATGTGTTTTTGGAAGACCCTCTGTTTTTAGTGATCTAGGAAAATCATAGCACCTGACATGTTGTAATTGTTTATTGATTCGGAAAGCAGCCAACCCTGTGTAACATTTCAGAAAGCTTTCTAGAGAATGAAAGAAGCGTGTCTTCATACAAAGGTTTTCCTTTTCTTTCCTTGCCGCTTCCTTCCTCCTTCCCATCCCTTCCCTTTCCTTCTCGCCCTCCCTCTCGTCCCCCTCCATCTCTCTCTCTTTCTCTATGTCTCTCTCTGTCTGTCTCTTTCTTCCTCTCTCCCTTTCTTTTTTTCTTTTTTTGGCATTTCAAATGATCCTGGGTTCTGGACTTCATTGTGGATATTGGGTTTGACTACAAGAGAAAAAAAATCAGACAAATATTTTATTTATGTATTTGTAAAACTGTCCGCCTTATGCACTGACAGAATTGAATATTTTGATATTTATTTAATATAATGTAAATCTACCTTTTGGTCAAAATAAGCTCTGAATCTTTATGCTTTTATCAGACATGGTTTATAAAGAATCATGAACTAAATATGAAATTCTACTTTTTTATTATATTAATGTTATGCATTCATTATGCTGACCAAAATGATCATTGTAATTTCATTGGATGACATTTCAGTATTTTATCAGGAAGAATAAGTTTTTACTCTTACTATGTTTTGACCTCAAACTTAATTTTGTTTCTTCCTCTCTCAGACAGAGCCTCCAGTATATCCAGGTAAGATTTTAGGTTTGAGTAGTCTTTGTAATTTTTTTTCATTACTCGTGTTTGGTGTGGGTTTTAAGTTTTTAACTAGGGATAAATATGGTGACTTCTGATGTCTAATTGACTTGTTAACTCTTGAAAATCTTTCTCTTCCCTGATAGAGGCTAAGGGACAATGTGGAGGGATTTGCCTCTCTTAAGACAAGAGACCAGGGGAGGAAAACAGCACAGGAGGAAGGAGAACAGAATGAGTGTAATTTTGCATAGAAATGATTAGGACAGAAGTGATGATATGAGCCAGAGGTGTGGAGTGAGTACTTTGCCATGACCTGGCTTTTGGTGAAATGTGAAGATGAGAAAACCCTCTTTGAGTCTGTCAAGAAGCCTAAGCTTAGAGAAGAAGCCAGGTATTGCCAGGCAGGGTGTGTGTCGCAGGAGAGGGTTAAACCAAGGTTTTGAGTCTGAGGTGGAGGGAGCCATTCATGCCAGGGGAAAAGTGAACTTGATGCAAATGGGGGACAATCTATTCTGCACGGACCCCATGGACTGTGGTGATTCTGTGGTGCTGTCTGTTGAGAGGCAAGGTGGCTACCTGACACTTAACAGGCCCTCAAAGACTGGTTGGTGTTTATCACTGTAAATGCAGCGGTGGTGGTGATGAGAAGAGTGATCTCGGGGCATGAGAGCTCTCACATTGGGCCAGTGTAAGAGGAGTTTGCACTTTGTGTCTGTTAGAGGAGTCAGTGTTCTAGAGCTTACATGTATAGGAATTTCAGTGAAATGAGGTTTCTTGGGTTTAAAATGCTGCTGAAACTTGCTTTCTTCAGGCACAATGAGAAAGCTAAAAAGTTAGTTACACCCATGTGTCAGATCATGTGTCTGTGCTGCTAATACAGTGGGATTATTTGATGTCACTGGTTTGGTAACAACCTTAAAAATTGTTTTATCTCCTTTTAGTTAATGTACAGCAAAAAACTGCAAAGAGCAACACGTTGGAGAAAGAAAACACAGAGCTGGCTGAAGCAATATCCATGTGGGAACAGAAGGTAGCATTGCCCTTTCAAATATTTCTTGTGACTTCATTTTGATTAGTTTTACCTCTTGTAGTTCATCCTACTGACCTATTTCATGTGTTCTATATATACTTCCAATTCAAGACAAGCTTCACAAATGTAATAAAAAACTACCTTTTTATTTGTGAAAGGAGTCACACATCAGACATAGGCTTATCTATCACGATGCTATTTTTGAATTCTGATTCCTTTTTCATTTGTTTTGTATATACATCAATGAATTAAAGATACATCTTCAAGAAGCTAAGAGAGAAAGTAACATTCACTCTGCTGAAGCTCTTAAGTTGAAAGTCAGAATCCTTTCTTTGCCTGGATTGCGTTCTAAAAACACAAGTAAAATTAAGGAATTGTTATGACTCATTCAACATGTTCTGTTGAAGGAGAACATCAGAAAAGTTGAGCACTTCAATAAAATTTTAAATGACACCCTTCAAAGTGCACATGCTACCTTGCAATCAGAAAGAGAGAGAGAGAGAGGAATGTCAAGAATCGGGGAGTGCTAAGAGTTGGCTGCTTTTACTGTAATTTGACTTTGGAGGCTTTTTGTTCATTGGGTGAGGTGAGCATAGCATATTCGCTTGCTGTTTACCATAGTAGAGAGTGGGCCTCTGGGAGACAAACCTCCATCTGCACAGCTGGCATTTCACTAGGACCACCATGAGGAGTTTGCTATTTCAAGGACTAGGAAGTATCTTTTATTTTCACAACTAGGTCATTACCACATCATTCAGACCTGCCCTCCAAGATAGGGAGAAAATCCCCCAAGATAGTTGAGAGATGAAGGGCAATAGCAAATTGTATACTGCCTTCTTCTCTTAATGCTCAACAACGTTCAGTGTGCATAGAGGAATATTCTCCTAAGAAAGCCATTTGTGAGCCCTTTGACTGGAACTATTTTCCATGTTCTTTGCCTTCTCCTTGTTGTATTTATGCCCCAGGATCTTTCTTTGTTGCCATGCACAGTCCTGTTGCACTCACATTGTTGTGCGATCATTATTTCTTGAATGTATTTTCTCATATGTGTCCTAAAGTCAGAAGATGCAAACGGTCAGTTGGAGGAACTGAGAGCCTGGAGGTCCAATAAACGTGCACTGGAAGGTATGTTGTCTGTTGGGGAGAAATCCCCATATGGTGGCAATGACTTTGCATTGGGAAGGGAAAGAATGCCTTCTTGCCTTCACACTAGTTGCCCTTTTCCTGTCACCCCAAAACCAAGTCTCAGGTCATATGCACATGCACAAAATAACCATTTTTTTTACAGCAAGGATAAAGGACGTGGAAGACATTCGTAATGCTTTGAGTTCTACTAAAGCAATCAGGGAAGAAACAGCCAAAAGCCTGAAGGAGAGAGGAGACGTCCTTGATGAATTCTATGAAGAAAGAAAAATGGCTACAGCAAAGTAAGACGTTCATGTGATAATGGTCCCGAGTACTGTTGTATGAATGAATGTGGTGGCCGCTATAGATAAATATATTTCTTCTAGAATTGGATCCAGAGTATTTTTGCCAAATGCATTCAGGAGAATTGTGCCTGCCCTTCCTACCTTGCTTCCTATAACCTGCATTTTCCTTTCTGTCCTTAGTGCTTGTCACACATTCTTGTGTCATGTACTTGGGGTAGAAGAGGGAAGATACTGGCATTAAGCACACTGATAACAGGATCCCCTCTGGATCCATTTACATTGGCCTATAGGTTTCAATCCCATCCCATTGTCTTATCAGCCGGGAATTAGGTGATCTTTGTTCAGCACCAGACTTGGGTCAAACATATTTAGGGAACACATTGACTTATCTTGCTGCAGAAACCATGGGAGTTTCTTTCTAGACTGTGGGTTGGGATGGCATCAGTACTGCATCTCTTCATCCAGTCTGCAAGGGAGACTCGTATGAAATGTGTCTTCATGGGTTCATTAGAAATTTGGTGCACCAGGTGCATGTTTCTTCTTTGGTCCAGTATTTCCTTTTGTTCTCAGGAGGAGGGCCTTTAGAGCCCCTCATTCACATTGAAAAGGAAATGCTTCCTTGTCTTCCCTGGAGACTCAGCTTCTGTTAGTCCTTTCCACACCCGGGGTGGAGCCTGCTCTGTCTCACTGGCATGTTGTTTTTGTTAATTTGTAAGCTCTTTGTGGGAGCAGGTAGAGCACCCTGACCACCTTTCTATCTTCACCCCCTTACAACAGAGCCTCTACATTACAGCCCCCCCAGAAAACATTTGCTGAAGGACTCCCTGAGAGGCCAGAAGGAAATGCATGTACCTTTCTCTGTCTAGTGCTTTTGTGTCCACTACTAACAGTCTTTCAGTTTTGCATGTGATTCTTGAGTACATCCGGTGCCAAGTTGAAACCCTTTAAAGCAACACCATGGACAAAATAGTCTGAGGGCAACACAGCAAACCAGCCTTTCTAAGCATTTCCCTTTGCTGCCTTCACTGTCAATGAACTGAGTCTTGTTAAATTAGACTGAGTCCATGAAGTTGATAGTTTTCCATCTGAAATCTGTTTCCTGAAGACAACAGCCTGACTGTGGGACAGTTCACACCATGTTCTATTTCAGCATATATTGCCACTCTAAGATTGGCCTTTCCCTCCACCAGGATCTTTGAAAGAGTGGGCAGGGGTTGCACTCCTGAACCTTAGTGGTGTATGGGAGTGATTTGCAATGCTGGTGAAGCCATATCCTGGAAGGCTGTCTTTCATGCTCAGTGTCTGTGTCAGGGTACAACTTCTGGACTGAGATTCAGTGCACTGCCCCATGGAGGTGTAAGGCAATGATGATCCCCTGCCTCATCCTAATGGGTACAGTTGGTCAGGCACAGGTTTTCACACTGACCTGAAATAGGCCTTCTCCATCTCAAACAAAAGACCAACTCTGGGAAGGCACAAGGTGCAATGTTATTTGATGACTTGACGATGAAGGAGTAGAAGCAGAGAACTAGAAAGGCGGCTCTGATTGTAGGCCACTTGGCAGCAGACGGAGGTTGAATGTTCTCTACCATTAAATGGGGTCTTCATTTCTCTGACTGTGTTGTCAGTCTGTGCATCGTTGGGGGAGGGGATAGGGATATGTGAATCTAGGCTTTAAGAGAGCTGAGAAGGAAAAAGGCAGAATTTCTGGACCTTGGCTACTGGACTATGTATGTATCTTTCCCATCGTAGGAATCTGGATATGACAAACTGTGAACTAGTGGCAATGAAGAATCAGATGGCAACTGCAGAGGAAAATCTGAAAATAGCTACAAGGGACATAGACAAGTGCAAGTGAGTTCAGATACTAATTAGCAGCGGCTCATGAAACCCCTGTTCGTTTCTTAGTTCTAACCTTTGTACAATGGGTAGACTCCATGAATATAGTAATACAAACACAAATTCAGAGGACGTATCCGTAGAGAATTAACAGATAGGAAAAGATAAGTATTAGAAAGAATAAAACAATTAAGCTACTAAACATTTCTGGGTCTCCAGCATTGACCTGCCCATGTAGAAACTTCATCCATGCCAACGTTCCTGAGGGGTGGTGTCAGTTGTCATAATCTAGAGGAAAGCAGTGTGTCATAGGATGAAATCCTATCCATCAACAAGGTAGTACCATCTGATGGTCCTGGTCTTTGCAACCCTAGGAAACCTGGTGAGTACACAAGTTAAAGGAGAATAGAACTTTATGTTGGCTTTATGATGAAAGTCACTTGTCACATGATGAATTAGGGCAAGATTGCAAATGGAAAAGAATTCTATGACCTCTGAACCCTACGGGCATGGAATAATGAGTAAGGAGATGGAACAATAGCTTTGGTTCTGTACATTTATAATTGTGTGAAAAGTGTCTCATGTGAAAGGATAAATTGTATTGGGGAAAGATATGAGGATGACGGGAACATGAGCAGATTATTTATAATCCTACCTAATATTAGGCCTTATTTGACGAAAACAATTGTATCTCACAGACAGGAAATTGAACAAACACGAGAACAGCTGCAGAAGGCAGAACTCACCTTCACACACCAGGTAACGTGAGTTCTGCCTGACATATTGAACCCTTAGTACCTCATGTGGTTGAGTGTAGTGGCCCTTGGAATTCCCAAACATGGACTTTTCATTGTTGCTTTTTCAGGTCGCAGTTTATGAGCGTAATGCTGCGGAAAACTGGGTAAGTGTTTTCCTTTTTCCTCCTCTCTCTTTGGTGCACAGTCTGGCACGACTGAAGGTGGATGTGTTTTTCTCCCCTAGATCAAGACTCAGATCTGGGAGATGAAAATGGCGGGACAGAGCCGGGAGATCGCCCGCTTGAAATACAGGTGTGGGAGCGTGACATGAGTTTTTATGGGTGTTTTGAGGGATGACAGCGGTGCCGTTTAGTGTGTAGTCAGAGGACGTGGCATTGCAACTCTTATGGAAGTCCATTCTTTTTCTGTATCCAAGACTGGTTGGGATGGAAGGAGAGAGGCTGGTTGAGGCATACAGGAGGTGGAGACCAATGCCTGGAAGTCCAGAGATGCAGAACGCTCCGAGGAGAGGTAAGGAGCAGGTGGTGATGTGCAGCAGCCTAATTTCTGTGGCAGAGCCTTTTCCTGTGGGTGATCATCGTGTGTCCTGGAGAGAACCACAAACACTAAGGACAGCAGGTGGTCTGAAGGGGTGACAGAAGGGTGTTCTCCTCTGGTACTGCAAGCAGTGAGGCACTTGTCCCTGGGACTGTTGGAGCTCATGCCCCTCCTCTGACTGTGACCCTCCCACCTCCTCTAGCATCCCCCTGTCTGAAGAGCCTGGAAAGGATGATAGGACAGGGGCCTCATCCTTCTTCCCACCCGGACTCAATGTGAAGACTTTAGTTTATTTGAGGAGAAGGTCATTTATTGACTATTTTTAATGTTCCTTTATTTTTATTGTTGTGAACTGTAGACCTACATTCCTGAATCCAAGCTCCAAATGGCTTCGCCCTCTGATGTTATCAGTGCACCTCTGCGGCTTCACTGCTAAACATCCATAGTTTTCCTTTACTCCTTAATATAATATCAGTCAAGTTCAGTTCCATTCAGAAATAGTTACATAATACCGGCTCCCACGTGGAAGGCAGCTTATAGATAAGCTGAAAGACTGAACAATTTGCCTGGAGTCAGAAGAAACACACCCATGCTCTTCTGTGGAGGGTTTTTTGATGTTATCCACCAACTGACGCTCTCGTTTTAATTTTTATCTGAAATGAGATGCTGAGTTATTACCCCTCATGTGTATTGAGAAATGGCTGTTTTGGTGACGATTTCCTGATTTCTCTTTGAGCTGCCCTGTTGAAAGTTATTTGACTAATTATGAAGAACATGAGCCAGGACCCTATGGTTTCTTCATTAAGATATGATGGGATAGATCTCCCCCTTATCACTGGGGTCAACTGAGGCTTGTGGGTTACTCTCTGCCTCTCCTCCTGGTCCTGAGTGTGGGCAAGAGTTTAACACGACACAAAATGTGGTGTTTGTGTGAATTCTGCACAGTCTACTAAAATCAGAGTAAACCTCTATCCCTTTTAGAGCCTTCAGCCGAAGCTGGTGTCACTCCCATGAGTCACAACTACAAGCAGTCTACCAACAATGCCGAGAAGGACAAGGTAAATGCTGTGGACATTTTCAGTTGTAAGTCTGTCAGGAAACCCTCATTTGTGGAACAGCATGCTCTGCGGCCTTATCCCTGTTTTGTGTGTTGTGTGATATGTCTGCCTGTTTATATTTTCCAAATGCACAGCCTTCACCCAAGAGTCTACAGGCTGCTTTCTTTTCAGCCTGTCATCTTTTTTCTGGTCAGTTTAGTAGCCAAAGGAACTTAGAAGTTGACCACCTTTATGGCTTTTCCCTTGTGTTCAAAATAACAACAACAGGAAGATACACTGTACTCTATAGCAAAGTCTCTAAGCTTGTTGACTCCTAACACACTACCTCTCTGTGGGATCAGTGTTGTTGTTATTTTCCTCTTTCTGGTCTCACTATTCATGTGTGAAGACTGTCTGTTCATTGTAAACGTGAAAAGACTTCCCTCCATCTTTATATTGTGTGCCTTGTACAATTTATGATGGTTTTAGACAACGTCATTGTCATAACTCACCACCTTCACGTCTTCATGGGTAAATGAAGTGTTTGGAAGCCTTTCAAGCAGTATCTTAGGTAAAAGTATTCTGAACACAAGGTCCTTCAGTTTTATTCATATAAGCAGGTTCTCTTGTGTCTCCAGTCAGGGTTAGAGCTGATACCATCGCTCATGACACATCCCTGGAAGTGTATACCAAAGTCAAAACACATTTGCATTAATTCTGTTTCCTGAATGTCTGCCTCTTTTTTCCCATACGATGTGTTACTCTGTGTCTTGTAGTGTACACAAAACCAGAATTCCTTATGAATTCAGGTGAACACTTGGGGGCCTAGTACTCATTGATGTGTAATATGTTCCGCACAGCAAACATTTCCTCAGGTCCCCTACAAGACTCCAGGCATCCCCAACTCCCGAGTGGTTTCTTGGCCTTTGACAGCACTTGCAGAAAGTAGGAAGACCTCTTTCTCAGCGAGGGAAGCAGAGGGGGCCAAGAGTGGGGCCGGCAGGCAGAACTTGTCCCCAAGAGTAGCTGTGATTTCATGTGCAGAGAATGAGCTGTGTATTTGCAGTCCATTTTTCTGTGTTCGGAATAAGCCAAAAACAGAGCTTTTGCCGTCCCTGTAGTGGAGGGATGCAAAGTGATCCTGGACATGGATGTCCGCCTGTCTGGAATATGCTGCTTCATTAGTTTGGAATTACTTATTTAATCCTGTAAGATGGCATCATTTTGTTCTAAATTCTCAGACCTGGGCAGGGACATGTGGTGACAGTAGTTTAACCGCCTGCGTTTAGTTGCCTAAGCTGTAGGTGGTACCCAGTGGCAGGGACAGAGTTTTCAGGTACTGATGCTACTCTCTCGGATCCTGGTGGCAGAGAAGGGGGCAGGTGCTGACCCGTACTTCTATGGGTTTCAGCTGCTTTGGGGATTGGTTCTCTTGTGTGGCATCTGCACATAGCTGTCACTTCTGTTCTGCAGGGCAGTGTGGATCCGTGGCGACCTCCTCCATCAACTGGAAGATTCTGCACACCCTACCCTAGAGGCCACCGTATGATCTCCTGTGCACATCCACCTCCTGTGCCAGGTTCGGGACCATCCCGAAACCCTCCACCTGCACCACTTGGTAAGATGATCTGGGCAGTATGAGTTGGCTTGCTAAGAACCTTCATCTAATTTTTGTTGTTGTTGAATCTTTTTTAAGAAATTTGTTAATGTTTATTTATTTTTGAGACAGACAGAGACTGAGCATGAATGGGGGAGGGTCAGAGAGAGGGAGACACAGAATCTGAAGCAGCTTCCAGGCTCTGAGCTGTCAACACAGAGCCCGACGTGGGGCTGGAACTCACGCACTGTGAGATCATGACCTGAGCCGGAGTCGGACGCTTAACCGACTGAGCCATCCAGGCGCCCCGTAGTTGAGTCTTGTACAAGGTGCAGAGGTGGTACCACAGACCATTGCAACGCAAGGAAAATGCCTGCCATCATCACCACATTCCTTGAGTGTCTCACGATTGACTTATCATCCTTGTGTCATTTCCCCCACCTTGTGTTGGTACAGGTGTCTCTTGTGGAGATGGAATGGGGCTGTATGCAGAAAAGCAGGCATAGCGCTTCAGCAGATGTGTGCCATACACAGTCCATGTGCTGGGCGGTGGGAGGCATGAGGCGCAGCCTAACGTATATCCATCCAGTTGAGCCCCAGTCATCCACAGTTGTTTGAGGAGTTATGAAAACACCTGAACCAGGGCTTTTATGGGTCTTCATCAGAGTTTAAAGAATGGCTCTCCCTTTACCTTGGGATCACCTGAAGCATGTGGGATACCCTGTGCATGTGATTTGGGATCTGACTGGGCCAAAGAGTTTAAGTTGCTTGAGGAATGAGGAGAGTGGTTTTTGTTTTTTGGGGTTTTGTTTTGTTTGTTTTTGTGTTTTTGGTTTTTTTTTTTTTTAATCTCTGCACAATCTACTCAAAGCAGAATAAACCTCCATCCCTTCTAGGGCCTTTTTCAGATCCACATGTTGCTCCTGTGAGTAACAACAACACTGACTCTACCAAAAGGATCACGGAGGACAAGGTAAATGCTGTGGACATTTTCAGTTGTAACTCTTTGGCAAAACCCTCCTTTTTCTGTTCAGCGCTCTCTCCCGGCTTTGTGTCTGTTTTGTGTGTTGTATGATATGTCTGCTTGTTTTTCTCATTTTCCAAATGCACAGCCTTAACCCAAGTGTCTATGGGGTTCTCTACTTTCTGCCTGTCACCTCCTTGTGGAAGGTTTAGAACCAATCGTGCCTAGGGCTGAGCACCCAAGGGCTTTTCTGGTATATACCTGGAAATAACCCAGGGAGGAAGAGACCACACTCCACCTGGAAGTCTTTTGGCATGACTTATTTTTTCTGGACCTCCTCAGTGTGGAATCATTGCTCTTGCTGTTTCTTCCTGTTCTGTTTCTTTCTAGGGGATTAATGTGTTCAGAAAATCGGCAGTTATCCTTATGTTTTGAAAATGCAAACTGCCTTCACTCCAACTTATATTTTTGTATGTGTCATTTAGAGTGGTCTTAGACAAAGTAAATTTAATACCCATCAACATTCAGCCTTTTTTTTTTTTTTTTTTTTCTTTTCTTTTTTTTTTTTTTTTGTAAATGTGCTGTCTGGAATCTCTTCAGTTGTGCCCTGGGTATACATATTCTGAACTCCAAGAGGTGACATATTTGTCCTAGAAAACACGCATGGCTACATGGGTGGTGAAGAGAGACAATCCGTAATTACCTGCATTGTAATTCTCCACTGTGTCCTTTGTGTTCACATGAGCACGTTCTCTTGTGTCCTGTGTCACTGTTACAGGTGAAACATGGAGATGTACAGCAAAAACGAAAGTGTATTTGTGTTAATTCTGTTAGTTAGAATTTCAGCTTATTTTTTCAGAGAACAAAAGTACCCTGCGAGTTGTACTGTAGTTAACTGAGAAGTACCACTGAATGAAAATAAATTAGCTCAGCCTACCTAACATGTATAGGTAACATGTTTCTCTAAGAACATGCTTTTCGAGGTTCTCTGCATGACCTCAGGATCCCCATCCCCCAACATGTCTCTGTGCCCATGGATAGCACTTGCAGAGAGGAGAAGACCTCATTGTCGGGAGAGAAGCAGATCGGGCACAGGCGGGGGCTTAGAGGCAGAGCTTTGAGCCACGAGGGCTATGATTCCATGTGTGGAGCCTGGGATTGTCATTCCTTCTCAATCTGTAGTTCTTCACATACAAATAAGCAGCCTCTGTGGTGGAGGCGGATGCGGGGTGGAAGGCGATTCTGGACTTAAATGCCTTCCTATCAGGAATATGCTATTTTATTAATTTGGTACTCATTCCATAAATCCTCTCGGATAAGAGCTTGCTGTTCTACATTTGCACACATGTGGGAACACTGGTTTGTCCCCATAGCATCCGTTCCCCTCCCCCAAAGCTATAAGTGGAACTCAAAGTATGGGTAGAGATTTTGGCGCTGATGCTGCCCTCTTGGAACCTGGTGGTGGGCAAGCTGGCAGGAGATGAGCACTGCTTCTTTGGGTTGCCACTTTTTGCTGGTGTTGGTGCTTTGCTCTGTCCTATGAACATAGCTTTCTTTTCTGTTCTGCAGGCCATTATGAATGCAAGAGGGCCTGGTCCTTCCCCAGGATCGCCTTGCAGGCTGTCCCCCATGGACCACCCTTCACCACCAGTCACGGGCGATGGGCCACCTCCGCCTCCTCCCCCAGCTCCTCCACGTACTAAATTTGGTAAGATGACCTGAACTGGATGAGGGACTGATAAAGCGTATTCGTCTTCTTGGTGAAAGACTTGGTGGGAATGATGTAGGGATGCTTGTGAGGGCTTGGCAATTCAACTGCAAGCCTGCCTGAGGACAGTGTCACATATCTCAAGTTTCTCAGGACATAGTGTACAATGGGCTGTGTCATTTCCCTGTAATGAGGTCAGCTGTAGGTTTCTCTTGTCTACAAGAAAGAGGAGTTTTACACAAAGGCAGATGTATCAGGAGTACTGGTGCCTGTCTGAAAGACACAATGCTTTGAGCTCCGTGAAGGATGAGATGCACCCCTAAGTGTAGGTGCCTCAGGTGTCCCGTCTGAAAGGGGGCACATGCATTATATGACACAGACCTTGTGGTCACCATAGTGGAAGTACCAGTGAAGGATCCAGTGCAAAACTGGGGGAAACTTGAATCACGCAGGAATAGAAGGGAAGTTGAGCACAGCAAGCAGAGTTTGAGGAGGTGCAGAGGGGAGGGCGTTGGGGTCAGTAGGATGGACTTGGAGGCCATTTCTGGCAGGGCCCACACACTGGGAAGGGAGCATGAGGACAGTGTGAAGTCTGCAAAGGACTGCTGCACGGGTTCAACCACAATGTAGAATGCAGTCATCATCTCTGAAATGTCAACGTTACCACAGTGCACCTAGTTCATAATCTAAATAAAGTTTGTTGTTTCCCTTGGTCTTCTGAAGGGTCTGGACATGTTTGAAGAATGTTCTGGAAGATTTAGGAAATTAAACTTAGGAAATGCTTGTCTGCCTAAGTTAGCGTGTCTCAGTGAGACTAAATGTGAAGGCAGGTTGTAGATCAGCTGTGCCGCTTCCTTGGCCTTCAGCCTGAGTCAGACTCTTGGTGGGGAAGTCAGGGGTGAGGAGGAGCCGCCCCTGCTGAACTCTGGTCACCACACCCCTGCGTCTGCTGTCACCACCCTGCCTGCAGGTTTGCGTCTCCGAAAGTTCCCTCGCAATCTCCTGAGGTTTTGCCTGTGTTCCTGCTGTGTCAGCTCTAGGCGGTCATCTCAGAGCCTCAGGTTTGTAATCTGAGAAACAGGGACAATGTTGGTTTCTGAGGTCAGTACGATGAAGAGGTGAGAAGCACTTAAGGAATTTGTAAAATGTATGGGAGGAGTGGACACTCACCCTTCTCAGGGTGGAAATGAATGTATCTCCACACAGAAGGTCCTCAACAGATGTTCATTCAATTTCATGAAACTAAGAGTGTAATGCCTGAGGCTGAGAGGTTGGCAATCCCTGTTTCAAAAACTACGGCAAAGACCCCTGTGTTTTTTCTTTTAAAATTCAGGTCCTACTTTATGAAAAAGAAAAAGATAACTGTGATACTGTGTACATTCAGGGATCTATATCTAAGATTTGAAGACAGTCCTAATCCCTTAGAGGTACACACACAGATGCAGCCACACAATTAAGTGTTCATCCAAGGCCACAGATATATTGTTGAAGACAAAATACATAGAGGAGAACACAAGATCCCATTGCAATAACCCAAAATCTCGTTGCCTTACAGGAGAATGCGAACTTCGTGGACCCTGAACTATGACCAATAGGCTGTGGTGATGTGATATATTTAGAAAAGTTGTCTGGTATGCATATTTGACTGAATTCTTTCCCTGACCATTCCTGTCCCCTCTATTTTGTTTTTCCTCGTTTCCCTTAATAAACCCATCACAGTTCTGTATCTCTGTCATTATCTGCTTCCAGGAGGACCTACGGTCATTCTGTGTTGATGTACACAGTGTGACCCCTGTACACACGGTCACAAACAGGGAGAATCTACAGTAATAGGGGCAGAAGATAAGTGACTGTTTGAATTGTATTGACTGCACATGTCCCGCTGGTTCCTTCTGGGGTGGTGGCCACAAGCTTCCTCCAGATCTGGTGACAGTTGTGTTCACTCGTCAATAGATCCTCGCAAGCACGTGGCACTTCCTACTCACCGTGGTGTGTGGTGATCAGCAGGGCAGCTATCAGCCCCCAGGACATGGCTGATTCGTGATTGCAAGACATGGATGAGGGGTCAGCAGTGTCTCGGGTAGAACAGTGAGGAAACCCTGCATGAATCCACACGTTGTGGATTTCCCCACGTACCAGCTACCTCACGGTAGCACCAATCCAGGTGGGAGCTGAGGTAGACTCATGGTAGCAGTTGTGGGTGTGAGTCTTATAATGGCCCATATTCCTCTCAGTGTTTTCTGTTTTTATCTTTTATTTTGATGCAATGTTTATTTTTGAGTGAGAGAGAGACAGAGCACAATTGAGAGAGGGGCAGAGAGAGAGGGAGACACAGAATCCAAAGCAGGCTCCAGGCTCTGAGCTGTCAGCACAGAGCCCGACGTGGGGCTCAAACTCACAAATCCTGAGATCATGACCTGAGCCAAAGTGGGACACTTAAGTGACTGAGCTACCAAGTCGCCCCACCCCCTACTGTTTCCTTTTTGAGGGCCAGGCAGGGCAGAAGTCAATGACATGATACCCATTCCTTCCGCACCACCAAGGAGGAGTTGGGTGTAAGCATGTGACTCTTTCCGGGTCCTCAAAGCCCATGCGTTCTGCCCCAGAGCCCCTGACTCCTGCTTGGCCCTCCTTCCTCCCAGGTTATGGAGGCAACCAGCCTTCCATCCACGTTGGGGTCATGGCTGGGCCACCAAGGGCTCAAAATCTGGCTGTCCACATGCTTCCCTGCGGTGGCTGGGAACAGCCGTGCTCCAGTAAAGGTCAGCATGAGCAGCTTCTCTAAACAGGATTCTCATCCACTGTGATCAGGGCCTGAGCTAAAACATGACAGGGGAGAGGGGGACACAGGAGATGTGGTGCCGTTTCCTGGACAGGGCTGCACAGAGCAGAAGGCCGAGGGCTGCTAATCTCTGGATTCTGGATGGTAGGTGAGCAGTTTAAAACACCACAGCCTTCTCTTAGATCAAAAGAGAAACCTATATCTTCACCCAGCCTTCCTCTGATATGAAGAGATGGCAATTATTATTTGAAGGCACAATTATCTACCTATGAGTCTGATGGAAATGATTTCATCCATCTTCGTCCCTAAAGCACTTTTCATTGAAATTACCCATATAGAGGCAGGAAATTTATACCAGATGTGTAGCTCCCTCTAGATGCACATTCTGACCTTGTCCCATTTGTGTCCTCAAAGACATTACTGACAAGAAAAATAAGCTCTCAACATCAAGATGTTGACGTTAGAGAATGTGGTATAAATGGAATTTCATATGTTCTCAATTAGAAATAATTTTTGATGGTGAAGGAGAAATTAAAAATTTTGTCATTTTTAATTGAAATATAGGAGACTCACCATGTTGTATCAGTTTCAGGCATATATCATGGTGATTCCGTGTGTATACATTACGCTCTCCAGGTACCTAAGGGTAGCTATATTGCGAAAGCATGCAACGCTTTCTTACAGGATTGACGCTATTCTATGGGCTGTACCTTGGATCCCAATGAGTTATTCATTCCATAGCTGGAAGCCTGTATCTCTTTCTCAGAGGTGTCAACTTTTTTATTTAACCCAAGTATTATGGTGCTAAACACCATAATCTGTAGGTCAGCAGGTGTCTATTTCTGTGAATGCTGCTTAAAGCATTACACATGATATCATTACGTCAATAAATTCGGTTTCATTCTTCACTCAGTAAAAAGGAGAAGGAAAAGGTTTCTTCGTGTCCCAAGCAAGCCCTTCGGTAAGACCCTTCCCGATCAGGAGAACAGGCTTCACTGGACCAGCTGCACTCTCAGTACTTCCAGCTGAGCAGCCATGGCCTTGAGCATTGCGGAATTCCCATGGCGGCCGGCAGAGGGCGCGCACGCACCACGCCCAGGGAGGGGCCGGGCCTCTGCGTGGGCAGTGATGGCCTGAGAAGGCGCCCACTAACCAGGCTTTTCTGATCCAGGGCGCCTCGGGGCTGGGAAGGCTTCCTTGCTTCTGAGGACCCAGTGCCTCTGAGTGTGGGCAAAGAGCCAGAGCTGCGTTTCCAGCAGGTTCCGTCCCCGGGCCTGGGGGAGACCCTGGAGGCTTCGCAGCCCCTTGGCGTCTCCTAGGTGGTGGGGCTGAGTCCCGAGGCGGGGGAGGCAGGGCCTGGGCGGCTTCCCCGGAAGCGCGGGTGGTCGGTTGGCGGCACAGTCCCTCGCTTTTTCTGGGCTGTTCCGTGGTTTGTTCCTCATTTCCCCTGCCGGTATTTCCCTGGAGGATCCGTGGATTCATGGGATCCCGTGACGCCATGTCAGAGAGGCTGGGGTTGGTTTGTTCCAGGTCAGGCCTCTTTCGGGGGAGAAAGCCTGACCCAAATTCGGAGGAACAGGAGGCGCATTCAGTTGGGAAGTGAAGCCGCCAAATGTTGACTCTCAGGACCTTCTAGAAGAAGGAGCTGAGACCCACTCTCCGAGTCCTGCCGGAACCAGAGCGAGAGATGAAAACACAATGTGCCCTCCACATCGCACATGCTTTTATGAACTTTCAGTGGGGATTTTTTCCCAACAATGTTGTAGTCGTTGGAAACGACTGGAAACCTGACAGGTATGTTGTGTCGGGAACCGCCCGTTTCTTGAATGTTCAATAGTATTCCTGCAACAGAATTTGTTACAGTTATCCTCTCTTCTCTTCTTTGGAAGGAATCTCATCAATAATATCTTAAAAACATCCTCGTTACCTTATCCCCTTTTCAGTTGAGATTTGGCATGTTTTCTGATTTCTCATGAACTCGTGAACATCTGAAATACTTTTAAATTGATTGCAGTTTTACTAAAAGCAGATTCACGGCGTCCCTCCCAGACTGCTCATGGTCAAAGAACATACCAAGGCCACTTCTCAGTATGGGTAAGACTGTACCAAACAAACATCCTGAATCAATTTTAGAAGAAAAAGCCTGATGGTATTTTTTCTTTATGAAAATTGATGCTTAGATACCCTGTTCGATACATTTCCACTTTTTTTTTCCCCTTTCTTTCTCATTTTCTCAGTCAGAGATTCACAGACCTGCCTGAGTTTTACATTCACCACACATACTTTCAAGGCTCCTTTCTGTCCCTGTAAGAAAGAAGACAGACCTTCTGATGCGCAGGCAAGTTGCTGTAACTTCAAGATTTGTGGTGTACGTGTCTGTTAACTCCCCCCCCCCAGTTGAAAATATCACCCCACCTTGAGTACTGCCATAAAAAATGTAACCTATGTTCACCAGTATGATTTCATTTCGTTAGAGTGGATTTCTTCATTTGATATTTTGTGTATATGCATACATTAGATGTTTTAGTCCTGAGAAAATCCCACATGTAGTTGAAAGAAAAATGTACATCCTATATGGAAAATTAGGAGATTGCACATTAAATTCATAAATGTAGAATTTTTTAATGTTTTTATTTATTTTATTTATTATTTTTTAAATATGCAATTCATTGTCAAATTGGTTTCCAACAACACCCAGTGCTCATCCCAACAGGTGCCCTCTTCAGTACCCATCACCCACCCTCCCCTTGCTCCAACCTCCATCAACCCTCAGTTTGTTCTCAGTTTTTAAGAGTCTCTTATGCTTTGGCTCCCTCCCTCTATAACCTCTTTTTTTTTTCCTTTTCCTCCCCCATGGGTTTCTGTTAAGTTTCTCAGGATCCATATAAGAGTGAAAACATGATATCTGTCTTTCGCTGTATGCATTATTTCACTTAGCATCGCACTCTCCAGTTCCATCCATGTTGCTACAAAAGGCCATATTTCATTCTTTCTCATTGCCATGTAGTACTCCATTGTGTATATAAACCACAATTTCTTTATCCATTCATCAGTTGATGGACATTTAGGCTCTTTCCATAATTTGGCTCTTGTTGAAAGTGCTGCCATAAACACTGGGGTACAAGTGCCACTAGGCATCAGCACTCCTGTATCCCTTGGGTAAATTCCTAGCAGTGCTATTGCTGGGTCATAGGGTAGGTCTATTTTTAATTTTTTGAGGAACCTCCACACTGTTTTCCAGAGTGGCTGCACCAGTTTGCATTCCCACCAACAGTACAAGAGTGTTCCTGTTTCTCCACATCCTCGCCAGCATCTATAATCTCCTGATTTGTTCATTTTGGCCACTCTGACTGGCATGAGGTGATATCTGAGTGTGGTTTTGATTTGTATTTCCTTGATGAGGAGCGACATTGAGCATCTTCTCATGTGCCTGTGGGCCATCTGGATGTCTTCTTTAGAAGTGTCTATTCATGTTTCCTGCCCGTTTCTTCACTGGATTATTTGTTTTTTGGGTGTGGAGCTTGGTGAGCTCTTTATAGATTTTGGATACTAGCCCTTTGTCCGATATGTCATTTGCAAATATCTTTTCCCATTCCTTTGGTTGCCTTTTAGTTTGGTTGATTGTTTCCTTTGCAGTGCAGAAGCTTTTGATCTTGATGAGGTCCCGATAGTTCATTTTTGCTTTTAATTCCCTTGCCTTTGGGAAAGTGTCAAGTAAGAAATTGCTACGACTGAGGTCAGAGAGGTCTTTTCCTGCTTTCTCCTCTAGGGTTTGGATGGTTTCCTGTCTCACATTCAGGTCCTTCATCCATTTTGAGTTTATTTTTGTGAATGGTGTGAGAAAGTGGTCTAGTTTCAATCTTCTGCATGTTGCTGTCCAGTTCTCCCAGCACCATTTGTTAAAGAGACTGTCTTTTTTCCATTGGATATTCCTTCCTGCTTTGTCAAAGATGAGTTGGCCATCCGTTTGTGGGTCTAGTTCTGGGGTTTCTATTCTATTCCATTGGTCTATGTGTCTGTTTTTGTGCCAATACCATGCTGTCTTGATGATGACAGCTTTGTAGTAGAGGCTAAAGTCTGGGATTGTGATGCCTCCTGCTTTGGTCTTCTGCTTCAAAATTACTTTGGCTATTTGGGGCCTTTTGTGGTTCCATATGAATTTTAGGATTGCTTGTTCTAACTTCGAGAAGAATGCTGGTGCAAGTTTGATTGGGATTGCATTGAATGTGTAGATAGCTTTGGGTAGTATTGACATTTTAACAATATTTATTCTTCCAACCCATGAGCACTGAATGTTTTCCCATTGCTTTATATCTTCTTCAATTTCCTTCATAAGCTTTCTATAGTTTTCAGCATACAGATCTTGTACATCTTTGGTTAGATTTATTCCTAGGTATTTTATGCTTCTTGGTGCAATTGTGCATGGGATCAGTTTCTTTATTTGTCTTTCTGTTGCTTCATTATTGGTGTATAAGAATGCAACTGATTTCTGTACATTGGTTTTGTATCCTGCAACCTTGCTGAATTCATGTATCAGTTCTAGCAGACTTTTGGTGGAGTCTACCGGATTTTCCATGTATAGTATCATGTCATCTGCAATAAGTGAAAGCTTGACTTCATCTTTGCCAATCTTGATGCTTTGATTTCCTTTTGTTGTCTGATTGCTGATGCCAGCACTTCCAACACTATGTTAAACAACAGCGGTGAGAGTGGGCATCCCTGTCGTGTTCCTGATCTCAAGGGGAAAGCTCTCAGTTTTTCCCCATTGAGGATGCTATTAGGTGTGGGCTTTTCATAAATGGCTTTTATGATGTGTAAGTATGTTCCTTCTATCCCGACTTGCTCAAGGGTTTTTATTAAGAAAGGATGCTGAATTTTGTCAAATGCTTTTTCTGCATCGATTGACAGGATCATATGGTTCTTATCTTTTCTTTTATTAATGTGACGTATCACATTGATTTGTGAATGTTGAACCAGCCCTGCATCCCAGGAATGAATCCCACTTGATCATGGTGAATAATTCTTTTTATATGCTGTTGAATTCGATTTGCTAGTATCTTATTGAGAATTTTTGCGTCCATATTCATCAGGGATGTTGGCCTGTAGTTCTCTTTTTTTCCTTGGTCTCTGTCTGGTTTAGGAATCAAAGTAATACTGGCTTCATAGAATGAGCCTGGAAGTTTTCCTTCCCTTTCTATTTTTTGGAATGGCTTGAGAAGGATAGGTATTATCTCTGCTTTAAATGTCTGGTAGAATTCCCCTGGGAAGCCATCTGGTCCTGGACTCTTATTTGTTGGGAGATTTTTGATAACCGATTCAATTTCTTCACTGGTATGGGTCTGTTCAAGCTTTCTGTTTCCTCCTGTTTGAGTTTTGGAAGTGTGTGGGTGTTTAGGAATTTGTCCATTTCTTCCAGGTTGCCCAGCTTGTTGGCATATAATTTTTCATAGCATTCCCTGATAATTGCTTGTACTTCTGAGGGATTGGTTGTAACAATTCCACTTTCATTCATGATTTCATCTATTTGGGTCATCTCCCTTTTCTTTTTGAGAAGCATGGCTAGAGGTTTATCAATTTTTTTTTATTTTTTCAAAAAAACAACTCTTGGTTTCATTGATCTGCTCTACAGTTGTTTTAGATTCTATATTGTTTATTTCTGGTCTGATCTTTATTATTTCTCTTCTTCTGCTGGGTTTGGGGTGTCTTTGCTGCTCTGCTTCTATTTCCTTTAGGTGTGCTGTTAGATTGTGGTTTTGGGATTTTTCTTGTTTCCTGAGATAGGCCTGGATTGCAATGTATTTTCCTCTCAGGACTGCCTTCGCTGCTTCTCAAATCACTTTAAAATCTTAGAGGTTCAGCTGTCTGCTTACATTCACCATCTCTTTTTACATGTTGTCCACTTTTTTCATCATCTGCATTATCATAGGAATGGAAGTGGTTTTAAGTTCCCAGGATGATAATTCCTACATCTCTGCCATAGGAAGTGTAATTCTAATGCTTGCTATCTGTGTTCAAACTGTGTGGTTTTTACTTTACTATGCCTTGTAAGTTGTGTTGAAAGGCAAATGTTATGTGCTGGTAAAGGAACTGAGGTAAATAGGACATGAGTGTGAGGTTTTTATATTTATCTGGCTAGGGGTTAGTCTGAATTGACTCCCAGGTGAGACAGGAAGGTGAGAGCCCTGGAGTTGAGTATTTTCCCTCACCTGTATTGCTTACTCTTTGGGAAATCCCCAGTTAGGCTCTTCGTTCCTCTTGAGGGCAGATCTTTTCTGGAAGAACAGAGTACTTTGGAATTTATTTCTAAATGAGTATTTGCCCCTCTCCCTGCCACTGGAGAAAACTTGCCTTCACACAGAAACACAAATATTGAGTATTTGGTGTGTTCATATTCCTTTTCACTTACCCGCCTGTGGGGCTGGGTGACAAGGGACAGGGAAGCTCAGAGGTTCCTAAGTGGCTTTTTGATAGCATGATGATATTCTAATATCCTGGCAAGAGTTTAGGGCTGGCCTCGGCCTCTCATCGTCCTTTCAAACTTTAGAATGGGGAAATATGTTAATGGTGTCAAAACCGGGTCATGCCTAGATTTGATGAGCTAGAATTTATCAGGAGAACTGAGGTCTGCAGAGCTCTTTTTGCTCTTTTTTTAAACATCAACTGTTATTTCTGTTGTTGCTTGTGCTTTAGCTCTAGCCGTGTTTTATTCTTTTTCTCATTCGGTGGCTTTTATTTTGTTTGTAGCAGTCTGGAAAAAATCATGGCACCTGAGGTGCCATAACTCTGTATGAATTCAGCAGACAGCCAACTCCATGTAGTATTTCAGAAGAGCTTTCTAGAGAATAAAAGAGGCATGTCTTAGCTCAAAGGTTTTGCCCGCCCTTCCTCTGTCCCTCCCTCCCTCCCTTCCTTCCTGTTTCTTTATTTCAGGAATTCAAAATAATCCTAGTTCTAAACTTCAGTGTGGATACTGGATTTAAAAAAAAAAATAAGCGAGGGAAATGACAATTTAAAGCATTTTTTAAATGTATTATCAATGGTCAAAATTGAATAGGCTGAATGTTCATTTAATATAAACAAATTTTCTGTTTAAAAAAAAAGCTATTTACATTGTGCTCTTTAACAGAAATTGTGAAGTAACATGACTTAAATAGGAAATTCTATTTTTTCTTATCTTTTAATCCTGTGAATTAATTATGCAAAATAAAATTACTGTAATTTCACTGGATTACTATTTTGCTCTTATCAGGAACTATAGGTTTTTACTAATAATATGTTTTGACACCAAATTTAATTTTGTTTTTTCCCCTCTTAGATGGAGCCTTGAGAATATCACGGTAAGAATTTAAGCTTTAGTTTTCTTTGCAATATTTTCTCAGTACTGGTGTTTGATGTGGGTTGTTTTTTTTTAATGTTTGAGAGAGAAAGAGTGCAAGTGGGGGAGGGACAGAGAGGGAGAGACACACACAGAGTCCAAAGTGGGCACCAGGTCTTACCTGTCACCACAGAGCCCCATGGGAGGGTAGAACCCACGAAGAGTGAGATCATGCATGACCTGAGCCAAAGTCAGACACTCAACCAACTGAGCCACCTAGGCGCCCCTTGATGTGCGTTTTGATTCACCTAAGGATAAATATGGGGACTTCTGATGTCTAATTGACTTTTTAACTCTTGAAATTCATCTTTCTCTTCCCTGTTTGGAGCCTAAGTGACAATGTGGAGGGAGTTGCCATCTCTTAAGACATCAGGAGGAGGAACACATCACCAGAGTAGAGGGAATGAAATTAGTGTAATTTTACATAGAAATGATTAGGAAACAAGTGATGATATGAGCCTGAGGTTTGGAGTGAGTACTTTGCCATGACCTGGCTCTTCGTGAAATGTGAAGATGAGAAAACTCTCTATCTACAAGCCCATCAAGAAGCCTGAGCTTAGAGACAAAGCCAGATATTGCCAGGCAGGGTGTGTGTCACAAGAGAGGTTTAAACCATGGTTCTGAGTCTGAGGTGGAGGAAGCCGTTCATGCCAGGGGAGAATGAGTGGAGATGAGATTTTTGCAAATGCGGGTAATGTATTCTGCACAGGCTCCATAGACTGTGGTGATCCTGTGGCGCTGTCTGTTGAGAGCCAGGGTGGCTGCCTGACACTTAACGAGCCCTCAAAGGCTGGTTGTTCATCCCTTTGAATGCAGTGGCGGTGGTGGGGAGAAGAGTGATCTCAGGACATGAGAGCTCTCACACTGGGCCAACAAAAGAGAAGTTTGCACTTTCTGGTCAGATGACAGAATCAGTCCCTGTTAGAGGAGTCTGTTCTAGAGCTTACATGTGTTGCCTGTAATTGGGTCCTTCGTGTGTGTTGAATAATATTCCTTTAAGGTTGGAGGGTGGGGCGCCTGGGTGGCGCAGTCGGTTAAGCGTCCGACTTCAGCCAGGTCACGATCTCGCGGTCCGTGAGTTCGAGCCCCACGTCGGGCTCTGGGCTGATGGCTCAGAGCCTGGAGCCTGTTTCCAATTCTGTGTCTCCCTCTCTCTCTGCCCCTCCCCCGTTCATGCTCTGTCTCTCTCTGTCCCAAAAATAAATAAACGTTGAAAAAAAAAAATTTTAAGGTTGGAGGCTAACATTCTCACGTTGGGATGAAAAAAGTTTGTCTTCTAGGAATTGCCATTAATCCACATCCTCCAGCCACTAAGTGTAAAGCTGAGATGGTACCCGTATGTTTGATTCCAAAGACCTTGTCCTCCAGGGCCCCCGGCCTAGGGTTCACGAAGGGCAACCTGTGAGCAGCAGGAAGTCATCCAAGGCCTTCGAGTAGTCAGTCAGTCAGCAGCAGTTTGAGCTTTCCTTGTGTGGAATTCCAAATAGCACCTGGGAGTGTGAGTGGCTCAAATCGAGACTAAAGGATGGTTTTGTTTGTTCCATTATTTGCAGGGACCTATTTATGTACCTTAATAATTGGAGGAGAGAAATGTAAGTTGATAGGATTTGATTTTTGTTTCATCTCTGGTGGTGACATAAGTATTTGAAGTGATTGGATTTTCTAAGAAGGGTGCTTCCAGATGGGAGAGAAATGAGAAGATATTTTATTGTGTTTCTCCATTTTGGACAATATTTTAAATAGGAATCTCATTGAAATAAGGTTTTCTTAGGTTTAACATGCTGCTAAAACTTGATTTCTTCAGGCACAACGGGAAAGCTAAAATGTTAGTTACACCCACCTGTCAGATCATGTGTGCTGCTAATACACTGGGATTATTTGAGGTCACTGGTTTGGTAACAGCCTTAGAACATGTTTTGTCTCCTTTTAGTTAGTTTACAGTGAATAATTGAGAAGATCAATACTTTTAAGAAAGAAAACAGAGAACTTCATTGCTGAAAAAATATCCATTTGGGAACAGAAGGTAGCATTGCCCTTTCAAATATTTTTTTGTGATTTCATTTTGGTTACTGCCACTCTGGTAGAGCATCCTACTGACCTATTTCATGTGTTCTATAAACAAAACCAATTCAACACAAGCTTCACAAATGTAAAGAGCTACCTCTTTATTTGTGAAAGGAGTCACACATTAGAAGATAGGTTTATCTAGCACTGTGCTTTTTTTTTTTTTTTTAATTCTGATTCCTTTTTCGTGTTTTATACAACAGTGAGTTAAGGAAATGTCTTCAGGAAACTATGAGAGAAAGTAAGTTTCTCTCTGATGAAGCTTTTAAACTGAATGTAAGAATCCCTTCTTTGCCTGGATTGCATTCTAAAAACACAAATAAAAGGAATGAATTATTATTACTCATTCAACATGTTTTGTTGAAGGAGAACGTCAAAATAATAAGCACTTTAAAGAAATTAAAAAAATAGTGTTTATTAATTTTTTGAGAGACAGGGAGAGACAGAGCACAAGCAGGAGCAGGGGAGGAGTAGAGAGAGAGGGAGACACAGAATCCAAAACAGGCTCCAGGCTCTGAACTGTCAGCACAGAGTCTGACACAGGGCTCAAACTCACAAACCACGAGATGACGACCTGAGCTGAAGTGGGATGCTTAACTGACTGAGCCGCCCAGGAACCCACTTCAATGAAATTTTAAATGACACCCTTCAAAGTGCACTTGTTGCCTTGCAAACTCAGAGAGAGAGGAATGTGAAGAATCAGGAAGTGGTAAGAGTTGGCTGCTGAGTTTTACTGTAATTTGGCTTTGGAGGCTTTTATTCATTGGGTGAAGTGGGCACAGCATATTTGCTTGCCATTTCCCACAGTAGAGAGTGGGCCTCTGGGAGCCAAACCTCTTTCTGAACAATGAGCTAGAATTTCACCAGGACCACCAAGATGAGTTTTGCTATTTCAGGGACTAGGAGTTATCTTTTATTTTCACAACTAGGTAATTTATCACATCATTCAACTCTGCCCTCCAAGATATGTAGAAAATTCCCAAATATAGTTGAGAGACAAAGGGTGATAGCCACAGTGTATAATCCTTTCCTTTTAAAAAAATATTTTTAAATTGTTCTTTATGAATTTTTTGTTTCAATTTTAGTGAGAGAGGGCATGCGAGAGGGGCAGAGGGAAAGAGAGAGAATCTTAAGCAGGATCCACGCTCAGTGTGGAGCCCAACACAGGTCTGGATCGCACGATCCTAGAATCATGACCTGACCCCAAATCAAGAGTCTGATGCTCAACTGAGCGAGCCACCCAGGTGCTCCATAGTCTCTTTCTCTCTTAATGCTGAACAGTGAATTTTCAACGTGAATGGGGAAGAAGTGTGTGTTTGTGTGTGTGTCTGCACACACACACATATACAGATGTATATAAATATATATATATATATCCCAACAAGAAAACCATTTATAAGCTATCTGACATGAACTATTTCCCACCATCTTTATCTTCTCCTAGTTATATTTATGCCTCAAGGTCTTTGTTTATTGCAATGCACAATCCTGTTCTGTTAGGTGCACTCAAATTTTTGTGCAATCATTACTTATGGAAAGTGTTTTTCTCATATCTGTCTTAAAAACGCAAGATGAAAATGGTGAATTCGAGCATGTAGAGTTGAGAGTCTTGAGGTCCAATAACTGTCAACTGGAAAGTATGCTGTCTGTTGGGGAGAAATCCCCATATTGGTGACAATGACTTTGCATTGGTAAGGGAAAGAGGGCCTTCCTGCCTTCACGGTTCTTGCCCTTTTCCTATCTCACCAAAAACAAGTCTCAGGTCATGTGCACACTTAGAAAGCAAATCCATGTTTGTACAGAAAATAAAAAGGCCCTGGAAGACAAGTGTAATGCATTGAGGTCTGTGAAAGCAACCAAAGAAGCAAAAGTCAAACAGCTGAAGGACAAAGCAGGCATCCTTGAAGAATTCTATGAAGAAAGAAAAGTGGCTATAGAAGACTAAAATGTTCAGGTGAGAACTATCACAAGTACTGTTGTATGAATGAATGTGACGGCCAGTAGAGATAACTAAAATTCTTTTCAAATTTTTTGCCAAATGCACTCAGAATTGTGCCTGTCCTTCTTACCTGGCTTTCTGTCACCCGCATTTTCCTTTCTGTCCTAAGTGCTTGTCACATATTGTGTCATGTATTTGGGGTGGAAGAGGGAAGGTGTCAGCATTAATAACATTGATATCTGCATCTGCTTGGGATTCAGTCCCATCACGTTGTCTTGTCATCCAGGAATTAGGTCATTTTTGTTCAGGACCACACATGGGTCAAGAATGTGTAGGGAAAAAATCAATGATCTTGCTGCAGAAACCACAGAAATTTATTTCTGGAAAGTGGGTAGGGGTGCCAGTAGTACTGGATCCCTGCATCAGTTCTGCTAGTGAGATTGTTCACAGCAGGCCAATCCCTAAGGAAGCTGAGTTATTTCCTGTCCCCTGATTTTTGAAGTGTAACTCCTCTGAGTCTTGACCAAAGCCCGCAGCTTCACTAGGGCTCATCTTTGCTGGCTGCCTCTGAACTAAACACGTTTCCTTCTAAGTCTGTGCCCATAAAGTTGTTCAGCTATTTTGCAGTTCAGTTTTCTATCCCCAAGTTCATTGATGAGTCCTGGGGAGATTGGTTCCCACTGCCAGGCTGGCTTTGTCCTGGGCTTCCTTCTTCTCCATCTTGGTCACATGTGTCTTCATGGGGTCATTAGAAATTTGGTGCATTCGCTCACATGTTTCCTCCTTTGTACAGTATTTCCTTTTGTTCTCAGGAGGAGATCAGGGCCTTTAGAGTCCCTCATTCACATTGAAAAGGAAATACTTCCTTCTCTTCCCTGGAGACTCAGCTTCTGTTAGTCCTTCCCACACCTGGGGTGGAGCCTGCTCTGTCTCACTGGCATCTTGTTTTTATCATTTCTAAGCTCTTTTGGAGAGCACGTACAGCACCCTGGCCACCTTTCTATTTTCAATCCCTTACAACAGAACCACTACATTCCAGCCACTCCAGAAAGCATTTGTTGAAGGACTGCCTGAGATGCCGGAAGGAAATGCATGTGCCTTTCTCTGTCTAGAGGTTTTGTGTCCGTTTCTAGGAGTCTTTCAATTTTGCATGTGACTCTTGAATACATCCAGTACCAAGTTGAAACCCTTTAAAGTAACACCATGAACAAAATAGTCTGAGGGCAACACAGCAAACCAGCCTTTCTAAGCATTTCCCTTTGCTGCCTTCACTGTCAACGAACTGAGTCTTCTTCAAGTACATTGGCTCCATGAAGTTGATAGTTTTCCATCTGAAATCTGTTTCCTGGAGATAAACCCAGACTGTGTGACAGTTCATATCAGGTTCTACCTCAGGTGATGTTGCTGCTCTAAGATTGGCCTTTTCCTCCACCAGGATATGTGAAGGTGGACGCAGGGGTTGTACTCCTGACTCTAGCAATGTCTGGGAGTGAGCTGCAATGTTGGGGAAGCCATATCCTGGAAGGTCGTCTTTTAGGGTGATTGTCTTTGTCAGGGTACAACTTCTGGACTGAGAATCAGGGCTCCCCACGGAGGTGTGAGACTAGTGATGATCCCTTGCTTCATCCTAATGGGTATGGGTGGTCAGACAAGGTTTTTGACACTGAACTGAAATGAGCCTTCACCATCTCAAACCAAAGTTCAGCTCTGGGAAGGCACAAAGTGCAATATTATTTGATGACTTTATGATGAAGGAGAGGAAACAGGTCTGACAGCAGAGACATGGCAGCAGACAGAGGTTGAATTTTCTTTAACTTAAATGGGGTGTTCAGTTCATTTCTCTGACTGTGTTGTCAGTCTGTGCATTTATGGGAGAGGTGGGGGAAAGGTATTTGTATCTAGGCCTTCAAGAGTGCTGGGAGGTAAAAAGGCAGAATTTGTGGACCTTGGCTCCTGGACTGTGTATATGTCTTTCCCATCTTAGGAAGCTGAAAATGACACAGTGTGAACTGGCGGCAAAGAAGAATCAGCTGGCAGCTGCAGGGAAAATGTGAAAACAGCCATGAAAGAAATAAACAAGTACAAGTGAGTTCAGCTACTAATTACCAGCAGCTCATGAACCTCTCTTCATTTTTTTGTTTTTAACCTTTTTACGAGGTTAAAAGTCTACGTTTAGACTCAACATAGTAATATAAACAAAACTTCAGAGTACATATGCATAGAGTATTAACAAATAAAAAGGTAAGATTTAGAAAGAACAAAACAATTAACTTCATCAACATTTCCAGATTTCAAGCAATGGCCACACTGTGTGGAAACTTCATCCATGCCAACGTTCCTGGGGGGTGGTGTCAAGTATCATAATCTGTAGGAAAGCAGTGTGTCTTAGAATGAATCATACCATCAACATGGTAGTGCCATTTCATGGCCCTGGTCTTTGCAACCCTAGGAAACATGGTGAAGATCTAAGTGAAAGGAGGGAAGAGCTTTATGATGAAAGACATTTGTCACATGATGAATTAGGGCACAATTGAAAGTGGGAAGGAATTATGTGAACTCTGAACCCTACGGTCATGGAATGAGTTAGGAAAGGATGGAACAACAGTTTTGATCCTATTGTACATTTACAATCACGTGGAAAGTGTTTCATGTGGGGACAGATAGGAGGAGGATGACAACATGGGCAGATTATTGAAAATCATAGCCAATATTGGGCCTTATCTGACAAAAGCTACTATAACTCACAGGCAACAAAATGGACAAAGACAAGAACAGCTGCAGCAGGCAGAACTCACCTTCAGACACCAGGGACCCTGAGCTCTGCCTGACACACTGAACCCTTAGTACCTCATGTGGGTGAAGGTAGTGGCCCTTGGATTTCCTAAATATGGACTTTTCATTGTTGCTTTTTCAGATCGCAGTTCATGAGAATAATGCTCAGGACAACTGGGTAAGTGTTTCCTTTTTTCCTCCTCTCCCTCTTCGGTGCACAGTCTGGCACGACTGAAGGTGGATGTGTTTTTCTCCCCCAGGTCAAGCCTCAGATCTGGGAGAGGGAAATGGCAGAGCAGAGCCGGGAGGTCGCCCGCTTGAAACACAGGTGTGGGAGCGTGACATGAGTTTTTATGGGTGTTTTGAGGGATGACACTTGTGCTGTTTAGTGTGTAGTCAGAGGACGTGGCATTGCAACTCTTATAGAAGTCCATTCTTTTTCTGTATCCAAGACTGGATGTGATGGAAGGAAAGAGGCTGCTTGAGGGATACAGGAGGCGGAGAACAATGCCTGGAAGTCCAGAGACACAGAACCCTCCGAGGAGAGTAAGGAGCATGTGGTGATGTGCAGCAGCCTAATTTCTGCGGCAAAGCGTTTTCCTGTGGGTGATCATCGTGTGTCCTGGACAGAACCACAATTACTACCTAAGGATAGCAGGTGGTCTGAAGGGGTGACAGGAGGGCATTCTCCTCTGGTGCCCCAGGCAGCGGAGCACCTGTCCCTGTGACTGGTGGAGCTCAGGCCCCTCCCCTGACTGCGGACCCTCCCACCTCCTCCAGCATGCCCTAGCTAAAGAGAGGATCCTGGAGGGGATGACTGGACATGGGCCTTAGCTTTCTTCCCACCTTGACACAATGTGAAGACTTTATTTTAGTTTTGTTTGAGGAGTTCATTCCGTTACTATTTTTAATGTTGTCATTTTTATTTTATTTTTTCTTGAACCATAGCCCTACGTTCCTAAATTCAGGCTCCATATAGCTTCGTCCTCTGATGTTATCAGGGCAAGTCTGCGGCTTCACTACTAAATATCCATCGTTTTCCTTTTCTCGTTTGTATATTAGTGTAAGTACATTTCTTTTTTTAATTTTTTTTCAACGTTTATTTATTTTTGGGACAGAGAGAGCATGAACGGGGAAGGGGCAGAGAGAGAGGGAGACACAGAATCGGAAACAGGCTCCAGGCTCCGAGCCATCAGCCCAAAGCCTGACGCGGGGCTTGAACTCACGGACCGCGAGATCGTGACCTGGCTGAAGTCGGACACTTAACCGACTGCACCACCCAGGCGCCCCCGTGTAAGTACATTTCTAATCAGATATAGTTATATAATAACTTCCCATGCAGAAGGCAGTTTATAGATAAGCGAAAAGACTGAACAATCCACTTGGAGCCTGAAGAAACATACCCAGGTTGAGCATTCCCTGATGATATACCCCAATCAGTATTCTCCATTTACCTTTTTTAAGCTCGTTTATTTTGAGAGAGAGAGAGAGAGAGAGAGAGAGAGAGAGAGAGAGAGCGCGCGCACGCGCACGTCTGGGAGGATGAGAGAGAGGTGGGGAGAGAGAATCCCAACACCGTTAGGGTGAAGCCGGATGCAGGGCTCGAACTCACAAGCTGTGAGATCATGACCTGAGCCAAAATCAAGAGTCAGATGATTAACTGACTGAGCCACCCAGGCATCCTCATTTTTATTCTTAATCTGTAATGAAATGGTGATTTCCCATAATGTATACTGAGAAACCTCTGTTTAAGTGATGACTTCGAGATTGCTAGTTGAGCCTGACCTGTCCACATTTATTTGATTAATTACGAAAAACATGAACTAGGGCACGGTGAGGTCTTTATCAAGGTGATGGGATTGTCCCCCTTATCCTTGGGGGTCACCTGAGGCATGTGGGATATCCTCTGCCTCTGGCCAAGGACCTGTGTGTAGGGAACAGTTTAAGATATTGGAGGAATGAGGTGAGGGTTTCTTTTAATTTCACACAGTCCACTAAAGTAGAATAAACCTCTATCCCTTCCAGGGTCCTTAGCAGATCCAGAAACTGGTGCAACCTCTGTGAGTTACAGCAGCTCTGACTGTACGAAGAATGCAGACAAGGACAAGGTAAATCCTGGGACCATTCTCAGTTGTAACACTTTCGGGAAACCCTCATCTGTCTGTACAGCACGCTCTCCTGGCCTAGTCTCGTTTTGTGTGTTGTGTGATATGCCTGCTTGTTTTTTGTTTTCCAAATGCACACTCTTAACCTAGGAGCCTACAAGCTTCTCTATTTTCAGCCTGTCATCTTTTTGTGGTAAGTTTAGAAGCCCAAAGGGCTTAGAGGCTGAGTACCTTAAGACTTTACCATGTGTTTCTGGAAATAACGGGAGGAGGATGACCCCACATTCCAAACAGACGTCTCCTGGCCTGGGTCACCCCTTCCAGACCTCAACTCTGTGGGAACAGTGTGGCTGCTGTGTCTTCCTTTCTTGATTCTGGCTAGGAGATTAACCTGCTAGAAAGTCTACCATATTGTTTAAAATTGAAAAATGCGAAACCCCATCATTACTCCAACTTTTTATTTTGTGCCCTGTGCAATTTAAAATTATTTTTTAATGTTTATTTATTTCTGAGACAGAGAGAGACAGAGCATGAGTGGGGAAGGGTCAGAGAGAGAAGGAGACAGAGAATCAGAAGCAGGCTCCAGGCTCTAACCTATCAGCACAGAGCCCGATGCAGGGCTTGAACTCACAAACCGTGAGATCATGACCTGAGCTGAAGTCGGTCACTCAACCGACTGAGCCACCCAGGCGTCCCTGTGCCCTGTGCAATTTAGAGTGGTCTTAGACAAAGTCATTATCATCACTCATCACCTTCCCATCTTTGTTGGTAAATGAGTGGTCTGGAATCCTTCCAGCTATACCTTAGGTAAAAATAACCTGAACATTGTGTCCTTCGATTGTGTTCATATGAGCAGTTTCTGGTTGTGTCGCCAGACACTGTTAGAGCTGATACAGTCTCATGACACATCCCAGGAGTTTTATACCAAAACACTTGCATTAAAGCTGTTATGTGAATGTTTACCTTTTTTGTTTCTGTAGGACTTAATTACTCTGTGTCCTGTAGTATGCTTCAAGTCAGAATTCCCTATGAATTAAGATGAACACATCTGAGCTTTGGAGACATTCACCACAAGTCACTTGTTCCTCACAGAAGACTTCCTCCAGGCATCCTCCACTCCCCAGAGGTCTCAGAGGCCTTTGACAACACTTCAAGAGGGAAGACTCCTTTCTCAGGGAGAGGAGCAGAGGAGGCAAAGTGAGGGTCCGGCTGCAGACCTTTTCGCCAGGAGTGGCTGTGATTCCACGAGCAGAATAGGAGCCATTTATTCCCACTCAATTTGTTGTGTTCCTAATATACCAAAAACAGAGCATCAGGAGTCACTGCAGAGGAGGGATGCAGGGTGAACTGGGACCTAGATGCCTGCCTGTCTGGAGAATGCTGCTTCATCACTATGTAACTACTTCTGTTAACCCTCTAGGACAGGACCCTTGCCATTTTACTTCCGCAGACATGGGCAGTGATGTGTGGTGACAGCAGTTCCTCCTCTTGCATCTACCACCCCAAGCTGTAGGTGGTATCCAGTGGCAGGGACAGAGTTTTCAGGTACTGATGCTACTCTCTTGGATCCTGGTGGCAGAGAAGGTGGCAGGTGCTGGCACGTTCTTCTCTGGGTTACAGCTGCTTTTGGTATTGGTTCTCTTGTCTGGCATAGGCACGTAGCTGTCACTTCTGTTCTGCAGGACAGTGTGGATCCATGGGGACCTCCTTGGCTAACTGGACGATTCTGCATGCCCTACCCTAGAGGCTCCCCACCCCCATGGACCATTAGGCACGTCCACCTCCTGAACCTTGGCGGCCCTGAACCCCTCCACCTGCAACACTTGGTAAGATGATCTGAGCACTAGAAGTTGACTTGTAAAACACACCCATCTTATTTTTGTTGCTGTTAGCTCTTTGGCCAAGGTGCAGAGGCCGTACCACAGACCATTGTGATGCAAGGGGAATGTGTCTGCTGCCATTACCACATTCCTCAAGTTTCTCATGATCCCATCTTTGTCATTCCCCCCACCATGTGTTGGTACAGGTGTCTCTCGTGGAGAAGGATTGGGGCTGTCTGCAGAAAAGCAGGCATAGCGCTTCAGCAGACATGCCCTGTACACATGCCACGTGCTGGGCCCTGTGAGGCATGAGGCACAGCCTAACGTGTGTCCATCCAGTTGCACCCCCAGCCATCCCACGTTGTTCGGTGAGTGATGAACACATCTGAATCGGGGCTTTTAGGCGTCTTCATCCAGTTATAAGGGATGGTTCTTCAACTTCTTCTTGGGGATCACCTGAGGCATGTGGGATACCCTCTGCACGTGATTTGGGATCTGACTGGGGCAAAGAGTTTAAGTTGTCGGAAGAATGAGGGGAGGGTTTTTTTTTGTTTTTGATCTCCAAACAGTCGACTCAAATCAGAATAAACCTCCATCCCTTCTAGGGCTTTTTGCAGATCCAGAAGCAGGCGACACTCCCAAGAGTGACATCAACCCTGGCTCTGCCAAAACTGCCAAGAAGCACAAGGTAAATGCTCTGGCCACTTTCAGTTCTGAGTCCTTACGGACAGCCACATCTTTCTGTGCAGCACACTCTCCTGTCATTGGCTCTGGTTTGTGTGTCGTGTGGTATGTCTGCTCTTTTGTTTTTGTCTTTGTTTCCAAATGCAAAACCTTTACCCCGAGTCTACGGGCTTCCCTGTTTTCCACCTGGCATCTCTTTGTGGTAACTTTAGAAGCTAAGCGTGCTTACGGGTGAGGACCTTTTCCAGTGTGTTCCTGGAATACATCAAGGAGGATGACACCACACTCCACTTGGAAGTCTCCTACCTTGCCTCATTCTTTCTGGACCTCCCCAATGTGGAATCATCTCCTCAGACTTCTCTCATAATATCCTGAGGCTTTGCCTGTGTTCCTGCTGGCTCAGGCCTAATACCAGTTCTCAGTGGGACCTACACAGAGCCTCAGCTTTGGTATCGGTGAAAACAGGGGTAATATTTGTTTCCAAGAACATTATAAAAGGAAGACATTAAATACGTAAAGCCTCTGCAAAATCTCTGGGAAGTGTCCACTCACCCTTCTCACAGTTTCAATTAAGATATCTCCACACAATGATCATCAAAAAAAGATGGTCACGGGAGTTCGTTAAACTAAGACTGTTAACACCTCAGCCCAGGGATTGGGAATCGCCGTTTTAAACAATAAGACAGGGTCCCTCATTTTTCTATTCAAATTCGGGCTCTACCAGACAAAGAAAGAAAAGATCATTATGAGAATGTGTACATTCACAGATCTAGATCTGAAGACAATCATTTTCCATTACGTATAGACTCACAGATGCAGCCACCCACTAAAGTGTTCATCTGAGGCCACAGATAAACTACAGAGGACAGAATGCATGTAGGAAAACATAAGATAAGACGGAAATAACTCTAAATTTCTTTCCCTTATAGGACAACTATTTTGAAATTTCAAGAGGACTGTGCGCGGTGACAGACGACAGTGATTATGTATCGATTTTAAGAAGGTGTCAGACCTGCCTGAATGCTTTCCCTGCCCATCCTGTCCCCTCCACTTTGTCCTTCCTACTGTCCCCTAATACACCTTTCACCATTCTGTGTCAGCGTCTGCTTCTAGGAACATCCACTCTCACTCCCCATTCAGTGCACACAGTGGGGTTCCTGTACACACAGGGAACAAGCTGGCAGAAATGGCGGCGACAGAGGATAGTAGCAACATCACCCTTTGTGCAAGAGAGCCTGAGGGAGTTTTCCAGGGTGGTGGGAACTTCCTGTGTCTAGATTTATGGGGCGTTTATGTTCATTTATTTTAGAAATATTCACTGACTCCCTGGTGCCTCAGAGTCAGATAGACAGGTATCTGCCCCTAGGAAATGGCGGAGTTCTAATGATGGGGAAGGATGAGGGACCAGCAGTGACTATGGGAGAGGAGTGAGGAGACCAACATGAAGTCAGACCCTCGCCCGGGATGCCAGGTCTCCCCAGACAGCACCATGTGTAGGAGGGCTCTGAGGAGCAGAGATTTCTTGATCAGACCCGTGAACTACATAATCCCCCTGCGGTTTCCTCGCTGAGGGATGGCCAGAGCAGAAGCCAGCAGCTGGAGGACGCCCTGATCATGGCTGGATTGGAGCAGTGGACCTGGGGGATTGAGTCAGAGAAAGGGACGGGCAGAAGGTAGCGACAGGGAGTTTGAGAGACAAAGGGAAGAGAAGAGAAGGGACCTTTCTCTGCTGACTTCACCTACACTTCTGTGTGAACAAAAGGAGATTCTTGCCTCAAGGGTAGGGAAGAAGGCTGGCAAAAAGACAGAGTGACATTCTCAGCTCAAGTGCCCAGGATATCAGCCTTGCTCGTGAGTACCTACCACGGGAAGCCCGTGCTTTCTGTCATAATTGGAACGGCAGCTCATACCGTTTAGTGAAAATCAATCCAATTATGAATCCCTCAACATTAAAGTACTGCAACAAAATTAAGTGAACAGACTGAAAGACACAACACAGGATAAAGTCCAAAGGTAGATCGACTGCAGTACTTACGGGAATCCAGTCCATCAGAAAAGGAGGTACCCCAGTGCAGGCATTCAGACACCTGGGCAATATCTGCAAATGTTAAAAAAAAAAATGTAGTCCTTACTGCAAAAACAACATTGGCATTAGACACAAAGGGGTCATGACTTAAGGTTTAGAGAGAAACCATATGACTTCATGGTGCTGTACCCATGAGATCAAGTTGCATCAAATTATACCCTTTAACTTGAGGCTATTTGTTATATGTAAATCATACCTCATTAAAGAGAGTTTCAAAACACAAAATGCTAGGAGAAAATGTGGGAAAGTTCCTTTCTAATCCTGAAGTGCATGGGTGATAGGAGTCTGTCTGCCCATGTCTCAAAAATCCAAAAATGGAGGCATTTAAAAAAATTAGTAATAGCAGAGTGGGAGGACCCTGAGCTCACCCTGTCCCATGTTTTCAACTACATAACATCCACATCCAAGTCCATAAACCACAGAGGGATCCAGAGAGTGGCAGAACAAACTCCACCACTAAATAGAAGCTGTATCTGAAAGGTTAGGAAGGTCAGAAAGGTGGAGGGTGGCTGCCTGCAGAGAGGGCAGAGAAAGTGAGCCCTCACACCAGGGAGCTCACACAAACAAGACTAATCCCCAAAACAGTTGGCTTTAAAACCCAGAGGGGCTGAATTCCCTTGAGTTTGGATCCTGGAGCTTTGGAGGTCAGCTGACCCAGCACTGGGTGATCCAAGAGGATGAGTGAGAGCCAGGTCCCTGCCTGTGTAGAGAGGCAATGTAAACATGGCATTGTACACAATGCCAAGGCAACAGGAGACAGATGTGCTCATGCTGACTTCTGAGTGGTTGGGGGACTTTTCCAACAATGAGGGAGTTCACAGGCACCATTTTTCTCCCCCCCTCCCCCCCAGATTAAGCACAGAGGCACCTACCAGGGAGTGGACCTGCAAGGACACTCGCTACCTAACGTGCTAGCTGTGTGCCAGTCCCAAGCGTTCTCTGGGGGGCTCACCCACTCCAAGCCTGCTGGCCTTGGCAAACTTTGTGCAAACCGCATGGGCACCCTGTGTGGCCAGCTGCAGGCAAAGCTGCCATTGCACACTGTGCACATCTGCACTGCACCCAGCTATGCACCCCTGGCTACCCTCACCGGTCTCACCCAGCCACATGTCTCCAGCCACTGATGTACTCTGTGCACAGCCTTGAGCCCCTGATTGCCCTGGTGCATAGCCCCCAGCCACCAAGGACAGCTACATATTTGTCAACAGAATCTTGGCAAGCCAGAGGGAAGTGACATGACGTATTCAAAGTGCTGAATGGAAAAATCAGCAGCCAAGAATACACTATCCTGAAAGGCTATCATTCAGAACAGAAGGAGACATGGAATCTCCCCAACAAAAACTACAAGAGTTTGTACCACTAAATCAGTCCAGCAAGAAATACTAAGAGGGACTCTGAGTGGAACAGAGAGACCAAAAGTGACAAAAGGGAGGGAGAAAACACAAATCCAGTGAAAATGAACATTTCTGTAAAAAATCAGTCGAGGAACTCACAAAAATGGATATAAAATATAATAACGTACCAAAACATAGTAGGGAGGAGAAAATAATGGGTTCAAAGGTAAATGACCATCAACTGAATACAAACGGCTAAAAGCAAAGAAATTATGTAAAAACTTAATGGTCACCATATATCAAAAACCACCCATAAATATTCAGAGAATAAGTAGAAAGAAAATATATCACTAAAGTAAATCAGGAAAACATGAAAGGAGAAAGACAAGAAAGGATCGAGAAAATCAGGAAAAAACACAACAAAACGGAATAAAATGGCAATACATACATACAAATCAATAATTACTTTGAATGGAAATGGAATGAATGCTCCAATAAAAAGACATAGGGTGTAAAAATGGATGAAAAAACAAAACAGATTTATATGCTGTCTACAAGTGACCCATTTTAGACCTCAAGACACCTACAGAATGAAAACGAGAGGATGTCGAGAAACGTCACGCAAATGAATGTCAAAAGAAAGCTGGGGTAGCAATGCTTGTATCAGAGGGAAAAAAACAGAATGGACTCAAATAAAATGACAAATGAGAGAGGAGAAATCATAACCAACACCTCAGAAATACAAACAACCATAAGATAATATTATGAAAACTTGTAAGTCAAAACTTTGGACAATTTACAAGAAATAGATAAATTCCTAGAAACATAGAAGTTACATAACCTGAAACAGAAATAGAAACATGAACAGAACAACAGCCAGCAAGCAAATTGAGTCAGAAATCAAAAAACTCTCAACAATCAAAAGTCTAGGACCAGATGACTTCACAGGTGAACTCTACCAAACAGTTAAAACAGGGTTAAGACCTCATCTTCTTAAGCTATTCCAAAATATAAAAAATGATGGAAAACTTCCAAATTCATTCTATGAAGCCAGCATTACCCTGATACCAAAACCAGAACAAGAGCCCACTAAAAAAGAGAACTCCAGGGGCGCCTGGGTGGCTCAGTCAGTTAAGCAACTGACTTTGGCTCAGGTCATGACCTCACGGTTCGTGGGTTCAAGCCCCGCATCGGGCTCTGTGCTGACAGCTTGGAGCCTGGAGCCTGCTTCGGATTCTGTGTCTCCCCCTCTCTCGGCCCCTCCCCCACTTGTGCTCTGTCTCTCTCTCTCTCTCTCTCTCTCTCTCTCTCTCTCTCAAAAATAAATAAAATGTAAAAAAAAAAAATTAAAGAGAACTCCACACCAATATCCTTGATGAGCATGGATGCAAAAATTCTGAATCAAATACTACCAATCAAATTCAAAAATACCTTAAGAAAATAATTCACCACAATTAAGTGGATTTGTTCCCAAGCTGCAAGGTGGTTCCATGTTCACAAATCAATCACTGTGATGCATTACATAACTGGGAGAAAGGATAAGAACCATATGATCGGGGCTCCTGGGTGGCTCATTCCTTGAAGCGTCCGACATTGGCTCAAGTCATGACCATATGGTTTATGATTCAAGCCCTGTGTTGGGCTCTCTGCTGACAGCTCAGAGCCTGGAGCCTGATTCAAATTCTGTTTCCCTCTCTCTCTGCCCCTACCCCACTCACATTCTGTCTCTGTCTTTCAAAAATGAATAAACATTTCAAAAAAACCCCCACACATACGGTCATATCAATACATGCAGAAAAAAAAGTACAACATCCATTCATGATTGTAAGCCCCTCAAGTAGGTTTACAGGGAACATACCTCAATGTAATAAAAGTTACCTATGAAACCCCCGCAGTTAACGTCATCCTTAGTGGGGAAAATCTGAGAGCTTCTCCTCTAAGGTCAGGAAGAAGACAAAGATGTTTACTCTCACCACTTTTCATAAATGTAGTACTGGAACTCCAAGCCACAGCAATCAGACAAAACAAAACAAAGCAAAACAAATCCAAATCTGGAAGAAGTGAAACTTTCACACTTGGCAGATTACATGACACTATATATAGAAAACCCTAAAGAGTCCACCGAATAACTGCCAGAACTGATCAATGAATTCAGCAATGTCAGAGGATACAAAATCATTGTACAGAAACCTGTTGCATTTCTAGACAACAATCATGAAGCAGTAGAAAGAGAAATTAAGAAAACAGTCCCATTTACAGTGCACACCAAATAATAAGACGTCTATGAATAAATCTAACCAAAGTGGTGAGTGACCTATACTCTGAAAACCATAAAACAGTGATGAAGGAAATTCAAGATGACACAAAGAAATGGAAGGACATTCCATGCTCATGGATTGGAAGTACAAATATTGTGAAAATGTCTATACTTCCCAAAGCAATGGACACAACTAATGCAATCTCCATCAAAATACCAACAGCATTTTTCACAGAACTCGAACAGTCCTAAAATGTGTATGGAACCACAAAAGACCCCAATCTTCAGAGTAAACATCCTTTAGGTGAAGTGATAATTAAGGATGGCATGATGCTTCTGGATCTTCTGCTCCAAAACACATTAACTCTGGCCTAAGCGTATGAACAAACGTTAGACGTATCCCACCCAAGGATCATTCTACAAAATACATTCTACAGACGTACCCTCAAAACTTTGCAGATTATGAAAAATATGGAAAATCTAAAAATCGTCACGACCAGGTGGAGCCTAAGGAGACAGGATGACTGAATGTAATGTGCCAGCTGGGATGAGTCTGGAACAGAAGAGGTTGAAACCGAAGAAATCTGAGCAAACATATAAATTTTAGTTAATACTACCATATCTCGTCGGGAAATTGATTGTGATAATGTCCCAACTCATAGGCCATCAAGAGTCAGAAAACAGTCTGATGTATGTGGAGACTCAGTACTATCTTCCCAATTTTTTGGTAACTAGAAACCCATCATAAATGAAAAGATTATTAGTAATCATGGTTTTATTTTTTCAACACATATTATAAAACTGGTTCTAGTATAAGTTACTAGTGATTGACATTTACCTATTCTTGTTGTCCTTACTATTGTTCAATTTAAATAATAGCATTCATGTTACAGAAAACCGAATGCACAATGATGTACAATTCATAGAAACATCTACTTTACATATTTTAAGATAACATATATACATATATATACCACTGTATCACGTGGTATGTAAATTAAGTGTTTTTCTGATCTTGAATGAGCATGCCATTGAGTAGCTTTCCATAAAGGTGGTTATCCTAGATAATAAATAATATTCAGATTTTACAGGATGTACTTCATATTATGCCTGAACATTTTCAAAAAAAAAAGTGTACAAACGGCCAGATGAATCATTGTGACTGGCTCACTTATTCTAAAAAATCCTTGCTTTAACATTTTCATGCATATTTTTAGCAAGAATACAACAGAATCAAATATTTCCAAATCAAAGAGATATTCAAAGACTGGAAGAAAGATAGGGAGTTCAAGGGGTTTCAGAAGGAAAAGATGTGACCATGAAGTGGCAGTCACAGGCAAGCAGCTTTCTCTGGGCCACTTTGACAGGTTTGCATGAGGACATGTGACTTGCCAAAGGATAAGACCCAGAAGTACACGAGGGAAAGACAACATTTAGGAAGAGGTGACTTGGAAAGGGTGCTTCTGTGCCTACGTGATGGCTCAGCAGCCTGGCTGGGGGTCCCTGGGTCAAAGATTTCAAAAGTCCAGCAGTAACGTAGACTCACAAAGATCTTAGTAACGTATCAAAGTAACTTAAACCCACAAAGATCTTAGAGCCACAGAGTTGATCTTCATCTATGATTAGGAGATGGTCATAGTTTCCCAGGATATGAAAATCGGGCCGGCAGTAGGTGGCTAAATCTTATTTAGGGCTATATTTCTAACAAAAAATGGATGTGTAAAAATCTGGGTTTGGAATGTTAAGAAAAATCATAGTTCCATCATGGAGTTACTTACATTAAGGCCCCACATCACCAAACCTAGTGTCATCCCTGCAGGAATGTAACCTTTAACTAGTCAACATAATTGCCTGGTCAGTGCGAGAAATTTTACCGATAGACCCCTGCCATTCCCTCAGGGAGGCAATCTTGCTTCAATAAGGTATTCCATGCCACTAATTTTTTAATTTTTAATTTAAGTTTATTTATTTTGAGAGAAACAGCACATGCAAGGGAGGGACAGGGAGAGAGGGAGAGAGAGAATCCCATGACAACGAGTTTATGATCTGAGCCACTATCAAGAGTCAGACACTTACCCAAGCTATTCAAGCACCCCACGAATATGGGCTTTCAAAGGTTAGCAGTCTTGGCTGGGACACATCCCTAAGGGCACTGGCCTACTCCTGGAGAGAAGGCAGCAAAGTACTTGCAGGCAGATGGCATGGAAACAGTTATCTGTACAATGCCTGGTGCACACAGTGGGGAGATTATATACTCATCTTGGGGAGCATCCCTGAGAGGCAGTCGTCAAAAAAGGGGACAAAGGAGCTGGGACAGAGGAGCTGGGTGGTGCCATTTCCCTCCTCTGCCCCCCAGCATAAACACAGAGCCACCTGCTGGAAACAAGGCAATTCCCACACTAACCTGCTTACACCAAGCCCCACCTTCCTGTGCTCTGGTGAGACTCGCCTTCTAGGTCAAGCTTGCCTCGGTCCCAGAGGAGCTGGCCCCTTCTCCAGAAGACCAGCAGAAGCCCCTGACCACACCACCTCTCTTGACCAGACAGTTCTGCAGGGTTTCACTTCTAGTGGCAGTCGTTTCAAGTCTCATTTAACAAGCAGATCAGAGCAGACCTAGATAAAACTCACCACATTCTGGCCAAGGACCATACATTGCCTATACAACTGGCCTGAAGGATAGTGCAGGCAGAACACAAAACAGTGCACGCAACACACACCACAGACACTCCCTGATGTGCCCGGCCCTGGACACTAGATGACATCCTCTTCATAAAGCCATTTATCTCACAGGCAGGTAACATAAGGAGCTTTTGGAACACAGAGAACGCAAATACTCAGCCAAAATGCCAAGACAAGAGGAATGCATCCCAAATGAAGGAACAAGATAAGGTTATGGCCAGAGAAATGGAAGGAACACTTCCAAACTCATTCTATGAGGCCAGCATGGCCTTGAGTCCAAACTGCACAAAGAACCCACTAAAAAGGAAAACTACAGACCAATTTCCCTGATGAACCTGGATGCAAAAATTCGCAACTAAATTAGCACACCGGATCCAACAATACATAAAAAGAATTAATCCCCACAATGAGGTGGGATTTATTCCTGGGATGCACAACTGATTCAATGTCTGCTAATCAACTGATGGGATACATCACATTGATAAAAGAAAGGATAAGAACCACATGATCCTCTCAACAGGTGCAGAAAAAGCATTTGACAAAATATAGAATCCTCTCTTGATGGGAAAAGAAAACCCTCATGAAAGGAGGCATAGAAGGATCGTGCCTCAACATCATAAAGTCCAGATACGAAAGTCCCACAGACAATATCATCTTCAATAGGGAGAAACTGAAAGCTTTACCCCTAATGTTAGGAACATGACAGGGCTGTCCACTCTGGCCACTGTTATTCAACACACTGTTGGAAGTCCTAGCCTCAGCAATCAGAAAACAAAAAGAATACAAGGTGTCCAAATTGGCAAGGAGGGGTCAAACTTTCCCTCCTCGCAGATGTAATACTCTCCGTGGAAAATCCACAAGACTCCACCAAGAAACTGCAAGGACTCCTACAGGAATTCAGGAAAGCCTCAGCATATAAAATCAATATACAGAATTGGATTGCATTTCTATATGCCAATAATGAAGCAGCAGAAAGAGAAATCAAGGAATTGATCTCATTTACAATTGCACTGAAAACCATAAAATACCTAGGGATCAACCTAACCAAAGAGGTAAAAGACCAGTACACTGAAAACAATAGAGGGGTGCCTGGGTGGCTCACTCGGTTAAGCACCGACATCACCTCAGGTCATGATTCCCCAGTTTGTGGGTTCGAGCCTCACATTGGGTTCTGTGCGGACAGGTTGGAGCCCGGAGCCTGTTTCAGATTCTGTGTCTCCCTCTTCTCTCTACCCCTCCCCTGCTCAGGCACGCGCTCGCTCGCTCGCTCTCTCTCTCTCTCTCTCTCTCTCTCTCTTGCTCTCTCTCTCAAAAATAAACATTAACAAAATTAAAAGAAAAAACAACAGAACGTCTATGAAAGAAATTGAAGAGAGAAAAAGAAAATGGAAAGAAATGGAAAAACATTCCATGCTCATGGATTGGAAGAACAAATATTGATAAAATGTCAATACTACCCAAAGCTATCGACACATTCAATGCAATCCCAATCAAAATTGCACCAGCATGCTTCTCGAAGCTAGAACAAGCAATCCTAAAATTTGTATGGAACCACAAAAGACCCTGAATAGCCAAAGTAATCTTGAAGAAGAAGACCAAAGCGGGAGCCATCACAATTCTGGACTTTATCATGTATTACAAGTCTGTAATCATCAAGACAGTAGGGTACGGGCACAAAAACAGACACAGAGATCAATGGAACAGAATAGGGAACCCAGAAGTGGACCCTCAAACATATGGCCGACTCATCTTTGACAAAGCAGGGAAGAATATCCAATGGACAAAAAGAGTCTCTTCAGCAAATGGTACCGGGAAAGTGGAGAGTGAGAAGAATGAACCTGGACCATGTTCTGAAGCCAGACAAACACACAACCTCAAAATGGATGAAAGATCTAAATGTAAGACAGGAAACCATCCAAATCCTAGACGAGAAAACAGGCAACCTACCTCTTTGATCCTGGCCACAGCAACTTCTTGCTTGTCATGTCCCCAGAAGCAAGGGAAACAAAAACAAAAATGAACTATTGGGACCTCAAGATAAAAAGCTTCTGCACAGCAGAGGACACAATCAGCAAAACTAAAAGGCAGCTGAATGGGATGGGAGGAGATATTTGCAAGTGATATATCACATAAGGGGTTAATATCCAAAATCTATAAAGAATTATCAAACTCAACACCCAAAAACCAAATAATCCAATGAAGACATGGGCAAAAGACATGAAGAGACACTTTAACAAAGAAGACATCCAGATTGGCCACACATGAAAAGATGCTCAACCTCACTCATCATCACTGAAATACAAATCAAAACCACAAGGAGATATCCCCTCACACCTATCAGAATGGCTAAAATTAACACCTCAGGAAACAACACGTGCTGGCAAGGATGCAGAGAAAGGGAACCCTTTTGTAATGCTGGTGGGAATGCAAACTGGTGTAGCCACTCTGGACAATAGTATGGAGATTTATCACAAAAACTAAAAACAGAACTCCACAATGACCCAGCAATTGCACTAGTAGGTATTTATCCAAAAGATACACAAACGCTGACTCAAAGTGGCACATGCACTCCAATGTTTACAGAAGCATTACCAAAAAAAGCTAAATTATGCAAAGAGCCCAAATGACCATTGACTGATGAATGGATGAAGAAGATGTGGTATACTGATACAATGGAATATTACTCGGCGATCAAAAAGAATGAAATCTTGCTATTCGCAACAACATGGATGGAACCGGACTCTATTATGCTAAGCAAAATATGTCAGAGAAAGACACACATCATATGATTTCTCTCATCTGTAGAATTTAAGAAATAAAACTGATACACATAGTGAAAGGAAAGCAGAAATAAGACACACACAAAGAGGGAGTCAAACGGTAAGAGACTCTTAAATATAGAGAACGAATGCAGGGTTCCTGGAGGGCTAGTGAATAGGGGAATGGGCTAAATGGGCGATGGGCATGAGGGGGGCACTTGGGATGAGGACTGGGTATTTTTTGTACTTGATGGATCACTAAATTCTACTCCTCAAACTGTATTCCACTATAAGATAACTAACTTGGGCTTAAATTTAAAAATAAATAAATAAGTATTAAAAATAAATAAATAAATGTAATACCAGTCAAAAGAAAAGAATATTTAAATCAGACTCTTTGAGTGGAAATGAAAGACCAAAAGTCATACAGACAACAAAGGATCAGAGAAAACATCAAGGAACAATGGCAAAACAACTAATAAAATGGCACTAAATATTTATCTATCAATAATTACCCTGAATGTAAATGGATTAAATGCTCCAATCAAAAGACATTGGGTAGGGTGTCAGAATAGACAAGAGAAAAAAAAGCAAGCAAGCAAACAAACAAACAAACAACAAGACCTATCTAGATGCTGCCTACAAAGCCTTATTTGGACCTAAACTCACCTGCAGACTTAAAGGGAGGGAATGAAGAAATATTTCTCATGCCAATAATGTCAAGAGAAAGCCAGTAGCAATACTTCTATCAGGCAAAATAAACTCTAAAACCAAGACTGTATTTTTGTACCCTTTGGATAAATACCTAATAGTGAAATTGCATGCACCCAATATTTATACCAGCATTATCAATAATAGCCAAACTATGGAGAAAGCCCAAATGTCCATCAACCGATGAAGGTATAAAGGAGGTGTGGGGTAGGGCTGTGTGTGTGTATATATATGTATACACATACATATGTATATATGTATATACATACATATATATAATGCATACATACATACAATGGAATATTACTCAGCCATCAAAAAGAATGAAATGTTGCCAATTGCAATGATGTGAATAGAGCCAGAATGTATTGTGCTAAGTGAAATATGTCAATCAGAGAAAGACAAATATATGATTTCACTCGTGTGGAATTTTATTTTAATTTTTTTTAATGTTTATTTATTTTTGAGACAGAGAGAGACAAAGCATGAATGGGGGAGGGGCAGAGAGAGAGGGAGACACAGAATCGGAAGCAGGCTCCAGGCTCCGAGCCATCAACCCAGCGCCCGATGCGGGGCTCGAACTCACGGACCGCAAGATCGTGACCTGAGCTGAAGTTGGATGCTCAACCGACTGAGCCACCCAGGTGCCCCTCACTCGTGTGGAATTTAAGAAACAAAACAGAGGACAACATGGCAAGAGGGCAGTAAAAGAGAAGAGTGGTAACAAACCATATGAGTCTCTTAATGATAGAGCAAAAACTGAGGGCTGATGGAGGGAGATGGGTGGGGGATGGGTATTAAGGAGGGCACTTGTTGTGATGAGCACTGGACGTTGTATGTAATTGATGAATCACTCAATTCTACTCCCGAAACCAATCATGCATTGTACGTCAACTAAAGCTTAAATTTAAAAAAATAAAGCTGTAACAAGAGATGAAGATGGACACTATCTCATAATAAAGGGGACAACCAAACAAGAAGATCCAACGATTGTAAATTTTTATGCACCCAACATACAATCACTGAATATACAAAACAATTAACAACAAATGTAAAGAAACTCATTTATAATAATTTAAGGATAGTAGAGGTCTTTAACACATCACTCACATCAACAGACAGAACCTCTGAGCAGAAAATCAACAAGGAAACGATGGCTTTGAATGACACACTGGACCACATGGGTTTAACAGATATATTCAGAACACTGCATACTAAAATGGCAGAATACACATTTTTTTCAAGTGCACATGGGACATTCTCCAGAATCAATCACATTCTAGGTCACAAATCAGGCCTCAACAGGTACCCAAAGACAGAGATCAGACCAAGCATCTTTTCTGACCACAAAACTAGGAAACTTGAAGTCATCCACAAAAAAAAAAAAAAAAAAAAAAACAGAAAGAAAGAAAGAAAGAAAGAAAGAAAGAAAGAAAGAAAGAAAGAAAGAAAGAAAGAAAGAAAGAAAGAAAGAAAGAAAGAAAAAAGGGGAGGGGGGAGAAAAATATTTTCAGTGTCTAAAAGTAACCGGCCCTCTAAAGGCAGAACCATTTCTGTCCTGCACAGAAACAACACAACACATGGGGCAGATCTTTGCCTGAGGGGAAGAAACATACCAATTGGCTCATGTCAAAACAATTCCTGTTTTTTTTTTAATGTTTATTTATTTTTGAGAAGAGAGAGAGCATGAGGGGGGGAGGAGAGAGAAAGAGGGAGGCGCAGAATCTGAAGCAGGCTCCAGGCTCTGAGCTGTCAGCACAGAGCCCGACGCGGGGCTTGAACTCACGGACCCCGAGATTATGACCTGAGCTGAAGTTGGACACTCAACCGACTGAACCACCCAGGCGCCCCATGTCACTTCCTGCTTTTAATTTTTCACCAGGTGCCCTGAGTCAGAGGATAAAATCCACACCGCTGGCAAGTCATATGGGGTGCTACTTGCTCTGACCCCTGCCTAGTTCTCTTACCTCTCCTCCCCTCCAGGAAAGAGAATCTGACAATGAAACAAACCTATCCTGGAGGCAGAACCAAGGGGCAGAGAGATACGTGTTCCTGGTAAACTGTTATGCATACCTGGATTCAGCCACACCTGCAACCAAAGGCCTACTTCCACGGGATAATACACTTTCTTGTGGGCTTCAGCTGGTTGCTGTTGTTTGCCAGAGGGGGGAAATTTTCTATTGCTGAAATAGGGCTGGTGGCCTCAAAAGACCTGAAGGCAAGAGCAGAACCATGGCTCTCATGGCTGGTGGAGGCCAAAACTCAGACTGTTCATCAGGGGTCACCATGGGAGTTGAGACTGGGGCAGCGGGTGGTGATCTATTATGTATGCATGCTGGGGTCAGAGGGTCGTCAGGATCTATGTATGAGGGAGAGGGCTAGACCCCAGAAAAAGACAATCACCTGTGAGATGGCTTGGCTCACAGGTGCCCACAATACATGGCAGCCAAGCCCCACATCTACTCTCCTCGGGGAAGTGTGAAAAGACCAAACAACAAGTGACATTTCCAGAAGAAACTGGTCTGTTCCCACCTTGAAACTATGAAGACATCATGTACTAAAATCTGAGTTTTCACTAAGAGAAATAATGTTTATACCTTAGATAATGGAAGGAGGGAGGAAAGGCCTTAACCAACAGAGAAGATACTGAATGCATTAACTAGATTACTAGATTCTGGAATATTACCCCCTTCTATAAAATGAGGTTTTCAAACTACAGATTGCATCCCTTTAGTGCGGCGGTGAAAGTAATTCAGTGAGTCACAAATGTTATGATGGAGTAGAACATAAAACATAAGAACGTTCTGCACACAGTAAAGGTTAAATAAGTAATGTTCTAGGAAGGCAGTGTCTCAATTTCTTAATACATGAACATGTGCACTTAAAAGCATCCTTCTTACTGTGAGCCATAGTCAAAAAGGACTGAAAACCAGGTTTTGCTGTTGGGTTTTAAACGAAAAGCAACTGATGGGCATAGAACTCATGCTTACACCAAGTGACTATGCTTCTGTACATCATTCCCATCAAAATGAAGCCCCCTGTAGAGAAGGACACACGTATGTGGGGTTTATTTCAACACCGTTTTTAGTGGCAAAAGCCTGGAAACAACCTAAATGCCGTCTATAGGAAAATGAGCTTTAAAATTATATCATTATATCATTGATATATCATATCATTGATATTAGTATCAAAAGATATTAAGACGACTGATTTAGGGGCGCCTGGGTGGCTCAGTTGGTTAAGCGTCCAACACTTGATCTCAGCTCAGGTCACGATCTTACGGTTCATGGGTTTGAGCCCTGTGTCGGGGTCTGCACTGACAGCACAGAGCCTGCTTCAGATGCTGTCTCTGCCTCTCTCTCTCTCTCTCTGAAAATAAATAAACTTAAAAAAAAAAAGACTTATTTAGATCTTTACCTATTGATCTGGACAAAGATTCATGACTTAAGTGATATACCATTACCTGAGAAACGCCAAGTAGATCAAGGGTCTACAAACTTTTTTTTTTAAAGGGCCAGATAGTACATATTTTCAGTTCTTCAGGCAACATGTTCTTTGCACTAGTCAACATTCCATTATATCGAGAAAGCACACACAGACAATATGTAAAAAATTGGTGTAGCTGTGTTGCACTAACACTTTATTTACACAAACAGATGACATGCCTATGGACCACAGTTTGGCAACCTCGGATAGAGACTCAATGGTAATTCCATTCTTGGGGAGAATAAAAAGAAAGCGAATGGGTATACATGTTTGTCAAGATCTGTTTAAGTTTACATATGTCAATTAATTCTGGTTGTCTGAAATAGGTAGCACTGGGTCAGAGTAACTTGTTCGTACATCTCTGTATTGTTGCATTTGTTACAAAAAGTATATATAACTCAACTTTAAAATGCCAATAAAATATTCAACTATTAAAAAACAAGGTATGAGAAGGGCATGGGTGGCTCAGTTAGCATCTGACTCTTGATTTCAGCTCAGGTCATGATCTCACAGTTCCTGAGATCGAACCCCACCGTTAGGCTCTGCACTGACAGCAGGGAGCATGCTTGAGATTCTTTTTCTCCCTCTCTCTCTGCCCATCCCCTGTTCATGCTCTCTCTCTCACTCTCTCAAAATAAATCAACTTAAAAAAAAAATCTAGTGACTGATTTCACTAAAATCAATTCTCTAATACATTTAACCATTTTTTTATATTGCAAATAATAGAAGAGACAGAAGAGACCTCCTATGATTCATATTTAATTGGATGCAAAGTGTCATACAAAGAACTCTCTGGCTACAAGTTGCCAAAACAGATGAAAAGAGTAATAGAAAGTCATGGGAAACCAAGATTAATTTTATTCTCCCCTCCCCATGGGAGACCAAATGATACAGAAAGAGTAATTTAAAACTTAAGCTCAGAGGCACCTGGGTGACTCAGTCAGTTGAGCATCCAACTCTTGATTTCAGCTCAGGTCATGATCCCAGGGTCATGGAATCAAATCCCACATTAAGTACGTGGCCTGCTTGTGAATCTCTCTCTCCCCCTCCAGCATTTTCTTTCAAATGAACGAATGAACAAATGAACGAATGAATCTTACCAGGTAGGTACTTACAGATGGAGTGGCTCAGTTATGCCATCCCAAAATGACACCAGGTGAGCCATAAGTCAGGGTTTGCACCTGGGCCTCAATTCTAATTCCAATTCTCATGGTATTGACCAATAGCTGATCAAGAGGACAAAAGTCCATGGTAAATCCAATCCTGCATGCTACAAGGGCACCCTTGATTCACAGGAGAAATAAGCACAGGACACAAAGAAAATGGCTGCCTTACTGCTTAAACATAAAGAGAAGGAGGAGTCCTGTTTCTCCTGTTTCACACAAATGGGGAGAGCTTCCAAAGTGGTAAGCAGAAATCATCTTTCACATTTTACTTTTCCCCATTTCTCCACTGAAACAGACCCCAGTGCTGCCCCTGCTAGGCAAGCCAACACCGCCAGCTTCCTTGGGTAAAAGCCAAGTAGCTGCTAATTCAGATGTGTGGCGGAAAGGGCTTGTGTCCCCTAGCCATTCTTTCTTCTGTAGCAAGAAAAATTTCTTGCTGAGCACCTGACCATCTGGATGGAAGACAAAGACAATTTCCCAGCATCCACTGCAGCTAGGGGAGGCCACATGAACATGTCATGGGCAAACTGCAGAAGAAAAGGTTCATGAACTGGAAGACTTAGGAAGAGAAACTACCCAAAATGACATACACAGAAAACCAAAGGCCAGGTAACCTGCCTAAGGTCACATTTCTGGCAAAGGGCAGACCTGGGACTTTCGGGGCCAAACCCATGGTCTCACGTTCATGTTCTAACACTTTCTGGTAAAGGCTGCCTCTGTGAACACTGTTCCACTCTACTTTGGAAAAGAGGTGAGAAAAGAGGCAAGACAGCAAGCAGCAGCCAGCTTGCATCCCATCAAACCCCATTTCCTGTCACTCGGAACACATGTGACTAGTCGCTGACACTTGATATAATTTACAGTCAGGTTGAACCACTGCCTGACTTTACTGTTAAATTATTTACTGTGGGTTTTGTCCATGCCATCAACTTTTCTCTTGGCCCATAAAGTCCATGTGTCAAAGGGAGGGGTGGTCAGAGATCACAAAGCTCTCTCCAGGTGGGGGTGTTTACCCCAGGAGCGGTCACATGGCAAAGCGCTATACCTACCTGGACAGGTAGGTTCCAGATTGTTAACAACACCTGAGGGTTGGCAAGTGACTTTTATTTTTTCCCTTTCTACTTACCTATATCATCTTACATTCTCTACAGTGAATATGGCTTCTTTTTTAACAAGAAAACACAAATTGGTGTTCAACAATAAAGTTGCTGGAAAAGTATTTTTAAGCAAGTTACGAGTTCAGCAGATGCTTTTGGCCCCTGGGTATACGTTTGCTTCCTGTCTATTCCAAATCCTTCATTTTACTCATTGGGAAGAAGCCAAGAGCATAGAAGCAAAGCTTCAAAACGTGCGGGCACAATTCCTGGTTGCCCAGCAGCCGGACCCCTGCACTCTGCTAATGGCATTATAGTGAGACAAACCAGGTGCAAACAAAGGCACAAGCAATTAAAGGTAGAGCTGAGCTGGGTGTAACTGGCTCCACCTGTGGGAAGGAGGGTGCGTTTTTGGAGGGATTGGGTCCCGTGAACAGTAGGAAGAGGGGTCCGATAGAAATGAAAAGGGCAATGGGGAGACTGGCAAGGTGACAAGTTTCAGGTACAGCACAGACCTAGAATGCCTCCTGGTTCCTGTGGTCAAGTGCACCTAGAAAGCACATAGCATGGCTCAATGTCCACAACCTGCCCTGTTCTGCCCACTGGCTTGGCTGCCTGGGAGACATCTGGGTGCTCCCTCTCCTAGAGCCCACCTAGTGTACCCACCCAGTCACCCCAGCCTATGGGCTGCAGAGGGGCACACACTGCCATTCCCTTCGGTGTCAGGACACCATTCACCCACTGTGCACCTTGGGCGAAGCACTTGACCACGCTGATGACAGTAAAAACAATCTAATCCTTACACGGGGGATGGCAGGGGCTGTAACCCAGTTCGGCCCCTCTCTATGCTCTGACCTCTTAAGTTTCAGGCCCCTCACCCATACAACAGGGACGATGACAGTACTCACCCCGCAAGAAGGCTGCCTATCAAGCAGAGCAGGGCCTGGCATATGAAGCTTAATCCACATGAGCTATTATCATACGATGCTCAACACTTTCATTCTTTCACTCATTCATCAAAAAGCTCTTTGTCACCTACCAGGGGGACATCTGGGGTCAGGCATCTGATTTTGGAAGGTGTCTGCACAACAGTATCAAAACCAAGTCAATGTTCCTCACAAGGAGCCTGCATCCTGGTATAAATGCTTAGTGAATACATCACTCAAGAAAGGAAGGAATAGGGGCGCCTGGGTGGCGCAGTCGGTTAAGCGTCCGACTTCAGCCAGGTCACGATCTCGTGGTCTGTGAGTTCGAGCCCCGTGTCAGGCTCTGGGCTGATGGCTCAGAGCCTGGAGCCTGTTTCCGATTCTGTGTCTCCCTCTCTCTCTGCCCCTCCCCCGTTCATGCTCTGTCTCTCTCTGTCCCAAAAATAAATAAACGTTGAAAAAAAAAATTAAAAAAAAAAAAAAAAAAAAAAGAAAGGAAGGAATAAAAAATTTTAAGTACAAAATAGGCAGCAATACTACTAGTTTCAGAACTAGAGTGGCATTGAACAAAACAAGCCACCTGTCAGCTTCCTGGAAGGAGAGAAGCCGGACACCAAACAAGACGTTGACTGACAAACTGCACAACAATCCAAGGCCAAGGCGGCCCTAGAAAGTAACAGCGCAATGATCAATGTACATCTGGCTTTGGCCCACCTCCAGGAGGGAGCTGAAGCTGTCCGAGGGCTCCTGTTCCATTTCTGGGACTTCATTTCTCGCCGAACAATAAAGAAGAAATGAACAGAAATCATGAATCAATACTTAGTATTTCCAGGCAATTGCTCTTTCAATGATTTAGCAGGGGAAAGCATCCTACAGGGGATAAAATCAGGGTGAGCAAATAAAATGTTATCCTGTATGGGAGTCCCCAGAGAGACATGGACACTTCTAGACCCAGGGACCGGATCCTCTTGCAATGATGACCCCTGTGCCTTTGATGAAGCTTTTCTCGATGCTGACAGCACTAAGGGATGGTTGGGGGTGGTGGGAACAGGGAAGGCGGGGAGGAGCTTTGGCAGCACCACCCCCACCCCTCCCACATAGCTTCCATCAGCCTCCTGGGGCCAGGACAGCTGGCTATCCACCCAATATCCATTATCCCTCCTTCATGTGCCAATGACGCAATCACATTTCCCAGCTTTCCTTGCAATTAGGGGAGCCGAAGAGCTAGAAGCAGAAGTCGTGGGGGAGGGGGTGGTATCCTGAAAAGCTTCTTACAGATTACCCCTCAAGTTTTAAATCCTTAGAGAATTCAGCTATGAAATGCACGCTCGGCCCCTCACCACTTCCCACTTCCAGCTGCCTAACATACAGCTGTAATGGCTCAAACATCAGCCACCATCTAGGTACCATGAGGGAATCAAGACGATAAAAAGCCATGTACTGAAGATGGTAGAGCAAAAAGAAAAAGCAGCCTGAATTCCTGATGATCATAAAACCATCACACTAGCCCCAGAGAAGACTAAGTATTTCCAGACTTGTGATAGGTAAGGGAAAAATCTTGTAGAAGTCACTGTTTGGGTTTTTTTGGTTTGTTTTTGTTTTTGTTTTTTTAACGCAGCCAAACCTCACTACTTGACCCACTAACCCAAATGAACATACAAATTCGACATAACAGAGCGCATTTTATGCAGACGCAGTGCCAAGACAATGCCTCCAAACCCCCACCCCACAAAACCACCAAACCTCTGCTGAATAAAAATTCTGGAGACGTTACATTTCCCACATCACCCCAGCTGCATGGCCACCTGCGCTTCTGCAACCCAACATGATCTCTTCATCGGTCTCCCTCCTCATTTCTGAGGGTTGCCCCCATCCCATTCTCAATCGAGTATGCTGTGTAGAGCTGCTCCCACCTCACCTCTCCCCACCCCCAGGAGTGGGCACGTGAGGACCCTGGTGTGGCCTATCAGAGTCCTAACCCTCCTCTGAAATCCAGAAGATTACCTTAAGGGAGGCATGTCATCCAAGCTGGGCCACAGCGTTCATCTGGGAACATATGGATGTAATCAGTAAGGATGTCCTAAATGGCATTTGAAACTTCATTTTTTTTATTGATCAGAAATAAATACAGAAAACTGTGCATTAAATCTGGGTGGTGAGTACACTGGGTATTGGATGCCTTATTCCCCAGACTTTTCCAGTAAATTCTAACTTAAAAAAAAAAAAAAAATCAGAGTTTGGGCCACTGTCCCATAAATGGTTCTCCAGGTGCTTCCAGTACTGATCACTGCCTAAGGGGTCAGGTACTGAGCTACTGGTACAGATATTTATTTGAAGGTCAGTAAACTAGTGAATCACACAAATGATTTACCAGTACTGCAAAGCTTTCGACGAGATTTACTTTACCATTATCACCACAATTATTCACCCACTTTCAGAAATTAACGTACAGGTGTTCTGCTAATGTGCCTTGACCTTCCACATACTAGATGCCCTTCAAAACCCATCTCCAATCCAAAATAACGTCAACAATTGCCTGGTACTTTCCATACATCATCCACTTGAGACTTCAAATAGTTGTACAAGTCAACACTCCATTATCATCTGTGCCCCCAAAATGAACACACTGAAAGCTCTGAGTTAAAAACTTATTTCAAGAATTTGGAACTAGTCAAGGAGAGTGTGGAGATTCATCCCAGACCCCACTGGCTGGAAAACCCAAGCCTGCCTTTGCCTCCATGTTCTACTGTGGCCTCTGCACGCACCTCCTCTCCTTTTACTACGGAAGGACGAGTCTTCATTGAGGAAGAAAACAATGCCAATAGCATACCTCGTCTCCACCGCTACCGAGAAGTGGTTTCTCCCCAAGTCTGATGGCCAGTCCCGAGGCACTCATGCTCTGACCCGGGGCCCTATGTGGCAGCACACAATTAGGTTTCGGTCATCTGGGGGAGAAGAGGGGAAGGGAATGGGTCTTTTTTAGGATAAAGTTAAGGGGTAGGGTAGATGCTACCCAGCCGGGGTACTCCACTCCAGGCTGCCCCGCAGGCAGGCAGCTCCTGGTCAGTGGCTACACACAACTTCTGAGACCCAGGGTGATGCAACAGATTTTACCACCTAGGACACTATTCTCTGGCTAGCAGAACATATCTGGAGAAGCAGGAAATGCATGCACTCAGCCTAAACCCAGCTAAGAACCCTGGCTTGGCCTCCAGGCAGAGGAGTGTAAATGTTAATTTCAACAGCTCTGTATACCTATGTTTGTGTGTGTACATATGTATGTAAATAAGTATATGTGTATACATGTATGTATGTATGCATACATGTGTGCTTAAATGTGTGTGTGTATATATGTAGCTGTTTCTCTGGAAACTCCTAGTACAGGGGCCTTGAGCACACCCATCTCTCAGAGCCTCGGTTTCCTCACATCTGTAAAGTGGGGGTGCCAACAGAGATGCTATAGGGTGAAGAACCTAGCACAGGTCCAGCACGTTACAGGTACCCACTGAATGGAAGCTTTTCACTATCAACTAACTATTTTTCTAGGTGATTCCAATGCCTGATCAGAAAAGGCTGAGCGGTATCATAGCATGCATTTGTAATTATCTGTCTACCTTTTCACTGTCCATGTCCCCCACTAGGCAGTGAGCTCAGGTGGAGAGCTTGTACCTGTCATTCACTGAAGTACTCCCAGAACTGTGCCTGGCACATGTCCACCTGTTGAGTGAATCACAGGGTATCCTGTCTTCCCATCAATAAGCCAAGATTTGTAGCGGACACCAGAAACATCATTCAACAAAGGGTAGGTACATGACCTCTTCATCCCAATTCATGACGGGCAAGGTAATCAGTTATCCTCACAGACATATCTTTGCCACATTCCTGGACATTCTTTCTACTGCAGACCCTTACAAGTTACCAACCACTCCTTCCAAGACTCTCAGGGCACAAGTCCCCAAATGAGCATATTGGGTATGAGGTCCCTTTCTTAGGAGCCACCCAACTAGCTTCGGAGACAGATGCTGCATGCATCCAAGCGAGTGCCCAGTATGAGTGGCATGAACCTCTGTTTGTCCTCCCTTGTACTCAACTCCTGCTGGGATGCAGCCACCCAGCCAGACAGGACACTCCCCAGACATCTCTGCATCTAGGTGGAACCCCAGGCCTAGGCCCCACCCATGGGCTGTGGGCAGAGCGGTGTGGGTCACTCCTAGAAGAAGGGGGAACAATTATTCTCTTCCTTTTATTAAGTAACATTGCTTCCCCAAACTTCTCTCAGGTAACACTGCTCCCCTCTATGCCAACTTGCCTACTACTCCAAAATCACTAAGACTATTTGGATGGAGTGTGGCAACAAGTTTTATCAAATACCTATTGTGCCCTTGGTCAACACACAAACTAAAGTCATGATCCTCTGTGCGGTCAGACACACTACATAACCGAGACAGGACTACAAACTCATGAGAGTGGGCAATCAAATGCCAGAGCTCGGTTACTGCTTGTCAGTGCAATAGGTTAGGAAACTGGGAGGTCAGTGTGATTAGATTTCTTTACAGGGACAGGAGAAGAGCTGGCTCTTAAAATAAATGCAACATCTGGCTGACCAGGGAGAAGGGAAATGGCACTTCCAGAAGAGGAAACTGGATGAGCAAAGAGGAGGGATCCGAAAGCCATCAGGACAGGGGCACAAGGCCAGACTACACTGAAGCTTCATGAGCGGCACCCAGAGGGGGAGGATGCTGGGCAAAGAGGAGAAGGGCCATGCTCCCGGAGAAAGGGAAAGATTAGAGAAACCAGGAAGATGTGCTTGACACCCACTGTGGAGCTGGGGCAGGGGTGGGCACAGTACAAGTACCCTGTTAAGTCAGCAGTGGTGAACACCTTCCCTTGCACACCCACCTCCCCTAACCACCCACCCTCTTTGTAATTGGTGGAACCTATTTGGAGACAAGTTCTGAGGCCACACTTGGATCGGAGATGAAAGTCACAGCTTTCATTGATCTGAAACGACTGCTGCTGCTCAAGAGCCAGACTGCTGTCACATTTGTAGCATACTGGCTGACCGTGAACTTCATTGGTTTGCACATGATAATCCACCAACGCAATGGTTCCGGGTGGGCAAGGATGGGAAGTTTTAATCCCCAGGTGATTCGGTGTGGAGCCAAGACTGAAAACCACCACTCGGCTCTGCTCCACGTGAGAGATGGCAGGGTAGTTCGTATGGAAACTGGTGGGGAAGAGAAGTGCTCTCTTCTGCTGGTTTGCCGACCAGATGAAACCTAGAGCTGCTGGCAGCCTCTTGCCGGCGTGAGAAGGCCTGCCGAGAACAGGCCAGCACCCACTGGGGTGTGGGGGCTGGGCCCAGCGGCTCACAGGAGCCCAGGCTGTGCAGTCTTCCCTCAACGGCACTCAGTGACGCAGTGCTGACAGCCTAGACTCGGCCACGAAGGTGGTGGGGGAGGGGGGGCAGGGGGAGCATCAGCACCAGAAATGTCAGCAAGCACCCGCAATGGGATGATTTCTCCCTTAGAGGCCTGGTGGTCAAACATGTACCAGTAGGGGGAGAAAAGTGGGGGAAAACCAGACCTGAGAAATGGGGGATGGCGGGGGGGGGTCCTGTTATTTGTACCCCTAGATCAAGACATCCCTAAAGACAGGCACTTCTAGACGTTTTTTTAGGCCAGAGAAGATTGGATTGTAGGACTCTTGGAGTTAAGAGCTCTGAAGGATGACACCAGAGGAGAGTTGAAATTGTGTGCTAACTGTGCTCATGAAAACCAAACTAGACGTGGTAAGAATCTGATTGGAGGCGCCAGTATCAGACGTGGTTAGGTGGGGTCCAGCACATCGGTGACGTGGCAATTACCCATCACCTCGACCACAGCTGCGCTCTCCAGAGCAGCCATGGGTCTTCTGTCACATGACCTGCCACGAAGCCAGGTCCTACAACAGCCCCCCTGAAATTTCCACTCATTGATGTGAACATTCGTGGAGCATGTACCTGAGTCAAGTATTGCTCAAGGCACTTTGAACACAGGGCAGGAGAGAACAGACAAGGTCCCTGTTCTTGTGGAATGCACAGTGGGGCACAGACAGCAAGCACAGGAGAGGGTGAACTCAAGATACTCCAAGGTCCCGATACACTCTGCGATGAAGTAACATGATAAAAACTAAGGGGGAAGACACAATACGAGACAGGGCGGTCAGAGAAGGTGACCCCTGAGCAGAGCCCTGCTTGACAGGGTGGAGTCAGCTGTGTAGACACGGGTAAAGAGCATTCCAGCAAAGGAACAACCACGGAGGCACTGAGGTAGGAACCAGCCTGGTGCAGCTGAAGAAGAGCCTGATGGCCAGGGTGGCTGGGGGACAGTGTGGTGGGGGGCTGGGGCAGGCCAGGAAGAGGTGGGGTTGGAACACTGGAACGACCCAGCCACAGCCAACACTGGAGGCCAGCATCAAAAGGTCTGGAGTGGGTTCTTTCTTTTTTTTTTTTTTTTTTTAACATTTATTTATTTTGAGACAGAGAGAGAGAGACAGAGCATGAACGGGGGAGGGGCAGAGAGAGAGGGAGACACAGAATCGGAAGCAGGCTCCAGGCTCTGAGCCATCAGCCCAGAGCCTGACTCAGGGCTCGAACTCACGGACCGCGAGATCATGACCTGAGCTGAAGTCAGACGCTCAAGCGACTGAGCCACCCAGGCGCCCCTGGAGTGGGTTTTAAAGAGCAGAGAGATGGGATCGGGTGAGTGTTTCCACGAGGTTCCACATTTGTCCCACTGCACACAAACATGAGCAGAGTCAGGAGTGACCAGAGCAGCCCAACGCAGATCAAGACATCTTTGCCTCTGTGCACATCGGGGGCAGGATGCGAGGCCGCCCAAGTGGAAACGGCCCACGCCTGCCATGGTTTACACTACAGGATACAAAGTTAAGCCCCCCACGCCCGGTGGCACAGGCAGGCTCTAGGAATACCCCGCCCATGGCCATCCATCTCCATAGAAACGGGGCATCAATTGTCCTGGGAGGCCAGGGAAACGGAGGCCCCTGAGAGCATGAAGCACACACCATGTTCAATGGGGCATCAGTGAGCAGGCTACACACAGGCAGACATGCAACCCATCAGAGAGGCTGAGGACTTCCTTTTTTTCCCCTTCTTCTGTTTCGGAAATTTTTTACACTGCTCCCAAGCCTCCCTCCTCTGTCAAGTTCCTCCCACTGTACCTCCTGCCTTGCCGCTGATTACTCTGATGGCCAGTAGCAAGAGAGCCCTCTGTTCCCGAGCCCACGACACATTAATTACATGGAGCCACCGACGAGAGTGTGCAGCCTTAAATCCATCACTATAGGGTAAGACGACGGTGGCCAAGGCAGAGAAGGACAGCAGAGGGGACCCGATGAGGGGAAGGGCAGGAGCAAGAGCCCCCAACACACCACAGGCAAGTGTATTTGGAAAAACAGACTCCGAGAAATAAGAGCCCTTCACAAGGACAGGATGGACTCTGGATCCAGTAAAGAGCTAATCAGTTGCACAAGCATATGAGCTACGGGGACCCAACTCAAGATTGAAAGCGAACAGGGGAAGGAGGGTGGGAGCTCAGGGCTACACAGTCGTGTCAAGCATGGCTGGATACGCAGGCTCAAAGGAACTCAGCTCTTCCCTGTATGTGATGGCCTCACACGGAGAGAAGAGAACTACAGTGGCCTGAGCCTCCTAAGCCCGAACAGGAAAGAAGGATGCCCTGGCAGGATCATCGCTCCTCCTTAGCCCAGAGAGCCAGCTCTGATTCACAGGTAAATGCTCCTCAGGGGAGCCTGAGAGGAGGTCAATACCAAGCAAGGTTCTGCTGAGCAGCAAAGACTCCGTAAGAAATCCCATGGGACACTGAGGAAGCAGCCTCATCAACTGCACACACAACCACTGACGACACCCAAAGAGTAACCCCAAGGGTTCACCAGACAGCGAGACCCCAACCACACAGGGTGGGGGCTTCACCTCCAGTGTCCAGGGCAGGTGGTGACAGGAACACAGGGGTTGGCACTGAGACCCCAGGGTGGGGCGAGGGTGTGCCCGGGTCCAGACACGCACACCATGCACAGGCCTGGGCCAGAGGCAGTGGGCTTTCCTGTCCCATGTGTGCTGCCCACCAAAGGCCACAGCTCTCCTCTGAGGTCCCATTTCATCCACTGGGGGACCTCTGACAAAAAAACCCAGACCCTCAAAGCATCAGCGCCCCGGCTCAGACTCCATTAAGACAGTGATGATGATGGTCCCGGGGCTCATCCAAGGTCAAGTCAGTACCTCAGCTCAGCTCAGCTCAGCTCACTAGCTGTGTTCATTTCCTATGGCTGCTGTAACAACCACAAATTCGGTCGCTTAGAACAACACAAATGTATTACCTCAAGGCTCAGGAGGTCTGAAGTCTCAAAGGTCTTACAGGCTACAGTCAGCCCATCCGCAGGGCCATGCTCCGCCTGGAGGCTCTAGGGTACAGCCCATTCCCCAGTCTTTCCCAGTTTCTAGAGGACGCCCACACTCCTTAGCTGGGGGCCCGCGTCACTCTGACCTCTGTGGCTTCTGTTGTCACATCTTCTACCTCTCGGACCCTCCTCCTTCCTTTTGTGAGGACGCTTGTGACTACACTGGAGCCATCTGGATAACCACGATAATCTCCCATCATCAAAATCTTTCAATTACCCACAGCTGAAACGTCTCTTTTGCCAGAGCAGGTAGCATATTCACAGGTTCTGGGGGTCAGGACATGGATGTCCCCGGGGGACCATCATTCTGCCCACCGCAGTATATTCTAGATCCCACACTGTGATACAAGCAAGTTATCTCAACTACCTCATTTAATGTATAATCCTCACAATGGCTTATGTAGTACATACTGTTTTAATCCTAACTTTAGGACCATACAAAGCAGTCCCTATAGGGCTGTGAGATGTACAGGGAGCGACAATAATATCAATTACTGACATGTACTGAACGGTTACAAGTCAGACAGGATTCTAAGTGCTTCGTACTAATCCACGTCCCCTTTCCCCCAAACCCTGTGAGGAAGTTACTACTGCAATTCCCCTTTTACAGAAGATGATACAGAGTCACAAAAAGGTCAGATGGCCCCTAAGTCAGTCGTACAGGGGAGTCCTCAGCGTTCTTACACACAAGTCATTCATCCACCCACATCCATCTTGAGATGATCAGGTAGAAAGCCAGGTCCCCCCAAGGCCGTGGCCATGACCGTCTTGCTCACAGGTCATGGGCAGGAGGAAGTGGCACCTTGGCCAAAGCCACCAGCCCGTGACAGAACAAGCCTTCCTTCTTTCTCCGGATGGCCGATGCAACGGACGAGAAGCCCTCTCACCACGCCATGCTCCCGACATAACCCTGCCAACATCTCCCTCCAGAGGCTTCTCCCTGGCTGTGGCCCTCACAGCTCTTCACAGATGGACTCCATTCAGGGCCTGTGTTTCCCCGCGGAGACTTCCACCAGCGAAATCCTCTCAGCCTCACCCCCCACCTCGTAGCTGGTTGGGGAGATTCTCGATCGGATGGAGTTCATTTGAAGAGACCACTACCTCCCCTCATGGACTCTCTTCCCTCCCAGCCCCCACTGGGAGAGAAGGAATTCTGCAGATCTGACAACCCCTCACAAGGGGAGTCTCTGGGTCTACACGTGGGGGGCAGTGTGTTAGGGAGGGTCACTATGGCTGCAGGTTAAGCTGTAGTTTCCTGGAGAGTCCTGTGTCTATGTCTTACAGGGAACTGGAAGGACATGGAGAAGAGCTATCATTAACTATTAACAACTCTTAACAACTATTAACCTCTTTCCCAGGTTGTATCTCAACCACCTGATACAATTAGCACAGAACCCTGTTAAGCCACAGCTGAAAAGAAGATACAGGACCACATAAAGCCCAGAAGGTGACAGTGTCTCTTCAAGTAAAGGCCTGCCCGGGTCGAGACCTTTCCCTCACCAGGTCTGGGACACATTAAGCCACTCGACAGCTGAAGCACCCAACCAGCCCCCCTTCTCTGACTCACCAGGCCACCATCAGGGCAGACTCCAGCTCCCCAAGTTGTTAAGGCCACAGGAATGATGTGCCTGAGCATCAGATCTGGGCCTTCTGGTTTCTCACCGCTGATGGATAAGCTGGTCTTCTGATTGTACATCATTCTCTGCATGTCTGGCTAATGTGAGTCCACTCGAGAGAATGAGCCAGTCTTGGTGACACAACCTATCAGGTATCTGAGTGGGATCACCTGCTCCTCAGCCCCCTCCAGGCAAGAGACTGACCTGTCATACTTTGCTTCAAAATTCGGCGAAGCCTGAGAGGAAAACACGTGTCCGGAGAGCGATCTCCTGCTCACCCTCCCCTCTGTAAGTGTAAGTGCCCTGCGCTGGAGAAGAGAGTCTTTGCCTCGACTCCTTAACAGAACTGCTCTCACACCCGCGAAGAGTCACGCTGTGAGCTTCACTGTCCAGCCAGTTCTCTGTAGACATGGAAGCCCTTATACCACAGCTCTAAGGCTGGAGGGAGAGCAGACCACACACCCTGGGAGGACAGAGATCCAAAAACTCAGGGGCAGGCGTAAGCTGTCGGGAAATAGGCACTCACCAAGGAAAACTGGCACTTGGCGGGGGGAATAACCCAACCTCACTTCTGGACCACATTAGGAAAAAACAAAAAACAAAAAACAAAACAAAACAAAAACCTTCCTTCAGTTATTTCATGAGGCCACCAAAATCCTACTCCCGATTTTGCTGATTAAACCATAGTTTTCTTGGAGGAATTACACCATTCTTTAAAAAAAAAAAAGGAAGGGGGTGCCTGGGTGGGACAGAGGATCCCAAGTGGGCTCTGGGCTGACAGCAGTGAGCCTGAACTCATGAACTATGAGATCATGACCTGAGCGGAAGTCGGGACGCTTAACCGACTGAGCCACCCACGTACCCCCAAAAGAGCTGCTTTTAATGGGGCTGCTTCACAGTGCCTGGCACAGAGCAGGAGCTCACTAGCATTTCTGAGTGAAAAGTGTAAACTACGGTGCTTGAATAAGCAACAGAGCCTAGATCAGGGCAGGCCGATACCCAAGGCTTTCATAAAACCCTTCTGCTGACAGAGGACCCACAGACAAAGCAGATGGTCTTGAACTACACTCCCGGTAATAACAACAGTAACAATTGCTACTACACGGTGTACAAAATAGGCTACACGGTCTCAGCTCTAATCCATTTCAGGGCTGTCTTGGCATCCGGGAGGCACATACTCTGCTTTGGCTCAGAACTCTCAGCCTCTGTCTTAGGACAGGGAACTTCAGCTGCTGCAAAGAAACTATGCTGTACGTCGAGGGTTCCATGTACCCATTTGCCGGAGAAGCAATCCAAAAGTGCCCACACTCCAAAATGTATTTTACAGCGTTGAGGTTCTTAAATCGGACACAAGCCCAGCACAGGGCTTCTTTTTTCCTAGGTTTAATTTTCTTACTGCATCAAGTCAAAGTTCTGAACAGAGTACAGACTTCTCAAGAAGCAGTGGGTTGCAGTCGACACATTAAGTGCATTAGAGTCACCTATCTAGACGAGCAAATGTGGGGACCATCCTAGATCCAGGGCAACAGCTCCTGAAGAAAGGAGCCCTCTTCTCTCCTGAGAAGCAGCATATTTACCAAGTTCCCCAGGAGCTTCCCTCTGCACATGAGAGTTTAAGAACTCTGTAAGGCAGGGGCACCTGGGTGGCTCAGTTGGTTGAGCATCCGACCTTGGCTTAAGTCATGGTCTCGCAGTTCATGGGTTCAAGCCCCTTGTCGGGCTCTGTGCTGACAGCTTGGAGCCTGGAGCCTGCCTCAGATTCTGTGTCTCCCCCTCTCTCTGCCCCTTCCCTGCTCGTGCTCTGTCTCTCTCTTTCAAAAGTAAAATGAATATATTAAAAATGTTAAAAACCATCAGTGCTTAATTACAGTATGTGCATTATTTTTTCAATGAAATGCTATTGCGCATGACAGACTCCAGTCTAGTGATAACTTTCATACCACTAGGAAACCAAAAGATTCCTTTGAGCCGCCTTGTGCTGGCATTTGTTTCATTGCAGTGTTCTGGACCCAAATTCTCAATGTCCACTTTCTCCCCTAAGTCCCCCCACCCAGCAACCACCCATCTCCCTTCTGGCCCTACGGAATTTCCTCTCCTAGTCAGTCCACAAGCGTAAGCCTACACCACATAACCTTTTGAGACCGGTTTGTGCCACCTGGGAGGTTTCCGAGGCTCACCCTGGTGTCCAGGACCCCTTCCTTTGTATGGCTGAACACCAGTGCACTGTAGGGATAAGCCACATGCGGTTTGCCATTCACCTTTCGATGGACGAGTGGGTTGTTTCTACCTTTGGGGGATCGTCCATAGAGCTACCGTGAACATTTGCATACATGAACTTGATTCTCTACTTTCAACTCTTTGGGGTAGACACCTAGGAGTGGAATTGTGGAGGCACAGGGGAATTCTGCTGCACTTTTTGAAGAATTGCCAAACGGGCTTCCACAGCAAGGCAGGAGCAGTTTAGAACCGCCGCACCTCACAGAAGAGCTCAGATGCATGTGGAAGATACCCGGGCCCTCACCACCCAGCCTGGTCAATTCTTACCGTCCTTATTTTCGTCATCCTTCACTGCCGAGTAGTTTTCCAACAAGAAACCACTACAGACCCAGTTCAAAAATGGATTCTGGAGACGAAGACAGGCAGGGGAGACGGAAGGGGGAGAAGCCAGCTGCTCACCTAAAGGGATTACCGCAGGGAGAGTCACGCCGTTTACTTCGCCATCCCACCTGGAGCTTGGGCTCTTCCCCTTCGGTGCTAGGGGCTGAAGTGTTTTATAAAGAAAGGGCCCGGTGAGAAACACCAAGTAGAAACCAGTCCAGTGTCTGGTTTTAAAGTGACAAGTAGAATACAGGTGTTAATTGGATGGTGTCACAGAAATGTGAAGCTACGGAAAGCAAGGCCTGTCTGCTCTTCGGTGCGTGACAGCTGGATCAGCAAGTGCCCAGAAGGAGATGGGACATTCCACAGAGGTACTCACCTGGCACCACTAACTTCATCCTACTGCTGTGACAGTGGGATTCCACCTGATTACCCACCTGCACTGGGCTGTGCGGGAGGGCCAGCAAAAACACATCTTACAGCATGTCCTTTCCCCCTGGGCCCCACCCCAGCCTGAGGTTTTACTGGCCTGGCCCCTGAAGCCACGCGGGTCTCTGAGCCCTGGGTAAACGGACAAACCCCTTTCTTCCTCTGCAGTCGTGGAGAACACGATCTCCACCACAGGAGAGGATTCTCACCGTAAGGAACACAACACTGTCAGCACCGCGCCCTCCCTGCCACTCCAGAGACACCACTGCCAGAATCCTCTGCTCCCACAATGTTACAAACATGTAGAAATCCGAAGGAGACCCTCCCTGGAAAACAGTCTCTTGGGACTGACCCAGATCTGGTCAGTACCCACAACGTTCATGTACAAAGACAAAAGGACACCCCCACCCCATTCTGTCTGGTGCAGTTTTTCTACAGGTGCAAGAATTGTGCCCCGGTGCTCAATCATGGGTGTAGACAGAGAATCAAGTCTCTGCTGACAGAGGTGGCTTCCCTGGCTTCGACCCCTGGGAAAAGCAAAGCCTCCCTCCCCAGATCTTACTCTCCAGGGCCTGGACACGGCAAGGCCTAAGCAGGGTGAGGGAGCACCCATGTGCCGAGGGAAGGTGGTGTCAGCGCCACCCTGGGAAAGAGCAGGGGACAGCAGATGTTAGGAGGGTAATGACTCTCCAGCCTGGTTGTGCTGCATGTTGGAACCACCTAGGAAGCTATTAAAAACATGGGGCACCTGGGTGACTCCGTCAGTTAAGCGTCTGACCCTTGGTTTCAGCTCACGTCATGATCTCAGTTTCGTCAGTTTGAGCCCCACATCAGGCTCTGGGCTGGCAGTGCGGTGCCTGCCTTGGTCGTCTCCCTCTCTCTCTCTCTCTGGCCCTCCCCTGCTCATGCTATCTCTCTCTCTCAAAAATAAACTTTAAAAAAAAGTATTAAAAAAAAAACGTGCATACACACCCCACCACCCATGCTCAGACTACATCACAGAGCACCTAAGCCAGAATCTCCAGAAATGCAACCCGAGCATTAGTGTCCATGTAAAGCTCAGCCGATCTCAACGTGCAGTCTGTGGACGGGAGACCTCAAGTGGCAGAGGACTGAGCAGACCAGCAATGGCACATGCCATCATTCAAAAGCTCCCAGTGGGGGCCAGCCACTGTCCAGAGAACTTTGCAGACGTTACTTCAATCGAGCCCCCCCGACAACCCACAGAACTATAAGCTGCCACTGTTCCTATTTTTCAGATCAGCCAACAAAGGCTCAGAGAGGTTAAAGAACCTGCTCAGGGTCACACAGCTAGGAAACTGGAGAAGCCGGCAAGGCCGAGAGCCTGTGTTCCCAATCACCAGGTGGCATAGGCAGATGGGGAGGGCTCGGTCCTTTGTCCTGAAGGATTCCCCTTCAGGGAAAGGTGAAGGGCACATGTACCCCAACACTCAGACAAGCCCTATTACCCACTCCAGCCCACTCTCAGGTGTTCATGGAGAGCAGGCAGTCCCTGGCAGGGCTACAACTTAAAGGGGACACAGCGCCCCTAGAGGCAGCTTGGGGTTTCAGTGTGACTGGCCAGCAAGTCAGAAGGGAAAAGCCTAAAGAGATGGGCCAGGGCCCCAGGGTCTAGCCCTTCTCCTGCACGTGACAATTTTGTCTCTACTGCTGACCATGGAGCAAAGGTCAGGGCTCTGCTGTATTAAAGGAACCAAGGAGTTCCTGGTTTCATGGGGCTGATGGGGTCATCCCCCATTTTACAGGTGGAAAAAAACACAAAGTTCAAGAGCCCTTCCAGGGATACATGCCCCCTCACACCAGACATTTGATCAAACGCAGCAAAAATGGTCTCGTTAAGCCCTCCAAACAGCCTTATGAAGCACGTTCTAGAAGCAAACCCACTTCATCAATAAGGAAACAGGCAGAGATCAGAACCCAGGCCACTTGACAACGAGACACAGCCACAACTACCATGCGATACCTAACATCTTCCCGACCCCACAACCCCACGGTGGGATCTCACAAAGAGGCCAGGGCTCCATACCGGCTGTATTTTACATCCCCCCACACATACACTCCAAAAAAGGTCAACATTCCTGATTTTCACGGACGACAAAGCCTCAGCGGGGTCTAGGCAGAGTCCTGGGCCAGAGGTCACGACACGCCTTCCCCAGCTCCTCCTCGTTACTCCTCTACTCACCGAGCCCTCATCAGGGAGACCCTGAGACCATCTGATCCCAGGGCTGCGATGCTGCAGGAGGCAGAAGAGCATTCCCTTACTTGACTGAAGCAGGTTCTCATCCCCTGCAAACAAACAGGTCCTGCCCCACAAGCTGCTCCTTGGAACCTCCAAGGAGTAGGCACTGGAGCCAAAGGGTCCAGTGAGCTGGGAGACACATGGGACCATTAAAGGCTGTCAGCAGGACAAGTAACAAATACCGGTTCCGGGCCCTCGGCTGGCTCTGTAGCTAAACAGCAAGGTGCTTTAGGCATTTCGCAGTCCCTTGGGGTCTGAGACATCCCATCTGCAAGTGAGTTGGTTAGACACACTGGTCTTCTAGAACCCTCCTAGCTCTGCAATGCTGGGGCTCTTCGGGAACAGCAGAGGGGCCTGGCCAAGTTTCAGCCTCCTGCAGGCAAACACAGACCACCCGCAGCCCCGTCAGCTGCTCCTACCCACCGGCTACATTCAGCGGGACCACGAAATGTGAGCAGCGTAAACATGACCTGGACCTGTCGGGAGTGCCCAGTCAGCCACTGCCCCCAGGGCTCCAACACCAACATCGGCTGCAACTGGCCTCACACTCAGCGCAGTGGTGCGGTTAACTGATGGCAGGGAAGAACAACTGCATGTGAAATACCCATAAGTAATTAAGACAGCAGCCGCACAGCTTCCTTCCGCCCTCAGGCTGTGTATGGCCCATTCTCGGACAGATCCACACACATAATCTGCAATTAATTAGAAGCGCACAACTCCTGAGAGGACACAGGCCAACGTCACACCAGACTGAGTCTGCAGCCCTCTGCCGTCCTGCTCTGTGTTTGGACACTTCGAGACCTGCTACCCAGCACGCGAGCTGCATGTCGCCAGGATGGGCCCAGCTCTGGTCCCGGCTCTACTACAGATTTCCTGTGCCACCACGGGCGTGTCACCTATCTGGAGTCTCAGTTTCCCGACTCTGAAGTGGGCATGATGGCACCTACAATCCACCTCCAAAGTTAGAGGTGATCTGACAGGAGAGAGGACAGGAGGCACTCTGTGGATTAAAGATGGGGTGCTGGGGCGCCTGGGTGGCTCAGTTGGTTAAGCAGCTGACTTCGGCTCAGGTCACGATCTCACGGTCAGTGAGTTCAAGCCCCGCGTCGGGCTCTGTGCTGACAGCTCAGAGCCTGGAGCCTGTTCCCGATTCTGTGTCTCCCTTTCTCTGACCCTCCCCCATTCATGCTCTGTCTCTCTCTGTCTCAAAAATAAATAAATGTTAAAAAAAAATTTTTTTTAATAAATAAATAAATAAAGATGGGATGCTAATGTCTGGCTAAGTGTCACCCCACAAGCTGCCTCCTCAGTCATGGACAGTGGGGAAGGGAAGCAGAATAACGCTCCCAAGCCTTACAGTTAAGGCGAGGCAGGCCCCAAAAGGCAGAGGGACAGGAGACATTGAGAACACAAGAGGCCAACAAACAGTGGCAATCTTTGGACACTCCCGACACCTAGTGCACCACAGTGTCCCCGAGTTGCAGGGTTTTCCGTGGCTGCGTGCCAGGCAGCTGCTCTCTCAGTGCACCGATGACTCGGCTGAAGGGCTCCTCTCGAACATCAGGCAGAACACAGGAAAGAGATGGGAGTTACAGGTCAAGCTGCCCCCGGGGCAGGGAATGGAGACTCCAGAGCTCAGAGTAGGATGGGCAGAACCAGCCAGATTGGAGGAAGAAAGCAACTGGACGCTGAAAATAGTGACTTGAATTGAATGCCTTTCACTTCTATCTCACCTTTAAAACTTGGCCTATACACCTGTTCCGGAGGAAGCCTTCTGGACTCGACAAGATGAAGCCAATTCTCCACCTTGGGGCAGCCGGAGGACCTCAACTTTAACAACCTCCCCTGCTTGAGGGGGAGATCTGTAGCAGCAGAGAGAAGCCTATCCTCTCTGAATGTCCAGCCTAGCACAGTGCCTGACAGTTTTCCGTGTATCTGGAGGGGACCACGTGGCTCAGTTCTGGTCACCAAGTGATAAAAGGACGTCTACTAGTGGGACTGGTGTGAGGGCTTTTCTTTTCCCAGGAAGAAACAGCAGGGGCTATGCTTTCTCCCTGGCTTCCAGCTTGAAAAGGGGTCTGGTAGTCTCAACAGCAGCAGCCAGCTTGCAAACAGGACGCAATGAACAGGAGGATGCAAAGTAACAACTTAAGAAGTTTGGGCAACTTCTGTAGCTTGGCCGTTTTAAGAAACACTGAAATCAACATTCGGGGGAAATTAACATTCGGGGGAAATCAACATTCCGGGGAAATCAACATTCGGGGGCGGGGGCGTAGATCTTTTCCAGTGAGTGTTTTTATCTTCCCTAGGTAAACACCCAGTAGTGCAATTACCAGAGCACAGGGTATTTCTATTTTTCATTTTTAGAGGATCCCCCATGTGGTTCTCCACAGTGGCTGCACCAATTTGCACGTGGAACTTAAGAAATAAAAGACAAAGAGACAGAAACAGACTCTCAAATACAAAGAGCTGGTGGTTGCCAAAGGCTAAGTGGGTAAACAGATAAAGGGGAGTAAGAGTACAATTATCTTAATGAGCACTGAGAAATGGAGTTGTTGGAGATTATATACCTGAAACTAATATTACACTCTGTTAATTACACTTCAATAAAAATATTGAAGAAGGGAACCGGAGTGGCTCAGTCAGTTAAGCATCCGACTTCGGCTCAGGTCATGATCATCTCATGGTTCGTGAATTCAAGCCCCACATCGGACTCTGTGCCGTCAGTGAGCAGCCTGCTTGGGATCCTCTGTCTCCCTCTCTCTGCCCCTTCCCCACTCAGGCTCACTCCCATTCACGCTCCCTCTCTCAAAAATAAACATGTTTTAAATAAAAAATAAAGAAGATGGGGCAGAAGAAACGTGAGCCCTGAGTAGCACTGAGAGGCTGAACTATGCCATCAACCACTCACCTCCCGACCACCCGGTACAGGAAGAAAATAAGCTTACTTACACCACCATGAAGGGGGCTCTCAAGCGCCTGCAGCTGACAGCACCCCTCCCTGACTTTCTAGCTCCACCCAGCACCCCCATCAGGCCCACCTAGAACTCAGCAAGGACACAGGCCCTCTTAGCCTCTGAAGCCGTCTCTGGGATCAGCCCCACCCTGAGACCAAATCCAGCTCAGAACCGAGTTAATTGTTCTCTCTGAGCCTTCCAGTTGCCAACGGGGACTGCACCACTTGGGCTACCACAGGCTGGCCTTGGGGACTAAGGGAGAGGAAATCCTTGCTAGAATGTGACCATCTCTCACACACAGTAGCTTCTCAATAGTTACCAATTTCCCCAGGAGGCAGAGCAACACAGCCAAAAACAAACACTTCTGCTCAATGGTCCGAGGAGCTTAGGTCAGTTACCAGCTGTTCTACCTTGGGCAAGTGATTTAACCTCACTGAACCCATTTCCTCATCCGTAAGATAGCGAGAACAACATTCCCCCTCCTGCAGCAGTTATGGGGAATAAAGGAGATTACTGGAAAACACCAGGTGGCAGTAGGAGCTAGAAGGCCATTACCTTCCCACCTCCTACTCCTGCCTCCACCCATTGCCCCCAACCCCCGCCCTGTTGGGGCGATTCAGCATCACATCAAATCCCTCAAAGGAAGCAAGAAGAGGCCAGCACCTCCCCTTGGTGCAGCCAAATCTCTTGGCTCCCTTTCCCGGGAGTAGAGACGAGAAAAGGGAAAGCACTGCATCAACAGGCAGAGAACCCCATCCTGGCAGAAACAGCCCCCCAGACTCCATAGGGGATCATGTACCCAAGACAAAAAGCAGCCCCAGAGAACGCTCTGCCTTCATTCGTGCTAAATCCCCATTTCCAACACCTGAAAGAAGGCCACCCTACTCTCAGACGGTGCAGAGGCCAGCAAGGAGACAGCGTGAGGAACACCACCGCCCTTACCTATTTCCTCCGGGGTCGGACTGACCCCCTCTGTGGGAACCCGTGGTTTGGGCGTTCTCTGTGTGAGAGTTACAAATGCTGAGCCCCACTGATCACTCACGGGGACTCCAGCAGGGAGTGTCCTGCAGGAGTCACCAAGCCACCCCACATAGGAGTGGGGGGACACGCACCAGAGAAGCCGACGGAGCACCCACACCGTAAGCCAGAAGCCCGGGGTCCTCCCGGCTTAAGAACATGCAAGGAAGGGACCAGGTGCTGTGAACAGCCCACAGGCACAAGGGCATGAGACAGCCCGCCCACTGACCCCAGCTGTGCCGCACCCTGGGGCGGGGGAGGCGGCCCCTACGCACCCACCTGGACCCTGGGGCCGGCCCAAGGTCACAGTGTGAGCACCACACAGAACTGAGCTGCACCCTGAGCCCAAATCTAGGCTTCTCCCAAGCACTGGCCAATGGTTCCTAAAACCACGGAGGGGAAGGAAGCCGGGCAGAAGAAGCCACTGTGTTCATAGCCTCTCAAAGGGTACGGTGGCCTCCATCCCCTGGCCCTGCCCCTCCTCCAAGGATAAGCTCATAACCACCTGCTCCAAAAAGGGCAGCTCCTTGAGGGCCAGGCAGCTCGAAACTCTTACTGCTGTCCGCCCTGGGCAACCCAAGACACCACCTGCCTGGTCCACCACCAGCCCATCCTGGGACCATTGATTTATTCACTCACCAGTCATTCCCAAGCCCCTCCTATGTGCCACCCGTGGCACCAGCGGGGGGGGGGGAGGGAGGGCGGGGGGGGCAGGCTCTTGGAGCCTCAGACCTGCGGGAGACAGACACTACTCAGGCACAGAAGAAAATCACCACAAACAGGCTGGGAAGGGAAAAATCAAGGAGAGAATTCTGTGAGGGAGAAGGCAGGCGAGCCTGAGCGAAACAAGGTAATGAACTGAAAGGTCATAGCTGGGCGGAAGGAGGAGGGGCATTCAGGCAGAAGGAAGGGCCAGATTCAAGGCCCCTAGGCAAGAATGAACTCTGGGCCTTGAGGAGCTGCCTGAAGGTCAGTGTGGCCGAGAGTGACAGGCAGAGCATATGAGAGAAAAGTCAGGGTTGTATATAGAGCATGGCAGAATTTGGATGTTGCCCCAAGTGCAGGAAAACACCACTGCAGGGTTCTGAGGGGGCAGTGGGCTAGGGCAGGAGGGGCAGAGGTGCCCATCTGCCAGAGAAGGCCCCATCTCATAAAGAGGATGAGTGTGCAGTGGTCTTTCTAGGAGTCCCTGGGCCCCTAGAGAAAACACCACCTCGTATTAATCGTCTGCTTCCTAGGCCGCCAGCCTGTCATTAAGGGGCTTGAGCCACAGATCTTAGAGAGGAGGCCCAGATCCTACCTTCAGGATGATTAGCCAGGAATGTACCCTTTGAGGATGTTAATAACAGAGCTACCAGTTATTGAACACTTAATATAACAGGCACTCTTCCAAATATGTTTTTCCCAATTTTTCCTCCCAAGGTATAATTTACATAAAGTATCTTCAGTATTTTTCATGTATGTATTAATTAATCCTCACAACCCTATTCGACAAGTACTTCTAATAGCCCCAGTTTACAGATGAGAATACTAAGGCACAGACAGGCTAGACAACTTGCCCAAGCTCCCACTGCTACTCCGTGCAGGGATGTGGGTAAGAACACAGCCAGCCTACCCCGTTGTAACATCAGAGCAGAATTACAACAGCAAGGGTAACACCACCACACCCACTAGGGCTGCCGTGGATACCATGTGCAATTACCACACACTGAGCACCTACATGTTTCTTACTTTCTTCCAAGGTCCGGAGCCCTTTGAAGGAGAATAATGAAAGCAAAGGAATCCTTCCCAGGAAGAATCCACTTAGGAGCACAAACCCACAAATACAATTTTGCACACAGTGGCAAGGGCTTCTGCAGTCTGTGAAACTATCCACAGGCTTCCGGTGAAACATCAGACATAACATACTCCAGACTCCATGCTACACGTTTCATACAGCTTATTCAGAATCCTGTAAGCAGGTGGTATTTCACTTCTTTTGGGGGATTGGGAAACTAGTTCAGAGAAGGTAAAGCATTTGCCCAAGGTCACACAGCTCTTCAACAGCAGCACTGTGGTCAGCTTGGCCCCAGTGTTCTTTCCACCCCAAAAGGCTGCCTTCTCAACTCAATTCGTCTGCAACCACCCACGCCAGAACACTATAAAAATAAAGGATGCGTAAAGTACAGAACCGATTTATATGTCTAAGCTTCCAGCAGCACTGGTGATAGAAACTTGGTAGTGACCATGTAAAAGGGGCTGCTGGTCACTCAGAATTAAAACCTGAAGGTGACATTTGCGTCTCACAAAGGTTAATTCACCTTCTACCAACTCTGTAAGACAGTGTCTTCTCAAAGCAGTCCACAGGCATCCGGGCACTCACGCAAATATCACCCTGCCTCTTTCCAAATGGCCATGCCTCCTACATTGGCCAATACCTGGCCTAGAGTAGAAAAAGCTACGGGCCAAATATCAATGTCAGTGTGTTTGTGCTTGCTAGCATACCTAGCCAAACGTCATGCAAAGTCAGCTCGGTGGTCAGCACATTTGCAAAGGAGACAGTCGGCACGGGGAGAATGACGAGGCCTACCTTTGACCGCAGAGCAACAAGCCCAACCAGGCAAGACACTAGAAACATCCAGACTTCCACAACTTGGCTTTCATGGCTGCAAAGAAGAACATAGGATCATGACTCCCTTCCCAGAATAAGATGGTGAGAAGGACAAGGGATCTTTGAGTGCAGTCTCCTCCATGTCAAAGCTGGGGAAACTGAGGCACAGAGAGATCAAGGGACCCACTACTATCAGAGTCAGTATCAGAACCAAGGTTTCCTGATTCTCAAGGTAGTGCTCCCTCTATACCACCAGCTGTCTCCTCCCTGATGGGGGCAGGGGGTATCACTCGCCCCCGTGTGTAACTAGCTCACAGTCCTGGGCTCATGCTGCAAGACCAAGCTAGAGATGCAGGAGTGACAGGGGGACTGGCTTTCTGGTCATTCCTGCAGAACTCTTTCGAAAGTTTTCAGGCTTGTTAGAACTCAAACACCAGTCCATTCCTTCGTCCACTCCACTAAGGTCTCCTGAGCCACAACGCCCAGCCAGGCAGGATTTTAGGCATTGGGATGCGGGCCGTGAGTGAGCAGGCAAAGCGTCTGCCTTCAAGGAGCTCTCATCCCCATGGAGACATGCAAAGCCAATGAACAGTATATTCAGGTTTCAGATCGGGAAGGTTTCGAAAACCTGGAATCAGCAGACTGAAGGAACAGCACGGGTGGTGCAGGAAAAGCTCTTCCAGACCAGTGGTCGGGGAGGGAAGGCTCTCTGAGGGGGAACATCGCAGCAGACCAGATGCTTTCCTCTGAGGGCGGAGCATTCCAGAAGCCATGGGATTCCAGGAGCAGCAAGGAGGGAGAGAGGAAATCCCGGCCCCACCACATCCTGGCACTCAGGCCTCCAGCGGCATCTCTCGGCCTATTGCTTCAACTACGAACAGAGGCCAAGAGGCCCGCCTGCAGGGATGCTGTGACAATTAGGCAATAATGTAAATAAAGCTTGGGTCACAGGAGGCAAAACAAGGGAGGAGACAGCATACTATGAACGTCTCCCAGGCACTCCTCAAAGGAAGTTGTCCCAGAGAACAGTCTGAACTCAGGGATGGATCTGCTATCTGAAGCCAGAGTGGCTGAGGTCACCTAGAAAGAACTAGGAGGGAACTGGCAGGGACCAGGCTCACAACTCTAGAGGTTTGGGCTCTAACTAGGGTTCAGAGCTTGAACCGTTGGGGCTAATGAATGGGCTCCCAACTGACCCCCACAGAGGGTCTCCAGAAATAATTCTAGAAAGAACTGACATCCCTCCAGAGATGCCTCCCAAACATCATGAGATGATGCTGGACACTCATGGTGATTCTCTCACCGTCCTCCATCTCGACCCGGTCTCCAAGCCCTGTCAGGCGATGACCAGACTCGGGAACCCAGAACGGCAACACTCACCATGTGTGGAGGCTCACAAGCATTCGACGGGGTGCCCATCCCATATAATGCCTGGTTCAGCACTCGGGTTTCCTGCCATCCTATGTCAGTGCATTTAACCCTCAGAATGGCTCTAAGAAGCCAGTTTAAGTGTCTTCATTTTACACGTGAGAAAGTGGGCCCCAGAGAGTCTGGGGGGAGAAAAAAAGAAAGAGAAAGGGAAGCCTAGCCAAGGAAGCACTGGAGCGGGGGCCAGACCCCAGGATGGTGGTTCTGGGTCGCACCCCCCCCCCCCAGCTCTCTGGCAGCACTTAGTACACCACTGTGTTATGGGTGTCAGTGCGCAGCACTCAGGGCACCAACTGTGGATTTCTGGCATCTTGAAAGAGTGGGGACACGGACGTCAACTCAGGAGTCCCCACCCTGCGAGGCACAGGGGAGGCCCTTCATGAACCACCAAGCAAGAAAGGGCCATCAGGGACTGACAGGGAGGACTGGAGGGCGTACTACTGAGGATGCCTTAGGTAGCAGATGAACTTTCCAACCTGCCGTTGGCAAGAGCAAGCAGGAACAGTCACATCACTCTGCTTAAGACCCTCTACCGGCTTCCCACCGCTCTTGAGAGAAAATCAAACTGAGGGCTGTCTCTCCAGCCTCCTTGGCTCGGGCCTCCCCTCTCCCCGCTACCCAGCCACGCTTCCAACATCATCGCCTGCCAGCAAAGCTCCACAGTCCCCTCACCCTGAAGGCCTCAGCTCTGCCGTCACCTGAGACCAATTTCTCTTAATAACACACCCTAAAACAGGCCCCTTTCCAGCACGTGGAGATTTGCAAGCCAAGTTCACGTGTCTGTTAATGTCGCCACTGTCCATCTTCCCTCTGGCTGGCAATTCCTCGGGGCAGGCTTTTGGCTCCTTGCTCACTGACTTACAAGCCAAGTTTAGCACGGGGAGGTGGGGGCTGTCAGCGTGTTCCCTGGCCTCCTCCCTGAGCCACAGGGCCAGCGCCATGAACAGCAAACAGTGCTCTGTGCCCCCTCCCCAATCCTTCTCCAAATCAGGCAGAACAGCCAATGGGAGGACCAGAGACCCCAAAACAAAGGAAAGAAACAAAAAGTGAGGTGGAGGGTTACAAATGTCATACAAAAGCATGGAGAGGGGCTGCCCCTCCGAGGAATGCACAGACAACCAACCTCAAAGTCCCATTTTTCCAGCTCTTAAAGTAGCAGATGCATTTTTCTATGATGACACGATGCCAGAGGCAGGATGAGGTGGACGTAAGGCAAACCCACCTTCCATCCAATATTTCCAAGAACCCGATCTCTCATCTGGAACACACACAGGCAACCCAGTGCTGCATCCAGAAGGCTCATTGAAATTTGCCGCCACCTCAGCAAACAGAGCCCCCATCCCCTGCCCCAGGAAGCACACGTAAACCCCCCACAAAGTACCAAGGGTCCAGATGCGGGTGTGGTGACATATCTCCTCCAAGATTCAAGTTATAAACTCTGGGTTAAGTCCCTACTTGCCAAAGATCCCAAATAATAAACTAGATTTACATTTCTGGAAAACCGTATGAGTAAAAACAAGGAAAACAGACTAAATCTCAGCCATCGGTGCAACTCCAGTATGTTCATATGGACGACCTTAGTGCCAGTGCACACACAGGGCCAGCTACTTCCTCTAGCACAAAGTGGCTGAGGGAGACCCACAGGCCAGCCGTCAACGCAGCCTGGGGTCAGTGGTGATGGAGGGACTTCATCCCGGGAAACAGGAAACCCCCTTGGAAGCACAGTGCTGAATAGCTGCTGGGGTGCATGGAGATGCCTGCACCCCAATAAAGCGCCCACAGCAAGGGGCCTATGAAGCCTGGTATTTGTGTCCGCGATCTCAAGGTCACTGTTCTTTGCAAAGCAAACGTACACTCTTTGGAATGGACACGCCTCAGGGCCAGAGTGAAGTCTCGTCCCTCTACATGAGGTGTGAGCCACACAAACAGAGAGCACTGCAGATGCAGAAAGACAAGCCATGAGGTCACGGGGACTCGGAGAAGGCGCCTTCTGTCTCTTCTCAATCCTTCTGGTTACTTCCAGGAAAAATATCTGAGTTTAGCACTAGGATATTCCCAACACTCTCCTTCTGCTGCTCACTCACTCAGCTCTCTTTTTAACAACGGGAGGGGGTCTCAGACAGAAGCTGGGACAGGCAATGACATGCAGGCCAACTTAACATTGGTTCCTTTCTGCTGTCTTTATTTTCAGTTAATTGCTATTTAAGTCAACTAATAGTGACTCCCCAATTACTATAATCATGGTTATTCTATGGTATCATTATTGGTATTATTTTTTTCAATTTTTACATTTATTTATTTTTGAGAGACAGAGAGAGACAGAGCACAAGTGGGGGAGGGGCAGAGAGAGAGGGAGACACAGACTCCGAAGCAGGCTCCAGGCTCTGAGCTGTCAGCACAGAGCCTGATGAGGGGCTCAAACCTGCAAGAACTGAGAGATCATGACCTGAGCCGAAGTCAGACACTTAACTGACTGAGCCACCCAGGCGCCCCAGAAATTTCCCTTTTTAGATAAAGGCACTCAGCTTTTCCTAAGTGCACCCAATTAAAAAAAAATTACAGGGTAACTACTAGTATAGTGGTAAATAAATAACTGAAATTTGAAAGCCAGAGACTTTGCTGTTCTCCCAGCCCATGTGCCCCACATGTATAGATCTATAAATATCCGCCCAGCTGAACTCAAGCCTGAGAAGTGCCATAATGAACTGCACATTTCCACTGAACAGAGTGACCCTGGTCATTCCCACCAACCAACCTTAGAGAGTTTGCTCATTTCCTTCTTCATCCCTGACTTGGCAGTGCTGGACGTCTCCCAGACCCCGCTCTTCCTTCCTTCCTTAGCAATGAAAACCCTAATGGGGGCAGGAGGGTGGGCATCGCCTCCCTAAAAAATGAAAACCCTAATGGGGGCAGGAGGGTGGGCATCGCCTCCCTAAGCAATGAAAACCCTAATGGGAGGGGTGGGGAGCACTGTCTCCATAGCAGCAGAGGAGGCCATGGGCCTGATGTTGGCCATGCCAATGGGATACTGTGTGCACTTCCAGGAAGGGTCCTCACAGCTAGGAGCGGGCATCACCTTTTTCGTACCATGGACCCGTTCTGCAGTCTGGTGAAGCCCATGGACCTCTTCTCAGAAAAAGATTTTAAAACACATAAAATAAAACACACAAGACTTCAAAGGAACAGATTATACTGAAATAGGATTATCAAAATGTAAAAAATAAAAGTGATATAATAAATACATAGAATTCTTTATCATCACATTAAAAAAACCACCCAATTTTCCAGCAGAAACAATATTCTGAGATTTTTTTTTTCCACCTTGCAGCTCTCACAGGGCCTATGACTTCTATCGGCGATAAAGTCACCCATTCTGCTAACATGACTATGGTTTCTATGGTTTGCTGGTACTTTCATAATGGAAGGAAATGTAAATTTCAGTCAGTGGCTAGAGGAAAAAGTTGAATCCTACCTATGGAAATGGAGGAATTCTCTCCTTTGCTCCCTCTTCCTTTCTGCTACCTGGGAGGAGACTGGGATGGCTGGGGCTAAAATAGCCATTTTGGACTATGAGACAAGATGGAGCGAGTTCCGGTCTCTGACGAACATGGAGCCACATACCAGCCCCAGCCTGCCTACTTCTGGAAAGACAGATGAATTTCTACCTCCTTAAGCTACGGTTGGCTTACTCTTTACTGTATAAAGCCACACAAACCCAATCTTGTTGTATCTCTAATACTTTCTTCCCAGGGCTAAAGTTCGAAACTGTTTGAACCTGATCTTTGACAACCTTCATACTTAACAGACATGCTCTTTCCTATTTACAGATATGACTCCTCCAGAGCTACCCAATTAGCACAGTTCCTCTGTGGTTGACAATCGCACGGGGGGCAAATCCCCAAACCCCTCAAAACTCAGTGCCGCTCCAGCTCTGAAGCATGTCCTTTAGAGTGAGCACACGCCCAAACATCACATCATTAACCACAGCTCAGGAAGCTTAGAACTGCACAGCACATTCAGACCACGGACACACACACCTGACTTCACCCCACATTTCACAAAGTCCACACTCACACAGGAGCAAGCACAACCGTACCCCACTGATGTGCAGGTCCGAGAGTCACCCGGCATTGGCGGAGGAGACTCAGCAACTTACTAATTGTCATCAACTCTGGCACCGAGGAGGAAGGTAGCATGCTGCTCAGGAGGTCTCCCTGGCCAGGAGGACCAGCTTCCACACTGGGAAAAAGCAAACAGAAGGAAGTTACACTCGGCCACTCAAAATATACAACCTCACCCTTCCAAGAACTAGCAGGTACTCAGTGTTTTCAGGTGCAACCACCAGAAGGCACAGGAGGCAGCCCTTCAAAACCGCAGTCAGCCCTCTTCATTCGCGGACTCCCTATTTGCAAATCTGCTTACTCGCTGACACTGATTTGTGTCCCCAAAATCAATAGTCAGTATTCTTCTAAAACAAACAGCAGGGGCACCTGGGTGGCTCAGTCGGTTTTATGTCCAACTTCAGTTCAGGTCATGATCTCATAGTTTGTGGGTTTAAGACCTGTGTCGGGCTCTGTGCTGATAGCTCAGAGCCTGGAGCCTGCTTCGGATTCTGTGTCCCCCGCTCTCTCTCTCTGCCCTCCCATACTCATGCTCTGTCTCTCTCTTTCTCTCAAAAACAAATAAAACATTAATTTTTTTTTAATAAACAGCAAAAAGGACTCTGCACCCTATATGGACCTGGTGACACCCATCCTGACAATGTACTAACTGTACAGGAACCGACAGGTGGTGTCACTGTCACAGAGCAGAGCTCCGTTGACTTAGGGGGAGACAGTAAAACCAAGCATGGTTTGAGGTGATCAGTGACTCCCACCCTGGGGCTGAGGTTGAAAATGCAGATGTGATCTACCTCTACTCTCTCAAGTTTGCACTAAATTAAAACCGTGAAGAGAGAAAAAGAAACAACTCTAAGAACCACAAGGATCGTGGTGGCATTAGGGAGACCTTAGTGTCCATCCGAGTTCTGCTACCAAACATCCAATGACTTTGAGCAACTCCGTTTCCCTTTGAGATACTTTTATTTGAACATCAGAAAACTGACACGGTGCTTACTACTGTATTCCGGTCGAAGCACTTCTCAAACACGTGAGAGCTAAGTGGCTCAAGTATTACATAATATTAAACTTGTGTAATATTGTGATCAAATGTTAAAATCCAGTAGATGATGTTAGAAGAGGTACCCAGATATGGCCCCTAAATCATAAAAAGTAAAGGAGGTACACAAATGAAGTTTGGTAAAACACTGTTCCTCACACTCTGACGCCCTTGGCAACTTCCCATTCTCAACCTGAACAGTAATGTGAAATAAGGCCTTGACCTTGAATCCTGGCAGGTGCACTCCTACCTTCAAAAAAGAATAAAAGGCACAGCTGCGAACAGGACAACTCAATCCCAAAGGCAATTTGGTTTCTGAATACTAACCTGTACCCGAGCCCAGGCTCCAGGAGAACGTGGTCCTCCAATCCTGTCCTGTTCTCCAGGCTTCCGAGGGGGTCATCTGTGCACAGAGAGCAGTGGCAGAAAGAAAGTCAGCAGCCTGTTTTCATTTCATTTTCTCCACGCGGCAAGGACACGTTGCGGACACTGGCTCCTCTCTACATCAGTCGACTTGCAAATGTTTCCTGGCCTGCACGCCGGATTTTAATCTGCTACTTCTTTCGTTCTTTTGGCCAGAATCTCAGATTTGGCACCAGTCACTGATACGAGGCCCCGACCTCCCACTTAACCTTTTTGACCTTGAGCCGTCTGGAATTATGCGTGAAGTCCATATTCAGACCCAGCCTCATGATCAGGCAATAATAATCAGCTTTCCGTTCGACAAAACTGCTCTCACTGTAGTGGCTTATGACAGACACAAAGGGGCAGCACAGTCCCATCACTGACAGTGTCTGCATCAAAATCCAGGCCCTGCTGCCTTCTAAAAAGCCACGTCCCTACACAGAGTGGTGTGGGGGAAAGGCATTCAGAACAAGCGAGGCCACAAATAATCTCCAGAGGCACTAAAGACTTTCGTAAATGTATTTGCTGCTGTTCAAGTCTCTTTTCCGAAAAAAAGTGCAAATCCAGGGCCCCTTGGGCTGGATGGTGACATTAAGGTCGGAGTCAACCGTGGTTGACACTTGCTCAGTGGAGAAGTTTCTGGCTTGTCGACCCCCACGGTAGAACCAGGCGTGGATGTGGGGACGGGGCAGAGGCGGAAGGGAGCACATCTCATTGCCCTAAGCTACGCAGCCTCCTCCCTGTCTTTCCTCCTATTTTGGCCAGAGTTTCATCCTGCTGGATATTTCCCCAGTTCTTATAGGGGTTGCACTTGGGTAATCCTAATGAGAAAACGTTTTGTCACCTTTTCTTCTACCCTGCCATCCCCATCAAGCTATTCCACTCGCTCCTGCTTCTTAAAAGAAGGTTGAAGGGGAAATGTCACCCTACAGCCCAGCCTGCCTACCACAGGTTCCCACCACCATCGCCACGGCCATCATCATCCCCCACCCCCCACCTTCATCTTTTCTGCTTCCTTTGTGACAGTGCCTCTGGACCGCAGCTCAGAGGCCTCCGTCCCCCTTGACAAATCCAACAGGGTTTTGACCCCAGCCCCCAGCTGTGTAAAGAGGACAAGTCCCAAGCATGCAGCTCTGGCTGAGACCTCAATCCAGAACCCTTGTCCCACGGTGCTAGCTGCCTGCCTGAAAGCTCTACCGGCCCACCCTGCAGGGCCTACCAACGGATTGTGATGTCAAAACTGCTCCCTTGTGTCACCCTCTCCACTGGGCCATCTCCCATTAGAGTGAGGCACCCTCCTCCCTCCATCATGGAGCTTGGGGAGCCCCAGACCTGCCAGTTCCACCTCATTATCACCCACTCCTTGTCCACAGTCATCTCCACTGCCATCCTAGTGCTGAGGCTCAATACCTTCCAGGGGTCTCCTGCAGGAGCCCCCACGGTTCTGCCTCACCCCTGCTAGTCCAACCCACTCAAAGCTATCAGATTCCCCCCCCCTCACTGAACCAAAAATGGGGACTCCAACATACGCAGCGGAAATGCATGGCTGGAGTAAAGGCCCACATCACCCTCCAGCATTCCAGACACCATGCCTACTCAGCCCAGCGATTTCCCACCACAGAACAGGAGCATGAGCATAGCCACTCAGGCTGCCTCACTCGCCCTCAAGGTGCCCTTGGAGGCGCACGCTACTATTATCTTAATTTTATAGATAAGGAGATGGCCCTGGAGGAGTTCAATGGCCTATACAAGATCACAAGCTGATGTGTGAGTGTCTGAACCTCACTCTGTCCAGAGCCAGAGCTAAGCCCTTTCCCCCTTTGAGATCTCTCACACAGCTGATGTGGGCTACATGCCTCTCTCTCTATGCATCCTTGAACTCCCTGCCCTATTCCTCTGTCTATATCGTGTCCCCACCTGGATATCATTTTTCCAACTGCCAGGTGTCCACTCCCGTTGGCATGCCCCACCCCCACATACTTGGTCCACCCACTCAGCACAGGCTCCCTGAGTCCATACTGTGGGCCTGGCTCTGGTCAGGGTCAGTGTCACACTGGAACCAGGGTAGACACGGCCCGGCCCTCAAGGACCTCAAAGACTAGCAGGGGGATGGGGATCGCCATGTAATTACACAAATACATAGTTCCAAGCTGAGATCAGGGCATGGGGACACACGAGGTTTATGGCAGTGTGAACAGGAGGCCCAGCTTGCCTGGGGAGGGGGTGGAAGAGCCCTCTGTACGTGACACTCGGGCTGCCACCTGAAGGATGCACACAGGCTGCAGGAGGTGGGAGAAGAGAGATGGCTGTGGGCTCAGTTCAAGGAAGGAGAAGCTGGCTGGTGTGGCTGGGGCGTCAGGAGGGGATCAGGCTGTGGGGCAAGCTGGGGCCTCGGCGGCCACAGTGAGGGTTCTTGATTTTATCCTCAGTGCACTAGAAGGGTTTGGAGCAGGGGAATGATGCAATCTGATTTATGTTCTAAGACATCACTCCAGTTGCTATAAGAAGAATGCCAGGGTGGGGGCCCGGATAGAAGCAGGGAGAGCTGTTGATGTCCCTTGTCCCCTCCTTGCATGCAAAACTCTGGGGGTGGGGAGGGCTCACCTCCGGATCCCCCCAGAGCCCAGCACAGTGCTGGTACAGAGCGGGACACCCACTGTTGCATAAAGAAAATCATGACCCCTGAGTGGCACACGACCCTCACGAGTGGTGTGGGGACCACACACAGTGCAGGTCCGGGGGCACCACAGAGTCCTGACATTCCCAACACTAACACTACCCTCTGGAAGCCAATTTCCCAGATCCACCATCTCAGATCAAAGCGGCGCTACAACAGAGCCTCGACCTCAACAAGCAACCCCGAAGACCCAATGCAGGACAAGAAGTTGAAGAAGTTTACTTCGAGGGTAAATGAAGGTTTGAGGACCCAAGGTTTCCAATGAAAAAACAAGCCCTCAGAAACAGACCCTGGGGAAGGGGGCGGGGGTGGGGGGGGAGGCGTACCTGGGTGGCTCAGTCAGTTAAGCGTCTGACTCTTGATTTCGGTTCAGATCATGATCTCACAGTTCATGAGTTCAAGCCCCATGTCGGGCTCTGCACTGACAATACAGAGCCTGCTTGGGATTCTCTCTCTCTCTGCCTCTCCCCAGCTGTGTGCCCCCCCCTCATAAATAAATAAACTTAGGAAGGAAGGAAGGAAGGAAGGAAGGAAGGAAGGAAGGAAGGAAGGAAGGAAGGAAGGAAGGAAGGAAGGAAGAAACTGACTCTGAAGTTGCTAAGACCCAACACTAACCCCAGGACCCTCAATGAAAGCAGCAGTAACATTTTCATGTGTGCAATGGGTAGAAATGGGTGTTTCGTTCACCTCTGTTTAGTATTCTCAGTTGAAAGGACTCTGGGACTTCTCCCTTGCAGCTTCAAAGAAATGGTAAATGTGCTTTACTGTGTTGCAGGTAAGAGACACGCTCAGAGCAATGACTGCATCTAATTCCACATCCTAGTCCCATGTGACCTGGCTGGTGTCTTCCTTCTCTGAGCCTCTAACCCCAGCTCCAAAGCACAGCCCCCTAAGCCACAGAGTCTCCTCGTCCAAGAATCAGAAGGACAATACTTCTCTGTCCAGAGTCCCCTTCTCTGCCACCTTCTCCCTCTCCAGATTTAGCCACCCAAAACACTCCTCCTCCTCCTCCACGTGCCTCCCTCCGTCTTCCTCTGAATGCCCCCAAGGGCAGTGACACTGCAAACACCAACACTTTCAAAGATGACGGAAAGGTCTCCCAAGGGTAGAACCATCTGCGTCCAAAGCTGTCATTATAGACACAAAATGGCTCCCCAGCCAGAATGAGAGTATGTTAACCTTGCTCAAGTAGAAGGGTGGCAAGCGGGAGGGAGAACAGTCAGAAGTGAGCAGAAGCAAAAGAGTCTGGGGCAGAAATGCTGACAGCATGCACTCAGAGCAGGCCAGGGAAAGGCCTCCCTGACAGGTGAGTCCCGGCACCACGGGCCCGCACACCTCCCAGGGAAACGGGGGTCAGGCCAAGAGGGACTCGATGCCACCTGGCCTTCCAATCGGGCAGCAGATCAACTCTGCCCGATTCTGACTCTCAGATCTTCTGCAGCCCGGAGCATAATCTGTCTTCCTATGCAACTTCTACCCAGGGCGCGTCTGCCCCTGAGGCTGTCACAGGCTCCCGGGACTCCTGGCAGCTTTGTCACCTCAGTAAACTAAAAAGTTGGCAGACAGTTCACACACGCATGTCTGATGAGGATAATGGAGATAAGCTGGAGCTCGGGGTCCCCCGATAGTGACAAGATGAAGCCTCCAGGTCTGGAAAGTGGACAGGCAGAGGTGGGACAGGGGGAAAGCTGCCAGTGGGGAGGCCTTCCCACGAGGATGCCAGAGGCCGGCCAGAGGCTGCATTCCCTGGACACACTGAAACCCACAGAGGGAGAAGGAGCGGTGGGTTTTGCAAAACCCACCCCAGCACGGAGGACAGCACACGGCAGTGCCCCAGGAGCAGCCAGCCCCCAGCCCCCAGCCCAGAGAGGAAGGGGCTGCCGTAAACAAGACAGCGTGCCCAGATCGGGCACCTGACAGCCCAGCAGAAAGGCCCGCCCGGTGGGGAGGGCGACAAGGTGAGTGGGGTGCTGGGTCACCAGCTGGAAGCCACGTGGTCCCAGATGGGCGTCAGGCCCCTCTGCTCTCTGCAAGCCCCCGTGTGCACCGTGTTCAGGGGACAACAGCGAAGTACCCAACCCCCCCCCCCTCCCCCGCTGGCCGCTGGGACCACAGATGGTCACCTGAGGGAAAGGAGATGCCGGGCCCACCAGCTGGCCCCTCTCAGGGGTTTCAGCGGAGGCCCAGCGAAAAGCACCGGCTGGTAAGAAGGCCGCGTGGCTGGGGCCAAAAGGGGAGAGGGCATGAGAGAGCAAAAACGGTCCAAGGAGAGCGGAGACAGGGCAGACCCCATGAGGAAGTGTGGGGCACGGGATGGCGGAGACTCAGGTACTGTCCGTTCTGACCGCCATCTCCCGATCCTCGGACACCCCAGCACGATGTGCCCGTGGACGGCAGGCTTTCTCGGGGCCTTGGCAGGTGCCTGGCGCCTCTCCCCACATTAACCTGAGAGTCTTTGCCACACATCTGAGAGGAAGGTGAGAGAAAACACCCACCCCTTCCTCACGGGCTGTGGGCGACAGGAGACGTGTTCATCCACACCGAGCTGACACTGGAGCTGACCTCAACTCTTCGGCAGTTTCGACTTGAACGTCTTAACGTTTCAGATCTTGAACATTTTTTTTTTAAGTTTTTAATTTTAATTCCGGTACAGTTAACATAGTGTTTCATTAGTTTCAGGCGTACAATATAGTGACTCAGCAGTTCCACACATGACCCAGTGGGATCTTGAACATCTTAAATGACATTTAAGAGTTTCTCAGCAGTGTGAAGACAAACTTACGAATTAATATTGGGTGGATAAAAAGCAAAATATTAATCCTACATTGAGTTTCATTATGACCTCTTAAAGACAAGTATGTGTAGAACGAAGCCTCTAAGGAAATGGTGTCTAACACCATCCGCTCCACAGTTAAGGCCTACTGTACGCCTGGAAGGTACCAAGCAGCCGAGGACATTGGGAGAGCAGGCCGATCTAGCCTGCAAGCCTGTGCTGCTCTCAGAGGCCTGTTTCAGAGATTTTCCTTTCAGCCCTCTCTACCTTTTGGTCAAACATCTGGCTCTGAGCAAGGATGGGAAATAATCCTAACAGAATTTTGCAAAATCCATCATTTAATCGTGCAGGTCATACCCACAGCGAGACCCTCAGCAGACTGGATGAAGCGCAGCAACAGAACCAATCCTGGGCCGGGCTCAGGGGTGAACTTGGCTGTGCCTCTAGAATCAGTACAGAGCTGCCCTTCTGGGGCTCCAATCCAGCAGCTGGTGACCAAGGGGACTCCCAGACACCCAGAGGATAAGGTAACGATATGACAGCTCTTATGAGCCTGCTTAATGTTTAAGCCGACCCCCTTTCTTGGAAGGGACCCAGACACGAACTAGTCTGATTCTGCCCTTTTACTAATGAGGGTTTGAGAACCAGCGATGTGAAGGGACACCAGCCCCGGGTCACGTGGCTGCCGTCATTTCAGAGCCTGGGCCACTCTGTCCTCCCCCTGCTTCAGGACTTTGTACATGCTGTTCCCTTGCCTGTGTTTTTCGTTTCTTTTCTTTTTCTTGAATGTAGAAATAGAAAAACTTCATTTCTACTTTCAATTTCTATTAAAAAATACTTTTTCCTGGGGCGCCTGGGTGGCGCAGTCGGTTGAGCTTCCGACTTCAGCCAGGTCACGATCTCGCGGTCCGGGAGTTCGAGCCCCGCATCAGGCTCTGGGCTGTTGGCTCGGAGCCTGGAGCCTGTTTCCGATTCTGTGTCTCCCTCTCTCTCTGCCCCTCCCCCGTTCATGCTCTGTCTCTCTCTGTCCCAAAAATAAAAAAACGTTGAAAAAAAAAATACTTTTTCCTTAATTTTTTTACTATATTTTTTGCTTTTATGTAAATTTTTTCAAATTCCATTTTACTGCCATCATTTTCTTTTAGTCTACTACAGTGTATACACTTTTTCAAATTTTTAACGATTTCTTTGTTTTATTTTTTTAAATCTTTTTTCTCTTTTTCATTTCTTTTCTTTTTTCTTGAGTACAGAAAAATAAGAAATTCATATTTATTTTTCATTTTTATTAAAAATATATTTTTTAATTTTTTTCTACTATATTCTTTACTTTTGTGTATATTTTTTCAAATTCTATTTTAACCCCATCATATCATTTTAGTCTACTTCAGTGTATTCATTTTTTCAAATTCTCAAATGATTTCCTTTTTTTTCTCCCCCTTTTTTTTCTCTAATCTGTCAAACCACTTTCAACACCCAGACCAAAACACACCTATGATCTAACATCATCTATTCGATTTGTGTGTGTGTGTCTTTAATTTTTAATTTTAATATTTTTTTAATTTTAATGTTTTTAATTTCAATTTTTCTACCTCATTAATTCCTTTTCTCCCTTCAAAATGGCAGAATGAAGCAATTCACCCCAAAAGAAAGAGCACAAAGAAACAACAGCCAGGGATTTAACCAACACAGATACAAGCAAGATGTCTGAAACAGAATTTACAATCATGATAATAAGAATACTAGCTGGACTCGAAAATAGATTAGAATCCCTTTCTGCAGAGATAAAAGAAGTAAAAAATAGCCAGAATGAAATTAAAAATGCTTTAACTGAGCTGCAATCACGGATGGATGCCACGGTGGCAAGGACGGATGAGTCAGAACAGAGAATCAGCGATATAGAGGACAAACTTAGAGAATAATGAAGCAGAAAAAAAGAGGGAGATTAATGCAAAAGAGCACGATTTAAGAATCAGAGAAATCAGTGACTCATTAAAAAGGAACGACATGAGAATCATAGGGGTCCCAGAAGAGGAAGAGAGAGAAATAGGGGTAGAAGGGTTATTGAGCAAATCATGCAGAAAACTTTCTTACCTGGGGAAAGACATGGACACCAAAATCCAGGAAGCACAGAGGACCCCCATTAGATTCAACAAAAACCGACCATCAACAAGGCATATCATAGTCAAATGCACAAAATACTCAGGCAAGGAGAGAATCATGAAAGCAGCAAGGGAAAAAAAGTCCCTAACATACAAGGGAAGACAGATCAGGTTTGCAGCAGACCTATCCACAGAACTTGGCAGGCCAGAAAGGAGTGGCAGGATATATTCAGTGTGCTGAATCAGAAAAATATGCCATCACAAATTCTTTATCCAGCAAGGCTGTCATTCAAAATACAAGGAGAGATAAAAAGTTTCCCAGACAAACAAATATTAAAGGAATTTGTGACCACTAAACCAGCCCTGCAAGAAATTTTAAGGGGGACTCTCTGAGGGTAAAAAAGATGAAAAAATATATATATAAACAAATAAATACCAAAAGCAACAAAGATCAGAAAGGACCAAAGAACACCACCAGAAACTCCAACTCTACAAGCATCATAATGGCAATAAATTCATATCTTTCAGTACTCACTCTAAACATCAATGGACTAAATGCTCCAATCAAAAGACATAAGGTAACAGAATGGATAAGAAAACAAGATCCATCTATATGCTGTTTACAAGAGAACTACTTTAGACCTAAAGATACCTTCAGATTGAAAATAAGGGGATGGAGAACCATCTTTCATGCTAATGGTCAACAAAAGAAAGCTGGAGTAGCCATACTTATATCAGGCTATGTAGACTTTAAAATAAAGACTGTGGGGCGCCTGGGTGGCTCAGTCGGTTGAGCGTCTGACTTCAGCTCAGGTCATGATCTCACGGTCTGTGAGTTCGAGCCCCGCATCGGGCTCTGTGCTGACAGCTCAGAGCCTGGAGCCTGTTTCGGATTCTGTGTCTCCCTCTCTCTGACCCTCCCCTGTTCATGCTCTGTCTCTATCTCAAAAATAAATAAACGTTAAAAAAAATTTTTTTTAAATAAAGATTGTGTCAAGAGATGCAGAAGGGCATTATAGCACAATCAAGGGGTCTATCCACCAAGAAGACCTAACAATTGTAAACATTTATGCACCAAATGTGGCAGCACCCAAATATATAAATCAATTAATCACAAACATAAAGAAACTGATCGATAGTAATACCATAATAGTAGGAGACTTCAATACCCCACTCACAGCAATGGACAGATCATCCAATCAAAAAATCAACAAGGAAACAATGGCTTTGAATGACACCCTGGACCAGATGGACTTAACAGATAGATTCAGAACATTTCATCCTAAAGCAGCAGAATATACATTCTTTTCCAGTGCACATGGAACATTCTCCAGAATAGATCATATACTGGGACACAAATCAGCCCTAAGTAAGTATAAAAAGATCGAGATCATACTGTGCATATTTTCAGACCACAATGCTATGAAACTCAAAATCAACAACAACAAAAAAAAAAAATTTTGGAAAGGTAACAAATACTTGGAGACTGAAGAACATCCTACTAAAGAATGAATGGGCTAATGAAGCACTTAAGGAGGAAATTAAAAAGTATATGGAAGTCAATGAAAATGATAGCACCATAACCCAAAATCTCTGGGACGCAGCAAAGATGGCCATAAGAGGAAAGTATATAGCAATCCAGGCCTTCCTAAAGAAGGAAGAAAGATCTCAGATACACAACCTAACCTTAGGCCTTAAGGAGCTGGAAAAAGAACAGCAAATAAAACCCACAACAAGCAAAAGACAGGAAATAATAAAGATTACAGCAGAAAATAATGCTATCGAAACCAAAAAAACAGTAGAACAGATCAATGAAACCAGAAGCCGGTTCTTTGAAAGAATTAGCAAAATTGACAAACCACTAGCCAGTTTGATCAAGAAGAAAAAGGAAAGACCCAAATAAGTAAAATCAACACAACAGAAATAAAAACAATAATAGGAGAATATTATGAGCAATTATATGCCAATAAAATGGGCAATCTGGAAGAAATGGACAAATTCCTAGAAACAAATACACTACCAAAACTGAAACAGGAAGAAATAGAAAATTTGAACCAACCCATAACCAGTAAGGAAATCGAATTAGTAATCAAAAATCTCCCCCAAAACAAGAGTCCAGGGCCAAATGGCTTTCCAGGGGAATTCTACCAAACATTTAAGGAAGAGTTAACACCTATTCTCTTGAAGGTGTTCCAAAAAATAGAAATGGAAGGAAAACTTCCAAACTCTTTCTATGAAGCCAGCATTACCTTGATTCCAAAACCAGACAGAGACCCCACCAAAAAGGAGAACTATAGACCAATTTCCCTGATGAACATGGACTCAAAAATCTTCAACAAGATATTAGCCAACTGGATCCAACAATACATTGAAAAAATTATTCACCACGACCAAGTGGGATTTATACCTGGGAGGCAGGACTGGTTCAATATCTGCAAAACAATCGTTGTGATTCATCACATCAATAAAAGAAAGGACGAGAACCATATGATCCTCTCAATAGATGCAGAGAAAGCATTTGACAAAACACAGCATCCTTTCTTGATAAAAACCTTCAAGAAAGCAGGGATAGAAGGAGCATACCTCGAGATCATAAAAGCTATATATGAATGACCCAACACTAATATCATCCTCAATGGGGAAAAACTGACAGCTTTCCCCCTAAGGTCAGGAACAAGAAAGGGATGTCCACTCTTGCCACTGTTATTCAACCTAGTATTGGAAGTGTTAGCCTCTGCAATCAGACAACACAAAGAAATAAAAGGCATCCAAATTGGCCAGGAGGAGGTCAAACTTTCATTCTTCACAGATGACATGATACTCTATATGGAAAACCCAACATATTTCACCAAAAAACTGCTAAAATTGATTCATGAATTCAGCAAAGTTGCACTATATAAAATCAACGCACAAAAATTGGTTGGATTCCTATACACCAACAATAAAGTGAAAGAAAGAGAAATCAAGGAATTGATCCCATTTACAGTTGCAAAAAAAACCCATAAAATACCCAGGAATAAATCTAACCAAAGAGGTGAAAAATCTATACACTGAAAACTATAGAAATCTTATGAAAGAAATTGAAGAAGACACCAAAAAAATGGAAAAAGATTCCATGCTCCTGGAGAGGAAGAACAAATATTGTTAAAATGTCAATACTACCCAAAGCAATCTACATAGTCAATGCAATCCCAATCAAAGTAACACCAGCATTCTTCACAGAGCTAGAACAAATAATCCTACGATGTGTATGGAACCAGAAAAGACCCTGAATCGCCAAAGCGATCTTGACAAAAAAAAACCAAAGCTGGAAGCATCACAATCTCAGACTTCAAGCTATACTACAAAGCTGTAATCATCAAGACAGTAAGGTACTGGCACAAGAACAGACACTCAGGTCAATGGAACAGAACAGACAACCCAGAAATGGACCCACAAAGTATGGCCAACTAACCTTTGACAAAGCAGGAAAGAATATCCAATGGAATAAAGACAGTCTCTTCAGCAAGTGGTGCTGGGAAAACTGGACAGCGACATGCAGAAGAATGAACCTGGACCACTTTCTTACACCATACACAAAAATAAACTCAAAGTGGATGAAAGACCTCAATGGAAGACAGGAAGCCATCAAAATCCTCAAGGAGAAAGCAGGCAAAAACCTCTTGGATCTTGGCCACAGCAACTTCTTACTCAACACATCTCTGGAGGCAAGGGAAACAAAAGCAAAAATGAACTACGGGACCTCATCAAAATAAAAAGCTTCTGCACAGCGAAGGAAACAATCAGCAAAACGAAAAGGCAACCGACAGAATGTGAGAACATATTTGCAGATGACATATCAGATAAAGGGTTAGTATCCAAAATCTATAAAGAACTTATTAAACTCAACACCCAAAAAACAAATAATCCAGTGAAGAAATGGACACAAGACATGAATAGACACTTCTCTAAAGAAATCCATATGGCCAACCGACACATGAAAAAATGCTCAACATCACTCATCATCAGGGAAATACAAATCAAAGCCACAATGAGATACCACCTTATACCTGTCAGAATGGCTAACATTAGCAACCCGGGCAACAACAGATGTTGGTGAGGATGCAGAGAAAGAGGATCTCTTTTGCATCATTGGTGGGAATGCAAGCTGGTGCAGCCACTCTGGAAAACAGTATGGAGGTTCCTCAAAAAACTAAAAATAGAACTACCTTACGACCCAGCAATTGCACTACTAGGCATTTATATAAGGGATACAGGTGTGCTGTTTCGAAGGGACACATGCACCCCCATGTTTATAGCAGCACATCAACAATAGCCAAAGTATGGAAAGAGCCCAAATGTCCATCGATGGATGAACGGATAAAGAAGATGTGGTGTATATATATATACAATGGAGTATTACCCGGCAATCAAAAAGAATGAAATCTTGCCATTTGCAACTATGTGGATGGAACTGGAGGGTATTATGCTAAGTGAAATTAGAGAAAGACAAAAATCATATGATTTCACTCATATGAGGGCTTAAAGAGACAAAACAGATGAACATAAGGGAAGGGAAACAAAAATAATGTAAAAACAGGGAGGGGGACAAAACAGAAGAGACTCATAAATAGGGAGAACAAACTGAGGGTTCCTGGAGGGGTTGTGGGAGGGGGGATGGGCTAAATGGGTAAGGGGCATTAAGGAATCTACTCCTGAAATCAGTGTTTCACTATATGCTAACTAATTTGGATGTAAATTTTAAAAAATAAAAAATAAAATCAAAATAAAATAAAAACTTTAAAAATAAATAAATAAAACAATGTTTGTGAAAAGTTTTAAGTCTTAAGAACAGACTAATGAAATCATTCTAAACAAAACAAAACAAAACACAAAACACGGAAAGAGAATATGAAGAATTTTAATTCATAAAGACGAGCTGATATTATTCTCATTTCTAAAAGGAGATACCCTATTTGATGAGTGCTTACTTATAAACCAAATACTCTCTAAACTATCTCGTTTAATTCTCAAAACAACCCTATATTATTATCCCCATTTTTCAGTTGGGGAAACAAAGGCTTAGAGACATTAACTAGCTTGTTCGAGGCCACACAGCTAGTAAGTTTTGGACTTTGGTTTGAACCCAAGACTGCCTTTCAACTCCGTTTTTTCTAGCCATGACTTCTACTGCCTATAAAGGGAATAAAAATGAGATGCAGTAAGCTGTATGTGTTTCAGGGATTTTCTTCTTGTACTTTGCATTTTCTACACGGAGCAACTATGCCATTAATAACCAGGAAAAAAATAACAGTTATTGTTTTTATAAAATGAAACAATAGAAACGGTTCTTTCTTGCCGGAATCCAAAGGAGAAAGGAAATATCCATTTTCATTTATCATGTTTCCCAGAGGGATGTCTATTCAGGGTGAGATGATGCTTCCTTGTGAGGGTCTCCTTTATATGCTGTAGGATTTTAGCACCATCACCCCTGTCCACCCAATGTCCCACAGCAGATATTGCCAGTGCCTTGCCAGCAACCTGTCAGCACCCACCCCTCCAGCCAGTGCCACCAGCTGCAAACACCTGCGACCTTCTGCCTGGTAACTTTCGCTCTGTTTGGAGAACATGTGGCTCAACTCCCCACCTTCCCTGCCTCTCAGATGCAATGACTCTGAAGGCACGTCCTGCTCTCCGAGTCCCCAGCAGGACCCCAGCTCCAGTCACCCCGGTGGTAAGTGGCCTGACACATTGGCTTCCCTACCTTGTTACCTTGAAACACTGAACAGTGTTTTCTGGGATCCCCTCCTAAAAACATGACTTGCCCTCAAATCCTTGTCTCAGCGTCAGCTTCTGGGGACGTCAGGCCAGGGCGGCTCCCCAGGCATGTTGACACTGAAAAAGGTCCTACAACTTCCAAACACCAGGCTCAGAGAGTGCAGTGCTCTTCCAAAATAAGAAACCGTTTAAGTTCCGCACTTGCTCTCTAGTAAAAGACCTCTGGCTCTAAGAAAAGCCCATGGCGATGTCATTTCACAGAGAACTCCCCCCAAAAGTCCTTCAGACACCCCCTTGATGTCTGCTGCTCTCCCATTCTCCAGTAGTTCAACTGAGTCCCTACCTGTGGTTCAAGAAACAGTGATGATTTTCAGTGCAAACTAACCACATGGCTTTGGGCTAAGCACCACTCCAGGAAGGAGATGGTCATAATCACGGTAATGCCAGGAGCTAACGCTTATTGTTTGTCATACACCTGAAACAAGGTAAGACTTTACACAAATTGCTGATTTTGGTTCCCTTAACACGAAGAAATGTGGCTGCTTGGAGGCCAAGAGCACCTAGACACGAATTCAAAGTGGGCCAGTTCATTCAGTCAACAAAGATTTACTGGGAAAAAAATATATATTCACGGAGCACTTACTAAGTTCCAGACAATGTGCTAGGTAGAGGCGTTCAACAGTGGCCAAGTCACATATGTTCCCTTCTCTCAGAAGCCACATTCTAATGGAGTATTGGGTTCAATCAGGATGACTTTGCCCCCCCCCCCCAACCCTGACCCCCAGGGACATCTGACAATTTCTGGAGACATTTTTAGTTGTCATAATTGGGGAGTGGGTGTGTAACTGGCATGTAGTAGATAGAGGTTAAGGATGTTGCTAAACCCTGTACAATGTACAGGGCAGCTCCCACAACAAAGAATTATCTGGCTTAAGATGTCCAAAGGGTCAGGGCCCCTGGGTGGCTCAGTCAGTTAAGCATCCGACTTTGCCTCAGGTCATGATCTGATGCTTCGCGAGTCCCAGCCCTGCATCAGGCTCCCAGCGGACAGCTTAGAGACTGCTTTGGGTCCTCTGTCTCCTCTCTCTCTCTCTCTCTCTGTTTCTCTCTCTCTCTCTCTCTGCCCCTCCCTATCCCCTCTGACTCTCAAAAATAAATAAACATTAAAAAAAAAAAAAAAAAAGATGTCAAGGCTGAGAGACCCTGTAAGAGAGGAAGAAGAGAGAATGGCAAAAACCAAACCGAGAATTTTGAGGTGTGAAACCTGGGCTGGTGTCTTCCTCGTCCGCTTTGGTTCCCAATCTGGGAAATGGTATTTGCTTTATCATGAGTCCCTCGTCAACATCCACGAATGGAGGTGGGGTCATTGTTTAAACAAGCACACCCATCACGGAAGTCTGAAGGAGGTCCGAGATAAGCTTTCCACTGGCAGCACATTCCACAGCTCAGTTTGGTACTAGGTTGGCCACGACGGCTCTCTGCCAACCCCACCCTCCTTTTGTAAGGAGAGATGCGCTGATGTGTCTTTTCAGTCATGTTACACATCTTATCACTTACTTATTCTACCGCACGCATTTCACGAAGGGTTTGAGGCAGCCAAGTAGATATAAACAATCATACACCCAAACCAGGAACAATACAGATTACAATAAGGGGCGTGGAGGGTTTTTCATTAGGGTTGTTGTCTGTTTACAAACTCGTCTTTTGAAGAACTCCCCCTCAAATACACCATGTACGCAAACACACACCTGCTGGAAGGGGGTCCTGTACTGTCTGTGAGATTTGGATGTACTTGACTCTTCCCACGGCCGGCAGTGAATATGTGATCCCAGAGTGATCTGTCAGAGCACCACTCTGCCTGGCCAACGTGATTGGTGCAGGGACCGGCATGCTATCGGAGACCAATCACAGACCTCTCTAAGGTTTCTTCCAACCTTGTGGAGAACTACGGCTGTCCCATTCTCTGGGGTCTACAAGTTAAGGACATGCTGCATTAGGGCTGCCAGCCCGGGCAAAAAGCCTATCTTAAAATTAGGATGAGAGGGCTCCTGCATGGCTCTGTGGGTTAAGCATTTGACTTGGACTCAGGTCATGATCTCACAGTTCTCATGTTTAAGACCTATATCCGGCTCTGGGCTGGCAGTTGGGAGCCTGGAGTCTGCTTTGGATTCTGTATCTCTCTCTCTCTCTCTCTCTCTCTCTCTCTCTCTCTCTCTCTCTGCCCCTCCCCTGCTCATGCTCGCTCTCTCTCTCTCTCTCTCTCTCTTTCTGTCACACACACACACACACACACACACACACAAATAAATAAACATTAAAAAAAGGGGTTTTTTTTAATTAAGATGAAGGAAGCACACAAAATCTAGAGATGGAGAGATCGGGCTCTGAGAATACCTGTTGAGACCCAGCGATGTCTGAAGGTCAGTGACATGGTCCACTGAATCTCTCTCTTTGCCCAAAGCTATCTACACATTCAATGCAATCCCAATCAAAATTGCACCAGCATTCTTCTCGAAGTTAGAACAAGCAATCCTAAAATTCATATGGAACCACAAAAGGCCCCGAATAGCCAAAGTAATTTTGAAGAAGACCACAGTAGGAGGCATCACAATCCCAGACTTTAGCCTCTACTACAAAGCTGTCATCATCAAGACAGCATGGTATTGGCACAAAAACAGACACATAGACCAATGGAATAGAATAGAAACCCCAGAACTAGACCCACAAACGGATGGCCAACTAATCTTTCACAAAGCAGGAAAGAATATCCAATGGAAAAAAGACAGTCTCTTTAACTAATGGTGCTGGGAGAACTGGACAGCAACATGCAGAAGATTGAAACTAGACTACTTTCTCACACCATTCACAAAAATAAACTCAAAATGGATAAAGGACCTGAATGTGAGACAGGAAACCATCCAAACCCTAGAGGAGAAAGAAAGAAAAGACCTCTCTGACCTCAGCCATAGCAATTTCTTACTTGACACATCCCCAAAGGCAAGGGAATTAAAAGCAAAAATGAACTACTAGGACCTAATGAAGATAAAAAGCTTCTGCACAGCAAAGGAAACAACCAACAAAACTAAAAGGCAACCAACGGAATGGGAAAAGATATTTGCAAATGACATATCACACAAAGGGCTAGTATCCAAAATCTATAAAGAGCTCACCAAACTCCACACCCGAAAAACAAATAATCCAGAGAAGAAATGGGCAGAAAACATGAATAGACACTTCTCTAAAGAAGACATCCGGGGGCGCCTGGGTGGCTCAGTCGGTTGAGCGTCCGACTTCGCTCAGGTCACGATCTCACGGTCCGTGAGTTCAAGCCCCGCATCAGGCTCTGTGCTGACAGCTCAGAGCCTGGAGTCTGCTTCAGATTCTGTGTCTCCCTCTCTCTCTGGCCCTCCCCCCGTTCATGCTCTGTCTCTCTCTGTCTCAAAAATAAATAAATGTTGAAAAAAAAATTAAAAAAAAAAAAAAAGACATCCGGATGGCCAGGGCACATGGAAAGATGCTCAACATCGCTCCTCATCAGGGAAATACAAATCAAAACCACACTCAGATATCACCTCATGCCAGTCAGAGTGGCCAAAATGAACAAATCAGGAGACTATAGATGCTGGAGAGGATGTGGAGAAACGGGAAGCCGTTTGCACTGTTGGTGGGAATGCAAATTAGTGCAGCCTCTCTGGAAAACAGTGTGGAGGTTCCTCAAAAAAATTAAAAATAGACCTACCCTATGACCCAGCAATAGCACTGCTAGGAATTTATCCAAGGGATACAGGAGTACTGATGCATAGGGGCACTTGTACCCCAATGTTTATAGCAACACTCTCAACAATAGGCAAATGATGGAAAGAGCCTAAATGTCCATCAACTGATGAATGGATAAAGAAATTGTGGTTTATATACACAATGGAGTACTACGTGGCCATGAGAAAGAATGAAATATGACCCTTTGTAGCAACATGGATGGAACTGGAGAGTGTTATGCTAAGTGAAATAAGCCATACAGAGAAAGACAGATACCATATGGTTTCACTCTTATGTGGATCCTGAGAAACTTAACAGAAACCCATGGGGGAGGGGAAGGGAAAAAAAAGAGGTTAGAGTGGAAGAGAGCCAAAGCATAAGAGACTCTTAAAAACTGAGAACAAACTGAGGGTTGATGGGGGGTGGGAGGGAGGGGAGGGTGGGTGATGGGCATTGAGGAGGGCACCTTTTGGGATGAGCACTGGGTGTTGTATGGAAACCAATTTGACAATAAACTTCATATATTGAAAAAAAAAAGATTTCTTTCACTGGAACGTAAAAGATCCTGACACAGTCCAGGCATATAGCAAGATGCAGGCAAAATGGAAGCCAGAGAGCAGGAGATAAGGATCAAAGCAGGTTTGAATTTGGTTGCGTTTGTTGGTCACCAAAGGTTAGGGTGATCAGTTACATCATTCTCTGTAGGTTTGCCATGAGATCATTCAAGCTCCTTAGGAGACCCCAAGCTTTTTCCTAGCACTGGCTTCTCAAAATAGAATGGACTTTGTAGAAGGAAATGCTCAGATACGGAGAGGACGCCCTCTTTGATGGACACCCTTCAGCAAATATAATCATGGGATTTGCAAAGCTGTTACCAAGACTCTTGTGGATGCTAAGGGACTCCCCCTCCTTACAGGGTTGGTCAGCTTGATTTTGTGGGAGCAAGAGAAAGGCAATGTGCTCCAACTCTGCACGCTTCTGAAGGTTCTCTCCCCTGGTGAACATTCCTAGAGGTGGTTCTAGAACACTGTAGCCACTAACAGTACTCAGCCTGTTTTGCCCTTTCCTGCTTGGAAATCAGCTTACCTGTACCAGCTCCCCTAAAGAGAAGGGAAGCTCAGGAGAGTTAGAATCTCCTGTCCTTCAGCCCCAAGAAAGATGGCAGCGAGGTGCGTGGAGACGTTAGGGGGGCCACACTCAAGAGCCTCCCTTGTCCTCACCTCCTGTCTCCAGGATTAACACAAGCTATTAGGATCTCACATTACCAGCAGGCTGTCACTGCAGTGAGGATCTCAAATGGCTCCAACCCAAGTCACAGATTGTCCCAGAGTCTCTTTCCTTACAAAGAAAAAGGAGAAAAGCCACCGCGCCCCTAAACTTGTCTTGGAGCAGTATCGCTTTGATGAAGCCTAGTCTGACCATGTGCCTCACTAGAGTTCCACGGACAAAGGCAGGTTTGTAGCAGAGTATCACAACACGACACTAGGGAAGACAAGGTGTGTGTGTTTTGTTTGTTGTTGCTGCTGCCCTTGGAACTATGCCAGTGGTTTTACAAGCGGTATTTCATTTACTGTACATGGCAATCCAAGGAATGAGATGGTAATACCACCACTTTCTATGGAAGGAGGGAGAGGATATGTACTTTGCCCAAGGTCACACCATTGGTACGAGGCAGAGCCCATGAGTGTGGACCCAAATCTACGGGACCTCCAAGTCCATGCTCTAGTCTCTGCCTCAGACCCTGACAGGTGGGTGCCGTGGAACCACAGTGGGCAGAAGAACCCCCTGCCCCTGGGGTTCATCCAACAAGAAATGCCTTCCTTATCAGAGCCATGTGTGAGCTCACTGGGGTACGTTGCCCATATCACAGCTATGTGTCCCCCTAAAGGAAATATGCAGATACATTATCTAGGGTTAGGGAGGCTAACCATCAGTAAGCAGGCACATGGCTTAAACCACCCCTCCCCACCCCATAACAAAACCGCAGGCTGAAGAAAATACTGATAGAGGAAGCACAAGAAAACAATTGCGTCGACTCTCCCCTTCTCTTCAACAGCTAGCTTGTCACAAGGTTAAAAACAATGATGTTCTATTCAGATCAAAGCAAAGTCAGCCAAGAATAATCAAAACTCTCATGAAAAATATTCAAAATATGGACTGTTTATTAATGGTAAGTTTCATCCTCAACATACATCATGCTTTGATGTTAGCTAATGATCGTATGACATCACCGTGCTTACCAACAAATTTTAAAATAATACTTACTGCACCTTCAGCTCAGCTTAAAATTCATTTTTATGTATGCCTTATAATGTACCTTATAACTGTTCACCGGTACACGCACATACTTATTAGTACAACAAATGTGCATGGATTAGGGTACATGCTAAAAAACATGTTAAAACATGTGTCCAAAAAGCTTCATAAATAAGACAGTGGAAATCACCAACTATGCACTATAAACCAAATTCCCAAGGATTTGCCATCTATTTGGGGCACATAGTTTGGGTGCTTCTCAAACAATGTGCATTCATGCTACCTAGGGGCCTTGATAAAATGCAGATTCTATTTCAATAAGTCTGTGGCAGGGCATGAGATTCTTCTGCTCAAGCTCCCAGGTCATGAAAATGAAGCTGCTCCACAGGACACACTCTGAGTAGTAAGTTCCTAAAAGAACTATAATGGTAACTTTTAAGTGTCCACTTGACTGGGCCACAGGGTGCCCAAATATTTGGTCAAAGGTCATTTTGGATGCATCTGAGAATGTGCGTTTGCATGAGATGACCACTGACAGTCAAGAGACTGAGTACATTGTGCTCCATCATTCGGGTGGGCCTCGTCTAATCAGTTGAAGGCATGTACAGACCAAAAGGCTGACCCTCTCTTGAGTAAAAGGGAATTTTCCTGCCTGACAGCCTTCAAACTGGGGTGTCAGTTCTGCTGATTTCAGACTTCCTAATGGCAAGTGCACATAATGTATCTCTCTCTCTCTATCTCTCTATATGTATATGTATATACCTAGATATAGATAGGTATAGATATAGATATAGATATCTCCTATAGGTCCTGTTTCTCTGGGGAACCCTAATACAGGTACCTCACTAAAGAAACTATACTTTTCCTTGCTATCACTCGTCCCAGTTCAGAACAATTAGGTTGAAACATTGCCATTTTTACCGTCAAAGATGATTGAATATTGACAATTTCATAAGGTTCCATTTAGTGTCAATTTCTTTCAAGATTTACTTGTGTGTTACTTGTCTCGAGCCATTTGAGTGTTAGTTCTTTGAGTGCAGGGATTGTGTCTGTACTGTCACTATTATAGCTCTCAAAACAGTGCTAGGTATGCCATAGGTGCTCAATAGATACCTATTAAATGAATATGTGAATGGGTGAATGAATGAATGAATGAATAAAGAGTGAATGAAAGAGATACTTTCTTTTGTAAACTGGGATGTCAGAAACCAGAATTCCTCTGTGCCAGATGCTGCTCTAGGCACTGTGGACAGTAATGTAAAGAGACAGATCATCAAGTAGCAAACCAGGAAATTAACAAGTTAATTTTAGGCTGTAATGTGAAATGAAGCAAGTAACACCAAGCGATGGGCTGGAGTGGGTGGGGGTGGGGGGGAGGCTGTGGTAACTGAGCCTGGGTCATCAGGGATGGCTTCTCAGAGAAGGCGACACTGGAGCGGAGACCTCAATGGCGAGGAAGCCAGCATGTGAGGTCTGGTGGAGGAGAATTCGAGCCAAGCCAATACGACAGCTCCCAGGTAGCAATGAGCTTGGCATATTTGAGGAACAAAAAGAGAATACGGCGTTCCTTCACTTTCCGATTACGGCGAGCAAATAAAAGACCCCAACATTCCCAAACAGAGCTCAGAACCTCCTCATCTTGCTTCAGAGCTTCCAGGAGTCCCGAGGTCTAAACTGTGTTCTGACATTTAAACACTTGACTAGGATTCCGGAGCATTTCCTCTTGTATCAGAAGCATCTTTTAGTCTTTCAAGAACGCAAGGGTTGTGGGAATGAGGTACCTTTCTGGAGCGGTGGTTACACAGGTACAGGCAAAGCTCCTCAAACCACACTTAAAACGTGTGCCTTTTATCGTGCAACGTATACCCCACTGAAGGTGACTGCTAAAATGCAAGGACTCCATTGCCCAAAGAGAAGTAACCTGCCATGAAAAACGATATAGAGAGACTACTCCATGGGCAACAAGATGTGCCTGCAAGGGTTTCTCCAAGCTGGGGAGCTGGTGAAAGCCAGAAGGTAACCACAGACATGCGGGATAAAGGGGAAGCAGAAAGAAGAGAGAAGAGGCAAAAGAAGGGAAGACATTTATCATTTGAGGCCACTTCTTTAAAAGAGACTCCAAACAAATAAAAATACAAAAAATAAATAGAAGGGACTCCGGCTCGTCTGAAGCATGTTTGAAAAGCACCCGGGACACTGTGCTGTGTAATGTGCCACTTGGATTTCTGATTCTGTTTGAAGGTGGGCAAAACAATGGCATGTGTTCCCTCCTGGCCTCAAGTGTATGGAGCTTCCTACAGGCATTCCTGCCCCCAAGGTCATTTCTCATCAATGCCTCCTCAAAGGGCACTGGCCCTGCCAGGGGCAGATGCAGGAAACACTCCTGGTCTTGATCTTCCAGCGGCTCCTTGAACTGGCCTCCCTGCATGTGATGCCATTTGCAGAACCGTAAGCACTTCTTTGCGATCTGAGAGCATGTAAGTCCTGCATGTGTCCACTCAAAAGCCGTACAGCCTAGTGGTCAAGGTACCTGTGCTCTGGCCTCAGACTGTCCCGGTTGGAAGCCTGACTCCTCCACTCCCCAGGGCCTTGTTCATCCTCACGGAAAGCAATCTGTGCCTCTTCAAAGGCACACTGTCCTAAGGCCTGCCTCAGTGGGGCGGGACCTGAAATTAAAGGAGAATTTATACCCAAGCTCACGGCAAAATAGCAGGCTGGACAAGGGTTCTTTCATAACACCCAGGCCAACACTTTGCAAGGTATTCAATGTGGCCATACCTGGGTCTTCTCTCCTATTCTGAACCTGTCACCCTCCGCTGCTTAACCCTGAAGGACTTAGGAGCCTTGACCAATGTCACACAGCTAAAAACATATAACAGAGCCAGAGCTAGGTACCGAGTTTCAGACTACAACATTTACCCCTTTGGCAGGTCAGGGGTAGAAAATTCCAATCATAAGGGTGATGGCAAAGGGGTAAAAGTTGCTGAGCAGTGACCATAAAGAGGTCCTGTGCTAAGGGCCTCCCAAGCCCAGTCTCAGTGAAACCCTCGCACAAGCCTACGACATAGGGATCACCATGGTCGCAATTTACAGACAAGAACCTAAAACTCAGAGAGGTGAAGTCCCTTTCCCAAGGCCACACAACTCTTAAGTGGCCACGCTGGATGGAATCTCCGGCCATCTGACTCGGGGTGGGCCTGACTGCGTCTCCAGGCACTGCAGGGACCAGCACTAAGGGAACTGGGTGGGGGTGGAGACGGAGGAGAACCTGAGAGCTTCCTAAAGAGGGAAGTCACCCCCGGGAGGCAACCAACAGCTTCCTTGGGAAAATGCACGTCTGGTGTTGTCGGTTCTACCAATTTCTCAAGAGAAGTCAGCAATTGGGATTTCTATGTGAAATCTCCTTGGTTCTAAGTTGGGTTTCAAACACAATACATAACAGACACTGAAGAAATTTTACAGCCCAGACGCAGTGAGCCTTGACTGGATCCGAGTTTGGAAGCCCAAGCTCCAGAGGACATTTCTGGCATGACCAGGACAATGCTACCGTGATTGGCTATTTGATGGTATTAGAGTTTCTGTCCTGCTTCTTGAGTGCGATCCTGGGATTGTGTTGTGTGGGAGAATGTCCTTGCTCTTAGGCGATCCACGCTGAAGTATTTAGGGAGAAAGGGAGAGGGGAAAGGAAAATACAGAGTGGGTGCTAAAGCAGATATGACAAGATACTCATAATTGCGTGGCCTAGATTAGTAACTCTCAACTGGGGGTGATTCTACCCCCAGATGACATGTGGCTATGACTGAGGACATTTTTTTTTAACTCACAGCTGGGTTGTCAGGGGGGTGGTACTGGCACTTAGTGGGGGGAGTCGAAGCAGGCTGCCAGACACACTACGATGCACAGAACAGCCCCCCCCAAACCGAGAATGAGCCGGCCCCAATGGCAGTCGTACCAGGAGTGAAAAACCCTAAAGACATTTTTATCCTTCTTTCAAGTTTTCTCTTTTGTATGTGTAAAATGTTTCACAGTAAAAAAAAGAGAGAGAGAAAGAAACTTAAAAATAAGAATACATAAATAGTGGTGCCTGGGTGGCTCAGTTGGTTGGGCCTCTGACTTCAGCCTAGGTCATGATCTCTCCGTTCCCGGGATCGAGCCCTGTGTTGGGCTCTGTGCTGACAGCTCAGAGCCTGGAGCCTGTTTCAGATTCTGTGTCTCCCTCTGTCTCTCCCTCTGCCCCTCCCCTGCTCATGCTCTGTCTCTCTCTCTCTCTCTCTCTCTCAAAAATAAACATGCATTGGGGCGCCTGGGTGGCGCAGTCGGTTAAGCGTCCGACTTTCGCCAGGTCACGATCTCGCGGTCCCTGAGTTCGAGCCCCGCGTCGGGCTCTGGGCTGATGGCTCAGAGCCTGGAGCCTGTTTCCAATTCTGTGTCTCCCTCTCTCTCTGCCCCTCCCCCGTTCATGCTCTGTCTCTCTCTGTCCCAAAAATAAATAAATGTTGAAAAAAAAAATAAACATGCATTAAAAAAAAATACATATATAGCAATACCTTGCAGACCAAACCAGTAACCACAGCTGGTTACCCTGGGTAACCACAGCCAGCCACTGTTTGCAGTCACTTGTTCCCATACATAGTGGCAGAATATAAGGCTGCTGTGGCTGATGGATGAGGGTCTCTGAATATCTTCCTATGTCATGGGCAAGACCCCCGCATGCCCATGGATTTCACAGGTCCTGGAATTAGCAACTTTCCCATTTTCAAGTCCCAGTCAGCCCAAAAAGGAGCAGCCAACATGCCCACGATTCTGGGTCTGAAAAGTGACATCACGAAGGCCTCTTCTGGGATACCACAACGGCATGGGTCACGAGGAGCAGTTGGTGACATGGGGCTGCTTTCCGATGAAGTGAGAATGAACCCTTCATCTCAGTGACCCGCACAGCCAGCCCAAGACAAAATAAATTAAGAGGCTGTGGCCAAGATGGTAATTTCACCCGGAAGCTCTCAGGTAGCTGGGTGTATGCCACCCGGGTACCCCCTGACCTGTGGCTGGGACTTGAAATGGTTAATCGCATACACAGAGCACCATGCATTTCGACGGTCCTGGGGGCAGCCCCCAGCACCACAAATACACAAATACACAAAGCAGAAATACGTGCAGAAAACACACAAACAAATGCACATAAGAGAGTGGCATTGGATTTAATGCATCCATCTCCAAGACTGTAAAATAGTCCCAAACTCAAGAACAGTCTTCCTTAAACATGTAGGCCACTTTTGAGGAGCCATTCAGGGAGGCTGCTACATGCGGATTTCTGGGGCTCATCCCAGACCTTTGCTGACCCGGAATCTTTCCCTGTCTGGACAGAACACAAGAATATGCATTCTAGGAAGCTGCCCACCCCCACCCAATGCTCACTCAAACTGAAAACACACTTGAAATCAGGGGGCTGGGGACTGCAGTTTTATAACTCACTGGGTGACCTTGGAGAAGCCACCCAACCTGAGCCATGATTTTGTCATCTATAAGTGGGAACTGATAGCACCTGTCTCCTAAGGTGCTCATGCACACTAAAGGAGTGTTTACACACACATGCACTCAAGTACACACACACACACACACACCTCTCTCTCTAGTGCAGTGCCTGGCAAATGTTCGTTCCTTTTCAGTAATAGTAACTGGCCAGGCACTGGAAAGCCTAGAGACCTTAACAGAAGTACAAAGACTCAGCAACCCTAGAGATTGTGATCTAAATTGCCTAGGGCGGGCCCCTAGCAAGAGGGTTGTTTTGTTTTGTTTTTTAAAGCACTCCAGGTGCTCCTAAACAGCAGCTGGGGTTGAAAACCACACCTGGGAAACTGCCAATAAAATTCAACTATCCTTTCTCTTCAAGAGAATGTACTCCATGGCATTCTGGAATTTCCAAACTGTGTACCAGAAGAGTCTTGTGTCCAGGCTCTTTGAGAAGTGTGGATGCCCAGAGATTCCACATGCAACCAGCCCTTTGGTGGTCCCTGAAGAAGTGGCTGCAACCAACTAAGCTGGGGGGATTCTTTCTCCAGACAGAGCTGCAAGGTGGCAAGACAGGAATAAGATTCCCTCCTGAGCCCTCAGGTCTGCGGTGGAGCTCTGTCTCAACAGGAATACCCAGATCACACAGAGCCTGAAGATCACACATCACCTTCCCCCTCTGCAGGCCAAAGGGAGCCGCCCACCCTTAGCTCAGCTCCCACCTTCCCACCTCCCCTTCTCCCGCCTTTCCTACCCTCCTTCACCCCCCACCCAAACACCCAGGAGGGCTCCTGGAAGCGCTGGTTTGCAAGGGAAAGGCTCAGTGGATACTTCAGCAGAGGAATTAATATGAATCTGCAAGGCAGCCTACCTATGCCTGAGGGACTCTCTCCCTACCAAGGCCACACCCTTTGCCTGCCACAGTCCTGCCTCCCTAGTCTTCCTTCACCTTAACACAGACCCAGGGAACCTACAGGGACTGGCTGGGACTGCGGGGAAGTGAAACTCCTGCCTGTGGGGCTGGGGACAGGGCATCTTGGAGGTGCAGGAGGTGGGCGGGGCCAGCGTGTTACTCTCTCAGTTGGTCAGAGTTTCCTGAATCCTCTCCAAGCTAACTTTTGTGCTTCAAGACCCCAACATCCACCCACACCTCCCTGCTGACCCAAACCAAGAGGAATTTCCTCACCTCTTGCCCCAAATCCCTCCCCTCTGGGGGGGAAAAAAATCATCGGATACTCTGCCTATAAATAGAAAATAATTACTAGTGAGGTGGTCATGCTCCTCCGCCTATTTTGGGTGGGTCTCTTTGTTGAGGTTTTTTAGGCAGGCGCACCCAGTTCCTGCATCCACAGGAGCACACATGGGCCCCCGCCTGAGGTGTGGGGAGGGTGTGTGCCTGTGTGTAGGGGGTTGGGGGGGGCACATGGCGACCCCGTTGCCCACACTAGGCAAGATCCAGCTAGCTACCGCCCAGCCACCCAGCTGTTCCAAGACCGCCAGTCGCTCTCCAACCCTGCCTGCCCAGACCTCCTGCGAACCCTGGCCTGCATCGCGTCTGGGGGCTGCTTCCCAGTGGCTGCGCCCTCTGCCTCCAAAGTTACTGGGTTGTGCGAATCAACTTAGACACTTTTTAAAAGGCAAAGGAAAATCGCTCCATTAATCCCCAAATGCCTTCTCCCATCTGCTGCACTCTCAATCACTAGGACTTGCCTAATGCAAGTTGAGGGAAAGTTGAAGAATCAGTGGGGCAGGAGGGTGGCTCCCGCCCTTGGAGTCCTCGCCAACCCCTGCAAGGGGCGCAGCGCGGGGAGGAATCCCTGGCCCCCAGCAGGGAGAAGTGGCGACAGCGGAAAGCGGGCAGGGGTCCGAGTGGCGGGGAGGCAACCAAGGTCCCAATTCTAGGAACCTGGCAGCTCAGGGAGAGAGAGAAGAGGCCGCTCCAGGCAAGGCTTTCCTTCTTGTCCTCCCTCTCTCTCTCCACCTCCCTAGCTTCTTTTTCGCGACCCTTAGGAGTTGTAGGCGGCACACACTGCTTCCCTCCCTCACACGTGCCGCCCTTCCTTTTCAGGCCGCCTGCCCTGTTTACCTAGAAGCTGGCATCTGGAATCAGAGGGGTAGACCCCTCGCCAAAACCCAAGACTCCGGGGCCGTGGGCTCCCGGGCTGTGTGTGTCTCAGATCCGCTTGAATCCTAGGTGGGAAAGGGCAGCGAGACGGTGAGGGGTGGTGCAGAGACCACCCCCTACATACACACACGCGCTCAAGTCCACACCTGTGCGGAGCCCAGCGCCCCTTCTCTGCCCTTGGAGCCGAAATTGGCTGCCCAGGCGACCTCCGCCAGCGGAGATGGGGGTTGGGGCGGGGAGCGCCATTGCCCAAGGAAAGGTGGAGAGGGAAGAGAAGGGAGAGCGGCGCCTGGAGGGGAGGCGAAGGAGTTGGGTGGAGGGGAGGCAGCCTACCCTGACTTGGCTTCCTTTGCCGCCAGTGCGCTTTCTCCAGCCCCAGTTTGGTGAAGATGCCTACAAGCATGATGGCCAGCACCCCGCACATGATGTAAAGGATCCGGTTGGTCTTGTCCTTCGTGGGGTGGTGCAGGGGGCCGTCCTTGCGCGCTGGAGGCTTGCGGGTGTTGAGCCACAGCGGAATGTCAGAGTTGGTGCAGGTGCTCTGGTTCAGTCGCCGCTTCTTAACACGTGCAGCAGAATCGCAAGTCACAAGTCCCTCAGCGGAAGATGAAGTCGCCCGAGGAACAATTGAACGGCTGGTCCCACTCGTCCCTGATACCGAAGTAGCCCCGGCAGAAGTTCGGCGTGGGCGCTCGGGTAGGGGACGCGTCCCAGACCCCCGCGCCGTCGCTGGCCTCTTCCGAGGCGGCCCCCAGAGCGGCTGCACGCCCCCCTCCCCGCGCCAGCACTACCACGCAGCCCAGCTGAGCCAGCTGCCCGTGCCCCGCTCGCTCCTGCACCCGGCACACGCGGGCGCACACCTCGGTGAGGAAGCTGCCGAGGAGCAGCCGGAGGACGCTACGAATCATGTCTCCCAGCCTGGGCTCCGCCGGCCGCCTCTCCAGGCGCGGACGAAGCTCCCGAGGCTGTTGCCGGGGGGCTGCGAGCCGCCGCCAGCCACACAGGAAGGGAGAGGCGAGGGGCGCTGGTGGTGGGCGGCCCCTGCGCTGGGCTCAGCCCGCTTTCACCTCCCGGATGCTGGCGTAGCGCGCCTAAGGGGAGGGGCCAGGTGGGGAGGAGCGCGCCTGGCCGGGCTGCGGGAGGACCAGCGGGGGCAAGCGCTGGGTGCAGGTCCGGCCCCCTACAGGGAGAAGCGGGGGCCGCAGAGCAGCGGAGAGTGGGTCGGTCCGTGCCTAGCCTAGGTCGGCGGCTCCGGACTAGCCGCCCTGCGCCCGCTCTCAGGATCCCTCTCAGCTCTCCAGCTTGCTAAGTCCCCAGGAGAGAGCCAAGCAACGCTTTTGGTATGAAGAGAGGGCAGGAGGAAAGGGGTGGGGGGGAGGGAAGGAGGGGTGGAAAGGTCGCGAGCTCCAAGGAGGCGGGGCGCGGAAGAGGTGAGTCGGCAGGGCTGGCGGGAGCGAGTTGGGGGGCGGGAGTGCAGAGCTGAACTAGGCTAGCGGGCGGGGAGAGGGGGGAGCGTGGGCAGCCACTGGGGCTGAAGGCAGCGCTCGGGTTTCCCAGCAGGTGGAGGATGGCTGCGGGACCTCCCGCGCCCTCTCTGGGAGGGAGACGCGGCTCAGACCTGTTCCTGGCGAAGAGGCGGCTCAGCCCCTGGCTTTTTCAGGCGTGTGCACAGGAGCTGAGGTTCGAATCTGCCCTCCAGGGAAGGGGGTATTCGCAGGGGTTAGGTAGGGACAGACTAAGTGGCTTCCACTCCAAGGCAAACTGAGACACAGTCTGATCAGGATCGCCCCTGCATGGTGCCCGGGCCATCTCGCCCTTCCCTTCCCCGACTGAGCCCTCTAGCCAGGCGGGCGTCCGGGGTGGTTCTACTCCCTGGGACTTGCCTAGGAACAAGACTGAGCTGGGAAGGCTGGATGGCAAGCCACAGGCCCCAGGGTAAAGACCCCTGGAGAGGGCCTTGGGAGGAACTGAAGTCAAAGAAGCCCAGGGGGTAGAAAGAGGCAGCAGACCAGGCCCAGGCGTCCCAGAAGGTCTTTCCATGGGATTCTCCCAGGCCCCAGGACCTGCCACTTGTGTCCTTCTAAGACCTCGCGGGGGCGTTCCCTGCGTTCTACAGGAGGGCACACAGCACGCCCAGATCCATGCAGCACAAGGCCTGGACACCTAGCTTCAGCCACCCTCCCGCATCTGGAACTCGGCCCGGGTCTCTGGAGTCCACTGGCCCCTTGCTCACGGATCCCCCCAGACATCCTCACCCGCTGTGGTGCAGTCCAGCCTTGCTTCCTGGGCTTCCAGCCTCTGGTCCTTGCCCTTCAGCATTTCCAAATCTGCCCTCTCCACTCAGCTGATTCCAGCTGGAATCAGTTGGCCCTCTCTCATTTATCCCACTTCTTTCCTCTGCTTGAGTTTGACTCCAATAGCCCCCAAAACAGGATTTGCACCAAAGCTGCTACACTGAATTTAGATCTCCACACGCCCCTGTTTTGTTTTATTTTGTTTTGTTTTGTTTTAATTGCATTAACTAAGTATACACCTTGCAGTCAGCTGGGCAGTTTGCAGGGAAATGATGTCTCCACCACCCTCCCCTCCACTGGGTTTCAGTCAGGGGCTTCTCCGGGCATTTTCAAAGCACCAAAAAGTTGGGCCACCAATAAAATGACATAGTGGGTTCTCTTTAACCGAAAAAGCATGGTGGGGAGGTGGTTACTGAACTCCTTTGCAAGTTTTCTCAAAATGACAGGGAGTTTGGCTCACTGTGCCTTCTCTTGGAAGAATGTCACCTCCTGTCTTCTGAAAGACTAGCATAGAATGACCCTGTTCCAGCAAAAAATGAACCAGGCCGACATTGACCCAGCATATCCAGGAGTATGCCAGCCCTCGGAGACTCACTGAATCGCGGGCTGTATTATGTCCCAAACCCACCTGGACAAGGTGTGAGATTGTTTAGTCTAAATGCATCAGAGCCATCGGAACGAGGTTCCCAAAATACGGCAGTGTGGCATGTGGGACCCACCACCACTGTGTGAGCCTCTAAAACACAAGCATTGGTGTGTGAGAACTAATGATGGCTGACATCTGATGCCTACAATATACCCACTAAGCTTGTCTTTTCTAAAGTCACCTCCTCACAGATGCTCAAAGCATGCCTAGCATCTCGCAGACAATCTGGGAATAGTTGCTAAACCACTGGAGTGACTGATCTCCTGTAACTCTATCTCTAGGTGATACTAGGAGGCCCACACAACAGAGGGAGGGACTAAGGCCCAAAGCGATTAAACCAGATGCCCACAGTAGAGCACCAAGGGACGCTACACAGTTGGCATTTGACCCAAGAAATGTGACTCCTGGGTCTGTGTTGTAACCACTGCAGGTAGTGCCTGCCTAAAATAGGCCTCCAGACTCCCCGTCCATCTGATGTTACATGATGTATTTGGTTTTTGCCTATCTCCGCACATTGAACGGTAAACTCCAGGGCAGAAAGGGGCCTTGACTCATGCAGCATCTCCCAGCACCTACAGCAGCAAGAAGTATGAGAAACACCCAAAAACTATGTACAGGCTGTTTTGATGAACTTACTAAACTCTTACGCAAGACCTTTGGTGTGACACCAAGGGAGGAAAGAAATGCATACAACACGGACAGACAATGGAGTTTCTGCTGTCAGGACCACACAGAGGGATTGGGATATTTCTCGGCACTAAATCAGAATTGGAAAGGACCCTTCCAGCAGGCCTGCCGAGGTCCAAGAGGCTGAGGCTCAGAGAGGTTAAGGTCTTTGTCCCAAGGTCACATGGTCAGCAAATGGGAAAGCCAGGGCTGGGTGCAGAAATCCAGACTCCTAACCTCTGCTTTCCTGCCTGCCCACCCCCACTGCATCCCACCAAGGCACCTCCCAGCAAGCATCAGGGCTGGGAGCCTAGGACAAGGGCCTGGTAGGAGGATAGGTCACAGACACCTTCCTGCAAGAGTTGGGGTTGTTCAGACACATTTAAATTTGATTTTAAACAAGAGAGACAGAACAAAACAAACAGAAAAAAACACCTTCGTGAAAAGAGACAAAATCTAGACAGAAAAGTCCATTTTAGAATCTATCTCCAGTCTCTGTAAAATATTGCCTGTCACCAGAATATTTGAGTCCAGTCCTCAGGGGAGATTCACTCTGGCTGCTATTCCAGGCTTTACTTAACAGAGACTGCCCCCTGTTTGTCACAAGGAGAGTGCAGGGAGCCTGCTTGGGAAAGAAGCCAACCTGATAGACCAACCCTTTGTGGCTTATTTGCCAGATCCCAAACTTTAAACCTGCTATCCCTGTGAACTTCAACCAAACCAAATTCCCTTGCTGTTCCCGCCTGGAACATTGCCCACACCCGTTTCCCAAGCCTTTGAAAAATAGGTACAAGAAGGGGGGAATCAGGTTCATTTTCCTCTCTAAAGGAAGAAAGCCACTCTCCTCTGGGTATGTCAACTCAGTAAATAGAGTCACTGCCTCCTAATAGAAGTGTGATTATTGACAACATTTAGAACATGTGGTTGAGAAACCATTTCTGTAAGGGTTCCTGGTGGGGAGGGGTGCGGGGTGTGTGTGTGTGTGTGTGTGTAGGGATGGTGGTGGCTATTCACTTCCTAATTGAAACACTTGTCAAGTTCATAGAAGATGAAAATTATCATCAAAGACCACCCCCACCACTACCCAAATGAATTCCTCCAAATGTGTTGAAATTAACATGCAGCTCTGCAGGAAAGTGCTTTCTATGAAAGAGATGATGACATTATTATTTACAACACAGGCACTTTTAGTATCTAAGGAAGAATCTCGTTGGCTCTAGGCTTAATTATGTCAGTCTGCAGCACAATTTGCAAGGAACCTGCAACCATACTCCCCAATAATTAAGGGGAAGGAGCAATGTTACAAAGGAGGTTTGCTCACCAGGACTCGGAGCCCACGTCAGTCTATATGCAACTCCACAAATTAGACTTTGTGTTGTGGCCCTCACCGGAAGGCATTGATTATTAATAGTCTTCATAGGGTGACTCTTAGGGTTTCAAAAAGGTTTCATAGCAACTGTTAGCCTTGCGAAAAAAGAAAAGAGATGACACACAAGCTGTTGGTTGGAAACCTTAAGAACTGCCTGGGGGCTGGGGGAGATCAAAACTGGACCCCCAAATACAGAGGGCAAGGAGAGACCAAAGGAGGAGGCAGATGTCTCCAGATGGGTGGATGGTGGGGGTAATAAGCAAGGGAACTTACAAGACCCGCCCTGGACCCTGCAAGGCAAGTGGATCTCTCCACCTGCCTGCCAGAAACTTACAAGTTTATATTACACACAACCCGCAATAGGGGTCAATAGTATATCGTCCAGATGGTCTCAGCAGCACTTTGCTCTCTCAAGGCTGCATCCTTGAAGCAGACTCCTCGTGCCAGAACAGTGTTTGGAATATACATTGCAAGGACAGGGGAGGAGGTGATGAGCCTCCGATTGCCCACCGCCAGCTCAGGGGTCAACTGAAGGTCATGTCCCCTCGATGACTTTCTCCAACAGAAGCCAAAATGTGGCCAGCACCTTGCCATGCTGGGGCAACACGCTGGTTTGATATATTTTATTCTCTTGTTCTGAAAAGAGAAAGGAAACTACAAGGGAAGTGAAGTGGGTCTAAATTTTGGTTCCCCCAGACTACAAGTAGTAGGTGAGATGATTTTTTGTGGTACCCAAACATGTTTTGTAAATAATTTTATATTTATTGTTAATGTGTGTCAGAAAAAAATTAATGACACATCAAACACTTGGCTTCAGGGGAAAAACATTTAAGGTGCACATGAATTTAAAGTCCATTTAAGAAGAATAATAAATACATTATAGTATTTATTAATAAAGTAAACATGCAGAAAATAAGATGAAGTGTCTTGTGTTTAGGAAACGTGGGTTTTGGTATGAGGACAGGGTTTCTCAGCTTCAATGCTATCGACATTTTTTTTTAATGTTTATGTATTTTTGAGAGCGAGACAGAGCGTGAGCAGAGCAGGGACAGAGAGAGAGAGAGAGAGAGAGAGAGAGAGAGGACGACACGGAATCTGAAGCAGCCTCCAGCCTCTGAGCTGTCAGCCCTGACCCAGATGAGTGGCTCAGACTCGTGGACCGTGAGAACATGACCTGAGCCAAAGTCAGTAGCTTAACTGGCTGAGCCACCCAGGTACCCCAATGCTATTGACATTTTGGAGTGGATCATTCTGTGATGGGGGGAGCTGATGTGGGGGGCTGTCCTGTGCATCGTAGAAGGTTCAGGGGCATCTCTGGACTCTACCCACTAGATGCCAGTAGCACCTCCCAGTTGCCACAACCAAACACAGGTGATGAGCAGACATTGCGAAATCAGTTGAGAACCGCCCCATGTTTAAATCCTAGTTCTTTCTGTATGAGGTTTGTGACCTCAAATGAGTCGCTTAACCTCTCTAAGCCTCAGTTTCCCCACCTATAAGATGTGGATATGAATGGGTCTTTCCCGGGACACCTGGGTGACTCTTTCGGCTAAGCCTCTCTGACTCTTGACTTTAGCTCACATCATGATCTCATGGTTGGTGAGTTCAAGCCCCATGTTGGGCTCCACGCTGACACCGAGTAGCCTGCTTGGAATTCATTCTCTCTCTCTGCCCCTCCCCCATGCGCTTGCTTGCTCTCTCTGTCTCTCTCAATAAATAAATAAATAAATAAATAAATAAATAAATACTTTTTAAAAAAGAATGGTGCTTTCCCCAGGAATATTACAAACACTCCATATCTTGCAGGGAGCGCTTAGCACAGTGAAATGGAACTTTGGCAGTGCTTAGTAAACAGTCCTTCTTAAGACAGGAAACCTGAAGGAGCCTAGCAGGTAGCAGGCGCTGCCCTGAGTCCTGGGGAGACAGAAGGCTGAGACAACATCCTTGCTCTCCAGAATCTCAGATCTCCAGGACAGGATAGAATATAGAGGCAGGGCAAGCTTCCTGGGCATGCAGTCTGGACAGCCTTACAGCAACCCATGCTCAGGAGGGCCCCATGCTTCGCCTGCTGCTCTGCCATTGTCGTGAAACTCTTAAATGATTTCTGAACACGGGGCCTCACCAATTCTGCAGCCAGTCCTCTATGTAGGGGATGCAACTCTGGCAAAATGAGAGGTCAAGCATTTGGGAACTTACAGGGCGATGTTTCACTCTGCCTACACAGGCAAAGGTGTCTCTTTAAAGTGTTGACATCAAATCAGTCCTAGCCTACATGTATGTAAGCATTCTCAGCATGTAGCAAGAAGAATTTTTTTTTAAGTAGGCTTTATGCCTAGTGTGGAGTCAAATGCTGGTCTTGAACTCACAACCCTGAGATCAAGACCTGAGCTGAGATCAAGTTTAACCAACAGAGCCACCCAGGCACCCTACCGCAGGAAGAATTTTGGGAGATTCTCTTTAAAAATAGTTCTAGAGGTGCCTGGGTGATTCAGTCGGTTAAATATCCAACTCCTGATCTCGGCTCAGGGTATGATCTCACAATTCCTGAGATCAAGCCTCACGTGGGGCTCTGAGCTGACAGTGTGGAGCCTGCTTGGGATTCTCTCTTTCCCTATCTTTCTGACCCCCCACCAAAATAAATAAATAAACTAAAAAAAAAAAAAAAAACCCAGGTAGTTGTCAAATGTCAGTCCCAAGAATTATATTGAAGTTTTCCATAGTTAAGTTTCCACTGGTCCATAGAAAATTGAAAAAAAATTATGGTTGATGAAATAGATATTCTATAAGCAGCTCTTTTAAAGGTTGTATACTCTATTTGTGTAACAATCACTTTCTAAACTATGTTAGTCTTGGGTGTGTGTATGTGTGTGTGTGTGTGTGTGTAAATATTTCTTACCAGGGTAAAATGGTAAACTTATCATGCCTAATTTTTGGTCATTTTACTATAGACGAATCCCAGAGTCTGGGATGACTAATGTAAGAACCTCACAGTAGGGTTTGTTCACAAGAAAAGTGGTAGTTTGAGGCAATTCTCTGAATAATGTAAGTCCCTCCAACTGTGCTGTGAAACCAAAATAGGTTTTAGGGTCATGCATTTTCCAGCTAGCTACATTGGCTAAAATGATGAGGTATATCCCCAGGAATTAGCTACGGCTGGATGCAAAGACACAACTCCCCGGACCCATGTCTCTCTGCTCCAACAAATGCCTATAAATACAGATTGTATCAGAGAGTTTTTTCCCTGTAACAAATCATCCCAACATTTAGTGGCTTAAATAACAACTGCTTATTTAACTAACAGTTCCATAGATTGGCAATTTAGGTTGGCCTCAACTGGATGGTCCCTCTGGTCTTGGTTGGACTCACTCATGCATTTGCTGCTAAACTGCCAGGTCACCAGGGTGCTGGTTGGTCTGGGACAGCCTTCATTTGGGACAGCTCCTCTCTGTCCCATGAGATTTCTCATAAGCCATCAGGGTAGCCAAGGCTTTTTCACATGACGCCTGGGCAGGGTTCCTAGTCACTAAAATAAAGCACGTGAGACTTATTGAGACCCCGGGTCAGCACAGGCACGTCATCACTGTGCCACATTCTGTTGGCACAAAACAAGCTACAACGGCAGTTTATATTCAAGGAGAATATGGAAGAGTGGCAAGGTTGCATTGCAAAGGGACATGCATGTGGTACCTGGGTGGCTCCGTCAGTTAAGCATCCGACTTTTGATGTCAGCTTGGGGTATGATCTCACAGTTTGTGAGTTTGAGCCCTGTGTCAGGCTCTGTGCTGACAGCGGGGAGCCCGCTTGGGATTCTGTCTCTCCCTCTGTTTCTTGACCACTTGCTCTCTCGCTTTCTCTCTCTCTCTGAAAAGAAAGAAAGAAAGAAAGAAAGAAAGAAAGAAAGAAAGAAAGAAAGAAAGAAAGAAGAAAGAAAGAAAAGAAAGGAAAAGGGACATGCATGCAGAATGTGTAAATCACTGTAGCTATTTTTTTTTATGTATATATATCGACCGTCTTAGTCCATTTAGGCTGCTGTAATAATATGTGATATACTGGGTGGTTTGTAAATAGTAGAGATCTATTTCTCACAGTTCTGGAAGCTGGAAAGATCAAGACACAAGCATGGACACATTCTGGTGACAGCCCTCTTCCTGGTTCATAGCTGGCACCTTTTCACTGTGTCCTCACATGGCGGAAGGGGTGATGGAGCTCTGTGGGGGCTCTTTTATAAGAAGCGTGATTCCATTCATGATGACACCACCCAAATGACCTAGCCATCTCCCACAGGTCCTTCCTTCTAATATCATCATATTGGTCATTAGGATTTCCTGATGGGAATTTTTAGAGAACACAAACATTTATTTAAAAAAATTTTTTAAATATTTTTCTTTATTTTTGAGACAGAGAGAGACAGAGCATGAGCAGGGGAGGGGCAGAGAGAGAGGGAGACACAGAATCTGAAGCAGGCTCCAGGCTCTGAGCTGTCAGCATAGAGCCCGACCCAGGACTTGAACTCACAGACTTGCTCCAACTCACAGACCGTGAGATCATGACCTGAGCTGAAGTCCGAAGCTTAACCGACTGAGCCACCCAGGCACCCCTGAGAGGACACAAACATTTAGAGGATAGCTTCAACCTACCAAACAGTTCAAATGGCATTACTACCAACCACGGTAGAATGAAAATCCCCCTATCACCAAGACTGCCTCACCGACAGTATTCCAGGGCAAACTTATACACACGTTTCTACTGTCTGCAAAGAAGCAACAGTCACATAAAGTTATACAAGTTGTACTTTCACCTACATAATCAGAACAACCCCTGTACATTGGAAAGTTTGGTACCCAAACAGCCAGCCATGTGTCCAAACCAGTAAACCGGGAGGTCCTTGGTGCCTCCCTTTGTTTCAACTTCCATATCCTGTCAGTCACCAAGTTCTGTCAATTCTCCCTCCTGAACAAACATCAGATCCTTCCTTCCTGTCATCCCCGTTCCTCCTGTTTCACTTCAGCCCTCATCATCTCTCATGGTGACGATGACACTTCTCCCTAATTTTGCCAACCCCCTCATGTCCTCATCCTAAATCCAGTTGCCTTTCATTCACTTTACAAGCCTTTATTGAATGCTCACATCGTGCCAAGCACTCTGCTGGTGGTGGCAGATACAACAGGAAATAAGAGAGCCCCTAGTTTGGTAAAGGAAAGAAGCAAACAAGACTTAATTTATTCGTCAGGGCAGGTCATGGGCTGTACTGCAGAACCACAAAATCTCAGTGACTTAACCCAGTAAATGGTGATTTAGGAATCCAGGTCTCTCCCATCATGTAGCTCCACCATCACAAAATCCTTTACTTTGAGCCATGTGGGAGCCATGTGGAGGCCATACAGAGCCATAGAGGAAAGAGCAGAAGGATGGAGTGAGGTAGTTTATGGCCATGCCTGGCAAGTGGCATCCATCATTCCCACCATATTCCATTGGCTGAACTCGGTCACATGGTCCCAACTTAAGCACAAAGGACTCTGGGAAATTTAGTGTTCCTACATGCTCAGAGCAGGAAAGAGAGCTGGTGAATGTATAACCAGTCCTTTCCTCAATGGATGATTGTCATGCATGTAACTGGGAAGTATGGCATCCTAAGGGAACCAGGGGCGGGTCTAATGTATTTACTATAGCCTTGGATTCAGGAAGGCAGGGTGGTGGGCTAAATAATGGTCCCCGAAGATATCCAAGTCCTAATCCCTGGAACCTCAAACCTACTACCTGGCAGAAAGGACTTTATACATGTGATTAAGTTAAGGATCTTGAGACAGAGAAATTGCTCTGGATTATCCAAGGGAGCCCTAACTGTAATCATGAGTGTTCTTCTAACAGGTAGATGGAGGGAGATTTGACCAGGGAAGAGAAAAGGGAGATGAGATGACAGAAGTAGAGACTGGAGTGATGTGCTTGAAGATGGAGGAAGGGTCCACAAGCCCCACAAGCTAAAAAGCTGGGAAAGGCAAGGAAGAGAATTATCTCTTGGAACCCCCAGAAGGAATCAGCCTGCCGACACCTTGATTTTAGGCTATTAAGGCTCACTTTGAACTTCTGGCCTCTGCAAGTATAAGAGAATAACGTTTTCTTGCTTTCAAATACTGAATTGGTGGTAATTTGTGACAACAACAAGAGGAAACTAGTACAAGCAGTTATGCCTACACTAAGTTCCAGATAAGGATCACGCATTAGTGAGCTAGGCAAAAAGACTGGAAGACAGGGCCAGAGGTGGAAGTTAAGGCTGAAGGGTAGCAAGGTCCAGATCCAACAGGATTTGCCAGGGAGGAGAGGGAGGGGAAGAGGGCAGTGAATTTAAGCCTGAGGGCACCAGAAAGCCATTGAAGGAGGAGTGACCTGACCAAGATCTACATTTTTGCACAATAACCCCACCTGTTCTGTGGAGAGCACATCAGGGGAACCAGTGCTGGTGACAGAAGACAGTTATTTATTTGCTTTATCCCAGGAGAAAAGTAGAAAGGCAATATTCCAGGGTCCTGGCAATATGTAGTGGAATCAACGGGACTTGGTGATGGCCCGCCTCTGATAAGAGACATCCACTCCATCAGCGACATCAGCTGCACCAACTCTGATGGTCGATGGTACCTGAAGAGGACGTAACCTGCTTAGCCACCTGTCCGGAATTGAGACAAACTAGGGAAGTCTAAAGGAACAGGCAAGGTGCCTGTGAAGACCGGGTGCCATCCATTGGATGCCTTCTTCCAAATCCTGTATTGCCAAGACCGTCATGTCCTTTGTAATTTGAGTAAAATAGTTAGAGCACCATCCCCATATACAGGGAAACCCAGCATTAACCTTCATCACCACCCACGCCACGATCAAGGGATTTCTATATCTCCGAATCGCTTCTGACTCTGATTTCCTGTTGCTGCTTGTACAGCTACCCAAACGATGGGTGAGCTGAGGCTGAAATCCAACATACACTGTCCTGGCTGAAGCATGTAATCTTCGTGTATACAGAAACTGATTTGATGCTTGGCACGGCCAGAACTTGGAGCTTTTGAGGAGAAAAGACTGGAAATAAAGGTCAAGTAGGGGGTCAGCTTAAAGTGTTTCAATGCCTTGCTAAGGGGCTCAAGACTGCTTCCTCTAATGATGGTACCTTATCCAACAATGTAAAACAAAGACAGACACATCCATTCAGATTTGCATCTTATGCAAATCATGTTGCCAGCCAATCTGGTCCTCATCAGCCTTCTGGGACCAAGAAAAAGCCAACGAGTCTGAGCTGAGAACGTCTATACCGAGTCCTGTGGGGAATCCCATTTGGCCTCCATGCACAGACTGGATCAAACAGTGCTGGGAAACAGAAAGGGAAAATGGATGTGATTCTAGAGAGAAGCAGAAACAAGACAAAGAGAAACTTAACTACCTGGCTGATGGCTTTCTGGATCCTGAGATTTGGGGGTTCTGCGTGCTACTCCTAGATCTCCCAATAAAGTCCTCCTAACTTCCTCCTGTTTTTGCCCAAATTAATGCAAGTTGATTCCTGTTATAATTCTGGCCTGGATACTGTGTGTCCAGTTTCTGTCTTCCGGCCTTCGTCACATCACCACCAATTGTCACATTTTGTGTCTCTCCTCCCCGATGCCATGAGTTGGCCAGATGGAGAGGAGGAGGAGAGGTCAGGGGAAGGCAGGGGGTGGGGGGGGGGGGAAGAAGAGAGAAAGGTGTCATTGCATACATAGTCAAAGATGTAGAAAAGTGTTCATTATGGCATTGTCTGTAATAGCAAAGGACTGAAAACCACCTCCATCGGTGAGAGAACTGATAGTCTCCCAGAGAGATCTCTCCATAGGTGAGGTACTGACTAAATAACTCAGGGTACTTCCATATTGGAATACTATACAGCAGTTGAAAAGAATGATCAGTGAAAAAAAATTCTAGGGGTGCCTAGGTGGCTCAGTCAGTTGAGCATCCAACTCTTGATAACGGCTCAGGTCGTGATCTTGCCATTCATGGATCGAGCCCTGCGTAGGGGTCTGAGCTAACTGCTCAAAGACTGCTTGGGATTCTCTTTCCCTCTTTCTCTGCCCTTCCCCCACCTCTCTCTCAAAATAAATCAATAAAATAAAATAGAGAACTCAACTTAGGCATTACTGCCTTACTTACATATTTAGTAAATAAATATGTTTATAATCTAAACATGGTATAAATTATAATAAATTGTCATTCATATTATTATACATCTAACTGTATTTTAAAAATATATAATAAATATGCTGTCATTTATTTATTAAATATATAAATATATAAGTATATTTATTATATGAATGTATATAAACACAAATATTAAACTTAGAAGTAAATTTATATTGATAACATACATAACGTACACATATACAAATACATACTGTGTGTGTATATATATTAAATGATCTTCAGTGAAGATATCATTGTTTTTAAAAAGCAAGGCAGAAAAAAATTGAAATTAAAAAAATTAAAAAAAATAAAAAGTAAGGCGGAGATACAAGCACACTTCCTTTAAATTTTTTAATGTTTATTTAGTTTTGAGACAGAGAATGAGTGGGGGAGGGACAGAGAGAGGGAGACACAGAATCTGAAGCAGGCTCCCATGGAAGGAAGGAAGGATTGGACACCCTGGGAAAGAGTTGGAGGAGTTCTGCAGGCCTCGTGAGTCCCCAAAGGGCAGATCCCTCATTCACCTGTGCTGGTACAGGCTGGGGCCGGGAAGCAGCAGCAACAGCATCCAGAGGCAGCAGGGGCAGCAGATCCCTGGGATGGTGGATGGAGCAGTGAGCCATGGTCTTGCAAGCAAGGAGAATCACCATGCTGGGCTGCCCTCGGCCCTTACCCCCTGCCCCAGCCACCTCACTGTCTCTTGCCCTGGCATCACCCTCCAGCAGGGCATGGGCAAGCCAGGCAGGGATGGGCACCTGGGGCCACAGGAGTGTCCCCCATGACCTCTGTGTCCTAGTTATTGAACGGGCATAACGAGTCACCCAGGGCCCTTGGAACCAGGAGGGAGAATCTTGCCCTGGAATCCTCTCTGATGCGGCTTGGGGAGAATTATGGAGGGACAGCATTTAGTGCCAGTTCATTCACAGGATAAAAGCACAACACAAGGTCACCTTGGCTGCTGCTGTCAGTGTTTTCTTACCCAGGCCCCATTTGAGCCCTTACCCAGGGATATGGAGAACTTTCATACACAAGAACTTAAAATTCAAAACTCTCAATAAATTTGGTATAAAAGGAATTTACTTCAACATAATTAAGGCCATATATGGCAAGCCCGCAGCAAATATCACATTCAGTAGTCAAAGGTGAAAGATTTTGCTATAAGATCCAGAGCAAAACAAGGGTGACAAGGGTGTCCACTCTCTCCACTTCTATTCAACGTAGTCTTGGAAGTCCTACCACAGCAATCAGGCAAGAAACAGAAATAAAAAGCTTCCAAATCAGGAAGCAAGATGTAAAATCACCCATTTGCAAAGAACATGATCTTAGTATACAGAGAAAACCCAAAGCCTCCACGAAAAAAGAAACAAACAAACAAACAAGCAAACAAACAAACGTAGCACATGCTGTTACTACATTTGCCAAGTCACTGTATTTTAAGGGCAAATCCTGGCAATAGCCAATCCATCCATTCCAAGGCTCCACAGTGACTGTACTTAATCTGCTGTATGTACTGCACAGTCAGTTGCTATACCTGGGCTTATACCCAGGGTAGGGATCAGCCTCGTGATTGTCAGGGGTGTGTCAGTGTCTTATGGCCTTGAAGGAGAGGGAGACCAGCAGCTTTAGGAACTTCACCTGATTGTGCAGGCCATACATGTAGGCAGGGGGAAGCAGCACTGTCAGGCATGAGGAGATAGACTGGGGCAGAATATGCCATACTAGGACCCCCATGTTCTTCCCTCTTTCAATGGGGTGTGCTCCATTCCAGGTATAGTGCATTTCTACAGGTCTGACTTTCAGCATGACAACAGGATCCCAGTAGAGATGGAGTAGATCCCTTTCACCCAGGGGCACAAAGTAACTCACTTATCCTAGGGGGCATCCCATGGCAAATTCCAGTAGACAACACCTTTTGGTGTTCTCAGCAGCATAGCATATGAATCCACAGTGAGAGTTGGGGCCATAGCGGTCTCCCTAGACTTCTATACCTTTATAGTGTTGGGTGCCTTAGCAGGGGTCCCCAGTCTGACATATGGGGCATATGTTTGATCATTCAAATGCATTAAAGCCTGTGACAGCACATTAGTACACCGGGACAAGGTCGTTTTCCCTGTTAATAATTTAATCTGCTTTAACATTCCATTTTTCCTTTCTACCAACCAGTGCTTTCTGAGCCAGGACATGGAAAACAGGGAGGATCACCTCAGGCTCTTGCAGGTGAGCCAGATGTCCTGATGCCATATCCCGATACCACAGGGCTTACTTATGATAATCTGCCCTTTGGCTTCCCAGTGTCTACATTCGAGGCGAATCTCTTTAGAACAGCCCACCTGTCAGTGCAAAGGATTAATGGCTAGAACTCATGAGTCATCACCAGTGAAACCCCTCTGAGTTCAGCCCAGTGGCTGCTTAGCTTGTTCCTGTTTCCATCCAGATGGTGTCAGTATTGGGTTGAGTAGCAACTTGAGTTCCTCTGCTTGGGTTTCCCCAACTAGACCTGTGTGTATATTAGGCATCAGAGGGAATTTCCCCCATTTCCTCTAGAGGCCACAGAGGCCACAACACGAAGAGGAGTGGGGGCATTTGAAGGATCTACATATTCTATAGGACCCAGTAGCACCCACATTTCTGGAGACAGTGGGCTGTACACGGAAAATTATAAAACTTTGATGAAAATTAAAACAGAAACAAATGAAAAGATATCCTATGCTCATGGATCAGAAGAATTAATATCACTGAAATGTCCATATTACCTAAAGTCATCTATAGGTCCATGCAATCTCTACCAAGATTCCAATGTCATTTTCACAGAAGTAGAAAAAAAAACCCTAAAATTTGTATGGAACCACAAAAGATTCCAAATAGCCAAAGCAATCTGAGGAAGTATATAAAGCTAGAGGCATCCTATTTCCGGATTGAAATTGTATCGCAAAGTTGCAGCAATCAAAATATTATGGTACGGGCATTAAAAAAAAGACACATAGGCCAAGAGAATAAAGAGTCCAAAAATAAACCCATGCATATGTGGTCAATTAATTTATAACATAGCAGGCAAGAATATACAATGGGTAAAGGACAGTCTCTTCCATAAATGGTGCTGGAAAAACTGGGTAGCTGCATGCAGAAGAATGAAATTAAACTCATATTTTATACTAGTCACAAAAATTAACTCAACATCCTTAAATATTGTACATGAATCTGTAAAACTCTAGAAGAAAACCAACAGGAAAAGCCCCTAAATATTGGTCTTGACAACATTGTTTGGATGTGACACCAAAAGCACAAGCAATAAAAACTAAAGAAACAAGTGGAACCACATGAAACTCAGAGGCATCTCACAGCAAAGGAAATCATCAACAAAATCAAATGTGAACCTACAGAACAAGAGAAAATATATCCAAAATATTTAAAGAACTCATATCACTCAATAGCAGAACCCACAAATAATCCAACTTTAAATTGGGGAAATAACTTAAATAGACATTTTCCCAAAGATTTTCCCAAAGACACACAATGGCGTACAGATACATGAAGGGGCTCCACGTCACTAACACCAGGAAAGTGCAAATCAAAATCATAATGAGATATTGTCTCATAGCTGTTAGGATTCTTATCATAAAAATATCATAGAAATATCCCAATCCCTCTGTGTGGTCCTGACAGCAGAAACTCCATTGTCTGTCCGTGTTGTATGCATTTCTTTCCTCCCTTGGTGTCACACCAAAGGTCTTGCGTAAGAGTTTAGTAAGTTCATCAAAACAGCCTGTACATAGTTTTTGGGTGTTTCTCATACTTCTTGCTGCTGTAGGTGCTGGGAGATGCTGCATGAGTCAAGGCCCCTTTCTGCCCTGGAGTTTACCGTTCAATGTGCGGAGATAGGCAAAAACCAAATACATCATGTAACGTCAGATGGACGGGGAGTCTGGAGGCCTATTTTAGGCAGGCACTACCTGCAGTGGTTACAACACAGACCCAGGAGTCACATTTCTTGGGTCAAATGCCAACTGTGTAGTGTCCCTTGGTGCTCTACTGTGGGCATCTAGTTTAATCCCTTTGGGCCTTAGTCCCTCCCTCTGTTGTGTGGGCCTCCTAGTATCACCTAGAGATAGAGTTACAGGAGATCAGTCACTCCAGTGGTTTAGCAACTATTCCCAGATTGTCTGCGAGATGCTAGGCATGCTTTGAGCATCTGTGAGGAGGTGACTTTAGAAAAGACAAGCTTAGTGGGTATATTGTAGGCATCAGATGTCAGCCATCATTAGTTCTCACACACCAATGCTTGTGTTTTAGAGGCTCACACAGTGGTGGTGGGTCCCACATGCCACACTGCCGTATTTTGGGAACCTCGTTCCGATGGCTCTGATGCATTTAGACTAAACAATCTCACACCTTGTCCAGGTGGGTTTGGGACATAATACAGCCCGCGATTCAGTGAGTCTCCGAGGGCTGGCATACTCCTGGATATGCTGGGTCAATGTCGGCCTGGTTCATTTTTTGCTGGAACAGGGTCATTCTATGCTAGTCTTTCAGAAGACAGGAGGTGACATTCTTCCAAGAGAAGGCACAGTGAGCCAAACTCCCTGTCATTTTGAGAAAACTTGCAAAGGAGTTCAGTAACCACCTCCCCACCATGCTTTTTCGGTTAAAGAGAACCCACTATGTCATTTTATTGGTGGCCCAACTTTTTGGTGCTTTGAAAATGCCCGGAGAAGCCCCTGACTGAAACCCAGTGGAGGGGAGGGTGGTGGAGACATCATTTCCCTGCAAACTGCCCAGCTGACTGCAAGGTGTATACTTAGTTAATGCAATTAAAACAAAACAAAACAAAATAAAACAAAACAGGGGCGTGTGGAGATCTAAATTCAGTGTAGCAGCTTTGGTGCAAATCCTGTTTTGGGGGCTATTGGAGTCAAACTCAAGCAGAGGAAAGAAGTGGGATAAATGAGAGAGGGCCAACTGATTCCAGCTGGAATCAGCTGAGTGGAGAGGGCAGATTTGGAAATGCTGAAGGGCAAGGACCAGAGGCTGGAAGCCCAGGAAGCAAGGCTGGACTGCACCACAGCGGGTGAGGATGTCTGGGGGGATCCGTGAGCAAGGGGCCAGCGGACTCCAGAGACCCGGGCGCGAGTTCCAGATGCGGGAGGGTGGCTGAAGCTAGGTGTCCAGGCCTTGTGCTGCATGGATCTGGGCGTGCTGTGTGCCCTCCTGTAGAACGCAGGGAACGCCCCCGCGAGGTCTTAGAAGGACACAAGTGGCAGGTCCTGGGGCCTGGGAGAATCCCATGGAAAGACCTTCTGGGACGCCTGGGCCTGGTCTGCTGCCTCTTTCTACCCCCTGGGCTTCTTTGACTTCAGTTCCTCCCAAGGCCCTCTCCAGGGGTCTTTACCCTGGGGCCGGTGGCTTGCCATCCAGCCTTCCCAGCTCAGTCTTGTTCCTAGGCAAGTCCCAGGGAGTAGAACCACCCCGGACGCCCGCCTGGCTAGAGGGCTCAGTCGGGGAAGGGAAGGGCGAGATGGCCCGGGCACCATGCAGGGGCGATCCTGATCAGACTGTGTCTCAGTTTGCCTTGGAGTGGAAGCCACTTAGTCTGTCCCTACCTAACCCCTGCGAATACCCCCTTCCCTGGAGGGCAGATTCGAACCTCAGCTCCTGTGCACACGCCTGAAAAAGCCAGGGGCTGAGCCGCCTCTTCGCCAGGAACAGGTCTGAGCCGCGTCTCCCTCCCAGAGAGGGCGCGGGAGGTCCCGCAGCCATCCTCCACCTGCTGGGAAACCCGAGCGCTGCCTTCAGCCCCAGTGGCTGCCCACGCTCCCCCCTCTCCCCGCCCGCTAGCCTAGTTCAGCTCTGCACTCCCGCCCCCCAACTCGCTCCCGCCAGCCCTGCCGACTCACCTCTTCCGCGCCCCGCCTCCTTGGAGCTCGCGACCTTTCCACCCCTCCTTCCCTCCCCCCCACCCCTTTCCTCCTGCCCTCTCTTCATACCAAAAGCGTTGCTTGGCTCTCTCCTGGGGACTTAGCAAGCTGGAGAGCTGAGAGGGATCCTGAGAGCGGGCGCAGGGCGGCTAGTCCGGAGCCGCCGACCTAGGCTAGGCACGGACCGACCCACTCTCCGCTGCTCTGCGGCCCCCGCTTCTCCCTGTAGGGGGCCGGACCTGCACCCAGCGCTTGCCCCCGCTGGTCCTCCCGCAGCCCGGCCAGGCGCGCTCCTCCCCACCTGGCCCCTCCCCTTAGGCGCGCTACGCCAGCATCCGGGAGGTGAAAGCGGGCTGAGCCCAGCGCAGGGGCCGCCCACCACCAGCGCCCCTCGCCTCTCCCTTCCTGTGTGGCTGGCGGCGGCTCGCAGCCCCCCGGCAACAGCCTCGGGAGCTTCGTCCGCGCCTGGAGAGGCGGCCGGCGGAGCCCAGGCTGGGAGACATGATTCGTAGCGTCCTCCGGCTGCTCCTCGGCAGCTTCCTCACCGAGGTGTGCGCCCGCGTGTGCCGGGTGCAGGAGCGAGCGGGGCACGGGCAGCTGGCTCAGCTGGGCTGCGTGGTAGTGCTGGCGCGGGGAGGGGGGCGTGCAGCCGCTCTGGGGGCCGCCTCGGAAGAGGCCAGCGACGGCGCGGGGGTCTGGGACGCGTCCCCTACCCGAGCGCCCACGCCGAACTTCTGCCGGGGCTACTTCGGTATCAGGGACGAGTGGGACCAGCCGTTCAATTGTTCCTCGGGCGACTTCATCTTCCGCTGAGGGACTTGTGACTTGCGATTCTGCTGCACGTGTTAAGAAGCGGCGACTGAACCAGAGCACCTGCACCAACTCTGACATTCCGCTGTGGCTCAACACCCGCAAGCCTCCAGCGCGCAAGGACGGCCCCCTGCACCACCCCACGAAGGACAAGACCAACCGGATCCTTTACATCATGTGCGGGGTGCTGGCCATCATGCTTGTAGGCATCTTCACCAAACTGGGGCTGGAGAAAGCGCACTGGCGGCAAAGGAAGCCAAGTCAGGGTAGGCTGCCTCCCCTCCACCCAACTCCTTCGCCTCCCCTCCAGGCGCCGCTCTCCCTTCTCTTCCCTCTCCACCTTTCCTTGGGCAATGGCGCTCCCCGCCCCAACCCCCATCTCCGCTGGCGGAGGTCGCCTGGGCAGCCAATTTCGGCTCCAAGGGCAGAGAAGGGGCGCTGGGCTCCGCACAGGTGTGGACTTGAGCGCGTGTGTGTATGTAGGGGGTGGTCTCTGCACCACCCCTCACCGTCTCGCTGCCCTTTCCCACCTAGGATTCAAGCGGATCTGAGACACACACAGCCCGGGAGCCCACGGCCCCGGAGTCTTGGGTTTTGGCGAGGGGTCTACCCCTCTGATTCCAGATGCCAGCTTCTAGGTAAACAGGGCAGGCGGCCTGAAAAGGAAGGGCGGCACGTGTGAGGGAGGGAAGCAGTGTGTGCCGCCTACAACTCCTAAGGGTCGCGAAAAAGAAGCTAGGGAGGTGGAGAGAGAGAGGGAGGACAAGAAGGAAAGCCTTGCCTGGAGCGGCCTCTTCTCTCTCTCCCTGAGCTGCCAGGTTCCTAGAATTGGGACCTTGGTTGCCTCCCCGCCACTCGGACCCCTGCCCGCTTTCCGCTGTCGCCACTTCTCCCTGCTGGGGGCCAGGGATTCCTCCCCGCGCTGCGCCCCTTGCAGGGGTTGGCGAGGACTCCAAGGGCGGGAGCCACCCTCCTGCCCCACTGATTCTTCAACTTTCCCTCAACTTGCATTAGGCAAGTCCTAGTGATTGAGAGTGCAGCAGATGGGAGAAGGCATTTGGGGATTAATGGAGCGATTTTCCTTTGCCTTTTAAAAAGTGTCTAAGTTGATTCGCACAACCCAGTAACTTTGGAGGCAGAGGGCGCAGCCACTGGGAAGCAGCCCCCAGACGCGATGCAGGCCAGGGTTCGCAGGAGGTCTGGGCAGGCAGGGTTGGAGAGCGACTGGCGGTCTTGGAACAGCTGGGTGGCTGGGCGGTAGCTAGCTGGATCTTGCCTAGTGTGGGCAACGGGGTCGCCATGTGCCCCCCCCCAACCCCCTACACACAGGCACACACCCTCCCCACACCTCAGGCGGGGGCCCATGTGTGCTCCTGTGGATGCAGGAACTGGGTGCGCCTGCCTAAAAAACCTCAACAAAGAGACCCACCCAAAATAGGCGGAGGAGCATGACCACCTCACTAGTAATTATTTTCTATTTATAGGCAGAGTATCCGATGATTTTTTTTCCCCCCAGAGGGGAGGGATTTGGGGCAAGAGGTGAGGAAATTCCTCTTGGTTTGGGTCAGCAGGGAGGTGTGGGTGGATGTTGGGGTCTTGAAGCACAAAAGTTAGCTTGGAGAGGATTCAGGAAACTCTGACCAACTGAGAGAGTAACACGCTGGCCCCGCCCACCTCCTGCACCTCCAAGATGCCCTGTCCCCAGCCCCACAGGCAGGAGTTTCACTTCCCCGCAGTCCCAGCCAGTCCCTGTAGGTTCCCTGGGTCTGTGTTAAGGTGAAGGAAGACTAGGGAGGCAGGACTGTGGCAGGCAAAGGGTGTGGCCTTGGTAGGGAGAGAGTCCCTCAGGCATAGGTAGGCTGCCTTGCAGATTCATATTAATTCCTCTGCTGAAGTATCCACTGAGCCTTTCCCTTGCAAACCAGCGCTTCCAGGAGCCCTCCTGGGTGTTTGGGTGGGGGGTGAAGGAGGGTAGGAAAGGCGGGAGAAGGGGAGGTGGGAAGGTGGGAGCTGAGCTAAGGGTGGGCGGCTCCCTTTGGCCTGCAGAGGGGGAAGGTGATGTGTGATCTTCAGGCTCTGTGTGATCTGGGTATTCCTGTTGAGACAGAGCTCCACCGCAGACCTGAGGGCTCAGGAGGGAATCTTATTCCTGTCTTGCCACCTTGCAGCTCTGTCTGGAGAAAGAATCCCCCCAGCTTAGTTGGTTGCAGCCACTTCTTCAGGGACCACCAAAGGGCTGGTTGCATGTGGAATCTCTGGGCATCCACACTTCTCAAAGAGCCTGGACACAAGACTCTTCTGGTACACAGTTTGGAAATTCCAGAATGCCATGGAGTACATTCTCTTGAAGAGAAAGGATAGTTGAATTTTATTGGCAGTTTCCCAGGTGTGGTTTTCAACCCCAGCTGCTGTTTAGGAGCACCTGGAGTGCTTTAAAAAACAAAACAAAACAACCCTCTTGCTAGGGGCCCGCCCTAGGCAATTTAGATCACAATCTCTAGGGTTGCTGAGTCTTTGTACTTCTGTTAAGGTCTCTAGGCTTTCCAGTGCCTGGCCAGTTACTATTACTGAAAAGGAACGAACATTTGCCAGGCACTGCACTAGAGAGAGAGGTGTGTGTGTGTGTGTGTGTACTTGAGTGCATGTGTGTGTAAACACTCCTTTAGTGTGCATGAGCACCTTAGGAGACAGGTGCTATCAGTTCCCACTTATAGATGACAAAATCATGGCTCAGGTTGGGTGGCTTCTCCAAGGTCACCCAGTGAGTTATAAAACTGCAGTCCCCAGCCCCCTGATTTCAAGTGTGTTTTCAGTTTGAGTGAGCATTGGGTGGGGGTGGGCAGCTTCCTAGAATGCATATTCTTGTGTTCTGTCCAGACAGGGAAAGATTCCGGGTCAGCAAAGGTCTGGGATGAGCCCCAGAAATCCGCATGTAGCAGCCTCCCTGAATGGCTCCTCAAAAGTGGCCTACATGTTTAAGGAAGACTGTTCTTGAGTTTGGGACTATTTTACAGTCTTGGAGATGGATGCATTAAATCCAATGCCACTCTCTTATGTGCATTTGTTTGTGTGTTTTCTGCACGTATTTCTGCTTTGTGTATTTGTGTATTTGTGGTGCTGGGGGCTGCCCCCAGGACCGTCGAAATGCATGGTGCTCTGTGTATGCGATTAACCATTTCAAGTCCCAGCCACAGGTCAGGGGGTACCCGGGTGGCATACACCCAGCTACCTGAGAGCTTCCGGGTGAAATTACCATCTTGGCCACAGCCTCTTAATTTATTTTGTCTTGGGCTGGCTGTGCGGGTCACTGAGATGAAGGGTTCATTCTCACTTCATCGGAAAGCAGCCCCATGTCACCAACTGCTCCTCGTGACCCATGCCGTTGTGGTATCCCAGAAGAGGCCTTCGTGATGTCACTTTTCAGACCCAGAATCGTGGGCATGTTGGCTGCTCCTTTTTGGGCTGACTGGGACTTGAAAATGGGAAAGTTGCTAATTCCAGGACCTGTGAAATCCATGGGCATGCGGGGGTCTTGCCCATGACATAGGAAGATATTCAGAGACCCTCATCCATCAGCCACAGCAGCCTTATATTCTGCCACTATGTATGGGAACAAGTGACTGCAAACAGTGGCTGGCTGTGGTTACCCAGGGTAACCAGCTGTGGTTACTGGTTTGGTCTGCAAGGTATTGCTATATATGTATTTTTTTTTAATGCATGTTTATTTTTTTTTTCAACATTTATTTATTTTTGGGACAGAGAGAGACAGAGCATGAACGGGGGAGGGGCAGAGAGAGAGGGAGACACAGAATTGGAAACAGGCTCCAGGCTCTGAGCCATCAGCCCAGAGCCCGACGCGGGGCTCGAACTCAGGGACCGCGAGATCGTGACCTGGCGAAAGTCGGACGCTTAACCGACTGCGCCACCCAGGCGCCCCAATGCATGTTTATTTTTGAGAGAGAGAGAGAGAGAGAGAGACAGAGCATGAGCAGGGGAGGGGCAGAGGGAGAGACAGAGGGAGACACAGAATCTGAAACAGGCTCCAGGCTCTGAGCTGTCAGCACAGAGCCCAACACAGGGCTCGATCCCGGGAACGGAGAGATCATGACCTAGGCTGAAGTCAGAGGCCCAACCAACTGAGCCACCCAGGCACCACTATTTATGTATTCTTATTTTTAAGTTTCTTTCTCTCTCTCTTTTTTTTACTGTGAAACATTTTACACATACAAAAGAGAAAACTTGAAAGAAGGATAAAAATGTCTTTAGGGTTTTTCACTCCTGGTACGACTGCCATTGGGGCCGGCTCATTCTCGGTTTGGGGGGGGCTGTTCTGTGCATCGTAGTGTGTCTGGCAGCCTGCTTCGACTCCCCCCACTAAGTGCCAGTACCACCCCCCTGACAACCCAGCTGTGAGTTAAAAAAAAATGTCCTCAGTCATAGCCACATGTCATCTGGGGGTAGAATCACCCCCAGTTGAGAGTTACTAATCTAGGCCACGCAATTATGAGTATCTTGTCATATCTGCTTTAGCACCCACTCTGTATTTTCCTTTCCCCTCTCCCTTTCTCCCTAAATACTTCAGCGTGGATCGCCTAAGAGCAAGGACATTCTCCCACACAACACAATCCCAGGATCGCACTCAAGAAGCAGGACAGAAACTCTAATACCATCAAATAGCCAATCACGGTAGCATTGTCCTGGTCATGCCAGAAATGTCCTCTGGAGCTTGGGCTTCCAAACTCGGATCCAGTCAAGGCTCACTGCGTCTGGGCTGTAAAATTTCTTCAGTGTCTGTTATGTATTGTGTTTGAAACCCAACTTAGAACCAAGGAGATTTCACATAGAAATCCCAATTGCTGACTTCTCTTGAGAAATTGGTAGAACCGACAACACCAGACGTGCATTTTCCCAAGGAAGCTGTTGGTTGCCTCCCGGGGGTGACTTCCCTCTTTAGGAAGCTCTCAGGTTCTCCTCCGTCTCCACCCCCACCCAGTTCCCTTAGTGCTGGTCCCTGCAGTGCCTGGAGACGCAGTCAGGCCCACCCCGAGTCAGATGGCCGGAGATTCCATCCAGCGTGGCCACTTAAGAGTTGTGTGGCCTTGGGAAAGGGACTTCACCTCTCTGAGTTTTAGGTTCTTGTCTGTAAATTGCGACCATGGTGATCCCTATGTCGTAGGCTTGTGCGAGGGTTTCACTGAGACTGGGCTTGGGAGGCCCTTAGCACAGGACCTCTTTATGGTCACTGCTCAGCAACTTTTACCCCTTTGCCATCACCCTTATGATTGGAATTTTCTACCCCTGACCTGCCAAAGGGGTAAATGTTGTAGTCTGAAACTCGGTACCTAGCTCTGGCTCTGTTATATGTTTTTAGCTGTGTGACATTGGTCAAGGCTCCTAAGTCCTTCAGGGTTAAGCAGCGGAGGGTGACAGGTTCAGAATAGGAGAGAAGACCCAGGTATGGCCACATTGAATACCTTGCAAAGTGTTGGCCTGGGTGTTATGAAAGAACCCTTGTCCAGCCTGCTATTTTGCCGTGAGCTTGGGTATAAATTCTCCTTTAATTTCAGGTCCCGCCCCACTGAGGCAGGCCTTAGGACAGTGTGCCTTTGAAGAGGCACAGATTGCTTTCCGTGAGGATGAACAAGGCCCTGGGGAGTGGAGGAGTCAGGCTTCCAACCGGGACAGTCTGAGGCCAGAGCACAGGTACCTTGACCACTAGGCTGTACGGCTTTTGAGTGGACACATGCAGGACTTACATGCTCTCAGATCGCAAAGAAGTGCTTACGGTTCTGCAAATGGCATCACATGCAGGGAGGCCAGTTCAAGGAGCCGCTGGAAGATCAAGACCAGGAGTGTTTCCTGCATCTGCCCCTGGCAGGGCCAGTGCCCTTTGAGGAGGCATTGATGAGAAATGACCTTGGGGGCAGGAATGCCTGTAGGAAGCTCCATACACTTGAGGCCAGGAGGGAACACATGCCATTGTTTTGCCCACCTTCAAACAGAATCAGAAATCCAAGTGGCACATTACACAGCACAGTGTCCCGGGTGCTTTTCAAACATGCTTCAGACGAGCCGGAGTCCCTTCTATTTATTTTTTGTATTTTTATTTGTTTGGAGTCTCTTTTAAAGAAGTGGCCTCAAATGATAAATGTCTTCCCTTCTTTTGCCTCTTCTCTCTTCTTTCTGCTTCCCCTTTATCCCGCATGTCTGTGGTTACCTTCTGGCTTTCACCAGCTCCCCAGCTTGGAGAAACCCTTGCAGGCACATCTTGTTGCCCATGGAGTAGTCTCTCTATATCGTTTTTCATGGCAGGTTACTTCTCTTTGGGCAATGGAGTCCTTGCATTTTAGCAGTCACCTTCAGTGGGGTATACGTTGCACGATAAAAGGCACACGTTTTAAGTGTGGTTTGAGGAGCTTTGCCTGTACCTGTGTAACCACCGCTCCAGAAAGGTACCTCATTCCCACAACCCTTGCGTTCTTGAAAGACTAAAAGATGCTTCTGATACAAGAGGAAATGCTCCGGAATCCTAGTCAAGTGTTTAAATGTCAGAACACAGTTTAGACCTCGGGACTCCTGGAAGCTCTGAAGCAAGATGAGGAGGTTCTGAGCTCTGTTTGGGAATGTTGGGGTCTTTTATTTGCTCGCCGTAATCGGAAAGTGAAGGAACGCCGTATTCTCTTTTTGTTCCTCAAATATGCCAAGCTCATTGCTACCTGGGAGCTGTCGTATTGGCTTGGCTCGAATTCTCCTCCACCAGACCTCACATGCTGGCTTCCTCGCCATTGAGGTCTCCGCTCCAGTGTCGCCTTCTCTGAGAAGCCATCCCTGATGACCCAGGCTCAGTTACCACAGCCTCCCCCCCACCCCCACCCACTCCAGCCCATCGCTTGGTGTTACTTGCTTCATTTCACATTACAGCCTAAAATTAACTTGTTAATTTCCTGGTTTGCTACTTGATGATCTGTCTCTTTACATTACTGTCCACAGTGCCTAGAGCAGCATCTGGCACAGAGGAATTCTGGTTTCTGACATCCCAGTTTACAAAAGAAAGTATCTCTTTCATTCACTCTTTATTCATTCATTCATTCATTCACCCATTCACATATTCATTTAATAGGTATCTATTGAGCACCTATGGCATACCTAGCACTGTTTTGAGAGCTATAATAGTGACAGTACAGACACAATCCCTGCACTCAAAGAACTAACACTCAAATGGCTCGAGACAAGTAACACACAAGTAAATCTTGAAAGAAATTGACACTAAATGGAACCTTATGAAATTGTCAATATTCAATCATCTTTGACGGTAAAAATGGCAATGTTTCAACCTAATTGTTCTGAACTGGGACGAGTGATAGCAAGGAAAAGTATAGTTTCTTTAGTGAGGTACCTGTATTAGGGTTCCCCAGAGAAACAGGACCTATAGGAGATATCTATATCTATATCTATACCTATCTATATCTAGGTATATACATATACATATAGAGAGATAGAGAGAGAGAGATACATTATGTGCACTTGCCATTAGGAAGTCTGAAATCAGCAGAACTGACACCCCAGTTTGAAGGCTGTCAGGCAGGAAAATTCCCTTTTACTCAAGAGAGGGTCAGCCTTTTGGTCTGTACATGCCTTCAACTGATTAGACGAGGCCCACCCGAATGATGGAGCACAATGTACTCAGTCTCTTGACTGTCAGTGGTCATCTCATGCAAACGCACATTCTCAGATGCATCCAAAATGACCTTTGACCAAATATTTGGGCACCCTGTGGCCCAGTCAAGTGGACACTTAAAAGTTACCATTATAGTTCTTTTAGGAACTTACTACTCAGAGTGTGTCCTGTGGAGCAGCTTCATTTTCATGACCTGGGAGCTTGAGCAGAAGAATCTCATGCCCTGCCACAGACTTATTGAAATAGAATCTGCATTTTATCAAGGCCCCTAGGTAGCATGAATGCACATTGTTTGAGAAGCACCCAAACTATGTGCCCCAAATAGATGGCAAATCCTTGGGAATTTGGTTTATAGTGCATAGTTGGTGATTTCCACTGTCTTATTTATGAAGCTTTTTGGACACATGTTTTAACATGTTTTTTAGCATGTACCCTAATCCATGCACATTTGTTGTACTAATAAGTATGTGCGTGTACCGGTGAACAGTTATAAGGTACATTATAAGGCATACATAAAAATGAATTTTAAGCTGAGCTGAAGGTGCAGTAAGTATTATTTTAAAATTTGTTGGTAAGCACGGTGATGTCATACGATCATTAGCTAACATCAAAGCATGATGTATGTTGAGGATGAAACTTACCATTAATAAACAGTCCATATTTTGAATATTTTTCATGAGAGTTTTGATTATTCTTGGCTGACTTTGCTTTGATCTGAATAGAACATCATTGTTTTTAACCTTGTGACAAGCTAGCTGTTGAAGAGAAGGGGAGAGTCGATGCAATTGTTTTCTTGTGCTTCCTCTATCAGTATTTTCTTCAGCCTGCGGTTTTGTTATGGGGTGGGGAGGGGTGGTTTAAGCCATGTGCCTGCTTACTGATGGTTAGCCTCCCTAACCCTAGATAATGTATCTGCATATTTCCTTTAGGGGGACACATAGCTGTGATATGGGCAACGTACCCCAGTGAGCTCACACATGGCTCTGATAAGGAAGGCATTTCTTGTTGGATGAACCCCAGGGGCAGGGGGTTCTTCTGCCCACTGTGGTTCCACGGCACCCACCTGTCAGGGTCTGAGGCAGAGACTAGAGCATGGACTTGGAGGTCCCGTAGATTTGGGTCCACACTCATGGGCTCTGCCTCGTACCAATGGTGTGACCTTGGGCAAAGTACATATCCTCTCCCTCCTTCCATAGAAAGTGGTGGTATTACCATCTCATTCCTTGGATTGCCATGTACAGTAAATGAAATACCGCTTGTAAAACCACTGGCATAGTTCCAAGGGCAGCAGCAACAACAAACAAAACACACACACCTTGTCTTCCCTAGTGTCGTGTTGTGATACTCTGCTACAAACCTGCCTTTGTCCGTGGAACTCTAGTGAGGCACATGGTCAGACTAGGCTTCATCAAAGCGATACTGCTCCAAGACAAGTTTAGGGGCGCGGTGGCTTTTCTCCTTTTTCTTTGTAAGGAAAGAGACTCTGGGACAATCTGTGACTTGGGTTGGAGCCATTTGAGATCCTCACTGCAGTGACAGCCTGCTGGTAATGTGAGATCCTAATAGCTTGTGTTAATCCTGGAGACAGGAGGTGAGGACAAGGGAGGCTCTTGAGTGTGGCCCCCCTAACGTCTCCACGCACCTCGCTGCCATCTTTCTTGGGGCTGAAGGACAGGAGATTCTAACTCTCCTGAGCTTCCCTTCTCTTTAGGGGAGCTGGTACAGGTAAGCTGATTTCCAAGCAGGAAAGGGCAAAACAGGCTGAGTACTGTTAGTGGCTACAGTGTTCTAGAACCACCTCTAGGAATGTTCACCAGGGGAGAGAACCTTCAGAAGCGTGCAGAGTTGGAGCACATTGCCTTTCTCTTGCTCCCACAAAATCAAGCTGACCAACCCTGTAAGGAGGGGGAGTCCCTTAGCATCCACAAGAGTCTTGGTAACAGCTTTGCAAATCCCATGATTATATTTGCTGAAGGGTGTCCATCAAAGAGGGCGTCCTCTCCGTATCTGAGCATTTCCTTCTACAAAGTCCATTCTATTTTGAGAAGCCAGTGCTAGGAAAAAGCTTGGGGTCTCCTAAGGAGCTTGAATGATCTCATGGCAAACCTACAGAGAATGATGTAACTGATCACCCTAACCTTTGGTGACCAACAAACGCAACCAAATTCAAACCTGCTTTGATCCTTATCTCCTGCTCTCTGGCTTCCATTTTGCCTGCATCTTGCTATATGCCTGGACTGTGTCAGGATCTTTTACGTTCCAGTGAAAGAAATCTTTTTTTTTTCAATATATGAAGTTTATTGTCAAATTGGTTTCCATACAACACCCAGTGCTCATCCCAAAAGGTGCCCTCCTCAATGCCCATCACCCACCCTCCCCTCCCTCCCACCCCCCATCAACCCTCAGTTTGTTCTCAGTTTTTAAGAGTCTCTTATGCTTTGGCTCTCTTCCACTCTAACCTCTTTTTTTTTCCTTCCCCTCCCCCATGGGTTTCTGTTAAGTTTCTCAGGATCCACATAAGAGTGAAACCATATGGTATCTGTCTTTCTCTGTATGGCTTATTTCACTTAGCATAACACTCTCCAGTTCCATCCATGTTGCTACAAAGGGTCATATTTCATTCTTTCTCATGGCCACGTAGTACTCCATTGTGTATATAAACCACAATTTCTTTATCCATTCATCAGTTGATGGACATTTAGGCTCTTTCCATCATTTGCCTATTGTTGAGAGTGTTGCTATAAACATTGGGGTACAAGTGCCCCTATGCATCAGTACTCCTGTATCCCTTGGATAAATTCCTAGCAGTGCTATTGCTGGGTCATAGGGTAGGTCTATTTTTAATTTTTTTGAGGAACCTCCACACTGTTTTCCAGAGAGGCTGCACTAATTTGCATTCCCACCAACAGTGCAAACGGCTTCCCGTTTCTCCACATCCTCTCCAGCATCTATAGTCTCCTGATTTGTTCATTTTGGCCACTCTGACTGGCATGAGGTGATATCTGAGTGTGGTTTTGATTTGTATTTCCCTGATGAGGAGCGATGTTGAGCATCTTTCCATGTGCCCTGGCCATCCGGATGTCTTTTTTTTTTTTTTTAATTTTTTTTTAACATTTATTTATTTTTGAGACAGAGAGAGACAGAGCATGAACGGGGGGAGGGCCAGAGAGAGAGGGAGACACAGAATCTGAAGCAGACTCCAGGCTCTGAGCTGTCAGCACAGAGCCTGATGCGGGGCTTGAACTCACGGACCGTGAGATCGTGACCTGAGCGAAGTCGGACGCTCAACCGACTGAGCCACCCAGGCGCCCCCGGATGTCTTCTTTAGAGAAGTGTCTATTCATGTTTTCTGCCCATTTCTTCTCTGGATTATTTGTTTTTCGGGTGTGGAGTTTGGTGAGCTCTTTATAGATTTTGGATACTAGCCCTTTGTGTGATATGTCATTTGCAAATATCTTTTCCCATTCCGTTGGTTGCCTTTTAGTTTTGTTGGTTGTTTCCTTTGCTGTGCAGAAGCTTTTTATCTTCATTAGGTCCTAGTAGTTCATTTTTGCTTTTAATTCCCTTGCCTTTGGGGATGTGTCAAGTAAGAAATTGCTATGGCTGAGGTCAGAGAGGTCTTTTCTTTCTTTCTCCTCTAGGGTTTGGATGGTTTCCTGTCTCACATTCAGGTCCTTTATCCATTTTGAGTTTATTTTTGTGAATGGTGTGAGAAAGTAGTCTAGTTTCAATCTTCTGCATGTTGCTGTCCAGTTCTCCCAGCACCATTAGTTAAAGAGACTGTCTTTTTTCCATTGGATATTCTTTCCTGCTTTGTGAAAGATTAGTTGGCCATCCGTTTGTGGGTCTAGTTCTGGGGTTTCTATTCTATTCCATTGGTCTATGTGTCTGTTTTTGTGCCAATACCATGCTGTCTTGATGATGACAGCTTTGTAGTAGAGGCTAAAGTCTGGGATTGTGATGCCTCCTACTGTGGTCTTCTTCAAAATTACTTTGGCTATTCGGGGCCTTTTGTGGTTCCATATGAATTTTAGGATTGCTTGTTCTAACTTCGAGAAGAATGCTGGTGCAATTTTGATTGGGATTGCATTGAATGTGTAGATAGCTTTGGGCAAAGAGAGAGATTCAGTGGACCATGTCACTGACCTTCAGACATCGCTGGGTCTCAACAGGTATTCTCAGAGCCCGATCTCTCCATCTCTAGATTTTGTGTGCTTCCTTCATCTTAATTAAAAAAAACCCCTTTTTTTAATGTTTATTTATTTGTGTGTGTGTGTGTGTGTGTGTGTGTGTGTGACAGAAAGAGAGAGAGAGAGAGAGAGAGCGAGCATGAGCAGGGGAGGGGCAGAGAGAGAGAGAGAGAGAGAGAGAGAGAGAGAGAGAGAGAGATACAGAATCCAAAGCAGACTCCAGGCTCCCAACTGCCAGCCCAGAGCCGGATATAGGTCTTAAACATGAGAACTGTGAGATCATGACCTGAGTCCAAGTCAAATGCTTAACCCACAGAGCCATGCAGGAGCCCTCTCATCCTAATTTTAAGATAGGCTTTTTGCCCGGGCTGGCAGCCCTAATGCAGCATGTCCTTAACTTGTAGACCCCAGAGAATGGGACAGCCGTAGTTCTCCACAAGGTTGGAAGAAACCTTAGAGAGGTCTGTGATTGGTCTCCGATAGCATGCCGGTCCCTGCACCAATCACGTTGGCCAGGCAGAGTGGTGCTCTGACAGATCACTCTGGGATCACATATTCACTGCCGGCCGTGGGAAGAGTCAAGTACATCCAAATCTCACAGACAGTACAGGACCCCCTTCCAGCAGGTGTGTGTTTGCGTACATGGTGTATTTGAGGGGGAGTTCTTCAAAAGACGAGTTTGTAAACAGACAACAACCCTAATGAAAAACCCTCCACGCCCCTTATTGTAATCTGTATTGTTCCTGGTTTGGGTGTATGATTGTTTATATCTACTTGGCTGCCTCAAACCCTTCGTGAAATGCGTGCGGTAGAATAAGTAAGTGATAAGATGTGTAACATGACTGAAAAGACACATCAGCGCATCTCTCCTTACAAAAGGAGGGTGGGGTTGGCAGAGAGCCGTCGTGGCCAACCTAGTACCAAACTGAGCTGTGGAATGTGCTGCCAGTGGAAAGCTTATCTCGGACCTCCTTCAGACTTCCGTGATGGGTGTGCTTGTTTAAACAATGACCCCACCTCCATTCGTGGATGTTGACGAGGGACTCATGATAAAGCAAATACCATTTCCCAGATTGGGAACCAAAGCGGACGAGGAAGACACCAGCCCAGGTTTCACACCTCAAAATTCTCGGTTTGGTTTTTGCCATTCTCTCTTCTTCCTCTCTTACAGGGTCTCTCAGCCTTGACATCTTTTTTTTTTTTTTTTTTAATGTTTATTTATTTTTGAGAGTCAGAGGGGATAGGGAGGGGCAGAGAGAGAGAGAGAGAGAAACAGAGAGAGAGAGGAGACAGAGGACCCAAAGCAGTCTCTAAGCTGTCCGCTGGGAGCCTGATGCAGGGCTGGGACTCGCGAAGCATCAGATCATGACCTGAGGCAAAGTCGGATGCTTAACTGACTGAGCCACCCAGGGGCCCTGACCCTTTGGACATCTTAAGCCAGATAATTCTTTGTTGTGGGAGCTGCCCTGTACATTGTACAGGGTTTAGCAACATCCTTAACCTCTATCTACTACATGCCAGTTACACACCCACTCCCCAATTATGACAACTAAAAATGTCTCCAGAAATTGTCAGATGTCCCTGGGGGTCAGGGTTGGGGGGGGGGGCAAAGTCATCCTGATTGAACCCAATACTCCATTAGAATGTGGCTTCTGAGAGAAGGGAACATATGTGACTTGGCCACTGTTGAACGCCTCTACCTAGCACATTGTCTGGAACTTAGTAAGTGCTCCGTGAATATATATTTTTTTCCCAGTAAATCTTTGTTGACTGAATGAACTGGCCCACTTTGAATTCGTGTCTAGGTGCTCTTGGCCTCCAAGCAGCCACATTTCTTCGTGTTAAGGGAACCAAAATCAGCAATTTGTGTAAAGTCTTACCTTGTTTCAGGTGTATGACAAACAATAAGCGTTAGCTCCTGGCATTACCGTGATTATGACCATCTCCTTCCTGGAGTGGTGCTTAGCCCAAAGCCATGTGGTTAGTTTGCACTGAAAATCATCACTGTTTCTTGAACCACAGGTAGGGACTCAGTTGAACTACTGGAGAATGGGAGAGCAGCAGACATCAAGGGGGTGTCTGAAGGACTTTTGGGGGGAGTTCTCTGTGAAATGACATCGCCATGGGCTTTTCTTAGAGCCAGAGGTCTTTTACTAGAGAGCAAGTGCGGAACTTAAACGGTTTCTTATTTTGGAAGAGCACTGCACTCTCTGAGCCTGGTGTTTGGAAGTTGTAGGACCTTTTTCAGTGTCAACATGCCTGGGGAGCCGCCCTGGCCTGACGTCCCCAGAAGCTGACGCTGAGACAAGGATTTGAGGGCAAGTCATGTTTTTAGGAGGGGATCCCAGAAAACACTGTTCAGTGTTTCAAGGTAACAAGGTAGGGAAGCCAATGTGTCAGGCCACTTACCACCGGGGTGACTGGAGCTGGGGTCCTGCTGGGGACTCGGAGAGCAGGACGTGCCTTCAGAGTCATTGCATCTGAGAGGCAGGGAAGGTGGGGAGTTGAGCCACATGTTCTCCAAACAGAGCGAAAGTTACCAGGCAGAAGGTCGCAGGTGTTTGCAGCTGGTGGCACTGGCTGGAGGGGTGGGTGCTGACAGGTTGCTGGCAAGGCACTGGCAATATCTGCTGTGGGACATTGGGTGGACAGGGGTGATGGTGCTAAAATCCTACAGCATATAAAGGAGACCCTCACAAGGAAGCATCATCTCACCCTGAATAGACATCCCTCTGGGAAACATGATAAATGAAAATGGATATTTCCTTTCTCCTTTGGATTCCGGCAAGAAAGAACCGTTTCTATTGTTTCATTTTATAAAAACAATAACTGTTATTTTTTTCCTGGTTATTAATGGCATAGTTGCTCCGTGTAGAAAATGCAAAGTACAAGAAGAAAATCCCTGAAACACATACAGCTTACTGCATCTCATTTTTATTCCCTTTATAGGCAGTAGAAGTCATGGCTAGAAAAAACGGAGTTGAAAGGCAGTCTTGGGTTCAAACCAAAGTCCAAAACTTACTAGCTGTGTGGCCTCGAACAAGCTAGTTAATGTCTCTAAGCCTTTGTTTCCCCAACTGAAAAATGGGGATAATAATATAGGGTTGTTTTGAGAATTAAACGAGATAGTTTAGAGAGTATTTGGTTTATAAGTAAGCACTCATCAAATAGGGTATCTCCTTTTAGAAATGAGAATAATATCAGCTCGTCTTTATGAATTAAAATTCTTCATATTCTCTTTCCGTGTTTTGTGTTTTGTTTTGTTTTGTTTAGAATGATTTCATTAGTCTGTTCTTAAGACTTAAAACTTTTCACAAACATTGTTTTATTTATTTATTTTTAAAGTTTTTATTTTATTTTGATTTTATTTTTTATTTTTTAAAATTTACATCCAAATTAGTTAGCATATAGTGAAACACTGATTTCAGGAGTAGATTCCTTAATGCCCCTTACCCATTTAGCCCATCCCCCCTCCCACAACCCCTCCAGGAACCCTCAGTTTGTTCTCCCTATTTATGAGTCTCTTCTGTTTTGTCCCCCTCCCTGTTTTTACATTATTTTTGTTTCCCTTCCCTTATGTTCATCTGTTTTGTCTCTTTAAGCCCTCATATGAGTGAAATCATATGATTTTTGTCTTTCTCTAATTTCACTTAGCATAATACCCTCCAGTTCCATCCACATAGTTGCAAATGGCAAGATTTCATTCTTTTTGATTGCCGGGTAATACTCCATTGTATATATATATACACCACATCTTCTTTATCCGTTCATCCATCGATGGACATTTGGGCTCTTTCCATACTTTGGCTATTGTTGATGTGCTGCTATAAACATGGGGGTGCATGTGTCCCTTCGAAACAGCACACCTGTATCCCTTATATAAATGCCTAGTAGTGCAATTGCTGGGTCGTAAGGTAGTTCTATTTTTAGTTTTTTGAGGAACCTCCATACTGTTTTCCAGAGTGGCTGCACCAGCTTGCATTCCCACCAATGATGCAAAAGAGATCCTCTTTCTCTGCATCCTCACCAACATCTGTTGTTGCCCGGGTTGCTAATGTTAGCCATTCTGACAGGTATAAGGTGGTATCTCATTGTGGCTTTGATTTGTATTTCCCTGATGATGAGTGATGTTGAGCATTTTTTCATGTGTCGGTTGGCCATATGGATTTCTTTAGAGAAGTGTCTATTCATGTCTTGTGTCCATTTCTTCACTGGATTATTTGTTTTTTGGGTGTTGAGTTTAATAAGTTCTTTATAGATTTTGGATACTAACCCTTTATCTGATATGTCATCTGCAAATATCTTCTCACATTCTGTCGGTTGCCTTTTCGTTTTGCTGATTGTTTCCTTCGCTGTGCAGAAGCTTTTTATTTTGATGAGGTCCCGTAGTTCATTTTTGCTTTTGTTTCCCTTGCCTCCAGAGATGTGTTGAGTAAGAAGTTGCTGTGGCCAAGATCCAAGAGGTTTTTGCCTGCTTTCTCCTTGAGGATTTTGATGGCTTCCTGTCTTCCATTGAGGTCTTTCATCCACTTTGAGTTTATTTTTGTGTATGGTGTAAGAAAGTGGTCCAGGTTCATTCTTCTGCATGTCGCTGTCCAGTTTTCCCAGCACCACTTGCTGAAGAGACTGTCTTTATTCCATTGGATATTCTTTCCTGCTTTGTCAAAGGTTAGTTGGCCATACTTTGTGGGTCCATTTCTGGGTTGTCTGTTCTGTTCCATTGACCTGAGTGTCTGTTCTTGTGCCAGTACCTTACTGTCTTGATGATTACAGCTTTGTAGTATAGCTTGAAGTCTGAGATTGTGATGCTTCCAGCTTTGGTTTTTTTTTGTCAAGATCGCTTTGGCGATTCAGGGTCTTTTCTGGTTCCATACACATCGTAGGATTATTTGTTCTAGCTCTGTGAAGAATGCTGGTGTTACTTTGATTGGGATTGCATTGAATATGTAGATTGCTTTGGGTAGTATTGACATTTTAACAATATTTGTTCTTCCTCTCCAGGAGCATGGAATCTTTTTCCATTTTTTTGGTGTCTTCTTCAATTTCTTTCATAAGATTTCTATAGTTTTCAGTGTATAGATTTTTCACCTCTTTGGTTAGATTTATTCCTGGGTATTTTATGGGTTTTTTTGCAACTGTAAATGGGATCAATTCCTTGATTTCTCTTTCTTTCACTTTATTGTTGGTGTATAGGAATCCAACCAATTTGTGTGCGTTGATTTTATATACTGCAACTTTGCTGAATTCATGAATCAATTTTAGCAGTTTTTTGGTGAAATATGCTGGGTTTTCCATATAGAGTATCATGTCATCTGTGAAGAATGAAAGTTTGACCTCCTCCTGGCCAATTTGGATGCCTTTTATTTCTTTGTGTTGTCTGATTGCAGAGGCTAAGACTTCCAATACTAGGTTGAATAACAGTGGCAAGAGTGGACATCCCTTTCTTGTTCCTGACCTTAGGGGGAAAGCTGTCAGTTTTTCCCCATTGAGGATGATATTAGTGTTGGGTCATTCATATATAGCTTTTATGATCTCGAGGTATGCTCCTTCTATCCCTGCTTTCTTGAAGGTTTTTATCAAGAAAGGATGCTGTGTTTTGTCAAATGCTTTCTCTGCATCTATTGAGAGGATCATATGGTTCTCGTCCTTTCTTTTATTGACGTGATGAATCACAACGATTGTTTTGCAGATATTGAACCAGTCCTGCCTCCCAGGTATAAATCCCACTTGGTCGTGGTGAATAATTTTTTCAATGTATTGTTGGATCCAGTTGGCTAATATCTTGTTGAGGATTTTTGCATCCATGTTCATCAGGGAAATTGGTCTATAGTTCTCCTTTTTGGTGGGGTCTCTGTCTGGTTTTGGAATCAAGGTAATGCTGGCTTCATAGAAAGAGTTTGGAAGTTTTCCTTCCATTTCTATTTTTTGGAACACCTTCAAGAGAATAGGTGTTAACTCTTCCTTAAATGTTTGGTAGAATTCCCCTGGAAAGCCATTTGGCCCTGGACTCTTGTTTTGGGGGAGATTTTTGATTACTAATTCGATTTCCTTACTGGTTATGGGTTGGTTCAAGTTTTCTATTTCTTCCTGTTTCAGTTTTGGTAGTGTATTTGTTTCTAGGAATTTGTCCATTTCTTCCAGATTGCCCATTTTATTGGCATATAATTGCTCATAATATTCTCCTATTATTGTTTTTATTTCTGTTGTGTTGATTTTACTTATTTGGGTCCTTTCCTTTTTCTTCTTGATCAAACTGGCTAGTGGTTTATCAATTTTGCTAATTCTTTCAAAGAACTGGCTTCTGGTTTCATTGATCTGTTCTACTGTTTTTTTGGTTTCGATAGCATTATTTTCTGCTGTAATCTTTATTATTTCCTGTCTTTTGCTTGTTGTGGGTTTTATTTGCTGTTCTTTTTCCAGCTCCTTAAGGCCTAAGGTTAGGTTGTGTATCTGAGATCTTTCTTCCTTCTTTAGGAAGGCCTGGATTGCTATATACTTTCCTCTTATGGCCATCTTTGCTGCGTCCCAGAGATTTTGGGTTGTGGTGCTATCATTTTCATTGACTTCCATATACTTTTTAATTTCCTCCTTAAGTGCTTCATTAGCCCATTCATTCTTTAGTAGGATGTTCTTCAGTCTCCAAGTATTTGTTACCTTTCCAAATTTTTTTGTTGTTGTTGTTGTTGATTTTGAGTTTCATAGCATTGTGGTCTGAAAATATGCACAGTATGATCTCGATCTTTTTATACTTACTTAGGGCTGATTTGTGTCCCAGTATATGATCTATTCTGGAGAATGTTCCATGTGCACTGGAAAAGAATGTATATTCTGCTGCTTTAGGATGAAATGTTCTGAATCTATCTGTTAAGTCCATCTGGTCCAGGGTGTCATTCAAAGCCATTGTTTCCTTGTTGATTTTTTGATTGGATGATCTGTCCATTGCTGTGAGTGGGGTATTGAAGTCTCCTACTATTATGGTATTACTATCGATCAGTTTCTTTATGTTTGTGATTAATTGATTTATATATTTGGGTGCTGCCACATTTGGTGCATAAATGTTTACAATTGTTAGGTCTTCTTGGTGGATAGACCCCTTGATTGTGCTATAATGCCCTTCTGCATCTCTTGACACAATCTTTATTTAAAAAAAATTTTTTTTAACGTTTATTTATTTTTGAGATAGAGACAGAGCATGAACAGGGGAGGGTCAGAGAGAGGGAGACACAGAATCCGAAACAGGCTCCAGGCTCTGAGCTGTCAGCACAGAGCCCGATGCGGGGCTCGAACTCACAGACCGTGAGATCATGACCTGAGCTGAAGTCAGACGCTCAACCGACTGAGCCACCCAGGTGCCCCACAGTCTTTATTTTAAAGTCTACATAGCCTGATATAAGTATGGCTACTCCAGCTTTCTTTTGTTGACCATTAGCATGAAAGATGGTTCTCCATCCCCTTATTTTCAATCTGAAGGTATCTTTAGGTCTAAAGTAGTTCTCTTGTAAACAGCATATAGATGGATCTTGTTTTCTTATCCATTCTGTTACCTTATGTCTTTTGATTGGAGCATTTAGTCCATTGATGTTTAGAGTGAGTACTGAAAGATATGAATTTATTGCCATTATGATGCTTGTAGAGTTGGAGTTTCTGGTGGTGTTCTTTGGTCCTTTCTGATCTTTGTTGCTTTTGGTATTTATTTGTTTATATATATATTTTTTCATCTTTTCTACCCTCAGAGAGTCCCCCTTAAAATTTCTTGCAGGGCTGGTTTAGTGGTCACAAATTCCTTTAATATTTGTTTGTCGGGAAACTTTTTATCTCTCCTTCTATTTTGAATGACAGCCTTGCTGGATAAAGAATTTGTGATGGCATATTTTTCTGATTCAGCACACTGAATATATCCTGCCACTCCTTTCTGGCCTGCCAAGTTCTGTGGATAGGTCTGCTGCAAACCTGATCTGTCTTCCCTTGTATGTTAGGGACTTTTTTTCCCTTGCTGCTTTCATGATTCTCTCCTTGCCTGAGTATTTTGTGCATTTGACTATGATATGCCTTGTTGATGGTCGGTTTTTGTTGAATCTAATGGGGGTCCTCTGTGCTTCCTGGATTTTGGTGTCCATGTCTTTCCCCAGGTAAGAAAGTTTTCTGCATGATTTGCTCAATAACCCTTCTACCCCTATTTCTCTCTCTTCCTCTTCTGGGACCCCTATGATTCTCATGTCGTTCCTTTTTAATGAGTCACTGATTTCTCTGATTCTTAAATCGTGCTCTTTTGCATTAATCTCCCTCTTTTTTTCTGCTTCATTATTCTCTAAGTTTGTCCTCTATATCGCTGATTCTCTGTTCTGACTCATCCGTCCTTGCCACCGTGGCATCCATCCGTGATTGCAGCTCAGTTAAAGCATTTTTAATTTCATTCTGGCTATTTTTTACTTCTTTTATCTCTGCAGAAAGGGATTCTAATCTATTTTCGAGTCCAGCTAGTATTCTTATTATCATGATTGTAAATTCTGTTTCAGACATCTTGCTTGTATCTGTGTTGGTTAAATCCCTGGCTGTTGTTTCCTTGTGCTCTTTCTTTTGGGGTGAATTGCTTCATTCTGCCATTTTGAAGGGAGAAAAGGAATTAATGAGGTAGAAAAATTGAAATTAAAAACATTAAAATTAAAAAAATATTAAAATTAAAAATTAAAGACACACACACACAAATCGAATAGATGATGTTAGATCATAGGTGTGTTTTGGTCTGGGTGTTGAAAGTGGTTTGACAGATTAGAGAAAAAAAAGGGGGAGAAAAAAAAGGAAATCATTTGAGAATTTGAAAAAATGAATACACTGAAGTAGACTAAAATGATATGATGGGGTTAAAATAGAATTTGAAAAAATATACACAAAAGTAAAGAATATAGTAGAAAAAAATTAAAAAATATATTTTTAATAAAAATGAAAAATAAATATGAATTTCTTATTTTTCTGTATTCAAGAAAAAAGAAAAGAAATGGAAAAGAGAAAAAAGATTTAAAAAAATAAAACAAAGAAATCGTTAAAAATTTGAAAAAGTGTATACACTGTAGTAGACTAAAAGAAAATGATGGCAGTAAAATGGAATTTGAAAAAAATTACATAAAAGCAAAAAATATAGTAAAAAAATTAAGGAAAAAGTATTTTTTAATAGAAATTGAAAGTAGAAATGAAGTTTTTCTATTTCTACATTCCAGAAAAAGAAAAGAAACGGAAAACACAGGCAAGGGAACAGCATGTACAAAGTCCTGAAGCAGGGGGAGGACAGAGTGGCCCAGGCTCTGAAATGACGGCAGCCACGTGACCCGGGGCTGGTGTCCCTTCACATCGCTGGTACTCAAACCCTCATTAGTAAAAGGGCAGAATCAGACTAGTTCGTGTCTGGGTCCCTTCCAAGAAAGGGGGTCGGCTTAAACATTAAGCAGGCTCATATGAGCTGTCATATCGTTACCTTATCCTCTGGGTGTCTGGGAGTCCCCTTGGTCACCAGCTGCTGGATTGGAGCCCCAGAAGGGCAGCTCTGTACTGATTCTAGAGGCACAGCCAAGTTCACCCCTGAGCCCGGCCCAGGATTGGTTCTGTTGCTGCGCTTCATCCAGTCTGCTGAGGGTCTCGCTGTGGGTATGACCTGCACGATTAAATGATGGATTTTGCAAAATTCTGTTAGGATTATTTCCCATCCTTGCTCAGAGCCAGATGTTTGACCAAAAGGTAGAGAGGGCTGAAAGGAAAATCTCTGAAACAGGCCTCTGAAAACAGCACAGGCTTGCAGGCTAGATCGGCCTGCTCTCCCAATGTCCTCGGCTGCTTGGTACCTTCCAGGCGTACAGTAGGCCTTAACTGTGGAGTGGATGGTGTTAGACACCATTTCCTTAGAGGCTTCGTTCTACACATACTTGTCTTTAAGAGGTCATAATGAAACTCAATGTAGGATTAATATTTTGCTTTTTATCCACCCAATATTAATTCGTAAGTTTGTCTTCACACTGCTGAGAAACTCTTAAATGTCATTTAAGATGTTCAAGATCCCACTGGGTCATGTGTGGAACTGCTGAGTCACTATATTGTACGCCTGAAACTAATGAAACACTATGTTAACTGTACCGGAATTAACATTAAAAACTTAAAAAAAAAATGTTCAAGATCTGAAACGTTAAGACGTTCAAGTCTAAACTGCCGAAGAGTTGAGGTCAGCTCCAGTGTCAGCTCGGTGTGGATGAACACGTCCCCTGTCGCCCACAGCCCGTGAGGAAGGGGTGGGTGTTTTCTCTCACCTTCCTCTCAGATGTGTAGCAAAGACTCTCAGGTTAATGTGGGGAGAGGCGCCAGGCACCTGCCAAGGCCCCGAGAAAGCCTGCCGCCCACGGGCACATCGTGCTGGGGTGTCCGAGGATCGGGAGATGGCGGTCAGAACGGACAGTACCTGAGTCTCCGCCATCCCGTGCCCCACACTTCCTCATGGGGTCTGCCCTGTCTCCGCTCTCCTTGGACCGTTTTTGCTCTCTCATGCCCTCTCCCCTTTCGGCCCCAGCCACGCGGCCTTCTTACCAGCCGGTGCTTTTCGCTGGGCCTCCGCTGAAACCCCTGAGAGGGGCCAGCTGGTGGGCCCGGCATCTCCTTTCCCTCAGGTGACCATCTGTGGTCCCAGCGGCCAGCGGGGGGGGGTTGGGTACTTCGCTGTTGTCCCCTGAACACGGTGCACACGAAGGCTTGCAGAGAGCAGAGGGGCCTGACGCCCATCTGGGACCACGTGGCTTCCAGCTGGTGACCCAGCACCCCACTCACCTTGTCGCCCTCCCCACCGGGCGGGCCTTTCTGCTGGGCTGTCAGGTGCCCGATCTGGGCACGCTGTCTTGTTTACGGCAGCCCCTTCCTCTCTGGGCTGGGGGCTGGGGGCTGGCTGCTCCTGGGGCACTGTCGTGTGCTGTCCTCCGTGCTGGGGTGGGTTTTGCAAAACCCAGCGCTCCTTCTCCCTCTGTGGGTTTCAGTGTGTCCAGGGAATGCAGCCTCTGGCCGGCCTCTGGCATCCTCGTGGGAAGGCCTCCCCACTGGCAGCTTTCCCCCTGTCCCACCTCTGCCTGTCCACTTTCCAGACCTGGAGGCTTCATCTTGTCACTATCGGGGGACCCCGAGCTCCAGCTTATCTCCATTATCCTCATCAGACATGCGTGTGTGAACTGTCTGCCAACTTTTTAGTTTACTGTGGTGACAAAGCTGCCAGGAGTCCCGGGAGCCTGTGACAGCCTCAGGGGCAGACGCGCCCTGGGTAGAAGTTGCATAGGAAGACAGATTATGCTCGGGCTGCAGAAGATCTGAGAGTCAGAATCGGGCAGAGTTGATCTGCTGCCCGATTGGAAGGCCAGGTGGATCGAGTCCCTCTTGGCCTGACCCCCGTTTCCCTGGGAGGTGTGCGGGCCCGTGGTGCCGGGACTCACCTGTCAGGGAGGCCTTTCCCTGGCCTGCTCTGAGTGCATGCTGTCAGCATTTCTGCCCCAGACTCTTTTGCTTCTGCTCACTTCTGACTGTTCTCCCTTCCGATTGCCACCCTTCTACTTGAGCAAGGTTAACATACTCTCATTCTGGCTGGGGAGCCATTTTGTGTCTTTAATGACAGCTTTGGACGCAGATGGTTCTACCCTTGGGAGACCTTTCCGTCATCTTTGAAAGTGTTGGTGTTTGCAGTGTCACTGCCCTTGGGGGCATTCAGAGGAAGACGGAGGGAGGCACGTGGAGGAGGAGGAGGAGTGTTTTGGCTGGCTAAATCTGGAGAGGGAGAAGGTGGCAGAGAAGGGGACTCTGGACAGAGAAGTATTGTCCTTCTGAATCTTGGACGAGGAGACTCTGTGGCTTAGGGGGCTGTGCTTTGGAGCTGGGGTTAGAGGCTCAGAGAAGGAAGACACCAGGCAGGTCACATGGGACCAGGATGTGGGATTAGATGCAGTCATTGCTCTGAGCGTGTCTCTTACCTGCAACACAGTAAAGCACATTTACCATTTCTTTGAAGCTGCAAGGGAGAAGTCCCAGAGTCCTTTCAACTGAGAATACTAAACAGAGGTGAACGAAACACCCATTTCTACCCATTGCACACATGAAAATGTTACTGCTGCTTTCATTGAGGGTCCTGGGGTTAGTGTTGGGTCTTAGCAACTTCAGAGTCAGTTTCATCCTCCCTCCCTCCCTCCCTCCCTCCTTTCCTTCCTTCCTTCCTTCCTTCCTTCCTTCCTTCCTTCCTTCCTTCCTTCCTTCCTTCCTTCCTTCCTAAGTTTATTTATTTAGGGGGGGGGGCGGCACACAGGTGGGGAGAGGCAGAGAGAGAGAGAATCCCAAGCAGGCTCTGTATTGTCAGTGCAGAGCCCAACGTGGGGCTTGAGCTCATGAACTGTGAGATCATGATCTGAACCGAAATCAAGAGTCAGGCGCTTAACTGACTGAGCCACCCAGGTACGCCTCCCCCCCCCCCCGCCCCCTTGCCCAGGGTCTGTTTCTGAGGGCTTGTTTTTTCATTGGAAACCTTGGGTCCTCAAACCTTCATTTACCCTCGAAGTAAACTTCTTCAACTTCTTGTCCTGCATTGGGTCTTGGGGGTTGTTTGTTGAGGTCGAGGCTCTGTTGTAGTGCCGCTTTGATCTGAGATGGTGGATCTGGGAAATTGGCTTCCAGAGGGTAGTGTTAGTGTTGGGAATGTCAGGACTCTGTGGTGCCCCCGGACCTGCACTGTTTGTGGTCCCCTCACCACTGGTGAGGGTCGTGTGCCACTCAGGGGTCATGATTTTCTTTATGCAACAGTGGGTGTCCCGCTCTATACCAGCACTGTGCTGGGCTCTGGGGGGATCCGGAGGTGAGCCCTCCCCACCCCCAGAGTTTTGCATGCAAGGAGGGGACAAGGGACATCAACAGCTCTCCCTGCTTCTATCCGGGCCCCCACCCTGGCATTCTTCTTATAGCAACTGGAGTGATGTCTTAGAACATAAATCAGATTGCATCATTCCCCTGCTCCAAACCCTTCTAGTGCACTGAGGATAAAATCAAGAACCCTCACTGTGGCCACCGAGGCCCCAGCTTGCCCCACAGCCTGATCCCCTCCTGACGCCCCAGCCACACCAATAGTGACATCTCAAATACTGCTGCCTCCACCAACTGCTACAAAAAATTGGAGGGACAGACATAGCCAGAAATCTCTGGCTCCAAAAGAATGAGTGGAGGTTTCTATCTGACAGGGCTTTCAGGTGTGCCCTTTCAGAGGGCTCCTTTTGCCTAAGCCCACGGGCATTTCTATTTCCAGATACAAGCAGCTTGATAGGAGACTGTGCTGGGTACTTCATTCTCAAAATTCTCCACATCTCAAGTGTGATGAAAAACTTGGAGGGTCTGTGTTTCCATTTCCACCACATAGTCTTCTTTGTCCAAAAGTTTCTGCATGGCGTTTATGCAGAGCCAGCGTCTTACAGGAATATCCTCTTCTTTCAGCCTGGGGTTTGGCAGTGTCCTTTGGATGGTGATATAGGTTATACTTTGGGTCCTCCTCAAGATAGTTTTAAAATTTGTGGCCAACCACACACCTAAGGTGTGTAAAGATACCCAGGGTGAATGCCTGAAGGTAGTTGAAGCCAGTGGTTAGGGGAGGATACTGCCTCCTGTGTGGGAGAAGATGAAGGGATGATAGAGATATCTTCTTCTTTGATTTGACCCATGCCCACTGGAATGCAGGACTTGGACCCAACTTCCTATCCTATTGCTGCTTTTCTCCCTTGGTCACAGTCACACATAAAGACACCCATCTGGGCTGTCCTGTCCAGAACTAAATTCCAAGGACTGGAGGTGAGTTTCCAGTCCTGAGTCCATAGAGGACTCTCAGAGGCTGATGTCCCATTGGTCAGCTGACCCTCTGTCCCATAGTTCCTGTTGTGTAGCAGGGTATTATAGCAATAGTAAATAATTGCTCTTCCTTGGCAACCAGGTTCTCCCTGGAGTCTAGTCAGAGTCAGCGTCTCAGAGTCCTCTTCTTTCTTAAGTGAAGAGTCTGATACAATCCTGGTGAGTGTGCAAGAGGTTTGGCCAAGGGGCCGTGGGAATTGGGTTTCAGAATTTGTGGACATCACCAGGCCTAGGTTATCTGCAGTTGCCCCGTGGAAACTGCTTGTGAGTAGGCAAGCCAGAGGATTGAGGAAAGGAGCCAGTCTCCTGTCTGGATCGAGAGTGAATTAAGAAAGATATCTCTTTCCTAGATGGATGCCATTCCCTTTGGAGATGCAGAACTTTTGTCCTGCTCGTACTCATCCCCATGCCATTGCTGCTTTTCTCACTAGGTCTCCTTTCACATTCCAGGACCATTAGTGTGTGTTCCACTTAGACAGCCATGGCTGTATGAATGGTGTCAGTTTCCCAGTCAGTTCCTGAGGAAACTGAAGGCTCTCTGGGTCTAATATCCCAGAGGAACCCTGGTCCTTCCATGCCGGAGCACATGGTGTTGGTTAGCCAGCTAAGGTATGCACGAATATGGGAAGCCTCCCTCCCGTCACTAATGGAGACCCCTTCATTTGGAAGAGTAGCAGGTTTTTGTGTGGGCATTTGGAAGAGTAGCAGGTTTTGATGCTCCAGGATCTGCTCAGCACACAAAGTACCTTGGGATGGAATCCTGCACGACGCCCCACTTCCAAACACTTGCCCATCAGCCAGGAGCACATCCCTGCTACAGCTGTATCACGGTGGCCCCTATGGACAGATGGGAAGGGCAGGACACACAGCCAGAGACAGGTCTTTCCCTCTGATGCTGAAAGAATCTGGGCAGGCTTCTTGCCAACCGGGCTTTCAGGTGGAACTTATAGACAGCACCGTTTGCCAAAACCCACAGGTGTTTCTCATTCCTGAGTCGATAGTCAGTTGGGGGGGGGGGAAGACAGTGCTAGTCACGTCACTCTCCACGTGATCTCATTCTTATTCCTGATGCACGACTTTGGCCCTCCCTCTACCCACTGTCACCCCTTTGCTCTATTTTCACTCTGAGCCCTCCCTGGGCTCCATTCCATGTGAGTGTCTGAGAGTCATGACCTGGCCCTCAACTGGGCATTCTGGTCCATTTCCTGTAACTGTGGCATCTGCTTGGCCAACAGGCCCCTGGCTCTTCAACAGGAGAGTCTTCTCTGTATGATAGTTCATCTCTGCATGCCTGTCTCAGTACTCGGATTTCTGGCAAATAGGCTTGTATTTTTGTGTTTGTTTTTGTATTACCACAGGGACAGATCCTCAGATCCTCTCAGGCTTTCACGGACCTTGAAAAGACAAGAATAGCTGTAAAATGGGAAGTCCTTACAATAGGTGAATGGTGCTGATCTATTTGCCCTCTATAGAGGGCAAGATCTATTTCTTTTAAACCACTGCAACCTTAATTATATGTGAACAGGCAAGGCAACCCTGCTCTGGTACCTCCCTCTGCATTTCTTCCAGATGTATTGCACGCTGGCCAGCTCAGTTCATCCTCATTAGAGGTTATTCCTGGCTTTGTTCAACACATCCCATCATGCATATCCCTTTTGTGTGAGGATCCACGTTGTGAGAGCACATTAATTTAACAAATGTGGGCTGAGAGAAGTGACCTGGAAAGGAGACAAGGACCAGGTGCTGTTCTCATGGGTTCCACCCTATCTGACAGTCCCTGCCTTCTGCCACTGTCCTGAGGCTCTTGTAAACCCTGTCCTATCAGCCAGAACTGTCACTGATGCTACTGTTGACTGTGCTGAAGGAGGAGAGGGCTGCATAGGCCAATGTAATAGTTGCCACACCATGACCACAGGGAAGCTGAGGCAACTGTGGCACTGCCTAATGCACGGGGCTGTTCGGCCTTGGCACCTGACCTAGAAGCCTCCTTGTGGCTGTGTCCTGAACCCAGCACTGATGCCTGTGATGCTGCTGGCTTCTCTGACCCAGCTGGAAGGTAAATCCAAGTCCAAGTAAGTGCAAGTGCTGCCATTAGCAGGGGCTGGTCTGCCTTGCTTGGTGCCCACCTCCCATATGCACAGGCTTGGGTGAAAATCTATCCATCGGCATGGGCTGAGTGTGTGACAACTCCATGGCTCCTGAGTCTAAATGGAGACATAGTCAGACCTAGAGCCAAGGGAAGGGAATGGCCATAAGAAGGCCAAAGCTCAATATCTCCAATGGCAATGGGATTGATCTCAAAAGGGGCTCTGCAACTTCATGTCCCCTCAGCTAAGAAAGGAGGCCAGCTCCCTTCCCAGCCTTCTGGCCCAGTCGAAGGGCAAACGTTCTCTTCTGGGCCCTTCCAGTGCCTTTGGCCTCTGAATGCCTCCATGGTTTTGACACCAACCTGCCACGGGCCCTTGTGGCCAAACCTATCACACAGTCACCAGCACCAGACTAGGATCCTCAGCAGAATGCTGAGGATATTCCACTAAGAGACTATATGCAATGGGCCCCAGAGAGGACCTAGTTTGGAATTAGACCTAAAGGGTGAAAATGGATCCACAGGGGTCAGAGTTCTTCATTAGGGATGAGAATGGGATGATGTGGATAATCAAGTAACTAGTGCCATGTTGTAGCCAGCTGGCTGTCTCAGGAAGAAGCAACACCTGTGGGCTTTGGTGAAGGGGAGCCCCCCCCCATAGGCTACACCTGGGAGCCCTGTCAGCAAGGGGGCTGCATTTTTCCTTGAGAAAGAGAGGGACAGCCCTGCCTTTGGGTCTGTTTCTTGCCCTTTCCCACTACTAGACAGGGGCACAGGGATTCAGCTGTGGCCGATGGTCAAGTGGTTAAAACCCAGCCTGGTGTCGTACTCCTTTCAAAGTCCCTTTGCACCCTGACCAGGACCTGGAACATGGTGAGCATGCATGAACCATCTACTCTGCAGGATGAATGCACCTCTGTCAGCCAGGGGAGGGAGGCCAACAGGCTACCCATCCCTGCAATTGTTCCAGCTGACTAAGCACCAAGCCCTTGGTGACAGAGGAACCTGCTTTCCTCTGGGATACCAGACGTGGAGAGCTGTCCATTGGTTCAGGAACTGAGTGGACACCCCACAGCAATATTTGCACCCAGTCTGTGTATCTGGCACAGACCCATGGATCCTGGAATCTTCTAGTTTAAACAGAGGACATTCTTCTGAACCTCTTTCTCTGAATGGCTCTCAGGTAGCACCTAATTTGAGCAAAGAGCTATACAATACAAGTAGGGACCTGGAGGACTAGAGTTCTTCCTTATGTCACAGAATAGGCTAAAGTGAGGATTAAGTAAGTGTCTACTATCTCCTGGCAGGATGGCTGTCTGGGGTGTAAGAATCACTTGAAGGCCGGTGTCAAAGGAAACCTCCATTGGCTACAGCTGAGTGTGAAATTCTGCAGGAGCTGTGTATTCTTCCTTCAGAGACAGAGGGAAAAGTGGTTTGGGTGTTTTTTCCTGTCCTTCCCATCAGGGAATAAATGCAGCATTGATTCAGAGGCAGGGTGTTCCTGCTCCCAGCTGGTGATCAAGTGTTTGCAATCTGGACTTGAAAGTTCTTGAAAGGGCCCTCAGTGCTGACCAGGTCCCGATGCCTAGTGTGCATATGGGAGCCATGGGTGACCCAGAATGAAGGCATCTCTGCACTTCACTGCACTCACCAGAGCTGGCCAAGTATCAAGCACTCAGGGACAAGAAGGCCATCATTCCTCTGATATAAAGGTACTGTTTGCTCTCACAGGCACAGGACCAGAGTGGAAATTTAGCACCAATCTTTGGGATCTGCTTATGGGAGTGAAAGCCTAGTTGTCCCTAAATGTGACCCAAGACTTAGAAAATAGCAAATTGGTGGGAATGGCTACAAGGGAGGCCAAGGCTCTCCATTACACACGGGAATTGGATGATGCTGCTGGGCACATCTATCTACCTTCTTTTCTCCCAGCTGCATGTGTATGGCCAGTCCCTCCCTAAAACTCCGGGACCACCTACACGGATCCATACATACACAGCTTGGCACCTTCCTATGCACTACATCTCTCATTGTGCACAGAATTCTAATGGGCAATTAGTAGAGGTCCTGTTGCCAGTCTATTCAGAGTCCCCAGGTTTCAGCCAGAGCCCCCAGTGTAAAGTGGAGGATGTTGCTCTGAGACACTGACTCTGAATGGACTCCAGCGAGATCCTAGTTTGAAAAAAAGAGCAAATGGATGGAAATAAAGACACAGAGGGCCAAAGTGATTCACTACAAATGAGAGTGGGATGAAGCTGAGAACACAATCTCCCAGCACAATCTCCTGAGAAGCTAACTGTTGTCTGTAGTAAGAAACACCTGTGGGCTGGGGTAAAGGGAACCATCCATGGCTTATACCTGGGTGCCCAGTTGCCATGAGGCCTACACTTGTCTTTTAGAAAGAGAAAGAAGGCTTATGCCCTGGGCTCCTTTGTATGCCCTACAGCTCAGGGAATAGAAAAAGCAGTGATTCAGTGGTAGCAGGTCCGTGCTCCCATTGGTCCTCTAGGTTTTGTCACCACGTCATGGTGAAGTATTCCCTGTGAGGGCTTTTTTGGGCTGAATAGTCCTGCAGTCTACTGTGCATGCATGATCCATCTGCCTTAGAGAATGAAGATATTTCAATCAGCCAGGGGAGGGAGGCAAGCTGGCTACCCATCACAGAGATTACCAGGGCCTGTTAAGCAACAAGCGCTCATGGACAGGAGGGTCATTGTTATCTGGGATAAAGTAACTAATTGCTCTCACATAGCACAGGCCCAGAGTGATAGTTCATCACAAATTGTGGATGTTGGCTGTGTGGAAGACAGACCAATTTCTCCTGGCTGTGACCCATGGCCTTGTTAGGAAAAGAGAAAATTGATGGGAATGGTTGTACAGAAGACAAAGGCTCTATATGACAGAGGAGATTAGGATAAAGCTGGGAATAAGATGTCTACCATGGTTTCTCCTTCAACCAGAAGTGAGGCCAGTTCCCTCCCAAACCCTGGCATTGTCTACACATGGACACTCTGCTGGGCACCCTCAAGGTCCTTATACCTCCCATTGTTGACATAGTTCTGAAAGGTCAATAATGAGGGGTCCTGTGTCCCAATCTATGCCAGAGACACAAAAACTTGACCAGATCACCCCAACTTAAAGGAAAGTATAGTTCTCTGAGACATTGGCTATGAATGGCATCCAGCAACAAACTACTTTGCAAAAAGAAAAAAAAAGAAAAAAAAAAGGAGCAGCAGAAGGCCAGAGTGTTTCATTATTGATGAGAATGGGACAAAGGTTAGAAGGGAGTGTTAGCACAATTTCCTGGCAAGGTTCTCCCTAAGGAGTCAGAAAGGCCTGTGGCCAGAGACAATGGATACCTCTAAAGGGAAACCTCCTGAGAGCCCAGGCTGCAAGAGGTCTGCATATTTCCTTCTGAAAGAGAGGGAAAGCTTGTGGCCTTCCCATCAGGGGATAGAGGCAGCAGGGCTTTAGGGGTAGTGGGTCCATGCTCCAGCCTGTTGCTCAAATGTTTGGAAACTTGGTTTCTGTGACCCATTACTTTTTCAGTGGCCACTTTCTGCACTGTCTAGGTCCTGGAACATATCTCGTATGTGTGGATTATGTGCTCTTCAGCATCTTAGGCCAAGCACTAAGTGCTCTCTGCCATCAGGGCAATCTTTCCTGTGGGTTGTCAGAAACTAATTACTCTTGGTTAGCAGGGAAGCAGAGTGAGAACTCACCACGAATCCCTGGGAGCTCACTGTGTGATCAACAGCCTCACTGCCCCACCCAGCTTGCAAACCAAGTCCTCATGAGAAAATAGCAATTGGATGGGAATGACTCTATGGACAACTTTCCTTTTAGATGAGAATGAAATAAATCTGAGAAAAAAATGTCTCCCTATATTTGCCCTTGCCCCTGAAGTGAGGAAAGCTCCCTCCCAACACCTCTGGTCCTACCAACACACAAATATTCTGTGCCGGGTACCTTCCACTGACCTACATCTAGTGTTGTCAATATAGATCTGGAAGGCAAGCTGTCAGGGCTCCTGTGGCCCAACCTATTCTGTTGTCACAAAAACTCCTCCTGAATCCACAATTAAAATCCGAAGGAATTGCTCCCAGGGCCCTGATTGGCCCATGGGAGAATCTAATTTTGAAAAGAGGAAAGGGATGAGATGCCTACCCAGGCATCTACCAGGCTCAGTGGGTTAAGCATCCGATTTTGTCTCAGGGTCATGACCTCATGGTTTGCAAGTTTGAGCTCTGCCGGGGGTTCTCAGCTGTCAGTGCAGAGCCTGCTTTGGATCCTCCATCCTTCTGTCTCTGCCCCTTCCCCACTTGCATGTGCGCTCCCTCTTTTCTCTCTCTCCCTCAAAAATAAAAGAATCTTTAAAAGAAGAGTAAAAGGATGGAAATGGATACACTGAGGGACAATGTTCCTTATGAGACATGAGAATGCGATAAACCGGAGGAGGAAATGCCAAGTACAATCTCCTGGCAAGCAAGCTGACAGTCTCAGGAATAAGAATCACATAGATAAGAAACACATATGGGCTAGGGCAAAGGGAAACGTCCATGGTCTACAGTGGGAGCCCAAAGGCAAGATGCCTGTATCCTTACTTCAGAAAGAGAGGGAAAGATTCTGGGGTTCACTGTTTTCCCTTCCTATCCTATCAGTGGATGGAGGCAGCAGTGATTCAAAGGTAGCAGGTTTGTGCTCCAGGCTAATGCTCAAGTGTTTGGCACTGGGCTGTGATGCAGTAGTTCTCGAATGCTCTCTTTCTGAGCAAAGCAGGTCCTCAAGAGCACTGCACCTGGGTGAACAAACTGCTCTTCAGAGTGAAAGCATCTTTAATGGCCAGGGAGGGAAACAAGTTGTCTAACCATTATTTCTTATATCTGCCAGCCAAACACCAAATACTGACAGGAAGGCAATCTTTCCTTTGGGATATCAGAAACTGATTGTTCTTGGTTAACACAGACCAGAGTCAGAGCTCATTAGGAATGGCTGGGTATTCACGACCTGGGGGACAGCCTCAGTGCCCTTGTTTGGGGCCCAAGACATAGTTATCAATACAATCAGGAAATTGGAATAGCTATACACAGGGCCAAAGTTTCCATTTAAGCTGAGGATGGGATAAAGCAGAGAATGAAATGTCTAGCTCCATGGTCCTCTTGTCCCAGAAGTGAGGATAGCTTCCTACCAATATCGGTGACCCTGACCACACACGAGCATTCCTGATGGGCACTTTGAAATGCCCTGGGCTTACCTTTATCAACACAGTACTGAGAGACAATTTTTGAGGGACCCTGTGGCCCAACATATCCCGGAGTGACAAAACTATGGGCTGACACCCAAGTTAAAAGTAGAAAAAAATGGCCCTGAGACACTGTCCCTGAATAGACAACAGGGAGAAATTTTTTGGAAAAGAGCAACAGGATGGAGAAGGATACAGAGAAGGCCAATGCTCCCTCTTAGCAGAAGAGAATGTCATAGAGCAAAACATGAAGTCACTAGCACAATCTCCTGGTAAGACGGTTGCCTCAGGAGTAAGAACAATATGTGGGCTAGGAATAAGGGAAACCTGCACTGTTCCTTCAGAAAGAGATGGAAAGTTTCTGATCTTTGCTTTTTTTTTGCCCTGTCCTTTGAGGCCAGGAATAACTCCTAGTTGGCAGGTTCTGGCTTGTGGCTTACCCTCAGGTATTTAGAAAGTGGCTCTGGTGCATTAGTCCTTGAATGGGCTGTTTCCTGCACATAGCAGTTCCTGAAGAAGACTGCCAATTGGTGAACTGTCTGTTCTTCAGAATTAAGGCATCTGTAGCAGCCAGTGTTTGGAGTTGTGCTATCGAAATGATGAAGTTTGGGGGTCATGATGAGGGTGGTCCAGAGCCAACCACCAAGAAATATTTCTTGAAGACATCTTTGGTGCAAAAAAAGATGATTTTATTAAATCATGGGGACAGGACCCATGTGCAGGAAGAACTGCACTGGGGTCCTGACAGGTACCTCATTATTATATACCATCAGGTTGGCAGGGATCAGGGATAGAGTAAGTCTCCAAGGAATTTTGGAAGCAAGGTTTCCAGCACCTCGAGGGGCTAACTGTGGTACGGAAACACCATTTATTACCATTTAGTAAAACTTCAGTCATGAGACTGATGTGTATCAAGGGCCATAGCATAAGCTTGCAGGATGATTGCCCGCATATATCTTGGGTCAGAAAGAAAGTTGAGAGAAAGGAAGTTGACAGAAAGGAAGTTGACTTACAGGGTCCTCAAAATTGGGGTAATGTTAAGCTGAAGTTCTCTTTTGCCCCCAGCAAAGTGCCATCATCCAGGCAGCTGAGCTCTTCCCTCTAGGAGGAGGAACTCTGCCTGTTTCAGGGACTTGTCAGTGGGCTATAGGCAGTAAGGGAATTTCATTTTTCATTTGCTTTAGTTTCCCACATTTCTGGTGGCAACAACTTAAATCCCTTTCCTTTGTTCTTGGGTAGCCAGGAGTGTCCAAGGGATATCACTCAGATCCCCCTGGGGTGGCAGGGGGGTGCTAGCTTGTGCTTTACCCCTCAGCCTGCCTCATGCTCCCTCGTCATAAGTATTACCATGCCATCTTCAGCCTTTCGAGCACCAAGTCATCAGTGACAGGAGGTCAATGGATCCTTTTGTATATCAGAAACTGATTGCTTTCAGGTAGCATGGGAGCAGAGTGGGAGCTCTCCACCAAACCCTGCTTTTTCATTGAGTTATTGACAGGCCCACTGTGCCTGGTAGGAACCAAGATAGAATTAGAAAAACAGCAAGGGATGTGGTGCCTGGGTAGCTCAGTGGGTTAAGAGGCTGACTCGATTTTGGCTCAGGTCATGGTCTCAGGGTCATGAGTTGAAGCCCTGCATCTGGCTTTGCACTCACAGCGTGAAACCTGCTTCGGATCCCCTGTCTCCCTCTTTCTGGCCCTACCCCATTCAATATCTTAGTAAATTACAAGAAAAAGACAATCTCCTCAACAGCCTAATCTCCAGAAACCTATCTACTCAGTTTCCTGGAGCCCCAACATCACCCTCCTCTCCATAGTGATGTGGGGAACAAAGGCAAGAAGGAAATGGCAGATAACATAGGATTTCATGGGGTGCCTGGGTGGCTCAGTCAGTTAAGCTTCTGACTTTGGCTCAGGTCATGATCTCACAGTTCCTGAGTTCCAGCCCCATGTCAGGCTCTGTGCTGACAGCTCAGAGCCTGGAGCCTGCTTAAGATTCTCTCTCTCTCTCTCTCTCTCTCTCTCTTTCTCTCTCTCTATTTATCTATCTATCTATATTTCTCCCCCTTCTCCACTCATTCTCTCCTTCTCTCTCTCACTCTCTCTGCTAAAAAATAAAGAAACATTAAAAAATTAAATTTGAATTTCCTTGTAACCTGCAGCCGAATGATAAATATTTGAGGCTGACAGAGTAAAATGTTTCTCCAGGAATTCCCTACTTTCTGAATTTTCATGCTTTGCTAGAAGGGCAAAACCACCTTAGCTTGACTATAGCTATGCCTCCAGTGATCTGTGAGTCTTTAGCATATGAAAGTCTCCTTGGAAACTTGTCTTTGGAATTTACCTTCCCCAAGCCCATAGTATATAACCACTCTTCACAGCCCCAGTGCAGGCAGCTCTTCCTGTCCACAGGTCCTGTCGCGCTGCTTTAATAAAATCACCTTTTTGCACCAAAGAAGTCTCCAAGAATTCTTTCCTGGCCATCAGCTCTGGACCCCACAAACCCCACCATCATCCCCCGAAGCTTTATCACTCTAAACCTGAGAGCCCCGTCTGCAAGCTATGTACATTTTTACCTCAGATAGGTCAAAGAGTCTCTGGACCCTCACCTTTTCTCCAGCACTTTCCTTCAATGGATAGAGGCAGTGGTAATTAGGTGATGGTGGTGTTGGCTCTCAGCTAACACTTAAGAGTGTGGAATGGGACTCTGGTCTTGTACACGTTGATTGATCTTTTTCTTGGCTGACCAGCTCAGGGATTGCAGTGTGCATAGGTAAAACTTCAGCTGCTAGGAATGCAAACATTTCAGGCAACAGGGGGAAGGTCTCAGCAGGGTGATCATTGTCATGACAACCACAGCCTGCCAAGCACCATCTTCCCGGGGAAGAAGATGACAATGTTTCCTCAGTGATATCAGAAACGGATTTGTCCAGGTTGGCACAGGAAGGGAGTGGGAGCTTGCTGCCTATTGCTGGGAGATTGCTGTCTAGGTGACAGCTGCATTGCCCCTGACTCCTTACTCCTGATATATTTGCTTTGCCCTAGGAGTAAGGCAGGCTGCTCTCAACACTGCTCTTTGTCCATAGCCAAACCTCTTGTGCTAAACACTTTCCAACGTCCTCAGGCTCCTGCCTCTTGTTGTCAAGGTAAGTTTGTCAGGGAAGCCCATGAGGCACCCATTGTTCAAGCTATCACACAATCAAGGAAATTGCTACCAAAGACTTGACAATTAAAATCGGAGGAGAGACTTCCAGACTCCTGCCCCCAAAACCCCACAGGGAACAACTGGTTGTTAATAATAATAATAATAATGAAATAAATTAGAAGAAACACACTGGGGGCCAAATTGTTCACCTCAGATGAAAATGGAATGAAGCTGGGACTGCTGACCTGAGCAGCACTTCCTAGGCAAGCTTGGTGTCCTGAGAGTACAAAGGGATCACCTGTGGAGTTGGGATGCAAGAAAGCACCAGCCACAAGAACACTGCATCCTGACCTTGACAGGGCAGGAAGGTTTCTGGCTCTTACATTACACTTCCAACCAGTGGGCAGAGGCACTCCTGATCTATCTGAATGTTGGCTTCTCTGTGCTGGCTGGCAACCATGCCTATGGAATTGGATTGTGGTCCCAGAGTCCTTGAACAGACTCTCTGCCTTGACCATCTGGGGAAGAACAATGCTCATGTTCCAACTTTGATCTTCTCAAAATGCAGGAACCTCACAGGGGCCAGTGGGATCTGGGTAACCAAAATAATCAGGCCAACAGTAGCCTGCCAAACACACAGGTATCAGAAAGGAGGGCAATGTGTCCTTAGGAATCACCATGTTAACACATAGCTGGTTGTGAATGCTGGGCCCTGTCTGTGTAACAGCCACATGGTTCCTGACTCTGACCTCTGATCTCCATCTCCCCTTCCTTGCACAGAAGGGAGGATGGCTCCCTCCCAGGAACACTTGCACAATTCCCATGCTTTTTGCCTTCTGTTGCCAAGATAGGTCTCACAGATGAGGTCATGGAGAACCCATTGCCCATGTTCTTGATTTAGGGGAATTTAGCAGGACTCCACAATTAAAATCAGAGAGAAATACATCCAGGCTCAGACTCTCAATCCCTCACAGGAAAACCTTGCTAGAAAGACACCAAGGAAGTCAGAAGGGATGTACTTGGGTCCAAATTCTTTGTCTCAGATGATAAAGGAAGAACGCTGTGAATGAAGTAACTGGCACAATGCCTGAGGGAACCTGGGTGTCCTGTGACTTTGGAAAACCTGTGGGCTATAGCGAATGGAAAATATTTTAGCTACACCCGGGAGACTTAATGTAGCATAAGAAACCCTAAATTTGACCTCAAAGAGTGTAGGAGGGCTTTGGGCTCTTGCCAGCTTTGCAGCTTTTCCTGCCACGGGTAACAGCAGTGTTGATTTGGAGGGCAGAGTCTCACTATGGGCTGATGTTCAAGTCTGGGGGACTGGGTTCTGATTTCGTTTAGTTTTTTGAGTCGTTTCTCTCTAACTTCACCTGCTGGTGAAACGATGGAGCATGCAGGATCTTTTAGAGTGTCAGAAAGCAGGATGTTCAGGCAGTCTATGGTGGGAGCTGAGAGCACAGTAACAGTCACTGCACAACCATAAGACTTGAATGACCCAAGTTTTCAGCAGGACAACATGTTTTCCTTGATACCAGAAATTAGTTATGGTGGTGGTAGAAAACAACCTTCATGTATGCTCACTCGGAGTTAACCAGTCCTATCTGCAATGAGAGAGAAGGAAATCATGCCATTTGTGGTAATGTGGATGGAACTGGAAGGTATGCTGAGGGACAGAAGTCAGTCAGAGAAGGACAGATATCATATGGTTTCACCCATACATGGTTCTTGAGAAGCTTAACAGAAGACCATGGGGGAAAGGAAGGGGAAACAACAGTTACAAACAGCCTTTGAAGGCCACATCTGCATGGGTTTTGCCACAGAAATGAGGCCACCTGTCTCCCAATATCACTTACCCCTACCCAAAAGCACTCCTCTTGTGCTTAACACATTCAAGTACCCAATACCTCCTGTTCCCAAGTTAGATCTGGCAGACACCCCAAGGGCACCTGTTACTCAAGCTATTCCAGACTGATGGGACCTTGGCAAGACTCCACAAATAAAACTGGAGAAAAAGGCTATCAGACTCTGGCATAAAATGTCTCCCAGTGAACACACGGTTAGACTAAATGTAAGGGAATTGAAAAAGACACACTGAGGGCTAAAGTTCTTCATCTCAGATGACAACAGCATGAAGCTGTAGATAATGTTACAAGCCCAACTCCCTGGGTAAGTTTGGTTTACAAGAGATAAAAAGTGACCTGAAGACAAATGGAACAACCACTAGCTATACCAGGGAGTCCTGTGGGCAACATCATGCACCCCAATGTCAACAAGGTCAGGATGTGTCAAGCTATCGCCATGGTTTCAAGCCCTTCCCATCTGTGGACAGAAGCAGTTGTGACTCACAAGGTAGACTCTTGTTCCTGGGAAGTCTGCAGATTTGGGCCATGGTATTTTAGTCTTTGAGTATTTTTGTGCCCTAACCTGCTTGGTGAGTGGACTTGCATGCAGGAACCCTGAGTGTCTCAGGAGTTATGTAGCTCAGACTTTCCTGAAGGGGGTGGACAGAGAGGGCAATGGTACAATGCCAACAGAAACCAACCAAACACAGAGATCTTATTGACAGGAGGTCAGCCTTTCCCTTTCAATACCAGAAATTAATTGCTATGTGATGACACAGGGTGTGAGTGCAGGTTCCGTGGGAATTCCTGGGTGCTGTCTGCATGACAAGCCCTGTAGCTTCTGAATTCTGCCTAGGGCCTTGTTCCACAAATGAGATCGGATCCATACCAGCATCATCTGCCCCTGTTCACAGGCAAATCTCGTGCTGAGCAGTATCCAAAGCCCTATGACCTCTTTTGCCAAGGTAGGTCTTGCAGAGGAGTTCCATGGGCTCATATTGCCCAGGCTATCCCAGATTGCTGGGAACTGGTCACAACTCCGTGATTAACATCAGAAAATGTTCTCATTTTATGTCTGTAAATGTCCCCTAATGAAATCCTCAGTAATGAAAGAGCAAGGGAGTCTGAAGGGATGCACCAAGGCCCAAATGTCTTCATCACCAATAAAAATGGTATAGTTTCAAATGAAGTCCCTAGCACTTTTCCCTGGGCAAGGTTGGTGTCATCAGCAACATGAGTGGGATATGTCTAAGGGGAACATCCATTAGCTACAATTAGGAGCCCTGTGTGCAAAAGGGCTATCACTGTTTTTCATTCCTTTCCTTCATTGATACAGCAGTGATGATTTGGTGGCTCTTGTCTGGCTTCTGTCTGACACCCAAGTCCGTGGCAATGGGCTCTGGTCTTTTAGTTCTAGAGTTTATTTTTTCTATCTTCACCTCGTCAAGGTATGGACATGGCGAGGAGAAACCAGTAGTATATCTCAAGGTGTAGGAAGCACAGGCATTCCAGGAGGTTGGTAGAGAGCAGGGAGTGATCATTGGGGCCAACACAATCTGGCCAAGCACTGAGTTCTCAGTAACAGAAGAACCTTTCCTCCCCAACACCAAATACGTAGTGTTGTGTGGTATAGTGGGAGCTCCCTAGATCCCTAGCTCCCTAGCTCCGATCAGAGTGGGAGCTTGCCTAGCATTTCTTGTCACTGTCTGAGAACAGACCAGTCACTCCTAACTCTGACCCCTGATCTCAGTCTCTTCTTGCCCCTGAAGCGAGGTGGGCTCTTTCCAGAACCCCCTGCATTGAAGCGCATTTGGGTTTTATATTCTCGACTCCATTTAACATCTATGATTGTCTGGCAGCATGAAAGCTGTCTTTGTATTGCATTAAACACACAGGAGCACCTCATTCTGTTTTTATGTCTTCGGCTACATAGTCACTGTAATAACATGTGTGACTAAATAAGAAACCATTCCGAAGTTGGTTGAGCTTTCAGTAATTCTGAGTGATCTCCAAACAGGTAACTGACATCTGAAATACATATACAAATATCTAAATTCACTTCAAAGACAGCCTGTCATTTGTGGTTCCTGAATTTTGTCAAGTCAGCTATCAGCTAGAAATGAGGCTTTTGAATATGTTGAAACACTTCTGACTAGGAAATGTCATAAAGAAAGTTTGAAATTTCATGATAACACGTTCTGCTGTCATTTATTTCTTCATTTATTCTAAATATCTGAGTGGCAAACATTTGATTTTATTTGATTACTGCTGAACTATAAGCATAAAGACAAAATAAAAACAAGCATTCTTGGAATTAGTGAGTCGGTCAAAGTAAATCATTAGGCTTTTTTTTTTTTTTCATTTTCTTTTTTTTTTCTTTTAAGTGCTCTTTGGAATATGTTCAAAATGATGCCTCCATCTTTGGGCCTCTTTTTCAGGGTTGCTTTGGTGCTTTGGGGTCTTTTTACATTCCATACAAATTTTAGGATCATTTCTTCTGTGAAAGATGCTAGTGCTATTTTGCTAGGGAATGCCTTGAATGGGTAGATTGCTTTGAGTAGTATAGACATTTTAACCAATTTTGTACTTCCAAACCATGGACATGGAATGTTTTCCCATTTCCTTGTGTCCTCTTCCATTTCTTTCATAAGTTCTCAGCGTAGACATCTTATACCTCTTTTGATTTCTAAGTATTTTACAAAGTATCTTTGCTGCAATTATCAATGGGATCGTTTCATTGATTTCTGGGTGGGTGGAGGATGGACTATGGGTGATGGGCACTGAGGAGGGCCCTTGTTATGATGAGCACTGGGTGTTGTGTGTAAGTGAGGAATCACTGAATTTGAATCCCTAAACCAATATTGCACTGTATGTTAACTAATGAGAATTTCAATAAAAACTTGGAAGGAAACTAGGAAAAAAATGAGCTGATAGTTTGGTCTTGCTACTTTTACACCTCCATTTTGACCCTTCTATCCTGACTGAGATAGTTTATCTGGAAAACTTTGGTCATACACACAATTTTGTTTCGGTGCTGTGCTTCATAAACATCAAAGTCAGAAACATAGCAACATAGGATGTTTGTGGATAAAGTGTTTCTCAGGGAAAAATAATAAGACATTTCAATTGCTTGATGAACTTAAAACACTATAGCTCAATGTACATGTTCTAGTTTATCTGAATTTTTTTTATAATTAAAGGAAATTTTTTCAGGACCAGTTAATTTTTATGTAAAAAATTTGATGTTTTATCCATTGAATAATGCATGAAATACAGATGCTTATTCTTTAAATTTTTAGAAAGAAATTCATATACTAAGATGTTAGAGCAGGGAGTTCAATGGTATGTAATCTCCCATGGTAGGCAGTCCATAATCAGTTATAGACTAGCCACATCCAGGTCTCATTTATGTGAAAAAGAAACACATCTGTATCCTGTTTCTTCCTTAGACATCTACTACAGGGGCCCAAATGTAAGCCTAACCAAAGCAAGAATTTTACCTTTGGAGCACTGTGTCACATTGGAAAGGATCTATGTCCTCCTGAAGGACTTCTCCATAAGGCTAGCAGCAGAGGCAAGTGTGGAAGTAGACTGTATGATTCAGAGATATAGTGTTTCTGCCTGGTTGTTATCCATGCCCTCTCTACTGGGAATAGTAGGTGGTAGTGGGGTGGGGTGGGTGCTGAAGACCTACTTCTTGAGCAGAGTCTTTGCTGCATTACCATGCGTCATAAGGCAAGGGAACACACTCATACACTGCTGGGTTAGTGATGTCCTACATACCTGGTGGTGGACACAGACCTGATTTATCTTCACTGTTTCCACACATTTGCCTGTTTTATGCAGGCTTTTACGCCTGTATAAAATAAACCAGAATACTTAGTACATGAGTGTGGCTGAGCACTCCCCAGCTGACACTGCACCCCGTATTAATGGAGCCTGACATTACATCCTCTGGAGACCTGGCTTTTCTAGTTCTGTATCTAAGCTCTCAGTGTACAATGGGGTGACTGATCTGATCAAGAGACTAGGACTGGCCCAGATCACAGGAGGTGGGAAGAGTCCAGAGGAGAAGGCTGGGCTCTGCCTTTTTAGGCAATGGCTCAAACCCCTCCCATCAGTCTTGCTTTACAAATGAGAGACCCTAATATTCTGCAAGGAATCATGCCAGCACATGCTGTCCATTTGGGGTCATTTTGCTATCCAAATCCTCACATGTGCACTGGGACACACAAACTGAAAGGTGTGTTCAAGAAAGAGCAGACACTGGGGAAGTGACAAGATGGAAAGAAGAGGTTAGAGAGAGTTCTGCCATGGGGTAGCAGCATCCATTTTCATAGCTGCATGCATAAAGTCTAAAGATGGGCAAAGAATTCTTGAAGTTTGTAGGTTTCTGCTGGACCCAGGGCCATCCTTGGCCCAGCCTCCAGAGGAAAGGACCGGGCCGAACTCTGTGGGCACCTGGAATTATGATGAGCTAACTCCCCTTAGTTTAGACAATAGCTATAGAAGAAAAGGCTTCAGGGTATTCCCATATACTCCCATATAGTATTGTGTTATCAGTGGGCTTCTTGAGAGTTCCATGTAATCATAAAGTGTCAAATGGCTTTGGTTCTCCATCAGTGACTCACTGTGTTCTGGGATACTAGAGAAGTGCTTGATACTTGCTGGAAGGCTTTTGGAGTCTAGAGAGGATTGGGGACTTGAGGTGGTGAGGACATGGAATAGGGAAGGATATGTCAGAACCCTGAACACTGAGTCTAGAGTCCAAGTCCAATAGCAGTCCATGTTGGGCTCCCAGGCTCTTCATTTGGAAATGGTGTGGAGTGTCATTTTCCTGGCTGACAGGAGGATGACTCATGAGTCAAGAGTATACACTGGGGATAGACACAGAAAGTGGAATGGCAGAAGCCTGAGATCCCCTGCATAGCCCTGGAGACTGTAGGTCCTGAGATTTACCCAGGGACCTTAAAAGGCGACTGCCTTCATGTCCGCCACACAATGGGGCTGATTTTGTTTGGTGGTCTTCATGCCTGTGGCTCCAGTGCAAGCGCTGGACAGCAGGGAACAGGCCACCTCCTGTGTCAGTGGTGCTCACTGAGATTTGTTGGAGGAATGGAACCAGGGAAAGGTCACGCAGAGGTCATTCTGGATTTCCTCTGCCTCACACACAATAAGAATCTCCCATTATTAGCAGTCATCTCCACAGAGTGAGCCAATCAAAGTCTAGAGGGAGGGCTCCAGGGTGCTTCTATGTATTCATTCAGTAACTGCTCCAAGCACTCACCTTGTGCTTGGGGATCTGGTGGGCCTAAGTGCAAGGCTTACAATGACAAAGTGGTCCCTGCCTGCCAGGGGCCTTCACAGTCTGGTGGGGAGATGAACAAAGGTATGAAAGACAAGACATGTGAAAATGAAAGGGTGGTGGGGCAAGAACTGTAATAGTGAAAAGAACAAGTGTGCTGTGAGCCCAGGCTGGGGAGTCACTGGAGGGTAGGAGGGGTCTCACTGAGGTGAACAAGGTTGGAAAGTGCACCTAGTCCTGAAGGATGCATATAGGGCTCAGAGCTATTAACAGAAATCCAGGCTGAGACACACTAAGTACTAATAAAGAGGAGATATTTCATTGGGTGATGTTATCATTACTTACGCAAGACATAAACCAGCCCTGGGAAGTAGGGATATTATAATTATTTTCTAGTTGTTTGATCTGTAAATTGGGGGTCGCAAAGAGAACTTAGGGAGAAGGACATAAAAATTGTTCTATGCAAATTGATTGTTGTGCAGGGAGGCCCAAGTTATGTTAATATGTCAATTTGCATAAATTTCACTGTGGCTAAAGTAAGAGTCAAGAAGGGAAGACCACGCTTTCAAAGATTGACAAGCCAAGGTCCTTTCAATTTCCTTTTAGGTGCAGAAGTTAGAGGGCCAGACAAGCCTCCATCTTTCCAGAAAATATTCTTCCTACTAGACTGGTCAAAGGACATGGTCTTATTTGAACATTTTGTTTCAAGATGTCCTCTAGAGCCCCTGTCAACACTAGTCCAAATGCCCAGTAAAGATTATGCTCAGTCTCTCCATAGCAGGTTGTCCAAGGACTATTATTCCAGGGATGGTCTGAATATTTGAGACTGGAGCAAGCTATAACATTAGAAGTGTGAGATATGCTTGTTTTTTGAGGTATATCAAAGCTTATGGCTGAGAAAAGGGTAGAATTTTCCGGCCTTGTAGAGGTTTTGGGCTGTGCATGTGAAAGCCAGTTGAGTTTTAGCTGGAGACAAGAAGTTGCTAAATTCAGTAACACACATAGGAGGCGCTGGAGGAAGCCACCATTGAGGTCTTGGCATATAAAGCCAATGCTCTTGCTCCATTTGGAAGGACGGGTTAAGATTGCCTCCTTCCATGACCTCTGTATCAATATTGCTAATAGAAATGTCCTGGGCTAGGAGTGGTATGCTCTCAAATAGAGGTGGGTTAAGGAGATGAGCCCAATATGAATATTGAGCCTGGGCTGGACACATGAGGGCAAGGAGAAGAATCAGGGTTACACATATCACATTTTTGTTCATGACAGAAATCATGGCCATCAGATATGAATGAGGGGGTATATGCAATATCATCTAACCAGGATGTCGGCCTGGTTAGACAGGCATTTCAGGCTTCCCCACGTGATATCAGGGGCAAGGACTTGCATTTGTGGAGTGGCTTCAGGATGAGGAGTCCATGAAGAGGCTTCTTTCATCTTGAAAAAGGGGGACAGTGGCCGCTTACTCAGAGTCATTCTCTGGAAGTCTTGGTTCATTGGAAGATATCCTGGGGGTCTCCATGATGCCATGGTGTTTGCCAACTGAGGAAACCCACAGAGGTCCGGAATCTGAAAGAACACAAGCCTATCCTCAACCCTAGGTGAGAGGTTTAGTGGGCCCAGTCCGTGCGGGCCCCCCTTTCGGGGATTTTGCATAGCACCATAGGGTGAGAGGTTTTATCTTATTTTGAAGAATGCCACTCAGATGCAGTTAGCCCTTGAGGATTAAGATTGTAAAAGTTAAGAGTAATCATAGCGTGATCAAGAAGCAGCTGAAGTTTTCATAGAAACAGCCAGGTGTATCTCCCCTTTTTGTTTTTTTAACATGTTTTTGAGCCTATTATGTGCTAATTTTTCAATTGCTTGGCCTTGTGATTTATCAGGAATGGGTAATTCCAAACAAGGCTTAAGTAAAACAACTTAAAAGGGCATGTTGTCCTCTTGTTTTGCCCTTTTGTTGAAATTATATTTAATTACTTTATTTATAATTTATATGTAAATATATTCATATATTCATTTATGTATAAACAAACATTTGTATGTTCATTTGTTACATAAATAAGCATATTTACTCATTTATTGACTTGATTACTTACTCTCTTTAACAAAAATGTGCTTTTATTTTTAAGATGTTTTTTACATATCTCACTTTTTTCTATTAATTACATTATGCAGAATCGTCACTTAGAAACCTTAGTTTCCAGTGAAAACTAAGTAGTAACCAATTGTGACTTGTCTGTTACATCAGAATATTTTTTAATGTGGTAGACTTAGGAATCCATTAACCATAAAGCATGTTTTTTACTGGATTGAAATAGTTTAGTGGGTTTTTTTGCCATAAGAAGTCAGAAGCATCAACTTACGTTTAGTAAGAAATTCTTCAGCATTCCATTTGATTTGAAAGAGGCCTAAAAGTCTGATGAAATTAATTCGATTTATCATTTAAGCAAAACGTTCAAGTTTAAGTCACCAAAGACTCTGAAATCTATTTTAACAATTACCCATGAAAACTATGAGACAAAGTTTGCTAATAAATTGGAACAGATATAACATGAGCTTATTTGACCTTTAGTAAACCTTAATAGAATCAAGTTTTATAATTTAAAAGACATGCCTATCTTAATAATATTTCATCTCTGTCCCCTCAAAAGTTTACCATTGTCAATTTTTTTCCCATGGAACCAGTGAGGAACTTTAAAGTTTAAGGGTGTGTGTGTGGGTGTGTGTGTGTCTGTGTTTTCCCCTTTTGACAGCGTAGGGAGGAGGAGTGTTGTCTGAGACAATGAAGTGCCAGATTTGCAGGCATCACCTGCAAATTTGCCCCTGCAGATGCAGGCTATGCAGAAAGGGGAGGAGGGGGAAGGGAAGGCAGAAAAGGTGAGAAGCCACCAAGAGGCCTGAAGGCACATAAAGGCACAGAGGGCAGAGAAAAGACTTCACATTGTTCCTAAAGCCTGTCAGCTCAGATAGATGAAAAGATACCACTTTTTGTTTTGTTTGTGTTTTTTTGTGCTGTTTTGTTTTGTTTTCCACTAGTGGAATTAGGCAGTCTATCTCAGGCCAGAGAAGATAGGGAAGTTCCCTGAAACAAAAGGAGTTTTGGCAGCTGCTTGGGAATATTTCTTAAAATCTCCATCCCCAGGTACACTAGCCAGAGACAGTTGGCTATGAATCCAGGAAATGAATGAGGGAGAAGCCCTCACACATAGAGTAACCAGAGTGTATAGGGAGAAAGAGTGAGAGAGAGAGAGAGTTAGAATCCCCTATAATAGGGATAGCCTGTGTAAAATTCACTTCATTATTTTAGTGTGTTGCTTTACTGACAGTGATAAGAAGCTGGGTTTGCTGCCTTAGTTGGGACTACTGCCCTGTGTCACAGTTGTTTAAAAGACACCAGAATATAAATAATATAAATATAAATATAAATATGGATATATCCATATTTATAAATGGATATATATATCCATATATCATATATATATATATGGATATATATATATCCATATGTATATATCCACCTATATATGTATCCACTTATATATCCATCTATATATCCATCTATATATATATCCATGTATATATATTCATATATATCTACCTACATATATCTATATCTATCTATCTATCTATCTATCCATATATATATATATTCATGTATAGGACATGGATGGAGGTACAGAGTATGATGTTAAGTGAAAGAAGTCAGCCAGAAAAAGACAAATACCATCCAATAATTTTACTTATATGTGGCATTGAAGTCACAAACAACCAAATGGAAAAAAATAAAAGAGAGAGAGAGAGTGAGGCAATAGACAATCAAGAAATAGACTCAATGAAAGAGAACAATCTGATACTACTTGACGGGTAGTGGTTGTGGAGGGTATTGGTGAAATCGGAGATGGGGTTTAAGAGATGTACTTTGTCATAATAAGCACAGAGTGATATATGGATTGTAGACCTGAAAGTAATATAACTCTTCATATTAACTAACTGGAAGTATATAAACCAAAAAGCAAATACATAGTGAAGAAGAAAGAACATTAAATGAGGACCTATCCAATCATTTACTAGGTGAAGAAGCTTAACCAAACCAGGTTACATATGCCAGCAGCTTTCTGTATTTTTGCTAAAAATTTTTTATGTTTATTTATGAGAGAGTGAGACAGAGTGTGAGCAGGGGAGGGGCAGAGAGAGAGAGGGAGACACAGATCCAAAGCAGTCCCCAGGCTCCAAGGTGTCAGCACAGAGCCTGATACAGGGCTCAAACTCACAAACGGTGAGATCATGACCCCAGCTGAAGAGGGACACCTAACTGACTGAGCCACCTAGGTGCCCCCAGCAGCTTTCTGTATTGTTTGGAAAGACAAATAAGGACAATGAAGAAAATAAAAATCCTGGTATTCAAAGACAATCACAGCCCAAACTATTTTTCTACACATGAGCATTTTTTTTCAGAGTGGAATCACAATAGGAATTTGGTTATTTGGTTGGGTAAACTGTTTTGTTTTGTTTTTTTTTTTTTTGTTCTGTTTTAATTTTAACTGAGTAAACCCTACTCCATATCTTTAAATACTGATTTATATTGGTTTTCAATTTGTTTTTACTCTACTCATCATAGGGAAAAACTTCACCTGCTGACAGTGCCCTAAATAGTACACAGAAATGAAAGCAACAACTAACCATAGAAGGAGTGCTCTCTAACATTTTCCTTAAAAAGATCATAACACAGTAGCTGCACAAGTTGGTGTTCCAACCCACAGTCCAAGAGTGTTCCCCTTTCTCCATGTCTCACCAACAACTGTTGTTTCTTGTGGGGTTAATTTTAGCCATTCTAACAGGTGTGAGGTGGTCTCTCATTATGGTTTTGCTTTGCATTCCCTAATGAACAGTGATGTTGAACATCTTTCCATGTGTCTCGCAGCCATCTGAAAGTCTTAGGGAAAGAGTCTACTCATGTCGTCTATTCATTTCATAACTGGGCTATTTGTTTTTGGGTGTTGAGTTTCGTAAGTTTTTTCTAGATTTTATATCCTAACCCTTCATGAGATATGTCACTTGCAAATATTTTCTCCCATCCCTTAAAGTGCTTTGAGTTTTGTTGATTGTTTCCTTCACTGTCCAGAAGTTTTTTGATCTTGGTGAGAATATTACCCAGCCATCAAAAAGCATGGATTCCTGCCATTCATAACTACATGGTTGGAGCTAGAATATTACGCCAAGCGTCATGAGTCCATCTGAAAAGCAAATATCATACCGTTTCACTTATATGTAGAATTTAACATTTGGGAAGGTGCGGAAGAAAAGAAAGGGAGACTCTTAATTATAGAGAACAAAGTGAGGGTTGATGGTGGGAGATGGGTGGGAGATGGGCTGGATGAGTGATAGGCATTAAGGAGGGCACTTGTCAGCACTGGATGTTATATGTAAGTGATGTATCACTGAATTCTGCTTCTGAAACCAACATGCTAACTAACTAACTAACTACCATTTAAATTAAAAAAGAAAAAAAATATCATAACAGCCCACTCACTTGCTAATGGCCCAGTAAAGGATTTTGACAACAGTGTGAGACATTCTGTCTGATACCATCATTTTACATGGCTGTAGCATGGTCCTGCTGCCAGAGGAAAGGGTTTCTCTCTGTCTGAGGAGGTGTCCCATTCAGGGCTCTGAGTGTCAAAGCAGAGAAGATACATGCCTATGTGAATTCTTTGTGCAAATCTCCAATCACTGACTTTGATTTCTAGAAGCAGACCCCTCCCCACCAGAATCAAAGGGGATGACAGCTGAAATCATGGCAACAATCAGCCTCCAGTAACAGAGTTGAGGCCCCTCTCACTACTGAAAAACAAGTGCCCTTATCTCTAATGCACAACAAGGAGTCTAATTTAGGGGTTTGGTGAAATATTTTTGCTGGTTTGATGGATGAGAAATTCCACCAAATCCATTGTCCTATGTTCACTTTTCTAATGATGAGTGAGGCTCGATGTTCATCACTTACAGCCATTTCCAAAATGTAGCCACTCTTCTTAGTTCTGGGGTGAGCCTGTTCAACACACTCTCATGGACTTTGCCAGGGGACACAGACAGTGATCCATTTATACCAGTAAACATCACTCCTTGTGAAGCCACTAAGCTGTGAGTAACTACCTTCTAACCAGCAGAACACATTTGGAGTGATGAGAGGTCAGTTTCAAGATTTCATGACACAAATTCTGTTACTTTCTTCTTTATTCTGAGTTTGTTGATTCTCCCTCTATGTCTCCCTAGTCCTCCTTCTCTGTCTCTCTCTTTCCCTTCTCTCTCTGCTCTCTGCCCTCATGTGCTCCCTCTGTCTTTCCTCTACCCACAGAATGGAGGTTCAAGCATTTAAGTTAGGGGCTACCATATGAGACCCTTATATAGGAGAGAAAGACACAAGTTCCCAGGTCAAAAGATTGAAATAGGCTCGCAGTTCAAACTGAATTCTGGCATTGTCTATGTGAGTGAGTTTGGGAGCAAAAGAGCACGCTGTTCAGTCTCCTTTGAGACAACGGCCCTGGCTTCATAAAGAGTTTGAGGCATTGTCACAAAGCTATGCCGTGCCTGGATTCCTCTTGCACAAAAATGTGAGCTCTTAAATATTTGTAGCTTTAAGAGTCAAGGTATTTGGATAATGCTGCAAGAGAGAAATGAATAATTCATAGTCTACTAGGTCCCAGAATCTGGTCTATGCTCTGCCTCCTCCCTGCTTCTCTCCTCCCAGGAACTCACAGTGTATTTCCCACCATTCTAATGTTTCTAATGGACAAGCTCAATTCTGTCTCCTAGTCTCTGCACCAGCAGTATCTTCTCCCTGACACACTGCAGACATGTGCAGTGTGGTTCCCACTTGTCAATTTGGCACCAGTAAATGTCACCTCAGTGAGGCCTCTCATACCTTCCAATGACTCCCCAGCCTGTCCTCTCAGCACACTCATTCTTTTCACTATTACAGTTTTTGCCTTTTTTTCACATGTCCTGTCTTTGATACCAATGTCCATCTCCCCTCCAGACTGTGAAGACCTGGCAGGCAGGGGCCACTTTGTCATTGTAAGCCTTGCACTTAGGCCCACCAGATCCCCAAGCACAAGGTGAGTGCTTGGAGCAGTTATTGAATGAATAAATAGAAGGACCTTGCAGCCCTTCGTCTAGATTTTAACCAGCTTCATCTATGTATAAGACTGGTAGTAATGGGAAATTCCTGTTGTATCTGAGGTAGGTGAAAACCAGAATGACCTCTGAATGACCTTTCCTTGATCCAGTTCCTCCAGCAAATCTCAGTGGGCACCACTGACACAGGAGGCTGCCTGGTCGCTGGTGTCCAGCACTAGCAGTTGAGCCATAGGCATGAAGAACACCAAACAAAATCAGCACTTTTATGTGGCTGACATGAAGGCAGTGGGCCTTGAATGTCCCAGGGTAAAGCTCAGGACCTACAGGCTTCAGGGTTGTGCAAGGGAACTCAGGCATTGGCCATTCCCCTTTGTCTGACCATCCCCTGAGTATACTCTTTACTCTTTAGGCATCCTCATGTCAGCCAGAACAATGACCCCTTATTTCCAAATGAAGATCTTGGGGGTCCAACAAGGACGGCTATTGTGGTTGCACTCTAGACTCAGTGTACAGTGCTCTGGCATGTGCTTTCCTATCCCAAGTCCTCATCAACCCAAGTCTCCAAGCTTCTCTTGGCACTAAAAGAATTCCATCAAGTATAAAGCATGTCCCTAATAAATTGGAACACAGTGATGGAAACAAAAGGCCACTTGACTATGATTATATGGAAGTCTGGAGAAACAAAACACTCTACAGGAGGACACTGAAGCCTTTTCTCCTATAGCATTATCTAACTTAAGGGGACGTAGCTCATCATAATTCCAGGTTCCCACAGAGTTGGACTGCAGTACCACAGGCCTTTCCTCTGGAGGCTGGGCCAAGGATGGCCCTGGGTCCAGCAGAAACCTATGAACATTAGGAAATCCTTGCCCAAATTTGTGTCTTTGAGCATGCAGCTACGAAAATGGATGCTACTGCCCCATGGCCGATCTCCCTCTAACCGCTTTCTTCTTTCTCTCCTGTCACTTCCCCAGTGTCTGTTGTTTCTTGAACACAATGTCAGTATGTGCGTGCCAGAGCACATTGGAGAGTAAAATGATCCCAAATAGAGAGCAAGTGGGAAGGATGTCTTCCAGAAGAGTAGATTCTCTCATTTCTGAAGCATAAATGATTGGCAGGATTTGAGCCATGGCTTAAAAACGCAGAGCCCAGCCTTGTCCTCTAGACTTGTCCCACCTCCTGTGATCTGGGCCAGTCTTAGTGTCTTGATTAGATCACTCATCCCTCTGTACCTTGAGAGCCTGAGTACATAAATCTAAAGGCCAGTTCTCCAGAGGATGTGATGTCAGGCTCTATTAACCCTGCTTAGGGTGTCCAGTGAGGAGTGCTCAGCCACACCCTTATACTAAGGATACAGGCTTACTTTCAACAGGCATAAAAACCTGCATGAAACAGGCAAGTATTTGGAACCAATGAGGAAAAATCAGGTCTGTGTCCACCACCAGGTACCAGGACATCACTAACCTAGCAGTGCCTGAGTGTGCTCCCTGCCTTATGAGGGAAGGTAATGCAGTAAAGACACTGCTAAAGATGTAGGTCTGAAGCACCCCACCCCACTATCACCTACTATTCCCAAGAGAGAAGGCATAAGCATTATATCTCAGGATCAGTCTACTTCCACACCTACCTCTGCTACTAGGCATGCAGAGGTCTGTCCTTCAGAAAGATATAGCTCCTTTCCCAAGTCACACGGTGTTCCAGTGGTAAAGTTCTGTTTTGGTTAAGGGTGAAATTGGGGCACCTGCAGTAGATTTCAAAGTAACAGTGGCACAAATGGAATACACATGTGTTTCTTCTTCATATACATGAACCCCGGATGTGGTTAGTCTATACTGAATATGGATTGCCTACCATGGGAGATCACATATTATTGATCTCCCTCCTCTAACATCTCAGTAGCGTATTTCCTTTTTTAAAATTAAAGAAAGCAGAATCTGTACTTAATGCATTGTGGTGTGGCTAGAACCTCAAGTCATTTACATAAAAATTAACTAGACCTGAAAAAAATGTCATTCAATATAAAATGAATTCAGATAAACTAGAACTGGAACGTTGAGCTATACATTTTTAAATTGATCAAGTAAATGACATTTTTAGTATTCTAACCTGAGAAACACTTTATCCAAAGATATTCTGTGCTTGTATATTTCTGATATCAATGTTAATGAAGCACAGCACCCAAACAAAATTGTGTGTGTGTGAACTACGTACTCCAAGATAAAATGTCTGAGTCAGGATACCAGGGTAAAAATGGAGGTGTGCAAATGGCTAGAACACATAATCTGCTCATTTTTTTCTGAGTTTTTTTCCCCCAAAACTTTTATTTAAATTCTCATTAGTTAACATACAGTGCAATGTTGGTTTCAGGATTCGAATTCAGTGATTCCTCACAGACAACACCCAAGGCTCATCATAACCAATGCCCTCCTCAATACTCAACACCCATCTATCCCAGCCTCCACCCACCCAGAAAAAGAAATCAGTGAATCGATCCCATTGACAATTGCACCAAGGTTACTTTGTAAGATACTTAGAAATCAACCTCACCAAAGAGGTGTAAGGTCTGTACTCTGAAAACTTATGAAAGAAATGGAAGATGACACAAAGACATGGGAAAACATTCCATGCTCATGCATTGGAAGGACAAACATGGTTAAAATGTCTATACTACCCAAAGCAATGTGCACATTGAAGGCAATCCCTAGGAAAATAAATAGTACCAGAAACTTTCACACAGGTAGAACAAACGATCCTAAAATTCATATGGAATCACCAAAGACCCCGAAGCACCAAAGTAATCCCGAGAAACAAAAGGAAAGCTGGAGGCATCATTGTTGAACATATTCCAAAGAACACTTTGAAAGAAAAAAAAAAACAAAGAAAAAGAAGAAATACTTTCTTATGGTTTGTTGTGACCAACTCACTTATTCCTAGAATGCTAGCTTTTATTTTGTCTTTATGCTTATAGTTCAGCACTAATATCATAAAAGCAAATGTTTGCCACTCATATAGAATAAATGAAGAAATAAATGAGCACAGAATGTGTTATGATGAAGTTTCAATGGTTCCTTATGACATTTCCTAGTCAGAGGTGTTTCAATATTCAAACTCCTCATTTTTAGGTGATAGCAGAATTTCACAAAATGCAGGAACCACAAATGACAGACTGTGTTTCAAGGGAATTTAGATATTTGTATACGTAGGGGTGTCTGGCTGTCTCAGTCGGTTGAGCGTCCGACTTTGGCTCAGGTCATAATCTCGTGGTTGTGAGTTCCAACGTCACATCGGGCTCTGTGCTGACAGCTCAGAGCCTGGAGCCTGCTTCGGATTCTGTGTCTCCCCTTCTCTCTGCCCCTCCCCCACTCATTCTCTGTCTCTCTGTGTCAAAAATAAAATGAACATTAAAAAAATGTTATAGATATTTGTAAATGTATGTCAGATGTCAGTTACCTGTTTGGATATCACACAGAATTACTGAAAGCTCAACCAACCTCTGGATGGCTTTCCATTTAGTCACACATGTTATTATGCAGCCGAAGACATAAAAACAGAGTGATGTGTTCCTGTGTGTTTAATGCAATACAAATACAGCTTTCATGCTGCCAAGCAATCAGCTGAGATGTTAAATGGAGTTGAGAATGTAAAACCCAAATGCACTTCAATGCAGGTGGTGCTGGAAAGAGCCCAACTCGCTTCAGGGGCAAGAAGAGACTGAGATCAGGGGTCAGAGTCAGGATCAACTTGTCTGTCCTCAGACAGTGACAAGAAACACCAGGCAAGCTCCCACACTGGTGGTGTGCTACCACACCGCAATTCAGTTTTGATGTTGGGGAGGAAATGTTGTTCTTTTGTTACTGAGAACTCAGTGCTTGGCCGGACTGTGTTGGCCCAGATGGTCATTCCCTGCTCTCTACCAACCTCCTGGAATGTCTGAACTTCCTCCATTCTGAGATACAAATGGTTTGTCCATGCAATGCCCATACCTTGAAGATGTAAGGATAGAAACAAGAAACTCAAGAGCTAAAAGACCAGAGCCCATTTCCACAGACTTGGGTGTGAGCCAGGAGCCAGGCAAGAGCCCCCAAATTACTGGTCTATCACTGAAGGAAAGGCATGGAAACTAGTGACAGCCCTTTTGCACACAGGGCTCCTAAGTGTAATGAAAGGATGTTTCCCCTTAGATCTATCTGGCCCACTCATGTTGGTGATGACACCAACTTTGCCTAGGGAAAAGTGCTAGTGACTTCACATGGAGCTTTATACCATTTTCATGTGAGATGAAGACATTTGGCCCTCGGTGCATCCCTTCAGATTCCCTTGCTCTTTCATGACTGAGGATTTCATTAGGGGACATTCACAGACATAGTCTAGGAGCATTTTCTGATGTTAATCATGGAGTCGTGACTAGTTCTCAGTAATGTGGGAGGGCCTGGGCAACAGAAGTCGATGGAACTCTTCTGCAAGCTCTACCTTGGCACAAAGAGGCACAGGGCACTTGAAACTGTTCATCAGAAGAGGTTTGCATGTGCACAGGGGCAGATGATGTTGGGAAGGACCCAATCTCCTTTCGGGAGCAAGGGTCTAAGGGAAAATTCAGGAGCTCTAGGGCTGTCACTCAGACAGCACCCAGTAATTCGCAGAGAGCCTGCACTCACACCGTGTGTCATCACATAGCAATTAACTTCTGATACCAAAGTGTAAAGGTTGACTTCCGGCCAGTAAGAACTCTGTGTTTCACAGGATTCTGTTGGCATGGGACCAGTGTCCTGCTCTCTGTCCACCCCTTTCAGGAAAGCCTGAGCTCCCTACCTCCTGATACACTCAGGGTTCAGTCACATAAAGTCCATTCACCAAGGAGGTTAGGGCACAAAAATACCCAAAGACTCAAATATCAGAGCTGAATCTGCACACTTGCCAGGAGCAAGATCTTACCTTGTGAGTCACAACTCTGTCTGTCCATAGATACGAAGGGCTTGAAAGCTTGTGAGAGCTTGACACATTCCTGATCTTATTGAAGTTGGGGTGCATGACCTTTGCCCACAGAACTCCCTGGTATAGTTACTGGATGTTCCACTTCTCTTCAGGCCACAGGTCTTTCATACTCCTTGGATCACCACACTTGCCTGGGGAATTGTGCCAATAACATTATCTACAGCTTCATTCTGGTCTCCTCTGAGATGAAGAACCTTAGGCCTCAGCGTATCCTTTTCGATGTATCCTTTCCCTTACACTTATCCCAATCTTGTGTTCACTGTGAGACATTCAGTGCCAGAGTTTGGCAGCCTTTTGCTCCAATTTCAATTGTGGAGTCATGCCAAGTCCCCATGTGTTTGGAATCACTTGAGGAACAGGTGTCCCTGGGGTGTCTGCCAGATCAACCTTGGGGACTTGGGTGTCTTAAGCACAAGAGGATTGCTATGGGTAGCCGCAGGTGATATTCAGAGTCAGTTGGCCTCATTTCTGTGGCCAATGCTGATGAAGATGTGGCCTTTAGGGCCACAGTCAGAAGTTAAAAAAACAAAAAGCCACACTGATAGGGCTGATTAACTGTGAGTGAGCATACATGAAGGTTGTTTTCTGCCCCCACAACGACTAATTGCTAATCAATTAATTGATCAACTCATTGATATCAAGAGAATAATGTTGCCCTCCTAAAAACTTGGGGCATTGACGTCTTATGTTTTTGCAGTGACTATTACTGTGCTCTGTTCCACTGCCATAGTCTGCCTGAACATCCTGATTTCTGAGCCACTAAGGGTTTCCACAGCAGGTGAATGTGAATGAAACTACTCAAAACTTAAAAAATGAGAACCCAGTCCCACAGACTCGGGCACCAGCCCAGGTGGAGACTCTGCCCTCCAAATCCTACTGCTTTTACCCCCTGGCAGGAACAGCTGCAAAGCTGGCAAATGTCCCAAGCCCTCCTACACTCTTTGAGGTCAATTGTAGGGGTTTATGCTCCTTCGGCATTCCCATGTGTAGTTAAACTATGTTCCATTTGTCTATAGCCCACAGGTTTCCAAGGTTCCCTGGGGATGTGTGCCAGTCACTTCATTCCCAGCATTATTCCATTATCATCTGAGACAAAGAATTTGGACCAAAGTGCATCTCTTCCAATTCCATTGATCTTTTTCTAAACAGGTGTTCCAGTCAAGGGTGGGGGTCTGAGCCTGGAAGTATTTCTCTCCGATTTTACTTGTGAAGTCCTGATAAGTTCTCCTGAATCCAGGAGAATGTGGGAAATTCATTCTCCATGGGCTCACCTGTGAGACCTATCTTGGCAAAAGAAGGCAAAAAGCCTTGGAAAGGGGCAAGTGTTATTGGGAGGGAGCCATCCTCCCTTCTGTACAAGGGGAGATGGAGATCAGAGGTCAGAGTCAGGAACCATGTGGCTGTTAGTGCCCAGCATTTACAACCAGCTAATACATGGTGATTCCTAAGGACACATATTGCCCTCCTTCATGGAGACGTCTGCACTTGGCAGGCTTCTGATTTTGTTGGCCTGATTTTGTTGGTTACTCAGACCCCACTGACCCTGTGATAATCCTACATTCTGAGAAGATCAAAGTTGGAGCATGAGCATTGTTTTTCCCCAGATGGTCAGGGCAGAGAGTCCGTTCAAGGACTCTGGGACCAGAACCCAATTCCACAGGCATGGTTGCCAGCCAGCACAGACAAGACAACATTCAGATAGATCACGAGTGCCTCTACCTACTGAATAGAAGAGTAAGGCAAGAGCTACAAGCCTTCTTGTGCCATCCAGATCAGGATGCCACGTTCCTGTGGCTCGTTCTTCCTTGCATCCCAACCCCACAGGGGTTTCCTTCTTACTCTCAGGACACCAAGTTGCCTAGGAAGTGGTGCTCGTGTCAAAGGTCTCAGCTTCATTCCGTTTTCACCTGAGGTGAACAACTTTGGTCCTCAGTGTGCTTCTTCGCATTTATTTTATTATTATTATTGTTGTTGTTATTAATAACGTGAAGAATGACTGGTTATATAATATGGGCTTGGGGAAGGTAAAGTCAAATGGCAAGTGGCAAGCACTTCCATTTGCTAAAGACTCACAGATTCCTGGAGGCCTAGCTATTCTCAAGCTAAGGTTGTTTTTCCCTCTAGCAAAATATTAACATTAAGACAATAAGGAGTTCCTGGAGAAGCATTTTACTCTGCCAGCTTCAAGTATTTGTCCATGGGCTGCAGATGAGAAGGAAATTAAATTTTAATTTTTTAAATGTTTATTTTTTGAGAATAGGGGGAGAGAGTGAGACAGAGAGAGCGAGAGCGAGAGAGAGGGAAAGAGAGAAAGAATTACCAGGCCAGTAGGTATTATAGGCCTTCCACCCATTCTGTGGTTGTATATTATGGCACACTTATCAAATTAATACAGCCCATTAAGACACTGAAGATGTAATGTGCAGAACTGCTAAAGTGGCAATAGAATTGATGCTTGTCAAGATCCAAGAACATGGAAAGCCTAAATCAGTGGCAAATGATTTTCCTTATGAGATATTATGAAGATGAATAAGTCCAAACTTACTGATCTGGTGATCCTACAATGATTTCACATGTTCTGTCACATAAGTTGCAGAGAAATATACACACCGCATTAATCCACTCCCCATCTTGTACATACCACCATATAAACAGTGATAACTTATAAGACTTGGACAAAGACCACAAGGACATTTGAGCTGACTGATCCACTGGATATCGGGGCAGGCAGTTAAAACAATCAAAGCACTAATGAAATGCAAGAACAATACACATGTTTAAAACTATTTCTACAATTATGTGAAGCGTGTATTCCTACTCTACCACACAGCTGGTGGTTTTACGTGGGGAGGTTCATATTGATTTGGGAATAGGCCTGTGGAGTGCTCATGTGGGAAAGCCCTGGAAGGGCCCCACTCTTCTTAGAGTCCTGGTTGTGGAGGCCCCTCTACTCTTGTTCTCACCTCAGGCCAGTACTGGACCGTAATGGTGGCTTGATGTACCTGCCCCTTGTCTAGGAGGATGGAGTTGTTGAACTCATCAGCCAGCTCCTCGATGATCTCCTGGTTTGAGTTCTGCAAAGACAGTGCCTGGTAGCTTGGCCAGGAGGAATAAGGGACATGTTTGGACATTGCCACCGGGGGATACTCTCAAGGGAAAATCTGTTTCAAAATTGGGGCATAGTAGGGCATCGGCAAAGAACTCTAGTCAGGGAGGAAACAAGATAAAACCTATAGAGCTCAGGATTCACATATGGGTAGAGGAACTCACCTCATGCACCAGCCATGACCTGAGGCATGAACAGGAAAGACCCACCAGGCTTCCAACATCTAACAACCAGCTTCCTCCCAGGAGGGACCCAACCCTGATTCCCTGCCTTCTCCCTCCCCAACACACACAAGTTATGAGGGGCAAGAAGTGTGGGGCTGCTCAGGTGGAACCACAGTTTTGTCCTGGTCTGAATTGGCCTGCCATGTGTTCTTCTGTGTTACCTTTTGGTGCCTTCTCCAAAATGACCAGATGCATGGGGCTGATGTCTGAGCCAATGTCTATAGCGACAAAGAAAATTCTCACTCTGAGCTTTCCTGAGCCCAGATCTTCTGAAACCAAGGAGACAACATTGGAACATCTTACTATCTTCATTGTCTCCACCCAAGTGAGCTGAATAGGGGGCTGTGTCTAGAATGTGGGTACTTGTTTATTACAGTTCTAAGTTCTGTTGAGGTCTATGACCAAAGATGTGAGATCACTTTTTGAAGATTCTGTTACCAGGGCCCCTTCTTTGAATCATACTTACCCAAAGCCCCCTATGGGATGTTTATTGCTCCTTCTCTTCCCCCATGCCAACTCCTTAGCCAAACAAAATTTGTTAAAATATCCCTTTTTACATCTCCCTGAAAATGTAATGAAGACTCTAGCTTTGAGAAGACAGAGTTAAATTTGGACCTCCTTTGTCTTTGTCCTGGGAAAATCATTGTGTCTCTCAGGCCCTCCCCAGTCTCCAAACCTGAAAGCAGGGGATGAGGACGAGGCTAGAACCTACCTTCTAGGGACCTCATCAGGGGTATCTGAGACACTATCTATTCCACCTGTGGGATGGTGCCATATGTATCGAAGGCAAAATTTAGTAATTGAAGAATTACAAGAAGGGGTTGGAACACCACTCAAAACAGACCTGGGTTGCAGTAGTATGATATTGGAATAGTCACTTCCACCTTGGCCTCATGTTTAGGTCAGACCCATTAAGGGGTTGAAATTAATGGAAATTCATATATCATCATCCAGTGGCATAAAGCTGTTCAATTGTCTCCCGTTATACTTAGAATGAGACCCATGTATGTCATCTCAGCTTATGAGGTGGGCCACCTCCACAATGGCTCTCAGTGATCCTCACCCCTGGAATACACATCCCTGTGTAACCACGAAGTATTGAGAAACTGGCTTCTGACTGAGAGAATAAGGCCAAAATGATGGGATGTCTAAATTTTAATTACAAAATGTCTCTTACTTCCCTCTTGCCCCATCACTTGTGTCACCCCCACCCAGCTCCCTCCCTCCCTCTCTGTCTCTCTCTCTCTGTCATTTCCCTGGAGCATGGGAACAAGTGCTTGATTCCCCATTTCCAGAGGTAGAGGAGACAGGGAGCAAATGAGGACCGAGAACAGAGAGAGAAGGGAAGGATAAAAAGAGCGAGAGAGAGAGGAGGAGAGAGAGACATAGAGAGAGATAGAACAATCACAGGACAAAGCAAGTAAGAAGAAAGTGACAGAATTTGTGTCATGAAATTTTGAAGCTGACCTCCCATCATCTGTTGGTTAGAAGCCAGTCACTAATAGTAGTTTCACAAGGAATGAAATTTCCTGCCTGGACATGGATCACTGTCTGTGGACCCTGGGGATGTCCAGGAGAGTGTGTTCAACAGACTCACCCCAGAACTGAGAACAGTGGCTACATTTTGGAAATGGCTGTAAGTGATGAATGTCCAGCCTCATTCATCATTGGAAAAATGAAAATAGGACAATGGGGTTGGTGCAATTTCTCATCCACCAAAACAGCAAAAATATTTCACCAAACTCCTGAAACTAGACCCCTTGCTGTGTATTAGAGATAAGGGTCCTCATTCTTCAGTAGTGAGAGGGGCCTCAACTCCTTCACTGGAGGGTGATTGCTGCCATGATTTCAGCTGCCATCACCTTTGATTCCGGTGGGGAGGGGGTCTGCTTCTAGAAACCAAAGACAGTGATTAGAGATTTGCACAAAGAATTCATGTATGCATGAGTCATCTCTGCTTTGACTCTAAGAGCCCAGAATGGGACACCTCATTCTCAGAGAGGATCCGTTTCCTCTGGCAGCAAGACCATGATACAGCCATTTAAAATGATGGTGTCAGACAGAACATCTCACACTGTTGTCAAAGCTCTTTAATAGACCAGTGATTCATCACTCATATACAACGCCCAGTGCTCACTGAAAGTGCCCTCATTAATACGCATTACCCATCTAACCCATCTCTCACCCACCTCCCTCCATCAACCCTCAGGTTTTTCTCTATCATTAGGAGTCTCCCTTTCCTCCCTTTCCCGCCTTCCCACATGTTAAGTTCCACATATGAGTGAAATTGTATGATATTTGTCTTTCCCAGATGGACTCGTTTTGCTTAACGTAATACATTCTAGTTGCATCCATGTAGTTGCAAACGGCAAGACTCCATGCTTTTTGATGGCTGAGTAGTAGGAAACAGTGAAGGAAACAAACAATAAAACTAAAAGCCGCCTATGGAATGGGAGAAGATAGTTGCAAGTGACATATCTGGTAAAGGGTTAGGATCCAAAATCTAGAGACAGCTTACCAAACTCAACACCCAATAAACAAACAACCCAGTTATGAATGGGATTTTTCCAAAGAAGACTTCCAGATAGCTAACAGACTCATGGGAAGATGCTCAACATCAACCATCATGAGGGAATGCAAAGCAAAACCATGATGAGATACCACCTCACACCTGTTAGAATGGCTTAAATTAACAACACAAGAAACGACAGCTGTTGTTGAGGATATGGAGAAAGGGGAAACTCTTGCACTGCTGGTCAGAATGCAAACTGTTGCAGCCACTCTGTTATGATTTTTTCTTTTAAGGAAAATGTTAGAGAGCACTCCTCCTTCTATGGTTACTTGTTGTTCTCCTTTCTCTGTGCTATTTAGGGCACTGTCAGCAGGTGAAGTTTTTTCCCTATGATGAGTAGAGTAAAAAAAAAAATGAAAACCAATGTAAATGGATATTTAAAGATATGGAGTAGGGTTTACCCATTCAAAATGGAAACCAAAACCATAAACAAAAACAAAACAGTTTACCCAACAAAATAACCAAATTCACATTGTGATTCCACTCTGTGGGGGAAAAAATGCTCATGTGTAGAAAAATAGTATAGGCTGTGATTGTCTTTGAAGGGCAGGATTTTTATTTTCTTTATTATCCTTATTTTGTCTCTCCAAATAACATAGAAACCTACTGGCAAATGTAGCCTGGTTTGGTTAAACTGCTTCACAATCAAAGAAGAGAAAGTCAATAAGGAAGATGACACAATGAAGATTTCCAAAGAGAATGATTTGATTGTCACAGGGTTAGATAAGGCCTTGGAAAATTTAAAGAGGCCTAGAAGATTTCTGCCAAAATGTTATAATTTGATGAGACACATTGCCAGACAGATACCTGGTCCACTCCAGTTTAACTTTGTGTTCTACAAATCAATACACTGGTGAGATTATAGCACACCTTTGTTTAATATAAAAAAAATACTTTTCCCAAAGCTCTAATTAGTTACTTTTACAAGACCTATGTGCCACGTTTTCCTTTTTGAAGAAGTTTCCTTTGAAGTGCAGGTCTCTATTTTAAATGACCCTTTGCTGTTGCCCACCATCCTTTCTAACTGCATGGACCCCGCTTTCACTTCTGTCTTCCTCATTGGAGGTGATCTCCACATGGGCACATATCACATTTGGTCATGGTCGCTAATATAGATTGCTAGGCCCAGAGCAAGGAAGGGTGGTGGTTAAAGGAATGCATACAAAATGAACCTGTATTGGAAGTGGATCAAGAGCGTCACAAGTACAGGCCCAGGATGTCATGCACGGAGGATTTCCCGCTGACCTTCCATTGCTAAGCCTCCTTTATCTATCTGTAAAATATTGTCATCCTGATTCTTCTTCAATGCCTGCACAATGACTGCTAAATATTTCTGTATGCAAGGTAGCAGGAGGAGACCACACGAGAAGGAGGAGTCTCTGTACTATGTGCCTTAGAGGACACTCACTGTAACTTCCTCCAAGGTAGTTCTGAACCCATCACAGGCATGGCAAGAGTGCCATAACTCAGTTCTCATGTACTTCACCTGGTAAATGATTGGATAGGTCTTCATTTAATTTTCTTTCTTTTTCTCAGTGTATTTCCTTTTGGTTTCTTTAATTCCAGTTAGTTAATATGCAGAGTTACATTAGTGGCAGGCTTCCAATTCCATATTTCACCCTGCACTCATTATGACAAGTACATCTCTTAATCCCCATGTCCTATTTCACCAACCCCTCCCCCCATCCACTTGCCCTCTGGTACTATCAGATTGATCTGTATGATTAAGAGTCTGTGTTTTGTTTGTCCGTACACCTTCTATCTCATTTTTCCCTTTGCTTGTTTCTTTCTTCAATTTCACATACGAGTGAAATTATTATATGGTATTTGTTTTTTTTCTGACTGACTTATTTCAGTTAGCATACCATACTCTCTAGCTCCAACCGTGCCCTTGCAAATGGAAAGAAATCATTCCTTCTTATGGATGAATAGTATTCCATTGTGTGTGTGTGTGTGTGTGTGTGTGTGTGTGTGTGTGTGTGTGTAATATATCACATCTTCTTTATCCATTCATCGATTGATGGATATTTGGGCTGCTTCCACATCTTGGTTATTGCAAATAATGCTGCTATAATCATAAAGCTGCATGTATCCTTTTGAATTAGTGTTCTTTTACTCCTTGTGTAAAGACCCAGTAGTGCTACTGCTGGATCATAACATAGTTGTATTTTTAACTTTTAGAGGAACTTCCACATTGTTTTCCACAGTGGCCATACCATTTTGCATTCCCAAGAACAGTTCCTTTCTCTCCACATCCTTGCCAACACCTATTGCTTCTTGTGTTACTAGTTTTTGCCATTCTGACAGGTGTGAGGTAGTATCTCACTGTGGTTTTTATTTGCATTTCCCCAATGATAAGTGATCATAAGCATTTTTCAAGTGTCTGTTGGCCATCTTCATGTCTTCTTTGGAGAAATGTCTGTTTATATCTTCTGCCCAGTTTTTAATTGGATTATTTGGTTTTGGGGACTTGTGTTAGATCAGTTCTTTACACACTTCGGATATTAGCCACTTATGAGATATGTCATTTGCAAATATCCTCTCCCATTCCATCAGGGAAATACAAACAAACCCACAATGGCATACCACCTCACACCTCTCAGAATCATTAAAATTAACAACTCGGGCAACAAGAGATGTCGGAGAGGATGCAGAGAAAGAGACATCCTCAAGAGATGAGCCTCACGCAGGATCTCTTTTAGATGTGCTCTTTGATCATGGCTTCCGTTGCAAAAATAGCCACAGAGTGGTTGGGAGTGGGTTGGTGCTCAGCTCCAAAGAAGCAGGTTGTGTAAGCATGGTGTGGAGCAAAGGGCCAGGCCTCTGACTCTGTTACACACATGCTTCCTCCAGTGCCTTCTCTCCCATCTTGGGCACCTGGCCAGATAAGTACTTACAGGAGGATGGCGGACCCTGCACTGTCCTTGGTTAAACCTAAAGGTGGCATACATGCAGGCCAACTTGACTGGCTTAGATCTGAAGTGCCATGACCCACTTTTCATGGTCCATTAGGAACATTAGTGCCTATTGAGGCCAAACAAGGGGGTAAGGGGGACTTCAGTCTGAGAAAAATATCTAGGCTAGTGTTCATGTGCGGGTACTCCCTTAAAGGGAGTGGGATCCTTCCTGTTCTTGGAAAGACACATGGAAATTCTGTTATAATGTTGATCTTTTCTCTTTATCTTCTCCACTGCCAATTCTAGTGCCCCAGCCTGCTGCAAAGTCAGAACAAGGGCCAACTCCATATTTAGAGCTTGTTCCAGATTTATTTTTACTACCACATTAACTGATGGAGCCACCATCAACACCATTAACAGCACTAGTGCTGGAGCAAGAGCAAACATCAGCTCTAGGACAGGTGCCAAGTCCTGAGCTGGAATCAGCTGGACCTTCAGCTATATTCAGAATTTCATCTCCACCTTTGAAAATAGATACAGAGCCACCTCCAGCTTCAGAGGCCTTCTGCTCCTGGCATGTGGCCAGTAAGAACAGTCCAACTGAGGAGAAGCCTGACCTCATGGCCTTCCCTCCCGAACTGCTGGCAGAGCAAGCAACAATAATAGATGGGGTGAGCAGCTGGGTTCTTGTTATGGAAGGAGGACTTCCCTCTGCCATCAGCTGCCTCAGACCTGACTTTTCCTGATCTGGACTCATGATCTGGGTCCAAGTCCCAGTTCCACCACTTTCCATTTCTGTGATTTGCATAACTTACTTAACCTCTGACCCTTTACTGTCCACTTGGTCAGTAGAGATGGACACTAATAGCACCTTGCTGCAAAGATTGGCTGTGGTAGAACAGATAGAAATCTGGGTAAGGCCTAGCCCAATTGGTGATGGAGGAACACTCATTGTGTGCAGCCAGGTCCATGGGTTTCCACCCATACACCCAGGAGGCTCAGCAGCCTCAGCACTTATGAGGCACCTGATGTATACTAAATTACAAGGAAGATGAAGAAGGCCATGGTTGTAGCTGTCACAGAAGAATGTGCATCTCAACAGAAAGAGCAGAGGGCGATCAGGATGGGTGGAAGTTGTCCCCTTGGTAAGAACAAACTTGAGCCACTTTCTGGAATCTCAGAGTTAGTGAGGAGGGGCTGGATTCAAATGAACTCTTCCTTCCCCACCAGTATTGGGTCATGAGTCATTCCATGCTGTATGCCTCAGTGAGCTTAGAACAAAACCTGGGAACTCCCAATAGGCCCAGGCATATCCTCAGCTTCCCGAGCTCCAGGTCTGACCAGTGACTACTCCCTGGGACTGTGGACACACTGATCTAGGCTGTGGTGGTGCCAGATGACACTCCCCTTGCTCCCCAGGAGCTCTTCAAGAAGGTGGTGCCCAGTCATTGCCTGGGTTCCATCTGGCCCAAGAAGAATAAGCCTGGCAATGAGCATCTGGCACACACGGTCCATGTCACCATCACCTATTTCAAAAGTGTGACCAACTGTGTCATCGCCACCTGCCTCAGGGACCCAACCATGACTGCCCAGGAGGTCAGGGCCAGGGTAGTGGAGCACTGGATCCAGGTGGCCCAGGTATGTTGGGGGAGGTGCAGTGGAGTCCTGCTCTGGATTCTTGGGGAATGCCTCTTCACCTTTTCATTTCTATGGTCTGAGCCCCTCCACGGTCCCTAGACCTTCCTGCCAGAAGCACACTGACTTTGACTCACACGTGCCAGTGGTGGACTTCCTACCTGGCTTCTTCCTTTAATGAAACAAAATCCTCCTCCCTATGAGTGTTGCTCTTCTGGCCCTAACTGTGCACTTCCAGGACTCCCTGAGCATCTGTCTCATCCAGGAGGGGAGACTTAAGTGGAGGGGACTAAAGCTAGAGCAAATAGGGCTCCAGCTCCCCACCTCAAAGATCATCCTCCTTCCTCCCCAGGAGTGCCAAATTATGAGGAACTACTCCCCATTGCATGCCATCCTCTGTGCTCTGCAGAGCACCTCAATTTGTGGTCTGAAGAACACATGGGGGAAAGTTTACAGGTAGATAAGCCTGTCTCCACAGGAGGACCAGGATGGTTTAGGGATCTCTTATATTTCTTCCATGTTCCTTCAGTCAACTGGGAACTCCTGGGAGGCAGCAAACACTGGAGACAAAAACTGAGATGATATATGGGGGTCTTTAGACTCTCTGGGTCCTCAGTCCATCAGTGCTGCTTCAGGCATCAGTTTTCTTACAGACCAGATCCTGGGTTGATTTAAGTTGGAGATTTCCCAATGTTTATAACAGCAGAATTATATGCCCAGATAAAACCCAAAACTAGGCAACACAGGGAAGCTCAATAGAAATGGGAATAGAGGCCCAGGTGACCACCATGAGAGCTCCCCTCCCCAGCCACACAGACACCTTTGTGCTCAGAGGAACCTAGAGAAAACACTCACTCAGGTGAAGCTTTTGGTTCTTAAGCAAAAGGGATTTGCACTCAAACCCCCCATGTTTTTCCTAAATTTTTCTTTTCTCTCCTCTCAGGGAGAGCTACCAAAACTTTAAGGAGCTGTGTAGTCAAGACAAGTCACTGAGCAGGGAACTGATGAACAAGGTAGAGTGGAAGCTGGGAGTCTGGAAGGAGAGGAAGAACTGAGAGGGAAGGGGGAATGGGCGCAATGTGGTTTTGTTAGTTTCTCACTTAATCTTTTTGTTGTTGTTGTTTAATTATAGATTTTCTGGATTAACAGGAGGAGGGACATGTGTGGTCTATGGACAAATGGGGGACAGTTTGAGGTGCAGGAGTCCCTGGTCATAGGTATAATGGTGTTGGCTGGGATGTCTAGCTGGCAACATTAGCAAGTCTCTTGCTTCCACAAGGATCTATCCTGCTGGTACTAATCTTCCTCTCAGCTGTTGAGTGAATGAGACAGTTAGGGATTCCTTTCTTTCCTAAACCAGCCCAGTCTGCTCTCAGGAAGGCTAGACTCTTCCCTTACTTCTGTTTGCACAACATCTCCAAGGAGACAGCATCTCCAAGGGGAGTTCCATGGATCCGGTGGGGAAAAAATGTCTTTCTAGGCTTGTGTTCAAATGGCTGGACAGGGACAGATATGTGTGCATTCTGTGACTCCACACTATGCCCCTATACCAGTCACTGCTATTTGATCACAGGATTTTCACCTAAGTGTCCAGTTGACAATGACATATGCCCTCAGTGGCTAATGAGAAGTGTCTGGGGGAAATTATGTATTCACAGTGGATCCTTCTTTAATGGGTATTAGAAGCTTCATGTAAACAGAGAAATAAAGTGTCCCATCATCCTCTTCTCTGTCAGTTAGAGGTTAGCACTTTAAGGGTTTCCTTCCTGAGAGAATGAAGAAAGACTGCTCAGCTGAGGAATGTCCTGAGGAGTTGTTGCTTGGGGAGGAGAAAACGTTGGCTTTGCCTTTGTTCTGATCTGGGTGCAGAGACTCTGGATGGGCTAAGGCAGACAGATGTTGCATAACCAGACTTTTAAGACACCCCATTACTCTCCATCAATGGCTTGGCCCAGTCGGGGGCCTGGACATACCTCAAAAGCCCAGAGAAAAGGATTTCTGGTCAGTAGTGGTCTTAGACTGGGTAAGGGCAGCTGAGAAAGGGTCTCTGGCTAAAAGGAGAGAGTGACCTTTCATCTGTGAGTCCCTGAGAAATTTATCTCCCTATTTGGGCCTCTGTCTCCTCATCTGAGAAACAGGGAGATGCCAGTTCTGTGGTGCAGGCCTCAGCAAGTGCTGATGAGGTTCAAGGGAGGGAAGGAATTTATGGATATTACTGTCCATAAATCAGATGCTCCATCTGATGTGTGAGAGCAAGACCAGTGATGATAAAATATACGGCAGTGGGTCCTCAGGAGACCTGGTGAAGTGGGTGGGGTTCTCACACTTTTCAGATGAGGAAGCCTAGTTCACACACAGAATGAGTGTTGGTTCTGGGATTGATCTGGAATCAGAGCACACTGGGAGGCTAGAGTAGCACTGGCACCAGATGATTCAGGTCAGATGTCCAGTGGCCAAATACAATAGTGCTGAGGAAAATTTGGGTGGGGGGTGTGTGGCCCCCCTGACCCTGTCCTCAACTCTGGCAGGAGGCACCCTCCAAGTTTGTCACCCAAGAGATAAACATCCAGAAAGCCTGAGAGAGGCATCAGCAGCAGAAAGTAAGTATGCGCATGGGGCAGGGGCTCCAGGGTGAGAGGAGGGGCTCCCCCTCCCAGCAGGAGGTCTGCAAATCAAGAGAGGAGGGGCCTTTTTACTCTAGTCCTGACTCCTGTTGTCACAGTGCCTGAAATCCTCCTTTAGAAGTAACCAGGGAGATGGTCTGTAAAGCTGGGTGAAGGATGGATTTGGGGGTAGGGAGGGGGCTAGGGCCACATACCCTGTAATGAGGGGTCTGGTGTTCTCGGAGGGTGAGGGGAGGCAGAGTTGGGGGGAGGCTGCTAAGGGGCATAGTCTGCTCCATGTGGGAACCCTGGGGCAGGCCAAGAGGCTGAGGGTAAGGTTTTTCTGTGGAAGATTGTGGGGTTCCTGAGAGCAGCGTCTCATCCCACCCTTACCACAATGAAACCCCTGTTGTCCCCTTCCTTCCAATATTCTTCAACAACCTGGTGATGCTGCACCTGACAATGGAGGATTATATAGAGGTGGGTGAGCAGGGAACCATTAAAGAGGCTTGGAAGCAGCCCCGTTACTGAGCCCTGAGCTTAGAACTTGGCAAAGCTACTCTCCTGAGAGCCTCACAGCCACTCCTGTGAGCTGGTCAGTCACGCCCATCTTAAATGGGAGTGAAGAGCGACTATGCAGAAGACATTGGTTTGGGTTCTCCAGGCTGGTAAAGCAGCAGACTGGCCAGACTGCAAAGTGCACAAGGTTTTGACAGAGCTGGAGTCAGTCTCTTCCTTATATGATGCCCCTTGGGGGAGATTGTAATCTGGCCCCTCCACGTCATGAAACACCTAAGTGAATGAGCAGCCCATTCCTGCATGAGGCCTCAGCCTCCTTGTATATCATCAGAAAGGTCTGGGTTATAAGGTCCCTGAGCCTCTGTCCAGATGCTCCCTCCACCCTTCTTTGGGCCCAGAACCTGCCCTTTGTCCTGTTGTCTGTGTGTGCCTGGCCCCCTTGTGGGATCTGGTGGTAGTGCAACATGAGACAGATTTGGCATAGGGGGCTCAGAATGGCTACTGGGCTCTTTCTGGTGGATTTTGATTGTCTGCCTTCCAGGGAGGAAAGATCAACCTCAAGAAAAGGAATGAGGTGAGCAGCTGTGGCGCTTCCTGTGGGAGAGGTCGGGGAGGGAAAATCAGAGACACCGTCCCCCTCCCCCAGACAGATTACTCCCTGACTCCATCCCATATTTTGTGTTTATTCGTAAGAGACCCATCCGACTAACATCTGGGGTTGTTGGGGGGGGGGGTGGGATCAAGGCAAACTTCCTTGAAGAAGGTCTATTTATACCTATCTCTGAGAATAGGTATGGCCTGGATGGAACTGAGGGAAGGAGGGTTCCCATGTATGCAAAGACCCAGGACCTAACCACTGTCCCATTCTTCATACCCCACAAGGCCATTTGGCATCCCTCATGAAGCCCTGTCTGTATCCTGTCCTCTCTTCTGGCCCCAGGAATACAAAACAATGAGGGAGATCCTGCTGCTTCAAATGGCTGCAAATAAAAAATTACAACCTCAACCCCAAGGAGTAATTTGGGGCCTGGTTCTGAGACATGAAGAGATTCAGAATGAGAGGTGAGATGAGGTCAGGCAGGAGATGGGGGAGGGCGGTGGTAGACTCACCCTGGTGGCCAGTCCAGAGAACCTGTGCCCATGGCTCCCTGATCAGCCCTAGACCTTGGTGCATTGTGACCCCTGGAGGACCTGGACTTAGCTGCTGGTCAGACACTGGAAAGGAAACGTTAACTGTGGTCCCTGATAGGCTCATAGGCATCACTCTGTCTTGTGGCTACATCCTGTCCTGTCAGCTGGAGCCCTGATCTTAGTGAGCCAGCAGAAGAACTGTCAAGGCCAAGAAGAACTGACCATCATCAAGCTCAGGGGTGAGTGAGTGTCCAGGCTGGCAGTGCAACCTCTTCCTTGGCAGTGGGGACACGGCTGGGAGGCTTGGGGGCACCAGTACCTCTGTTCTGAGGTGAAGGGGAACATTGGGAGCTTCTTCCCGGAATCTCCTGAAGGCCAGGGGAAAAGGAAATGATCCCATCTATCTCCCTGACTTCAGTTCTCTGAGGCCTATTTACCTATTTGGAGGGGTGAAATTTAGTTAATGCTAGTTTAAATATTATTGCATTAAAGTCCTGTTTCTTTTACAGCCTAGGAGTTGTTAATTGATTCTTTTACTTCCTATGTTAATTTAAATGATGACCAGGTGCTCATATTTCTTCTTGAATAAAGAAATCTTGTAGTCATCAGCTTATTGTATGTGAGAGAAAGGAGAATGTCCATGCCCCACTCTTCCTGGTGAAGGGGCCCCAAATTACCCTTCCTTGGAGTCTATGTTCACTTCAGTGTGGCTCCCTTGTAAGGAGCAGTGACAGTCCTCACATAGTCCAGGATTTAGAAGTTGAAGCTACTTTCAAAGACATAGCAACCGTCACTGAAATTAGGAGTCTAACGCTTGCCAGGACCACTTCCTGACCCAGGACAGTGGCTGCCTTTTCACACTTTGAAGGAAGAGGAAACACTTTTGGCTTCTCTTGTTGAGGTTTCTTTCAGTCAAGTATTAAAAACTTTAAGTTCTCTAACTCAAAGTCTGAAAGTGCATCAGGACTAAGTGGGAAAAACATGTAAAGAAATCAAACTGTGCATGTGAAAAGCATGAGGCCAGAAGAAGATAATTTGTGAATGGCCTAAGGGCAGGCAGGACTTTCGATCCTGTCTCCCTATAAGGGGCCCCATGATCACCATCTACCTAAGATCTTTGTCCATGACCTTGAATTCATTTTTCTGCTTGTCTTATATCCAGGGGAAAGAATGTGATGCATGTTTCAAAGCTCTAGCTGGGCTTCTTTCCATGAATATTTATGCTATCTATGAATAAGATTTTCAACATTCCTACACTTCCTTATACAATTATTTTTAAGGCAAAATTCCCTACATCACTGCCACTCCTTCTTGGCTGGGACTTGATGGATCTGGGTGGTTTCTTATTTGCCAAGATCAGGGTCCACATAAATGGCCACTAAGAACCCCCATGTTCTCCTTTGCTGGCCAAGATGACTTCTGCATCCATGTGGTTCTGAAGTCCATGGTCTCAGACAGTCACAAGTGTTCACACACAGTGGTATTGTCACTGATTTGTCCTAAATTGGTAGCTAGGCCCAAGCCCATGAATGGCTGTGTTCTTTGCCATTGTTTAATGCTTTGGTTATGTTGTGAGGGTGGGGGTGTGGGGTTGGGGGGGGGACCTTTATTCTTGGAAACATGAGGCATAAGTGGGGAGGCTGTAGAGAGTTCCATCATGGGAATGCCACCAAACTAATGATCTGTGGACATGCATGGACACAGAATTACCAATTAAAATACTGACTTGCTTACAATCTCGGTGAAAAACAGACGATGTCCTGAGCTTCCCCGAAACCCCCACACCGTGATCGGAAGCTAAGGTTTTAACACCTAGAATTTTGAAAAGATAAATTTAAAATATACTTCATATGTGTTTTTATTTAAGAAGCATAGATCATGTTCTCTCTAAATCATTTTTTGTGTATTCAAGATATGTCATTTAAAATACATTACATTGTTACATTTTCAGATATTTTTCACATAGTATGAGTGCAGATTACTTTCTTGTGCTTAAAAACATAACTAAAGAGAAAGGGTCGTGAGCATAATATTCTACCTTATTCATTAGTTTCTCAGAGGACTTGCTAAATGAGAAAAAAAAGACAAAACACAGTTTGATCCCTTCCTTGACATGCTCCAAAGTATGCCAGTTTTATCCCACTGCTTAGATAACTACTGAGTTTTTGGAAGTACCTCTAGACCACAATTTCAAAACTAGGACAAGCCAAAGATTTTCCACTTTCTTTGCTGCTTCAGTTATTTGTGACTATGATCAAGTGTACATATTATGTTCATCAAGGAAGACTTTGCCCCCAAGGAGAGCTGCAATTCTGTGCCCAATACATTAAAAATCCACTGGAAAAATCTGATGGTGGAAAGCTCTTTTTAGAGAGTTGAAATTGCTACCGCTATTACGTCGTGGCACAGAGGCGATTTTTTTGAGATGACTCAAAAGCCTGATGAGTCCCTTGCTCTCCTGGCCATGGCTTCAAGCAGTGAGGCATGTTACAGGCAAGAGAGTAGGTATGGCTAGAGCAATGCATCACTGATGCACTCAGCAAAAAAGACTGGGGCATTGAGCTTTAAATGATTTAGCATCCCAGTGAGGAGGAGGTACACATCCACTTCCTCTGATCCCAGAGCACCCTGTGCTGCCCTGGACAGCAGAAAGGGAATTCCTGGCCATTCCAAACTGGGTTCTCAGCATCCTGCACTGTACCGAATGGCCAGCAGGGGGAGTGACAAGCCCCTGTTACCCTTCCCGAGTTGCTTGCAACACGTGAGTATTCCTTCAGAGTGCATCAGCATGTACTTGGTGAGGCAGTTTCCTCAGGAACTTCCAAGAAGGCGCCTCCATGGCCTCAGGACTGGATAGGGTGGCATCACTGTGAGGAAAACACTCTCTTTTGGTGCCACAAAGGCTGAGCCAGGGGCTATGCTGCAGCTTTTTCCCAGAGGTGTTTCTTAAATTGCAGCACAGAGCCTTTTTGTTTTGGACCATTCCCATGTGGATTTGTGGATTACTCTTTGCTCTAATACTACTTACTTTTTACAACAGGATCTGTTCTTTAAGGGACTTGGTGGGTCAAAATAACACTCTGGGGTTGTTTACAGACTCAGGGCTGTTTTGCGGGGAGAAATCCCTGAGCAGTTCAGAGAGAGATAAACACATGGATGATGATGAAAGGAATATACAGGATATAAGGACCTTCCAGTCCAATGAGCTAGGGGACATTGGATGTACCTGGCAGAGACATATGGAATCCACAGGCCTAAGTGTAAAAGTGTAAAATTATACACCTACTTTCATTAATTTGTAATGTTTAATTTTCCTGTAATGTCAAAGTTTTTAAAAAATATTGAAAAATTAAGGACTAGATGTATTAAAACACATAAGAAAAAGACACCATTTTAAGATACAATATTTCAAGTATGTCAAAATCAGAATTTATTAAAATTTTACTTCCTTGGCTTTAAAGGAAGACAAATTATCGGTATATAAAATATACTTCTTAGCTTGTTTTCAAAAGGGAACACTTTGTATGTTTGACATTTTCTCATAATATAGTGACAGTCTTAGCTATCTTTACTATTAACTCATTAACCATCTTTGCAGGACTTCATTGTGACTCGTATTGTTAAATGTAGTGTTGGTTGAAAATAACAATAAATCCAGACCACTACCAAATTTATCAGAATGTAATAAGAAAATCATGAATCAGTTTTACAAGATCAAAACACGATGATTTTTAAAATACTAACAACTGCCTTTGGTTTAAAACCACTATCATGAAATATATCAAAACATAAATCTTCAGAATATTAAAGAGCCAAGAGAGTGACTGCTTCCTGTTGATTATATATAATAATTCATTGAAAATCAAACTTTCTCCTATTAAAAATCAAAATCTGAAGGCATTTACTTTAATTCTGTGTATCTCCATGCAAGAGTAAAATTAGGTAACCGTAGTCTAATTTTTTATGATAATCCTCTTTCCTGGTAAGAATTTATATTTTTCCATAGATTCCTCATTGCCTATGTCATTATGTTTCCTTTTTATTTTTTAAATCAGAAAGTATATTTCTATGTGTTGTTAAAGCTTCACATTTTCCCTAGTATATTTCAAAGTGACTTCCTCACTTTGGTTTTCTCACTTTGGGGGAGATGCCTTCTAATAGGCATGCATATTTACATATAGTCAGGATTCATCTTTGGAGAGCTTTCTTAAAAGTTTTGCTTGGGTAGTACAATGTAATCCCATCATGATATGATAACTGCATAAAAATTTATAATCTATTCGCACTAATGGACTTCTGATTTCAGCATGGTGTATTTTCCAATTTTATTTTATATTATATATTACTATAACAATATTTGATTTTATATTGTGTATTATTTACTAATATATGTTTTGTGTATATATGTAATATATGTTATATACCTACTATACATGCTGTATTTTATAAAACTATATAGTATACAGAATATGTTTTATATATGTATATTACATATATATTACTACTTGGTTAACCTGATTATTTTGTATAGGACAGTGGCTGCCTGCATTTTATTTTGATGACATTGGGTATTTTTAGGTGTGTTTAAAGTATTTTTTTTCAACGTTTTATTTATTTATTTATTTATTTATTTATTTATTTATTTATTTATTTATTTTTGGGACAGAGAGAGACAGAGCATAAACGGGGGAGGGGCAGAGAGAGAGGGAGACACAGAATCGGAAACAGGCTCCAGGCTCTGAGCCATCAGCCCAGAGCCTGACGCGGGGCTCGAACTCACGGACCGCGAGATCATGACCTGGCTGAAGTCGGACGCTCAACCGACTGCGCCACCCAGGCGCCCCTAAAGTATTTTTTATAACAGATGTGAAAATGTCACATCTGCTCATTGAATTTGCAAAACAAATTTATCCATTATGCAGTATTTCACTGGCTATCGTATTTTCATTCAGAGGAGCAGAAATGCTGAGCTGAACAAGGTACAAATTTGACATAATGATTTGTACAGTGTAAGAATGGTTTCTCTTTGTACAACTTCCACAGTGCCTCCTGGATGATACCAGTGACTGTGAGCATTGTTATTTACTGTGAGCATTATGTTTCTTCTGTTTGTTTGTTTGTTTGTTTTACTATGAGCATTTTTGTTTCAACATTACCTTTTCCAATTTACTAATAATTAACTACCTAAGGTAAATCATATCTATTTTTTCTTTCACTTCAAAGAACAATCACTAAATTGTTCTTCTGTACTGATGGTGTTTTTAACATGAACATATCTTGTCATTTGGCATATTTATTCATCATGGGCTACTTCTCATGTACAATCAAAAGGCAAGGAACAGTTGGTATGTAACCAATGAATCATAGGAAGCTACCCCCAAAACCAAGAGTACACTGTATACATCGCATATTAGCTAACTTGAAAATAGGCAAGGAACAATATTTCCTTTATATTATCAAGTGTATTTTAGATATAACCTGATTTCCTGAAGCACTATATTTATATGTATTGCGGATTGCATTAAACACATAGGAAAAGGTCACTTTTTATCTTTAGCAATATTGTTACCTGTATTTACATTATTATCACTTGTAAGTTTTACCAAATTGGGAAGCATTTCAAGGTTTGAGCTTCAGATAATTCCACATGCTCTTCTTAGAGGTAACTTACTTCTGGCCCCAAGTATAGCAATACCTAAAATCACTTGCGAGACAGTCTGCCATTTTTGGTTCTCTGATTTTATCACTTTCTGCTATCACCTAGGAACTGATAAGTTTGAATATTTTTTAAACACTTATTATTAGAAACCAAGATGCAACACTGAATCTTTGTGGTCATAAATTCTGTTCTCATTAATCTATTCTGAATGTTTGAGGTGTAAATACTTGGGTTTTGGATTATTTGTGCTGAAATATCATCAAGGAGTCAAAAACAAGCATTTTTGAAATGAGTAAGTCAGTTACAATGAATCAGTCATTGTATTCTACTTTTCTTTCACATTATTGCTTTTTTTTCTCTATCCATATATTTTACAGAGCTAAGCTGATATTGCACAGTCAAGACTGTACCTTACATTTTCTTTTGGTTTAAAGTATTGCATAAAAATCTTCCATACACTTTTCTCCATTGCTTAATATAAACATATTTTTAATGGATACATAATATTCCATAAAATGATGACTCTCACTTTTCCTTTTCTAGAAATGTTTTTCTAAGTTAAAAAACACTTATTCCAATATATTTAACATACCATGTTATATTAGTTTCAGGTGTATGATATAGTGATTCAACCATTCAACTGGAGTGCCTGGGTGGCTCACTTGGTTAAGCATCAGACTCTTGATTTTGGCTCAGGTCATCATCTCCCAGTTCATGAGATTGAGCCCCACATTGGGCTCTGAACTGACAGCATGAATCCTTCTTGGGATTCTCCCTCTCTTCTCTTTCTGCTCCTCCCCTTGTGCACGCTCCCTCCCTCTCTCTCTCTCTCTCAATATAAATAAGATATAAAAAATCTTAAAAAAATATTAAAAATTTCTATAATCACTCAGTGCTCATCACAATAAATGTACTGTTAAACCACTGCACCTATTTCACCAATCAGCCAAAACAACTTACATCTAGTAAACATCAGTTCTCTATAATTAAGAATAGTTTTTTTTTCATTTTGTCTATATTTTCTTTGTGCATTTCTATTATTTCTTAAATTCCACATATGAGTGAAGTCATATGGAATTTGTTTTTCTCTGATTGACTGCTTTCACTTAGGATTAAGTCCATCCATGTTGTTTCAAGAAACGAGATTTCATTCTTTACAATAGGTCTCTGCTGGCCAGATCCTGGAGCATCCTGACCACAGGAAAACGTGCTGTTCTTCAAAATGAAGGGATCTCCATTAGTGAGGGGAGGGAGGCCAACAGGCTACCCATGCTCGTGCATACCCTTGCAAGCTAAGCAATACCATGTGCTCAGGGACAGAAGGGCCAGGTTTCCTCTGGGATATTAGACCCAGAAAGCCTTCAATTTCATCAGGAACTGCCTGGGAAACTCTCACCATTCATATAGCCATGGCTGTGTATGTGACAGCCCCATGGTCCTGGAATGTGAACTGAGACCTAGCTAGAAAAGCAGCAATGGGATGGGGGTTTGTACAAGCAGTGCCAAAGTTCTGCATCGCCAAAGGGAATGGCATCCATCTGGCAAGGAGATGTATTTCTTCATTAACTCTCGATCCAGACAGTAGGCTGGCTCCCTTCCTAAAACTTCTGGCTTAGCCTACACACAAGCATTCTCCACTGGGCACCTGCAGATACCCTAGGGCAGCTGATGTCCACAAATTCTGAAGCCCATTTCCCAGGGACCCTGTGGCAAACCTCTTACACACTCACCAGGATTGTACCAGACTCCCTGCTTAATAGGAAAGGATAGGACTCTGAGACGCTGACTCTGACTAGATTCCAGGGAGAACCTGGTTGCCAAAGAAGATCAATTATTTACTATTGTGATAATACCCTGCTACACAACAGGAGCTACTGGACAGAAGGTCAGCTGACCAATGCGACATCAGACTCAGAGTCCTCTATGGACTCAATACTGGAAACTCACCTCCAATCCTTGGAATTTAGTTTTGGACAGGGCAGCCCCATGGTCTTGGTGGGTGACTGTGACCAAGGGAGAAAAGCAGCAATGAGATAGGAAGTTGGGTCCAGGTTATGCATTCCAGTGTGCATGGGTCAAATCAAAGAAGGAGATATCTCTATCAAGCCTTCATCTTGTCCCACACAGGAGGCAGGGTCCTCCCCTAACCATTGTCTTAACCTACCCTCAAGCCATCTTCCTGGGAACTTTTACACACCCCAGGTTCAGGGATAACCACAAAATTGAGAAGGGCCCAGTGCCATACCTATATCACCATTACAAAGACACTACCAAAGTTCCAAGCGGAAAGAAGAGGATGTTAGTCTAAGACAAGGTCTCTGGATAAATTCCATGAAGAACCTTTTCTCTCAGAAAGGGCTAAGTGGTGGAAATGGAGACACATACTTCCAAAGTTCTTCATCACAATGAGATTTGGAGAATGTTGAGAATGAAGTACCCAACACAGTCTATCAACGTGGTTGTATCTGGAAAAAATAAATGCCCATGGGCTTAAGCAAAGGGAGTGCTCTGAAGGACTACACCTGGGAGCCTAGGCAGCAAGAAACCTGTATTGTTTCTTTAGGAGCCAGAGCCACTTTCCAAATACTTGAGGGTCAGTCACAAGCCAGAACCTGCTATTAATCAATACTTCCTCAAAGGCCAGGGGAAAAAAAAACCCAGTGCCAGAAACTTTCCATCCCTTTCTGAAGGAATGATGCAGGATGTTTCCCTTTGTCCTCTCCCACACCTTGTTCTTACTCCTGAGACAACCATTTTGCCAGGAGATTGTGCTAGTCACTTCATTTTTTGCTATATCTCATTCTCTTATGTTAAGAAAGGACTTTGACCTGCTGTGTATCCTTCTGCATGCTGTGGATCTATTTTAAGCTAAGTTCCCCCTATTGTCCATTCAGAGACAGTGTCTCAGAGCCATTTTCTCCACTTTTAACTAGGGAGTCTGGCCCAGTTATTGTCACTCTGGGATACGTTGGGACACACGGTCCCTCAAAAATTGCCTTTCAGTACTATGTTGTCAAAGGTAAGCACAGGGCATTTCAAGGTGCCCAGCAGGAATGCTCATGTGTATACAGGATCAAAGATACTAGGAGGAAGCTATCCTCACTTATGGGACAATAGGACCATGGAGCTAGACATCTCATTCTCAGCTTTATCCCATTCTCACCTTAAATGAAAAACTTTGGCCCTGTGTGTAGCCATCCCAATTCCCTGGCTGTATTGATAACTATGTCTCAGTTCCCAGCCAAGGGCAATGAGGTGCCCAGCCATTACTGAGTTCTGACTGTGGTCTGTGCTCAGCAAGAACCATTAGTTTCTGATATCCCAAAGGAAATATTGCCTTCCTGTGAGTACTTGGTGTTTGGCTGTTTGATATAAGAAATGATGGTTAGCCTGTTTCTCTCCCTCCCTGGCCATTAAAGATGCTTTCCCTCTGAATAGCAGTTGGTTCACCCATGTGTAGTATTCTGGAGGACCTGATTGGCATAGAAAGAGACCATACAAGAACTACTGCACTGCAGCCCATGTCCAAACACTGGAGCATTAGCCTGGAGCACAAACCTGCTACCCTTGAATCACTGCTGCCTCTATCCACTGATAGGATGGAAATGGAAAACAGTGAACTCCAGAAGCTTTCCCTCTCTTTCGGAAGTAAGAATACAGGCATCTTGCCATGAGGGCTCCCACTGTGGATGATGAAGGTTTCTCTTTGCCCTGGCCCATATGTGTTTCTTATTCCAGAGACAGTCAGCTTACCAGGAGATTGTACTAGTCATGACATCCTCAGATTTATCCCATTCTCATCTCTTGTAAGGAAGATTTCCATTCTATTTCCATTCTTTTATTAATTTTTTAATGTTCATTATTACTTTTTGAGAGATAGAGGGAGGGAGGGAGAGGGGCAGAAGGAGGACTCCAGCGGGGGAGGAGCAGAGAGGGAGGGACAGAGGATACAAAGCAGACTCTACGCTGACTGTAGAGAACCTGATGTGTTCTCTCACTTGGGAACCATGAGATTATAACCTGAGACAAATTCAGATGCTTCACGAACTGAGCCACCCAGGCATCCAATCCTTTTACTCCTTTTCAAACTAGTATCTCTTATGGGCCAATCAGGGCCAATATTTCACAGCAATTCCCTCTGATTTTGATTGGGGGCTCCAGATGATTTCTTGTGACAACAGAATAGGTTGTGCCATAGGAGCCCTGGGAACTTACCTTCCAGATCTTTAGCGACAACATTAGATGTAGGTCAGTGGGAAGTACCCAAAACAGAATATTTCTGTGTTGGCAGGGCCAAAGGTATTGGGAGGGAGCTGTCCTCACCTCAGGGGTATGGGCAAATGAGGGGGACATTTCACTCTCAGCTTTCTTCTATTCTCATATAAAGTGAAAACTCTGGCTGTGCATAGAATCGTTCCAATAGCACTGCTGTTTGCTAACTAGGACTTGGTTTGCAGGCTGGGTGGGGCAGTGAGGCTGTCAATTACACAGTGATCTCCCAGGGATTGGTGGTGAGTTCTCACTCTGCTTCTGGTCTAAGAGTAGTTTCTGACAACCCAAAGGAAAGATTGTCCTGCTGGCAGAGAGCACTTAGTGCTTGGCCTAAGATTCTGAAGAGCACACAATCCACACATATGAGGTGTGTTCCAGGACCTAGACAGTGCAGAAAGTGGCCATTCAAAAACTAATGCACCACAGGAAGGGTTCCCAATGCTTGAGCAACAGCCTGAAGCATGGACCCACTACCTCCTGAATCCCTACTGCCTATTTCCCCTGATGGGAAGGGCAGGAAAAACAGCCAAAGCCAGAAGGTTTCCCTCACTTTCTGAAGGAAATATGCAGACCTCTTGCAGACTGGGCTTTCGGGAGATTTCCATTTAGAGGTTTAGTTTGTCTCTGGCCATAGGTGTTTCTTACTCCTTAGACAGGACATTGCCATGAAATTGTGCTAGACACTTCTAATCTTTGTCCCATTCTCACCTATGATGAAGCACTTTGGCCTACTGTGTTTCCATTTCAATACGTTTTTTTTTTTCTTTTTCCCAAGTAGTTTCTCCCTGGTTGGCATTCAGAGCCAGTGTCTCAGAGTCATATTCTTTCCTTTAAGTTGGGGAATCTGGCCAAGTTCTTATGTCTCTGGCATAGGTTGGGACACAGGACCCCTCATTATTTACCTTTCTGAACTATGTTGACAATGGGAGGTACAGGTCATTTGAGGGTGCCCAAGCAGAGTGTCCATGTGTAGGCAATGCCAGGGTTTGGGAGGGAGCTGGCCTTACCTCTTGTTGAAGGAAAAACTATGTGACACATTTCATTCATTCCCATCTTTATCCTAATCTCCTCTGTCATGTAGAACCTTGGCCTTCCTCAAAGCCCTTCCCATCTATTTTCTGTTTTCATAACTAGGTCATGGGTCACAACGAGGAGGAATTGGTCTGTCAGTCACACAGGCAACATCCAGGTTTTCTGATGAACTACCGCTCTGGTATTTCCATGTGACTCAAAATTCTGTTTTCCAATGGGCACAGGTCAAATCAAGGAAAAAGATATCTGTCTTCATTACTCATTCCTACACATGAGGCAGGATCCACCCCTACCCTCTGGCCGGGCCTACCCACAAGCATTCTTCTGGGGCACATTCACACATTCTAGGTTTGGGAATGGTGAAATCATTCTGAAAGCAAAGGGAGAGTGGCCCCTGGCAACACCTATATCACCATCAGAAGGAAATCACCAGAGTCCCAAGGTGAAAGAAGAGGTGATTACTCTAAGGCACTGGCTCCGTATAGATTCCATGCAGAACCTTTTTTCAAAAACAAGTATGTGGATATGGAGAGCCAGACTGCCAGAGTTCTTCATCACACAGATGTGGAGAATGTAGAGAATGAAGTACCCAGAGCAATCTCTTATCAACCTGGTGGTATCCAGAATAAAGAAGTGCCTGTGGGCTTAGGCAAATGGAGCCCTCTGAGGGACTATACCTGGGAGCCCTGTCAGCAAGAAGCCTGCGTTCTTTCTTTAGGAGCCAGACATTTCTGGCTTTGTCTGCCCCTCCCACTTTTTCTATCATTTGATGGAGCAGGAGTGTTTGAGCTCTAGCTGTTGGGGTCTGCTGGCTCTTGCTCAGGAGTCTGGAACAAGGATGTCATTCCTGATTCCTGGAAAGGGCTTTCCCTGTGCTGACCCCCTCCTGGTCCACACTGTCATTGTGTAATCTGCTTCTCAGAATGGAGGCAAATCGATCATCCAGTGCTGTGAGGCAAGCTGGCTCCCCTCCCTTTCCATACCACAGCAGACCAAGCACCAAGCACTCAGGGACTAAAGGCCATCTTTCCTTTGTGACATCAGAGCCCAAGAGCTCTCACTGAGCCCAGAAGCACAGTGGGAGTTTGCAGCCTACCCACTGGTGGCCGCTGAGGGACTGATGGCTCTATGGCTCCTAAGGGAGAAGAAAAAAAATTGGCAGAAATACAGCAATGGGAAGGAAATGGGCCCAAGAGGGCCAAAGGTTGACCTCTACAGGGGGAATTGGGATCCACCTGGAAAGATATCTGACTTCATTTGCCCTCAGCCCTGAAGGAGGCCAGCTCCCTGCCCAAATCTGTGGCCTGGCATACACACAAACATCTTCTGCTGGGCCCCTCTAAATGCCCTGGCCTCTGAATGGCCACATCCTTTGGAAACCCAATGAATTAATGAAGAAGAAGCCCTGTGGCAAAATCTCTGCCATACTCACAAAGACTGGACCAGATTCCCAGGAAGGAGGCAGAAGATATGACTCTGACATAGTGACTCTGAACAGATCGCGGGATGAACCTTGTTTCTATAAAAGAGCAAACATGTGTAAAGGTGGATAAGGAAGGCCAGAGCACTTCAGAGATTGGAAGGGGAATGATGTGGAGAAGGAAGTGCCCAGTACTAGCTCCTGTGCTGCTCCCAACCTGGCTTTGGGAAAAGGAAACCTAAAGGGACTAGGCCAAAGCACCCTAGCGTCTGGCTCTGAGAGCCCTGTTAGCCAAACACCTTCTTTCTTCCTTTGGAAGGACCTACAGAGCCCTGGGACTTTGCTTTCTTACTTGTTTACATCCTTAAATGGAGTAGGTGCTGAAAGTGCTGTAGCTGTGAGGGGCCAAGGGCTCTTGATCCACAGAGTGGAAAGGGACACTGCTTCCAGCTTCCTGTAAAGGGCTCTTTTGGTGCTGACCAGCTCTGGGAGACTACAGCTCCTGTGTGAACTGTCTGCTTTTCAGAGGGAAGGCACCTTGATCAGGCAGAGCAATGAGGCAAGCTTGTTCTCCTCCCCCTGCCCCTTGCTGCAAACAGCCAAGCACCAAGCTCAAGGAGAGGAGGGTTATTCCCCTTTGGTATATGCAATACTGATGGCTATCCCTGAAAGAGGTCCCCGGTGGGAACTCAACACCCATCCCTGGTGCCAGCAGAGGGAGTGCCAGCTCCATGGTTCCTAAGGGTGAACAAAGACTGAGTCAGAAATATAGTCAGGGAAAGGAATTGCTGCAACCAGGACCAAACTGCATTCAATATTTCCATCCTATGAGAATGTGATCTATGTGGAAAGGAGATGCTGAACTTCATTTCCCCTAGAACCCTCAAGGGAGCCGGCTCCGCAGTAATATGTCTGTCCAGCCAAGGCTCCACACACACACTCCTTGGCCTGACCCCTTCCAATGCCCTAGGGGTCTGGATGGTCATGTATCCCTAAAGCAAAATTCCAGGGCCCCTTGGCTCCACCTTCCCACCGTCACCAGGTCTGGTCCACATTGGATATTTACAAGCTGGTGATATTCCTCTGAAAGACTGCATTTGTAAGGGCCTCAAGACGAACATTGATGGATAATATTTTTTTTTTAATTTTTTTTTCAACGTTTATTTATTTTTTGGGGGGGACAGAGAGAGACAGAGCATGAACAGGGGAGGGGCAGAGAGAGAGGGAGACACAGAATCGGAAACAGGCTCCAGGCTCTGAGCCATCAGCCCAGAGCCTGACGTGGGGCTCGAACTCACGGACCGCGAGATCGTGACCTGGCTGAAGTCGGACGCTTAACCGACTGCGCCACCCAGGCGCCCCAGAAATAGGTATTTTCTTCTTTCTTTATTTTTTTTGTTGGCCTGATTTTTTAAATATAATTTATTGTCAAATTGGTTTCTATACAACACCCAGTGCTCATCCCAACAAGTGCCCTCCTCAATGCCCATTTACCCACTTTCCTCTACCCCCAAGCCCTCCACCAGCCCTAATTTGGGCGCATGTACCTCAATGTTTATATCAGTGTTATCAACAATAGACAAATTATGGAAAGAGCCCAATGTCCACCAACTGAAGAATGGATAAAGAAGATGTGGTTTATATATACAATGGAATACTACTTGGCAATGAGAAAGAATGAAACTTTCCATTTGCAACCATGTGGATGGAACTGGAGGGTATTATGCTAAGTGAAACAAGTCAGAGAAAGACAGATATCATATGTTTTCACACATATTTCAAATTTGAGAAACTGAAGAGAAGATCATGGGGGAAGGGAAGGGGAAAAAGTAGTTTCAAACAGAGAAGCAAACCATAACAGAGTCTTAAATACAGAGACTTTAGGTCTTTTTAAACCTCTTGCAGCAACGTTTTTTAGTTTGCAGTGTACAAGACTTTTGCCTTCTTGAACAGGTTTATTATTAAATATTTTATTGTTTGGGGCACTATTGTAAATATAATTATTTTCTTAATTTCCTTTTCAGATTGTTCATTTCTAGCATATAGAAACACAATTGTTTTTTTTTTTTTTTTTTTTTTTTTGCCTATCTTGTACCCTGCAACTTTACAGAATGAGTTTATTGACTTTAATGGTTTTTGTGTGTGGATTATTTGGGACTTTTCCATATATAGGAGCATGCCACCCACAAATATATGTCGTTTTATTTCTTTTTTTCCACACTATTTTGCTCACCTTCAGTTTTAAAAGATATTTTGGCCAAGTGTAGAAACCTATACGTTGCCATAGGCCACCCCTGGATTTTGTGGGTCTGAGAGGAGCAGTGTTAGACAAGAGGTTCACTATTTTGGGTCACCTCAAGTCCCAAAGTCTTGGATCCACTTGCACTGCCTAAGCCAAGGAAATAGAAATCAGCAGATCCCTTGTTCTTTGCAACCCAAGCTCCAGTTGGAGCTTGAGGCCCCTTCAGGGACTGTCTCATGGCCCTAGGAGCTGCCTAGACCCCAGAGATGAAAAAAGAGTGGATCCCCCCCCCCAAAAAAAAACAGCCCAAAGAACCCCATGTAGAGTTAGAAGAAAGTTAATGGAGCCACAGGCACTCTTCTCCAGGCAGGATTGGGAGACTCCATGTGGGGAGTGGGCCATGGGGGCCTTGGGGGCAAAGTCTCACTGGCTCTGAACTCAAGTTTTCAGTGCACTGGTCCTCACACCACATCCTCCTCCTGCTCTACAGGCAGAAGTGGAAAACTACCAAGTTCAAAGGTAGAGCCACAGGCTGTTGTGCAGTGAGCCTTTCTTTATGTTTAAAATTCAAACCAAAGCTGCCATGGCTCCAACACCACCTCAATCACAACATGACCACTGTGTGCCACCCACAACCTGTGGTCAGGTCTCATTTGAAGTTAGTAGCTGGCTAGAGCTGAACCAATCTCTCCCTCCCTCCCTCCTTTTCTCTCTCTTTCTCTTTCTCCCCTCCTTTCCTGCCTCCTTTTCTCTCTGTTCCTCTCTCTCTCCCTTTCTCTTCCTCCTCCTCATATTCCAGGTTGTTTACCCTCATCTTTCTCTTTGTTTCTCCATTCACCCCCGTCCCTGCCACAAATATCCCAAGACTGAGGCCACTGGACTACCTGGGTGGGATGGGAGCTCAGTGTCTTTTCAGGTGGTGCTTTCTAGCATCTTTAGAACTTTTACCTGGTTCAAAACAGCTGCTGGAATGAAGGTTTTTAATAGGTTATTTGAACAACTTCTCATCTCCCTTCATTCTGGGGTTATTCTAGCATTGAAAACTTAGGAGTCCACAGTAGAGTTCTTGGTTTCCCCCCACCCTAGACCCCACAGCAGAATAAACCCTTTATGAAGCATTTATAAGAATGTACTGGGTGCCACACCCCGATCTGTGTCATGAGCAAACCCCAGGTCTCTGTCCCATGAAGCCCTCTACTAAAAGTGTCGTGGTGAGGGCATAGCTGTTTAGTGTCCTTCCCACTGCCCACTTAGGCATCCTGACTTGGGGGATTTTCAGTGAATGAAACGAGTGGAGCTAATCAAAAATGGAAAATGTATGACTTCATCATGAGAGGCTGTGGTCTTCACCTAGAGCCCAGTGGCTTTCCAGGCATCACAGTCTACAATTCACTCTGGGTATAGAGCCCACCCTCAAAAATCACCAGAGGCAGCAGCTGCAAATTGGTGATAGTCCCTTATGGGATTTTCAGCCTAGCAGATCCTTAGTTCTCCAGCAATCAATACTCCCAGTGTCTCTTATTGGAGGAATCACCAGCCAGCAGCCCTGCTTTAACCTGGCTATACAGTCCAGTATCCCCAAGCTCGGCCTTCAGAGAGAATACATGCATATTTGTAGGCTAGGGCTTATAATTAGACATCTCCCTTGTCTTCTAAGAGCCATCTCCTGTGACCAGCATCTGTAGACCCTGCCTTATTCCAGATAGCTGATGTAGAATTGTATAAAACTTTTGTACAAAAAAACCCTCAATTTTGAGACAAGTTCCATCTAAAAAAAACCCCAAAAAACAAAGAGATAATGAAATCAAACTGGGCAAAAAGACTTTTGAACTGAGCCAGAAATGGCCATTGCTTTACAAGAATTGCTTTTTAAAATTCAATAGGATGACAGGAATCTGGAACATAAAACTGTTGGTGTGAACTTTCTGAAGACAGAATAGTTAACTGATGTAAAGCCAGTGTCAGAAAGCAAGAATTTCCTGTCCCTTACAAGGTCCTTCTAGCTGGCCTAAGAATCAAATGTACACGAGACTGACTAACATGAGAAAATCAAATGTAATACTGTACATACACACAGAGGTGGAGATTCCAAAGACAGTCAAGCAAAATGATCCAGATCCAAGAAGAAAGGGGTATGGGTGTGAGACAAAAAGGGAAGGAATGCAGTCCTCAAGAAGAATTCAAAAATGTAAATGTTTGGTAAATAAATGTTTGCTGGGCCACTTAGAAACAAGACATATAGAGGACTTTGATCAAAAGGTCCTGCTAGGTTCCTTTCTGCCTACCGTACCTAATTCATATCAGAATGTAATTATCTATGATGACAGCTTTTTTCCTGGAGCAGTTTTCTTATCTAAATTCTTTTAAGCAGTTCTAGGGTTGGGGAGGTAAAGAGCTATTCCTGAATCTACTGGGTTTTGATTCCTTTTTAACTCAAAACAATTATGCTAAAATGGCCCACCTTGAGGTGACCTACCTTTGACCCCTATACCAGCCAAGAGGCTATTAAAAGTTTCATGTAAGAGGTTTCCCCTTTCTCCACATCCTTGCCAACATCTTTTTTTTCCTGTGTTAATTTTAACCATTCTGACAGGTATGAGGTGAGGTTCTTCAAAAAGTTAAAAATGGAACTACCCTAGGACCCAACAATTGCACTACTAGGTATTTACCCAAAGGATACAAAAAAACAAAGGGGTATATGCACCCCAATATTTATAGCAGCATTATTAACAATAGTCAAACTATGGAAAGAGCCCAAATGTCCACTAACTAATGAATGGATAAAGAAGATGTGGTGTGTGTGTGTGTGTGTATGTGTATATATATATAATGCAATATTGCTCAGGCAACAAAAAGACTTAAATCTTGTCATTTGCAATTATGTGGTTGGAGCTAGAGTGTATTATGCTAAGCAAAATAAGTCAGAGAAAGACAAATACTGTATGATTTCACTCATATGTACAATTTAAGAAACAAAACAGATGAACATATGTGAGGGGGGAAAAAGAAAAAAGAGAGAGAGAGAAGGAAACAAACCATAAAAGGCTCTTACAAATATAGAACAAACTGGAGTGCCTGGGTGGCTCAGTCGGTTGAGCATCCAACTTTAGCCCAGGTCATGATCTCAAGGTTTGTGAGTTCGGGCCCTGTGTCAGGCTCTGTGCTGACAGCTCAGAGCCTGGAGCCTGCTTCGGATTCTGTGCCTCCTCCTCTCTCTCTGCCCCTCCCCTGTTCATGCTCTGCCTCCCTGTCTCTCGAAAATAAATAAATGTTAAAAAAAATTTTTGAAAAAGAAAAAAAAACAAATATAGAACAAACTGAGGGTTGCTGGAGGGATGTGGGTGGGGCATGGGCTAGGATGATCAGTATTGAGGGCACTTGTTATGATAAGCACTGGGTGTTGTATGTAAGGGATGAATCAACGAATTCTACTCCTGAAACCAATATTGCATTGTATGTTAACTAGCTGGAATTTAAATAAAAATTTGAAAAAAAAACAATTAATGTAGAGATTCCTTATGAAAAGTTTCAGCATCCTGAGACTACGGTGAGGTGCAAAAGAAATGATGTCTCTAAAGTGTTCTAAAATTCCTCCACAGAGCAAGACAGCCTCTTTGCACACAAACCCAGTGATAGAATTCAAGTGATGGCATTCCACCCCTTTAGGGTTGTTCATTTGCTTGGACAAATTAAGTCTATCTTCTACCAAAATCTCACTTAAAACTAAAGGGAAGAGAGAAAATATCAGTGCAGGCTTTGACTGGTTTCCTGGAAGGAGATATTCTGTGGATTCATGAAGTCCTATAACCACTTAGGCTTTTTCCTCTCAGAATTCCTCCCTTCATTCCTTTTCAAAATTGAGACGTAACTGAAAAATAATATTATACTAGTTTCAGGTATACAAAATAATTATTTGATACATGTATATATTATGAAATGATTTATCCACAATAGGCCTAGTTAACATCCATCACCACACATAGTTACAATTTTTTTTCTTATAATGATAACTTTATGATATATTATCTTAGCAACTTTCAAATACATAATACAGGGTTGGAGAACTATATTATTAACTATAGTTACCATGCTGTACATTACATCTGACTTGGGCATTTTATGTTCCCATTATGCCTGGCTGCTAGCCAAGTAATATGGTATTCTATCAAGACCTGGGAGGTTACATTGACACAGGCAGGCTGGTGATGGAATCTGCAAGGAACAAGCAGGACGGGCTCAGCCTACTTGTGCTGACATAATGTGGCAATTTGGTTCAGAGAAATGCACACAGCATCAGAGACAGATCAGGAAGGAAACTCTCATGCTGCCGCTTACCATCTCCCATGTAAGCTTGGACAAGCATTGAACTTTTCTGAGGCCCATTCTTCTTAGCTATTTAAAAATGTCTCTCTCGTGAGATCAATACAAGGATTAAATATGAATATGTACAAGAAGCACTTGACCTTAGAGGATCTGACAACTGAGCATCTTTATCAGGAATTGAATGATGCAATTTTCAGACATCTTCTACTTGCTGTCCACCCCAGACACAAATCTGAATTTTGAAATGCCATTTGTACCTGTAAAATAATCCCAGGACAAACCTTAGGATGTACATTTGGACCAAAAAATAGCAGGCTGAAACATGAGCTTTCTCCGGAGAGTTGGGGGAGGGGAGTGGTCCAGAGCTCCAAGGCACACACGCTCCAATCTTGTCTGTAGCCTTGGGTAATCTGGATCCTAAGTTTCACCTTTAAATTTCACACACAGGTTGAAAGCTACTCTCTCTGATGGGGATACAGCTTCATCCTGGGTTTTCTTTTCTGAAACTCCTAAGGTTCTGATGTGATGGTAGGGCCTTAATCATTGGTGTCCCCAATCTTATACCTATTCCTCCAAGTCAGTTGGGTTACCACCCCACAGACTAGAAGGACTCTATTTGCTGAGTCTTAACCACACTGGCACTCTGAAACCTTACTGGATTAAAAGCCCCATCTTAAAACTTCTGTGTGAGCCCTTGTGCTTAGGACTTATGACTCTTGGAGCTTCAGTGCCCTACCACAGATATGGTGCTGAGAACATCAAGTCTAACATTTACATATTGTATAATGAATATACACTGAGTGTCTAATATGTGCTAGGCACTAGATAATGAAGACAACAAGAAAACCTCTGCTTCCTCATAGAACTTGCACTCAGGAAAGGGAAAGCAGACTACAAATGAAATAAATAAGTGAAGCATATAGTGTGTTAAAAGGTGATATGTGCTATGAAGAAAAATAAAGAAGAGATGAGGGAGTTGCAATTTTAAATACAGTATCCAGAAAAGGTCTCAAGACAAAAGACCTAAAGGAGGCGAGGGAGAGATCTAAGTAGATATGGCATTTGTTCTTGACATACTTTCAGAAACTGAACTGGATCAATCATTCTTCTGTTCACACTCTTTGTGATCACAGTCTGCATGCCCTCTCCATTCCCTCATTCATGTAAGCTTCTAGCCAATTTTTTCTCCCCCTTCTTTCCTCCCATATTTACCCCATAATTTCCTCAACACAGACTATTTTTCCCCTAACATTTCATGAAACTGGCACAAGCCTCAGCATTTTATAAATTCCTACTAGAAGCTTGTGACAGATACCAAATTGCCTGGTGGTTAGCCGGAAGATATGTCTCCCTCCCTAATGATTTCTATCAAGAAATAACAATAAAAACAGCATAATGCTTGCCTCAAGAATTATCGGCCAAGAGAATAATTTTTAAAAAACTTAAAAATTTCATCTATGTTCTTATTGAAATTGACTGACTAGAGCCAGTATTCTGGGCAAACAAAATGTGCTCTGTGATCTGAAGCAAGCCAGAGCCTCTATGAGCCATATTCCCAAATTACTTTCTAGCCCCATTCTGTGGCAGAAAAGGGGCAATATGTACAGTTATTCAGTTGGTTGGTGGGGCTCTGAGGAATAGCTTGTGTTCCACCTCCTGGAGCAAATTGCCAGGCTACCAGTAAGACTATGACACAGGCTGGTCCATAGATTGTATGCAGTCACTGGTAAGCACTAATAAACCTGCTCATAACCATGGCATTTGAGATGAAGTCCTGAAGAGTGAATGCAGTTATGATCTTGACTTGTACAAGGGCCATACATGAGTTTTTCCATTATATTCTCTTCCTCAGCAATGAGAGGGGCTGTGCTGTGATATATAGGTTTTTTCCCCACATATAACATGAAAACAACAAAACCTATAAAGGTTTTGGGGCTCCTGGGTGACTCAGCTGGTTAAGCGTTAAACTTCCACTCAGGTCATGATCTCACCATTTGTGGGTTTGAGCCCCATGTGGGGCTCTCTGTGACAGCTTGGAACCTGGAGGCTGCTCTGGATTCTGTGTCTTCTCTCTGCCCCTCACCCACTCACACTCTGTCTGCCTGTCTCTCTCAAAAATAAAAGTAGACATTAAAATTTTTAAAAAATAACTGTAAAGGTTTTTAAATGAAAATATTTTTATTTTAATTTTCTTTTTTTCTCAGTTTGTGTTTTATTGATGCTGATACTCAGGCCTTGGTTGTGTACTCAATCCTTATTACTTGTAGAAGATTCAGTAATAGTAATCAGCAATAGTTGTCACCTATTAAACATACACAGATGCCAGATTTTGAGTTAGGTCTCTATCTTCACTATCTCATGTAATCTTCATTACATCTCTATGAAGTATATATTATTTTATCATAGAGGAGAACATTCAAGCTTAGATCAAATAATTTGCTCAAGGCCATAGAGCTAATTTGTGTAAGAATTAGGAATTAAATACAAGTATGTTTGAAAACCTCAGTGAAGTGGAAGGAGTGAAGGTGTTGAAATCAAAATGTCTTTAATTCACTTAGCTGTGGTTGCTTTTGTGGATGGAGTGTGGTTTATACATGTTTGGAGGTATTGCACAGGGCATATAGTAGTGTTGCACAAATGGAAGGATACCTTGTTGGCTCCCCCGTCAGTTCCCACCCTATACACTATCACAGTCCCTCAAAAATGCTAGTTCCTCAGGAGAGTCGTGACAACAGAGGTCTGCAGAGCCCAGGTTTTGAACTGTCATGTCCAAAGTTAACAAATAATTAACTTGCAAAATTATTATTTTGGTTTGTTCCAAAAGTCCCATTTGTTCAGGTCAGACTCTCAATTTTGCTGCTGGTGTAATCTGAATTCCTTTACATTCCCTCAACACATGGGTTAAAAAAAAAACCCAGTTCCTTAGTAAGAAGAACTTGGAGGCTAAGCTCTACAACTAATCAACAGTATACACAGAAGGTTCTGAAAAGTGTATAGAGTAGGTTTTATTTACTTCCTCTTGAAGAGCATTTTAACTTGATTCTTTCTAAAGATGACTAAAAGGTTTGTCAAGAATCACTCTTTTTTCATACGTTTGGATTCCATCAGGCTATTAAATTTGAATTTCTGATTCCAGAGTAAGGGAAAAAAAGATGAGTAGTCCTCTTAGATAATATTTGTTTAATGTGTACTAGTTTTCAGTGGGTGTGTGTGTCATGTGATCTCTTCACACATTTTCTGGTTTTAATCTTCACAGAAGTCCCTATATAGAGGTTTTGAGAAAAGAAATAATCATCATTCTTGTTTGAAACTAGAATTCTAATACTAGGTTTTTTAAAATGCCAAGGCTAGTACTTTATGCATGCAAGCATATAATGGTCAAAAGAAGAGACTATCTCCAAGAGTAAAAGTGTTGAAGTAATCACCAAACTCAGGTCAAGTTGCTCCTATCAGCAGTGAAGTTAGGTAAAGAACAAATTAGCTTTCAATTTGCCAGGCAAGAATGGCAGCAAAAAAAAAAAACAGCTTGATTTTGTCTTTTGGTCAGCCACTAGAGGGTGCCATTGTCCCTCTCTGTATTTGTGGTAATGCACTCAGGATATCCACCCAGCTTGCCTAAAGGAAGAGGTTCAGAGGAGAGGTCTCCAAACTTTTCAGGACATAAATCCTCTGCATCTGCTTCCCATGAAATTCAGGAGATGATAAAGACAATTTTCCTTTAAGCAAATAGGAATCTGAGCTTTATTTGGATACAAATAACTTTGAAACTATCTTTGAAGAATTTTTTTAAAACTCACTAGCAAATACAAAAACTGAATAAGTTAAACCCCGGAGGGAAAATAGTTCATGTTATCTTTCTCGGTATAGCTTTAATTTACTTTTTGAAACAGGAAGAATCAGTCTGTGAATAATCAGCTTTGCCCAGTTCTATCAGGAGAGTCAGAGAGTTTGAACTTTGATATAGAATATCATACCTCTAAAGTCATTCCCCAAGCACCACCACCACCAATTCTATATTCTCATTCAGCCACTTTACTGGACATGGGAATAGAACAGTGTCTTCTGTTTACAGAGACATAGAATACAGAGTCTTCTATTTACATTGAGCACTTAATAACTGCCGGTTGAATATATGAAGTAATGAATGAATGATTGAAATCTCTACTTAAATAATCCCAAACAGTAACAAGGTGATTATTGCCTTTCCCAGCTGCCCCTCCTGCCATGGTCTTGAGCTGTCCCACTTATATGGATCAGTAATGATAATGTTGAAGATCAAGCATAGATTATGTTTAGGTTTGTCCTTTTCCAGCCAATTGTTATAGACACAGCCTTACACTCATGCTTCATAAATACCTGGTGAATTGAGCAAGTAGGAGCTGGCTCTAATTAGGAGTAATAGATGAAACTGAGCCATGGAAAATAGAGTATAGTTTTTAAGGGAGAGATTAATGATAAAATCTGCTTGTGTGTGTAATCATCTCCCATCAGCAACAGTGGCTTTCCACAACCTTAATTAATTTAGAAAAAGAAAGTTAGGCCTAGAGGCCTTGAAGGGTCAAGGAAGAGCACAGGTTTTCCACATCTAGGTTGACTGTTGAAAAAAGAAAGAACAGCTTGTACTATTCTGGGTAGTATGAGCACTATAATTTGTGACTGCTCTATAGGTCATGTATCTATTTTTCTGTTTGACAAGGACAAAGAGCAGCTGGTGCCTGGTACAAACCTAGACTGGCTTGTTCAGGCTGTGAACTATGGAGATAGACTTGGCTTTTAATCTAAGCTATAAAAGAGGTAGGGTGTGTGGTTACTGCTTGCATGTCTGCACAAACTTAACTGGAGCTAACAGGTTTCTGGGTGCAGGTGGGAAAATGAAGCTTAATGATTCTAAGAACTCTGTCCTTAATTTCCTGAGTATGAAAAGAAAGTAGATTTTACACCTTTTTCTTTTCTGTCTCCATTCCCACTATGACCACCTTCAATTCAATTAAATCTAACAAACATCAATGATTTCTTATCAAATACTTGGCTCTGTGCTAGGCACTGAGGAAGTGAGGTAAAAATGGCATGCTACCTGTGCATCCAGGATTAGTTTAATACTGAAGGCAGGCAAGTAATCAAATAGAGTGTTAATGGTGATAATACATCTGTGCACAAAAATTACAAGATGCAATACAGATAAGGAAATTTACTCCATTGCTATAGAGTAAGAATTGTAGAAAACTTCTCAGTTAATGGAAATAAGAACACTGTACTAAATAATGCAATGGCTTTCCACACGGAATCCCAATTTCCCCCTCCTGGTAAATCAATTAGAAAAGAACTGATAGGTACTTAGTATGTATTCCTTCCAGGATCTCCCCAATCCTCTCCCACTCCATGCCAGGGATAAGCCTCCTAGTTCTGACTGTCTACCTTGCAGCCATTCTACTAATGCTCCTAGGAGGTTACCATTAGTGTCTGTGTGCCCATTTTAATTTTATTTCATTATTTTTTCCTATAAAACTCTCTGTGATTTTCATTTTATTTCCTTTTGGACAAACACACAAAAAAGATCTTGGAAAATGTATTTAGCTAGAGTGTTCTTGTCTTTTGTAGGCCAGAAGTACCAATGTTTCCCTTAGGATAAAGGCATTGTCAAAGACCCATGTAGTTATGCCACAGGTTGATGCATGTAATTGAATTGGAAACTTAGGTAGTCCAATACACAGGGTTTTCTGCCTACTTTTAGTTGTTCTTTACATGCTCATTAATTCCGTTCTCACTTTTCCCTAGTCCCTTCTTCATGACACCTTCCACAAACCCTCATTTCACAGGCCCTTTCCCTGCCTGCCTGTTATACCTTAACAAATAGGCATCCTCATATAAACTGTCTAGTGAAAATAGTATACCAATTTTTTAAGGAGTTTGATGTTCTTTATTCAAGGGAACATAATCCATGGATTTGGGGCAGTACAGTGCCTTAGAAACAGTGGAAAACACTTTCCAAGGAATTTAGGCAAGAACAAGTTCTATAGAGCATTAAAAGAAGACACTTGGAAATATGGCATGATTGGGCATAATTAGCTAGGGGATCAGGGATTTCCTATTAAAGCTAGGAGGTCCTATTTTCTAGGATAAGGTGAGTTTTCTAAAGCTGAGTTGGAGGATTGAGATTGTTGTATGTTAGGTTTCCTTGACTGTGAGATGTTTCTCCTGAGGTCAGGCTGACTTAGGTTTAGATTTGTGATATGGGCCAGACAATTGGGGCAGCCTTCCATCTGTGGGTCCTGATATATAAACACTTTATCAACACCGTGACACTTCTGCAGACAAAAAAAATGGGCTAAAGGAGAAAGAGGAAAGTTATAATGCTCTATTGCTATAGGATTAGCACTATAATTTGCTTTCGGGCATAGATGCAGAATAAGTGATGTGGGGATGGCAAAGCAAGTCTGTGTGTCTGGAAAATCTCATACTCATGGACTAAATCAATGCCTTCAGATCCTAGTGAAAAGAAGTGAGTAATAAATACATAAGTGTAAAAAATATACTGAAATACATCTTCCATGTTATATGATGAAAATTTATGAAGGTTTTAAAGGAAATTGCATATAACAACTGAGTACTCCACCGTGTGGCAGCAATTTCTTTTACATTATCGCAATCCTCTGACGCCAGTCTCCCTGAGTTAACCATGAGGTATTTGAAAATGGAATTATGTACAAATGTCACACTGGGTCTCAAGACTAAGAAAGCCAAAAACTGACCCTATAAGGGTACTCCTCTCAAATCCTCAATTCTAGGATTTTTGATGAGTATCAGCCAAGCACTTAATTCTTTTCCATTTGATTTAGGTTGTCTTCCTTACTTGGGTCTGTCATGATCATCTATGTGGAAATGAGCCCCTAACTCCAGAGAGGAACTGGCAAAGATGTTCACTCTAAAGTAAACTAGGTTATGTTTAGACCACAGCACAACCAGGAAGCTTCTGAATGTATATGCATCCTGGGGGAGTTTGCTAAATTTCAGATTTTTTTTTTAACGGAGGGAAAGTGTGAACACAGTCCCACACTACCACAAATTATGCAGTCCAGTTTCCCACATTTGGGGAAATTGCAGGGGTCAGCACATCCAGAGTGCAATAGATAAGCCTTGCCCTAGCAAAACCACCCTTGTGATTATGGTATCTCCCCTGCCAGGTAAGTATTGCTAAGTGTCAGATTTCAATGTGCAATAGGTTTGAAAACAAAACACACTTAGGAAGCCTTCAAACAGAAGGGCAGTCTGGACTCGTGGTTGTTATTATGTGTCATCTAAACAGGGACAGTTTATTTAGCAAAAACTTGGAAGTATTATGGTTGCCAGAGGAGATAGGAACATAATCCATTATCCTTCAGTGCTAAATGAATTCAAACTGTGACTTGTTTTCCTCAGCCACCATGAGCTTTGTTTTCTGATGGGATTCAGCTGAATCTGGATTGGAAAAAGGAACTAAAATAATTAACTGTACACCTCACAGTCTGGATCTGGCAACTTTTAAAGTCGAAGGCAGGACCTAGAGTTAAACATTATCATGTTGCCAGAGAAGAACAGAGAACTTTAAATTGTTTCCAGTTTTCATGTCTCTGGCTGCAGGAAGTGGCATGGAGAGGAGCAAAATGGATCAGCCTTATTTCAGTTGAGACTCCTTATTCAACAGGGTACAGCATCCTACATCCTTTTCACTCATCTTTGAATTTTGCACATGCCAGTCCTCAAGGCATTCCTTGTGGAAAGTTACCCCTGCAAAACCCAGGATGGACTCCACAGATTTTGTGGTAAATCATTTGGGGAAATGTTATATACTTTATCTCCTTCTTGAAGATTCATAATGCTCTTAGTCATCTTATAGACCCTGAGAAGTTCTTAAGTCAAAAATTTTTATTTTTTTTGTATTCCTTTACAAATACTCTTTTAGTCCAGCATTTTTGAAATTTATATAACCATTGTTAAAAGACAAACTGAGGGCTAAATGTGTAAGGGCCACTAAGGAATCTACTGCTGAAATCATTGTTACACTCTATGCTAACTAATTTGGATGTAAATTTTAAAAAATAAAAAATGAAATTAAAAAAAAAGATAAACTGAGACCTAAAAACTACCAAAAAACTATTAGAAGTAATGAATTCAGTAAAGTTGCAAAAATTAAAGCCCAGAAATCAGTTGGGTTTCTATATGCTAATTAATACCCCCAAATCAGTTGTGTTTCTATACACTAATAATGAAGTAGCAGAAAGAGAAATTAATAAAAAAATCCATTTACAATTGCAACAAAAAATAATAAAATACCTACAAATAAACCTAATAAAAAGATAAAAGACTTGTGATCAGAAAACTATACAACATTGATGAAGGAAACTGAAAATGACATAAACAAATGGAAAGATATTCCTTGCTCCTGTATTGGAAGTATCAAAATTGTTAAAATGTCTGTACTACCCAAAGCATCCCTATCCAAATACACATAACCTTTTTCACAGAACTAGAACAAATAGTACTAAAATTTGTATGAAGCCCCAACAGACCCTGAGTAGCCAAACCAATCTTAAGAAAGAACAAAGCTGGAGGTACACAATCCCAGATTTCAAGGTATACTACAAAGCTCTAGTAATCAAAACAGTATGGTACTGGCACAAAACCAGACATAGATAAATGGAACAGAAAAGAAAGCCCAGAAATAAGCCCACACTTTTATGGTCAATTAATCTATGACAAAAAGGCAAGAATATACAATGGGGAGAAGTAAATTTCTTCAACAAATGTTTTTGGAAAAATTGGTCAGCTACCTGAAAAAGAATGAAACTGGACCACTTACACCATACACAAAAATAAATGGAAAATAGATTAGAGACCTAAATGTGACACCTGAAACCATAAAATTACTAGAAGAGAACACAAGCAGTAGTTTCTTGACATCAACCATAGCAACATTTTTCTACATATGTTTCCCAAGGCAAGGAAAACAAAAGCAAAATTAAACTACTGGGTGTGGAGTTATTTTTTAGAAAGTGCATTGTAAGCCCTGGGGAAGTGAATGGGGTAATTGCTGAAATGTCAGCGATGTTCTGGTCTCAAGAACGCAAGTGCTCTATGAAATTCAGAGGCCCATGATCTCCCAGGAGCCTGGGAATGACCCACTGTGATTGTCTAGCAGTCCTTGAGACTGTACATCTTCCCTGCATGCTTTCATGTAAACACCAGATGTATGTTTGATCTATGTCTGGAGGCTCCTTGTGTTTTCCTCCCATGCTTTGACATTCTTTGATCTTTATAACAGGTGAACATGAAGTAAAGATTACGTGAAGTTTGCTGCTGCTGCTGTTTTGCTAGCAGAGGACAGCCCTGCATGTCCGCTCAGTTTCAGTGTCTGAGAACTTTTTCTTCAGTGCCTGGCTACAAGTGGCACCCCAGCAGGTACCAGCAGACAACTGGATCCCTGCTGTGAACCTCATCTCTCAAACCAAAAAACAGGAATAGGATATCTGCTGTTCAGGTAGGAACTATCAGCACTGAAAGCCCATGACATTCATTCAAGTAGGAACTACCTGCACTTAATGCCCACCATGAGATGAAAAATTTATCCCTAATCTTTTCTGTTCCAATCAGGCATGCAGAAACCCCTCGTTGTCTTGTTTCTTTTAATTTTGTTTTCATGTTCTCTTGTCATGGGGATTAGCTATTTAAATAGCAGAATATACATAAGGAGCAACTCCATATGCTTTTGCACTCATCAAGATGTAAAGTCTCAGACAAAGATCTGACCCAATTGCTCTCTATAATTTATCAGCAATGCCCATAGTACCCTGCTGAGGGGTCCCTTGAAATGGCCAATTGGGAGTGCATAGTGTACTGCTTAAAAATGCTCTTGGCCCAATAAAAATCTCTCATTTACACACCTGGAATGCCACATTGCTATTCATATTTTACAAGAAAAACCTGATTGAAATAGCTGGCAGGACTTGGGGAAAAAGAATAAAAAAATAAAAAAGTTATGCCTCTGCTCATCTCTCTGAGCTAACAGGCTTTAAGACAGTGAGACCTCTTTCTCTGTCCCCTGAGCTTTTATTCATCTCCAGCCTTGTTGGTGGCACCTCACTTCTTCTGCCTTTCTTTCCCTCCTCCTACTTCTACACCCCCTGGGATGCAACCTACATGACTGACTTCTATACCTTCTAGGTGCCTCTGGCACCATCACTGTCAAGGAGCAAGGAGCACACCCTTGGACTTATACCACCCACTTCAAATTTCCTCACCAATATCCCAAATAAAAATTGACAATGGTAAACATATTGCTTGACTTTTAAATGGACTCAAATGGAACATACTTGTTATTTAAAATACTTTAAGTTTATTGATTTAATTAAGATAGGCCCATCTTTAAAATTATCAACATAAAATATAAAAATTCTTCTACCTAAGTTTACTAAAAGTCAAATAAGCTCATGTTATCTTTGTTGCAATTTGTTAACAAAATGACAACTTAAAATGATGGCTAATTCTCCTCAAAGATTTTCATGGGTAATTGTTAAGATAGCTTTAAAGGCCCTTGGTAACCTAAAACTTTAAGGTTTTATTTGGAAGATAAACTGGATTAAATTCATTGCACATTTAGGCCTTTTCCAAATTGGATGAAATTCTAAAGCATTACTCACTAAACATAGGTTTGTGCTTTTGGCTTCTTATGATAAAAGAACTAAGAATATTTAAATCTGTTAAAAAACTTGTTTCATGCTTAATTGATTCATAAATTTGCCATCTAAAAAATCCTACTATAACGGATAGTTCACAGTTGGTTGCTACTTAGTTTTCACTGGAGACTAAGGTTTCTAAGAGTTAAAATTCTGCTAAACATAATTAATACTAATGAAAATAAGAAAAGTTACTGTTTGCAGAAAAGTAGGAGATATGTAAAAAAGATATAAGGAATGGGAATGCATTTTTTGCTAAAGGTTAAAAAGAAAGTAATTTTGCCCAAAATGAGACTGATTGTTTGAAAAAAATATGGCTTGGGACAAAATCTAAATACAAAGAAAAGTTGTAGAAGGTTCGTAAAAAAATCTTTGGGGAAAAATTTATATATGGTTAGGACAGACTAAGGTTGAAATAAATGGATTTTAAAAATACACTGATACAATATTAAAATTCTGCTTTTCTCTCTGTTCAAAAAGTTTTTTTGGATTGTGGATCTGCTCTTAAAAAAATGTAAACAAAGTTCATTTCTCTTTTGTCTGCCAAAAAATTCCCAGGAGGAGCCAAGATGGTGGAACAGCATGGAAGCTTTTTGTGTGTCTCGTGTCCATGAAATACAGCCAGACCAACACTAAACCATCCTACATACCTAGAAACTGGAGGATTAACACAACAATCTGCACAACCTGAACCACGGAATTCAGCAGGTATGCGGCACAGAGAGGTGAACTTCGGGAGCAAGAAGCTGCAAAAGGTAGGGAACTGCTTTTGAAGGAGGAGAGAGGATGGAGACTGGGGAAGGGGGGAGAATATGGGAAAATCACCCCTCCCCAAAAGCAGTTGGAAAGAAAGTGGAAAATTGGAAAGAGCCACAAGGACTAAAATAAAAAGGGAGAAAGGAGAAAGGAGAGGGTTTAAATTCCATAAAGACTATAAACAAGGGGAGTGCAAAGGCTGCAACCCCATAGCTTGTTACCTGGCAGTGCTCTGGTGGGAAGGGTGAATCCCCAGGAGCAGAGTGGGGTCCAGGAGGTTCTCGGGCCACAAGGAGAAAAGCAGTTCCACTGCTGGAAGGACATTTGGTAGAGACTGTTGAAGCTACCTGGTCCCAGCAGACCCCGGAAAGCAGCCACATTCACTGGTGCTGGGACAAGGTCATTAAGGGTGAAGCCAGGTGCCAGATGTGTGTTGTGATTTTCCATAATCCCTGAGATGTTGCTGCTACACTGTCTCACGAACATTTTCTGGGATGGGCTGGCACCTGGCCGCAGTCTTGGGGCACCGGCAACAACAGGGTCCAGCAGGCGTACCTGCGTGCAGCCGATATTTGGCCATTGCCCATTCAGCCATTGCTGGGTGAGACCCTCCCGCCGAGGGGCAGAAAGCATCAAAGCCACAGTCCTTCAGAAGTAAGGGGCTGGGGAAAACAACCACATCTGAGATAAAACTTGGGAGAGAGGTACTGCCTGAGGCCTGGTCACAGTGAAGAAGCGGGGAGTGGATGAGAGCTGAAGACAGAGGATGGGTGCATGATTGTTGATCTGAGAGAAGAGACTGGGTGGCCGGGTGGTCCCATTTTCACTGCTCCTGCGCATGTGCATACACACCTACAAACCCCACAACAATCCACCCCAGTAGCCTAGCAGCACCATCTAGTGGAGAGCAGAGCTGTTACACTGAGCCCCACCCAACTGGGCCAACTTCGCTCTTCGGGATCACAAGTCTCACTGCCGGCTTGGTTTATGGACTATAGAGAGTTACATAGACGGACTTCTAGGGGAAAACGAAACAATTTCAGTCCTACTTCAATCTGTTGGCAGGTTCATCTGTTCAATTTTCTTTCTTTTTTTTCTTTTTCCTTTTTCTCTATTACAATTCTTTTCTTGTTCTTAAATATAGAAAGAGAAAAAATTCATTTTTATTTTCAATTTTTATTAAAAATATATTTCTTAATTTTTATTACTACATTTTTTACTTTTCTGTAAATTTTTTCAAATTCTACTTCCATCATTTTATTTTGGTCTACTTCAGTGTACTCACCTTTCAAATTTTCAAACAATTTCCTTTTTTTCTTTCTTTTTCTTTTTCTCTTGTTTCTTTTGTTTTTCTTGAATGCAGAAAGAGAAAAAACTTCATTTTTACTTTCAATTTCTATTAAAAATAGTTTTATTTCATTTTTATTACTATATTTTTTTACTGTTATGTAAATGTTTTTCAAATTCTATTCTACTTCCATCATTTTACTTTAGTCTACTACAGTGTATTCACTTTCTCAAATTTTCAAAGGATTTTTTTCTTTTTCAATCTTTTTTCTCTTTTTTGTTTCTTTTATTTTTTCTTAAATACAGAAAAAAAATGAAAAAATTCATATTTATGTTTAATTTCTATTAAAATATTTTTCTTTAATTATTTTCTACTATATTATTTTTGTGTATATTTTTTCAAATTCTATTTTACCACCATCATCTCATTTTTGTCCACTTCAGTATATTCATTTTTTCAAATTCTCAAATGATTTCTTTTTTTCTCTCCCCCCCTTTTTTCTCTAATCTGTCAAACCACATTCAACACCCAGACCAAAACACACCTACAATCTAGCATCATCTATTCAATTTGTGTGTGTGTTTAATTTTTAATTTTAATATTTTATTAATTGTAGTTTTTTTAATTTCAATTTTTCTACCTCATTAATTCCTTTTCTCCCTTCAAAGTGACAAAACTAAGGAATTCACCCCAAAAGAAACAGTACAAAGAAACGACAGCCAGGGACTTAACCAACACAGATATAAGCAAGATGTCTGAACCAGAATTTAGAATCATGATAATAAGAATACTAGCTGGAGTTTAAAATAGATTAGAATGCCTTTCTGCAGAAGTAAGAGAAGTAAAAATAGCCAGAATGAAGTTAAAAATGCTATAACTGAGCTGCAATCACAGGTGGATGCAGCGGCAGCAAGGATGGATGAAGCAGTGATATAGAGGAAAAATTATAGAGAATAATGAAACAGAAAAAAAGAGGGAGATTAAGGCAAAAGATCATGATTTAAGAATTAGAGAAATCAGTGACTCATTAAAAAGGAACAACATCAGAATCATAGGGGTCCCAGAAGAGGAAGAGAGAGAAATAGGAGTAGAAGAGTTATGTGAGCAAATCAAAGCAGAAAACTTTCCTAACCTGAGGAAAGACACAGACATTAAAATCCAGGAAGATTAGATTCAACAAAAACTGACCATCAACAAGGCATATCATAGTCAAATTCACAAAATACTCAGGCAAGGAGAGAATCATGAAAGCAGCAAGGGAAAAAAAGTTCCTAACTTACAAGGGAAGACAGATCAGGTTTGCAGCAGACCTATCCACAGAAACTTGGCAGGCCAGAAAGGAGAGATGGGATATATTCAGTGTGCTGAATCAGAAAAATATGCATCCAAGAATTCTTTTTTTTTAATATCAAATTTATTGTCAAATTGGTTTTCATTTTGTGCTCATCCCAAATGGTGCCCTCCTCAATACCCATCACCCACCCTCCCCTCCCTCCAACCCCCCATGAACCCCCAGTTTGTTCTTAGCTTTTAAGAGTCTCTTATGCTTTGGCTCTCTCCCACTCTAACCTCTTTTTTTTTTCTTCCCCTCCCCCATGGACTTCTGTTAAGTTTCTCAGGATCCACATGAGAGTGAAAACATATGGTATCTGTCTTTCTCTCGGTATGACTTATATCACTTAGCATAACACTCTCCAGTTCCATCCACGTTGCTACAAAAGGCCATATTTCATTCTTTCTCATTGCCATGTAGTATTCCATTGTGCATATAAACCACAATTTCTTTCTCCATTCGTCAGTTGATGGACATTTAGGCTCTTTCCATAATTTGGCTATTGTTGAGAGTGCTGCTTTAAACTTTGGGGTAAAGCGCCCCTAGGCATCAGCACTCCTGTATCTCTTGGGTAAATTCCTAGCAGTGCTATTGCTAGGTCATAGGGTAGATCTATTTTTAATTTTTTGAGGAACCTCTACACTCTTCCAGAGTGGCTGCACCAGTTTGCATTCCCACCAACAGTGCAAGAGGGTTCCCATATCTCCACATCCTCTTCAGCATCTATAGTCTCCTGATTTGTTCATTTTAGCCACTCTGACTGGAGTGAGGTGATATCTGAGTGTGGTTTTGATTTGTATTTCCCTGATGAGGAGTGACATTGAGCATCTTTCCATGTACCTGTTGGCCATCTGGATGTCTTCTTTGGAAAAGTTTTCTGCCCATTTCTTGACTGGATTATTTGTTTTTCGGGTGTGGAGTTTGGTGAGCTCTTTATAGATTTTGGATACTAGCCCTTTGTCTGATATGTCATTTGAAAATATCTTTTCCCATTCCGTTGGTTGCCTTTTAGTTTTGTTGATTATTTCCTTTGCAGTGCAGAAGCTTTTTATCTTCATTAGGTCCCGTAGTTCATTTTTGCTTTCAATCCCCTTGCCTTTGGGCATGTGTCAAGTAAGAAATTGCTGCGGCTGAGGTCAGAGAGGTTTTTTTCCTGCTTTCTCCTCTAGGGTTTTGATGGTTTCCTGCCTCACATTCAGGTCCTTTATCCATTTTTGGTTTGTTTTTGTGAATGGTGTAAGAAAGTGGTCTAGTTTCATCCTTCTGCATGTAGTTGTCCAGTTCTCCCAGCACCATTTGTTAAAGAGACTGTCATTTTTCCATTGGATATTCTTTCCTGCTTTGTCAAAGATGAGTTGGCCATACGTTTGTGGGTCTAGTTCTGGGGTTTCTATTCTATTCCATTGGTCTATTCTATTCTATTCCATTGTGTCTGTTTTTGTGCCAATCCCATGCTGTCTTGATGATGGCAGCTTTGTAGTAGAGGCTAAAGTCTGGGATTGTGATGCCTCCTGCTTTGGTCTTCTACTTCAAAATTACTTTGGATATCTGGGGCCTTTTGTGGTTCCGTACAAATTTTAGGATTGCTTGTTCTAGTTTTGAGAAGAATGCTGGTGCAATTTTGATTGGGTTTGCACTGAATGTATAGATAGCTTTGGGTAGTATTGACATTTTGACAATATTTATTCTTCCAATCCATGAGCACGGAATGCTTTTCCATTTCTTTATATCTTCTTCAATTACCTTCATAAGCTTTCTATAGTTTTCAGCATACAGATCTTTTACATCTGTGGTTAGGTTTATTCCTAGGTATTTTATGCTTCTTGGTGCAATTGTGAATGGGATCAGTTTCTTTATTTGTCTTTCTGTTGCTTCATTGTTACTGTATAAGAATGCACCTGATTTCTGTACGTTGATTTTGCATCCTGCAACTTTGCTGAATTCATGTATCAGTTCTAGCAGACTTTTGGTGGAGTCTATCAGATTTGCCACGTGTAATATCATGTCATCTGCAAAAAGTGAAAGCTTGACTTCATCTTTGCCAATTTGGATGCCTTTGATTTTCTTTTGGTGTCTGATTGCTGACGCTAGCACATCCAACACTATGTTAAACAACAGCAGTGAGGGGCTTCTGGGTGGCTCAGTCGGTTAAGCGTCCGACTCACGGATCTCGTGGTCCGTGAGTTCGAGCCCCGTGTCAGGCTCTGGGCTGATTGCTCAGAGCCTGGAGCCTGCTTCTGAATCTGTGTCTCCCTCTCTCTCTGCCCCTCCCCCGTTCATGCTCTGTCTCTCTCTGTCTCAAAAATAAATAAAACGTTAAAAAATTTTTAAAAATTGGTAACAGCCCCAGGGACTAAACTAAAAAGGGAGAAAGAAGAAAGGAAAGGGTTTAAATTACATTAACACTGTAAACAAGGGGAGCGCAAAAGCTGCAACTCCGCAGCTTGATACCTGGCAGTGCTCTGGTGGGAAAGGTGAATCTCCAGGAACAGAGTGGGGTCCGGGAGGTTCTTGGGTCACACGGGGAAAAGAGGTTCCACTGCTGGAAGGACACTTGGTAAAGACTGTTGAAGCCACCTGGTCCCATCAGACCCCAGAAGGCAGACACATTTGCTGGTGCTGGGGCAAGGTTGCTGAGGGTGAAGCCTGGTGTCAGATGTATGTTGCGATTTTCCATGGTCCCTGAAACGCTGAGGCTACACTGTCTCGCGATTTTCTTGGGGGGGCGGGCTGGCACCTGGCTGCAGTCTCGGGGCACCAGGAATAGCAGGATCCAGCGGGGGTTCCCAGGTGCAGCCAACATTCGGCCATTGCTCATTCGGCCATCGCTCGGTGATACCCTCCCACAAAGGGGGGTAGCTGGTCAAAGCCGCAGTCCTTTGGAAGTAAGGGGCCAGGGAAAACAGACGCATCTGAGACAAAACTTGGGAGAGAGGTACTGCCTGGGGCCTGGCCACAGAGAGTGGAAAAGCAGGGAGTGGACGAGAGCTGAAGACGGAGGACCAGTGCATAACTGCTGATCCGGAAGAACAGACTGAGTGCCTGGGTGGCGCCATATTTCACCACTCCAGCGCATGCACATGTGCACCGACAAGCACCACAACAATCCACCCCAGTAGGCTAGCAGCACCATCTAGGGGAGAGTGGAGCTGTTACACCAAGCCCTGCCCAACTGGGCCAACTTCACTCTTCAAGAACACAAACCTCACCACCGACTTAATCTATGGACTATAGAGAGCTACGTGGACTGACCTCTAGGGGAAACCAAAGCAATTTCAGTCCTACTTCAATCTGTTAGCAGGTTCATCAATTCAATTTTTTTCTCTCTTTTTCCTTTTTCTCTTTTACAATTCTTTCCTTTTTCTTGAATACAGAAAGAGAGAAGACACATTTTTATTTTTAATTTTTATTAAAAAATATCTTTCTTTAATTTTTATTACTATATTTTTTACTTTTGTGTAAATTTTTTCAAATTCTACTTTATTTCCATCATTTTATCTTAGTCTACTTCAGTGTACTCACTTTTTCAAATTTTTAAACAATTTCCTTTCTTTTCTTTTCTTTTTTTCTTTTTTTTCTTTTTCTTGAATGCAAAAAGAGTAAAACTTCATTTTTACTTTAAATTTCTTTTAAAAATAGTTTCATTTAATTTTTATTACTATATTTTTTGCTTTTATGTAATTTTTTGCAAATTCTATCTTACTCCCATTATTTTATTTTAATCTACAACAGTGGATTCACTTCTTCAAATTTTCAAACTATTCTTTTGTCTTTCTTTTTTTCTTTTTTTCTTTATTTTTTTTCAATATATGAAGTTTATTGTCAAATTGGTTTCCATACAACACCCAGTGCTCATCCCAAAAGGTGCCCTCCTCAATACCCATCACCCACCCTCCCCTCCCTCCCACCCCCCATCAACCCTCAGTTTGTTCTCAGTTTTTAACAGTCTCTTATGCTTTGGCTCTCTCCCATTCTAACCTCTTTTTTTTTTCCTTCCCCTCCCCCATGGGTTTCTGTTAAGTATCTCAGGATCCACATAAGAGTGAAACCATATGGGATCTGTCTTTTTATGTATGGCTTATTTCACTTAGCATAACACTCTCCAGTTCCATCCATGTTGCTACAAAGGGCCATATTTCATTCCTTCTCATTGCCACGTAGTACTCCATTGTGTATGTAAACCAAAATTTTTTTATCCATTCATCAGTTGATGGACATTTAGGCTCTTTCCATAATTTGGCTATTGTTGAGAGTGTTGCTATGAACATTGGGGTACAAGTGCCCCTATCATCAGTACTCCCGTATCCCTTGGGTAAATTCCTAGCAGTGCTATTGCTGGGTCATAGGGTAGGTCTAGTTTTCATTTTCTGAGGAACCTCCACACTGTTTTCCAGAGTGGCTGCACCAATATGCATTCCCACCAACGGTGCAAGAAGGTTCCCCTTTCTCCACATCCTGTCCAGCATCTATGTCTCCTGATTTGTTCATTTTGGCCACTCTGACTGGCGTGAGGTGATACCTGACTGTGGTTTTGATTTGTATTTCCCTGATGAGGAGCGACGTTGAGCATCTTTTCATGTGCCTGCTGGCCATCTGGATGTCTTCTTTAGAGAAGTGTCTATTCATGTTTTCTGCCCATTTCTTCACTGGGTTATTTGTTTTTCGGGTGGGGAGTGTGGTGAGCTCTTTATAGAATTTGGATACTAGCCCTTTGTCCGATATGTCACTTGCAAATATCTTTTCCCATTCCGTTGGTTGCCTTTTAGTTTTGTTGGTTGTTTCCTTTGTTATGCAGGAGCTTTTTATCTTCATAAGGTCCCAGTAGCTCATTTTTGCTTTTAATTCCCTTGCCTTTGGGGATGTGTCAAGTAAGAAATTGCTAAGGCTGAGGTCAGAGAGGTCTTTTCCTGCTTTCTGCTCTAGGGTTTTGATGGTTTCCTGTCTCACATTCAGGTCCTTTATGCATTTTGAGTTTATTTTTGTGAATGGTGTGAGAAAGTGGTCTAGTTTCAATCTTCTGCATGTTGCTATCCAGTTCTCCCAGCACCATTCGTTAAAGAGACTGTCATTTTCCATTGGATGTTCTTTCCTGCTTTGTCAAAGATGAGTTGGCCATACATTTGTGGGTCTAGTTCTGGGGTTTCTATTCTATGCCATTGGTCTATGAGTCTGTCTTTGTGTCAATCCCATGTGGTCTTGATGATTACAGCTTTGTAGTAGATGCTAAAGTCTGGGATTGTGATGCCTCCTGCTTTGGCCTTCTTCTTCAAAATTACTTTGGCTATTCGGGGCCTTTTGTGGTTCCATATGAACTTTAGGATTAGTTGTTCTAGCTTTGAGAAGGATGCTGGTGCAATTTTGATTGGGTTTGCACTGAATGTGTAGATAGCTTTGGGTAGTATTGACATTTTGACAATATTTATTCTTCCAATCCATGAGCATGGAATGTTTTTCCATTTTTTTATACCTACTTCAATTTCCTTCATAAGCTTTCTATAGTTTTCAGCATACATATCTTTTACATCTTTGGTTAGATTTATTCCTAGGTATTTTATGCTTCTTGGTGCAATGTGAATGGGATCAGTTTCTTTATTTGTCTTTCTGTTGCTTCATTATTAATGTATAAGAATGCAACTGATTTCTGTACATTGATTTTGTATCCTGCAACTTTGCTGAATTCATGTATCATTTCTAGCAGATTTTTGGTGGAGTCTATAGGATTTTCCATGTATAATATCATGTCATCTGCAAAAAGTGAAAGCTTAACTTCATCTTTGCCATTTTTGATGCCTTTGATTTTCTTTTGGTGTCTGATTGCTGACGCTAGCACTTCCAACACTATGTTAAACAACAGCGGTGAGAGTGGACATCCCTGTCGTGTTCCTGATCTCAGGGAAAAAGCTCTCAGTTTTTCTCCATTGAGGATGATGTTAGCTGTGGGCTTTTCATAAATGGCTTTTATGATCTTTAAGCATGTTCCTTCTATCCCTACTTTCTCGAGGGTTTTTATTAAGAAACGTTGCTGAATTTTGTCAAAGGCCTCTTCTGCATCGATTGACAGGATCATATGGTTCTTATCTCTTCTTTTATTAATGTGATGTATCATGTTGATTGATTTGCGAATGTTGAACCAGCCCTGCAGCCCAGGAATGAATCCCACTTGATCATGGTGGATAATTCTTTTTATATGCTGTTGAATTCGATTTGCTAGTATCTTATTGAGAATTTTTGCATCCATATTCATCAGGGATATTGGCCTGTAGTTCTCTTTTTTGACTGGGTCTCTGTCTGGTTTAGGAATCAAAGTAATACTGGCTTCATAGAATGAGTCTGGAAGTTTTCCTTCCCCTTCTATTTTTTGGAATAGCTTGAGAAGGATAGGTATTATCTCTGCTTTAAACGTCTGGTAGAACTCCCCTGGGAAGCCATCTGGTCCTGGACTCTTATTTGTTGGGAGATTTTTGATAACTGGTTCCATTTCTTTGCTGGTTATGGGTCTGTTCAAGGTTTCTATTTCTTCCTGTTTGAGTTTTGGAAGTGTGTGGGTATTTAGGAATTTATCCATTTCTTCCAGGTTGTCCAATTTGTTGGCATATAATTTTTCATAGTGTTCCCTGATAATTGCTTATATTTCTGAGGGATTGGTTTTAATAATTCCATTTTCATTCATGATTTTATCTATTTGGGCCATCTCCCTTTTCTTTGTGAGAAGCCTGGCTAGAGGTTTATCAATTTTGTTTATTGTTTCAAAAAACCCACTCTTGCTTTCATTGATCTGCTCTACTGTTTTTTTTTTTCCTTTGGATTCTATATTGTTTATTTCTGCTCTGATATTTATTATTTCTCTTCTTCTTCTGGGTTTGGGGTGTCTTTGCTGTTCTGCTTCTAGTTCCTTTAGGTGTGCTGTTAGATTTTGTATTTAGGATCTTTCTTGTTTCTTGAGATAGGCCTAGATTGCAATGTGTTTTCCTTTCAGGACTGCCTTCACTGCGTCCCAAAGCATTTTGATTGTTGTATTTTCATTTTCATTTATTTCCATATATATTTTTAAATTTCTTCTCTAATTGCCTGGTTGACCCATTCATTCTTTAGTAGGGTGTTCTTTAACCTCCATGCTTTTGGAGGTTTTCCAGACTTTTTCCTGTGGTTGTTTTCAAGCTTCATAGCATTGTGGTCTGACAGTATGCATGGTATGATCTCAATTCTTGTATACTTATGAAGGGCTGTTTTGTGACCCAGCATGTGATCTATCTTGGAGAATGTTGCATGTGCACTCAAGAAGAAAGTATATTCTGTTGCTTTGGGATGCAGAGTTCTAATTATATCTGTCAAGTCCATCTGATCCAATATATCATTCAGGGCCCTTGTTTCTTTATTGATCCTGTGTCTAGATGATCTGTCCGTTGCTATAAGTGGAGTATTAAAGTCCCCTGCAATTACCACATTCTTATCAATAAGGTTGCTTATGTTTCTGATTAATCGTTTTATATATTTGGGGGCTCCCATATTTGGCGCATAGACATTTATAATTGTTAAAGTCTAGTTTGTCTGATATAAGTGTGGCTACTCCAGCTTTCTTTTGACTTCCAGTAGCATGATAGATAGTTCTCCAACCCCTCACTTCCAATCTGAAGGTGTCCTCAGGTCTAAAATGAGTCTCTTGTAGACAGCAAATAGATGGGTCTTGTTTTTTGTTTTTTGTTTTTTGTTTTTTGTTTTTATCCATTCTGATACCCTATGTCTTTCGGTTGGAGCATTTAGTCCATTTATATTCAGTGTTATTATAGAAAGATTTGGGTTTAGAGTCATTGTGATGTCTGTAGATTTCATGCTTGTAGTGTGATGTCTCTGGTACTTTGTCTCAAAGGATCCCCCTTAGGATCTCTTGTAGGGATGGTTTAGTGGTGATGAATTCCTTCAGTTTTTGTTTGTTTGGGAAGACCTTTATCTCTCCTTCTATTCTGAATGACAGACTTGCTGGGTAAAGGATTCTTGGCTGCATATTTTTTCTGTTCATCACACTGAAGATTTCCTGCCATTTCTTTAGCCTGCCAAGTTTCAGTAGATAGATCTGCCACTAGTCTTATGGGTCTCCCTTTGTAAGTTAGAGCCTGTTTATCCCCAGCTGCTTTCGGAATTTTCTCTTTACCATTGTATTTTGCCAGTTTCCGTATGACATGTCATGCAGAAAATTGATTCAAATTATGTCTGAAGGGAATTCTCTGTGCCTCTTGGATTTCAATGCCTTTTTCCCTCCCCAGATCAGGGAAGTTCTCAGCTATGATTTGTTCAAGTACACCTTCAGCCCCTTTCTCTCTCTCTCTTCTGGAATTCCTATAATACAGATATTGTTCCATTTGATTGCATCACTTAGTTCTCTAATTCTCCCCTCATACTCCTGGATTTTTTTTATCTCTCTTTTTCTCAGCTTCCTCTTTTTCCATAATTTTATCTTCTAATTCACCTAATCTCTCCTCTGCCTCTTCAATGCAAGCTGTCGTTGCCTCCATTTTATTTTGCACCTCATTTATAGCATCTTTTAGCTCCTCCTGACTGTTTCTTAGTCCCTTGATCTCTGTAGTAATAGATTCTCTGCTGTTCTCTATACTTTTTTCAAGCCCAGCGATTAACTTTATGACTATTATTTTAATTCATTTTCTGTTACATTGCTTAAATTGTTTTTGATCGGTTCGTTAGCTGTCGCTATTTCCTGGAGTTTCATTTGAGGAGAATTCTTCCATTTCGTCATTTTGGATAGTCCCTGGAGTGGCGTGGAACTGCAGGGCACTTGCCCTGTGCTGTCTGGAGTAAGTTGCGTTGGTGGGCGGGGCTGCATTCAGACCTGGTGCCTGCCCCCAGCCCACCGCTGGGGCCACAGTCAGACTGGTGTGTACCTTATCTTCCCCTCTCCCAGGGGCAGGACTCACTGTGGAGTGGTGTGGCCCCGGTCTGGGCTACTTGCACACTGATAGGCTTGTGGTGCTGCTTCTATGGGATCCAGCATATTAGCTGGGGTGGATCTGCAAGCTGCATAGCGGCAGGAGGGGCAGGCTCAACTCACTTTGCCTTGGGTGGTCCGCTAGGGAGGGGCCCTGTTGCACTGGGAGGGAGGCAGATCCATCCTTTTCCGTGGTCCTCTTGTCTATGCTTTGCTCTGGAGAGTCTGTTCCACTAATCTTCTGGCAGTTTTCTGGGTTATTTAGGCAGATATGGGTGGAATCTGATCAGCAGGACGTGGTGAGCCCAGTGTCCTCCTACATCACCATCTTCCAAAGCCAAGAATTCTTTATCCAGAAAGGCTGTCATTCAAAATAGAAGGAGAGATAAAAAGTTTCCCAGACAAAAATTAAAAGAGTTTGTGACCACTGAACCAGCCCTGCAAGAAATATTAAGGGGGACTTTCTGAGGGGACAAAAGATGAAAATATATAATAAACAAACAAGCAAACAAACAAATAAATAAACAAATATCAAAAGCAACAAAGATTAGAAAGGACCAGAGAACACCACCAGAAACTCCAACTCTACAAGAATCATAATGGCAATAAATTCATATCTTTCAGTACTCACTCTAAACATCAGTGGGCTCAATGCTCCAACCAGGAGACATAGAGTAACTGAATGGATAAGAAAACAAGATCCATCTATATTATGTTTACAAGAGACCACGTTAGACCTAAAGACACCTTCAGATTGAAAGTAAGGGGATGGAGAACCATCTATCATGCTAATGGTCAACAAAAGAAAGCCGGAGTAGCCATACTTATATCAGACAATCTAGACTTTAAAATAAAGACTGTATCAAAGGATGCAGAAGGGCATTATATCATAATCAAGGAGTCTATAGACCAAGAAGACCTAACAATTGTAAACATTTATGCGCCAAATGTGACAGCACCCAAATATATACATAAATTAATCACAAACAGAAAGAAACTCATCAATAGTAGTACCTTAATAGTAGGAGACCTCAATAACCCACTCACAACAATGGACAGGTCATCTAATCAAAAAATCAACAAGGAAACAATGGCTTTGAACGACACACTGGACCAGATGGACTTAACAGATATATTCAGAACATTTCATCCTAAAGCAGCAGAATATACATTCTTCTCCAGTGCACAAGGAACGTTCTCCAGAATAGACCATATACTGGGACACAAATCAGCCCTAAGTAAGTACAAAAAGATCGATATCATACCGTGCATATTTTCAGACCACAACGCTATGAAACTTGAAATCAACCACAAGAAAAAAATTGGAAATGTAAGAAATACTTGGAGACTGAAGAACAACCTAGTAAAGAAGGAATGGACTAACCAAGCAGCTAAAGAGGAAATTAAAAAGTATGTGGAAGCCAATGAAAATGATAATACCACAACCCAAAACCTCTGGGATGCAGCAAAGGCAGTCATAAGAGGAACGTATATAGCAATCCAGGCCTTCCTAAAGAAGGAAGAAAGATCTCAGATACACAACCTAACCTTATACCTTAAGGAAGTGGAACAAGAACAGCAAATAAAACTCATAACAAGCAGAAGACAGGAAATGATAATGATTAGAGCAGAAATCAATGCTATCGAAAAAAAAAAACAGTAGAACAGATCAATGAAACCAAAAGCTGGTTCTTTCAAAGAATTAACAAAATTGATAAACCACTAGCCAGTTTGATTAAGAAGAGAAAGGTAAAGACCCGGATAAATAAAATCAAGAATGAAAGAGGAGAGATCACAACCAACACAACAGAAAGAAAAACAATAATAAGAGAATATTATGATTAACCATATGCCAATAAAATGGGTAATCTGGAAGAAATGGACCAATTCCTAGAAACATATACACTACCAAAACTGAAACAGGAAGAAATAGAAAATTTGAACAGACCCATAACCAGTAAGGAAATCGAATTAGTAATCAAAAATCTCTCCAAAAACAAGGGTCCAGGCCAGATGGCTTTGCAGGGGAATTCTATCAAACATTTAAGGAAGAGTTAACACCTATTCTCTTGAAGGTGTTCCAAAAAATAGAAATGGAAGGAAAACTTCCAAATTCTTTTTATGAAGCTAGCATTACCTTGATTCTAAAACCAGACAGAGACCCCACTAAAAAGGAGAACTATAGACCAATTTCCCTGATGAACATGGATGCAAAACTCCTCAACAAGATATTAGCCAAGTGGACCCAACGATACATTAAAAATATTTTTCACCATGACCAAATGGGATTTATACCTGGGATGTAGGGCTGGTTCAGTATCTGCAAAACAATTAACGTGATGCATCACATCAATAAAAGAAAGGACAAGAACCATATGACCCTCTCAATATATGCAGAGAAAGCATTTGGGAAAATACAGGATCCTTTCTTGGTAAAAACCCTCAAGAAAGTAGGGATAGAAGGAGCATACCTCGAGATCATAAAAGCCATATATGCACGACCCAACGCTAATATCATCCTCAATGGGGAAAAACTGAGAGCTTTCCCCCGAAGGTCAGGAACAAGACAGGGATATTCACTCTCACCACTGTTATTCAACTTCGTATTGGAAGTCTTAGCCACTGCAAACAACACAAAGAAATAAAAGGCCAGGAGGAGGTCAAACGTTCACTCTTCACAGATGGCATGATAGTCTCTATGGAAAACCCAAAAGATTCCACCAAAAAACTGCTAGAACTGATTCATGAATTCAGCAAAGTTGCAGGATATAAAATCAATGCACAGAAATCGTTTGCATTCCTATACACCAACAGTGATGTGACAGAAAGAGAAATCAAGGAATGGATCCCATTTACAGTTGCACCAAAAACTATAAAATACCTAGGAATAAGTCTAGCCAAAGAGGTGAAAAATCTATACACTGAAAACTATATAAACCTTATGAAAGAAATTGAAAAAAATACACAATAAAGGGGAAAATATTCCATGCTCCTGGATAGGAAGAACAAATATTGTTAAAATGTCAATGCTACCCAAAGCAATCTACATATTCAACATGATCCCTACCAAAGTAACACCAGCATTCTTCACACAGATAGAACAAATAATCCTAAAATTTGTATAGAACCATTAAAGACCCCGAATAGCCAAAGCAATCTTAAAAAATAAAACCAAAGCAGGAGGCATCACAATCCCAGACTTCAAGCTGTACTACAAAGCTGTAATCATCAAGACAGTATGGTACTGGCAGAAGAACAGACACTCAAATCAATGGAATAGAATAGAGAGCCCAGAAATGGACCCACAAACGTATGGCCAGCTAATCTTCGAGAAAGCAGGAAAGAATATCCAATGGAATAAAGACAGTCTCTTCAGCAAGTGGTTCTGGGAAAACTGGACAGCGACATGCACTGGACCACTTTCTTACACCATACACAAAAATAAACTCAAAGTGGATGAAAGACCTCAATGTAAGACAGGAAGCCATCAAAATCCTCGAGGAGAAAGCAGGCAAAAGCTTCTTTGATCTTGCCCGCAGCAATCTCTTACTCAACACGTCTCCAGAGGCAAGGGAAACAAAAGCAAAAATGAACTACTGGGACCTCATCAAAATAAAAAGCTTTTGCACAGTGAAGGAAACAATCAGCAAAACTAAAAGGCAACTGACAGAATGGGACAAGATGTTTGCAAATAACATATCACATAAAGGGTTAGTATCCAAAAATGTACAAAGGATTATCGAACTCAACACCAAAATAATAATAATAATAATAATCCAGTGAAGAAATGGGCGACAGACATGAATAGACACTTCTCCAAAGAAGACATACAGATGGCCAACCAACACATGAAAAAATGCTCCACATCACTCATCATCAGGGAAATACAAATCAAAACCACAATGAGATACCACCATACACTTGTCAGAATGGTTAACATTAACAACTCAGGCAACAACAGATGGTGTTGAGGATGCGGAGATAGAGGATCTCTTTTACATTGTTGGTGGGAATGCAAGCTTGTGCAGCCACTCTGAAAAACAGCATGGATGTTTCTCAAAAATCTGAAAATAGAACTACCCATTACTACCCAACAATTACACTACTAGGCATTTATCAATAGGATACAGGTGTGCTGTTTCGAAGGGAACATACACCCCCATGTTTATAGCAGCACTATCAACAATAGCCAAAGTATGGAAAGAGCCCAAATGTCCATCAATGGATGAGTGGATAAAGAAGCAATCAAAAAGAATGAAATCTTTCCATTTGCAACTATGTGGATGGAACTGGAGGGTATTATGCTAAGTGAAATTAGTCAGAGAAAGACAAAAATCATATGACTTCACTCATATGAGGACTTTAAGAGACAAAACAGATGAACATAAGGGAAGGGAAACAAAAGTAATATAAAAACAGGGAGGGGACAAAACAGAAGAGACTCATAAATATGGAGAACAAACTGAGGGTTACTGGAGGGAATATGGGAGGGCGGATGGGCTAAAGGAGGTAGGTTTTGCTACCAACTATATAAAGCTACATATTTGTCTTAAAAATTTCTTATTGCTACCCTGGTTAAATAAATAATTAAAATTTATAATAATCTATAATCCTATTTAGGATGTGCTTTGTAACTTTGTAAAGTGTTAACGAACTTCCCAAGAATTAAATTGTAAATAAAATCTTTCTAACAGCTGGGCCTTTGTATTTCTTATTTTACTTGCCAGCCCTGTCTGGCAAATAATAAGAAAACTTAGGTTATATTGCTTTTGGATCAGTGCTATAATTGCTCATTTATATATAATTCCTAAAATGTTAGTATGTTTTTATATAAGATAATCATTTAATATTCTAATTATCAAAATGTTATATGTCACAAAAATAACTAAATTTCCTTTCACATATATCATAGTAAACTTTCAAATCATATTATTAACCATGTCCATTTTTAAGACTTTTGTCATTTATAATTATTGTTCTGAAGCCCTTACAAAATGTGTTTCATATCCATAGAGGCTTATAAAAAAACTTTTAGGACAAATACAGATATTTGACATCTTTAAGATCATAAAACAAATGGTAAAAATATACAAAAGTATAAAACTACATTCAAACTAAACAAAAATTAATAACAAAATTAAGTAAACAGAAAATTTTATCAACTATAAAAGGACTCTTATTTGGGCTCCTTTCTTTCTGTTAATCTAATCATGTTTTGCTGTTTTCTCCTATGTGTGTCCACCTGATGCCAAGACTCCTTCACTGCCAGAGCTTAAAACCATAATTAAACATATTTAAACTACTCTTATTAAAACAAAGGGGGGGGGTAATGCCACCCCTAGGGAAAGATTAATGAGAACTCTATCCACATTAAATCATTTTCGATTACATAGAAATTTTCATTCTGCAATGCTCAAACATTTTCAGATGGAACAGGAACTTCCAAAACCCAAGGTATGATATAGATTGCCCAATGAGGGGCCAACCTGGAAGGGTCTAATACAATTGTTAATCTCGGAGAGAGGTTTTGTGGTTGTGCTTTCTCCTCAAGATCCTGTGTGTGTACCTGCTTGGTTAATAAAACCACATCATGAGTTGGCACAAGGGACTCAAAAATCCAATACCAAACTTCAAACTGATCGCAGTGTCACCTCCCAACGAGATGTCAAATCCAAATAAGAGGAAGATTGCAAGACATCTCCTTGGGTGATGTTTAAAAAAAATAACCTCATAGGCTAAAGAGGTTTTAGCCATCACAGGCATGCTTGTGACTCCTAAAGGTATGTTTCTGTCCATCATCTCTTGACTTGCTACCAACTCAACTAAGGTAATACTGCTGCTAATGTGTCGCCTTCTTTATCTGTTGCTTCTACTCACCCACACTCTACTTTTACTTATTGGGCTCAACTTCTTAGCTCTCTTATGTTTGATTTAGTCTCCTGGGAAGATCCTAAAATTCCTGTTTCATCTAATGACTCCTCTATTACCAGAAGACACTGGGCTCCCATTAACGCTGATGATTTGTTTACCTACTCATCCCATAAGCGCCCAATAAATTGGACTTTTTCTCACTTGGGCATCCCTCTGTTTCTATTATGATCCTAATACTCGCCATACTTAACCAAAGTCTCTGTGTCCCTCTTCACAAACAATGATATGTGAATAGCATACTTAAAACACCAGAAGATGAATCTTGGGTAAGTACTATCAAAGATCAACATTTTGTTCTCACAATAAAAATAGGAGAAAACCTAACTGAAGAAAAATGCCAGTGCCTCCAGTGCCAGCCAGACCCTGGCTGGAGATGGGGTCCTATGATGGCTTCTCATGGGACTTCTACTGTTCTTGTAATTTTACCAAAATACCCTATTTAACAATACTATCCTTAAAAATTTGGTACTCAAAGGACTGATAGTGATAAAAAGTAATAAATCTCTGGAGGGATGCATCTGAAATTGCTCACTTCCTTTCCATTATGACACTGATAAACCCATATAGAACCCTCGATTTGCAGGCCCAATATTAGACTCAAATACTCCACTAATGCCTATTCCTCTATTCAAACTTTCTCTTGTAGGATTGGCATGCCATTTACTAAAAAAAAATGTATACATAATCCTGCTACATTTGTACATGGTAAATTCAACTGGTCCTATATCGACATAATCAATGGGCATACACAACTTGTATGTGATTCAGGTTTCACAACCTACTGTTTCACTCCCACTTTATACAATGAGTCCTGGAGTCCAATGCATTGACGTTTTAATCAGGCATTCTACTCACCACCCCTAAATGTCTCCATTAACAACTTAAAAATCAGATTGCAAAAACAATTATAAAAGCTTCAACAAGAAGGCCAAGCCATAATTAACACTCTCAATTATATTTCTAACTGGATCAAACGAAAAAAACTGGTTTTCTGATTTCAATCTACACTCCTGGTTTAACACTATTGTATTATTGCTAATAATCTTTTTTTATTGCAGTTTTCAAAATGATGACGTCTCTTTGCTCCTCTAACAGGTCACTCAAGATGTTCTTCACCAATACCCAGATGCTCACCACTTCAATGACAAGTCATGGTCCTGCTAATAGAAAAAAGGGGGGTGAGATGTGGAGTTATTTTTAGAGTGTATTATAAGCCCTGGCAAAGTGAATGGGGTAATTGCTGAAACATCAGTGATGTTCTGGTCTCAAATCTGTTGAACGTGATAGCACTATGAGATATAGAGCCTCATGATCTCCCAGGAGCCAGTTAGGAAACAGACCCACTGTAATTGCCTAGCAGTCCTTGAGACTGCACATCTTCCCTGCATGCTTTCACATAAACACCAGATGTGTGTTTGATCTATGTCTGGAGGCAAACATTATACCAGGTGAACATGAAATAAAGGCTATGTACAGTTTTCTGCTGCTGCTGTTTTGCTAGCAGAAGCAGCCCTGCATGTCCACTCAATCTTAGTGTCTGAGAACTTTTTCTTTGGTGTGAGGCTACAATTGGGACTATAGAAAAATTAAAAAAACTCTTACATAGCAAAAAACCCCATCTTAATGGCAAAGGAAACCTACTTAATGTAAGAATATATTCTCAAATGAGATATATATATATATATATATATATATATATATATAATAACGGGTTAATATTCAAAATATATGAATAACTTATAAAACTTAACACCAAAAGAACTAAATAATCTGATTAAATAATGGACAGAGTATCTGAATAGATATTTTTCCAAAGAAGATATTGGAATTGAAAAAGACACTTGAAAGATGTTTAACATCACTCATCATCAGGGAAATGCAAATGAAAACTACAAGAAGATATAACGTCATACCTGTCAGATGGTTAAAATAAAAAAAAAAACATAAAAAATAAGTATTAGTGAGTTACTGGAGGGGATGTGGAAGGGGGGATGGGCTAAATGGGTAAGGGGCACTAAGGAATCTACTCCTGAAATCTTCGTTGCACTATATGCTAACCAATTTGGATGTAACTTAAAAAAATAAATAAAACCATAAAAATAAGTATTAGTGAGAGATAAGTATTATTTAATACTTATTAAAAAATAAGTATTAATGGAGAAAATGGAAGTCCTGTGTACAGTTGGTAGGCATGCAAACTATGGAAGCAGTCACTATGGAAAACAGAATGGAGGCTTCTCAATAAAATTAAAAATAGAAATACCATATACTCCAGTAGTTCCATTACTGTCTATTTACCCAGAGAAAATGAAAACACCAATTTGAAAAAATATATGCACTCCTATGTTTATTGCAGCATTATTTACAACAGCCAAGCTATGGAAGCAACCCAAGTGTCCATCCATAGATGAATGGCTGAGGAAGTGGTATGTGTATGTATAATGGCATGTTACTCAGCTATAAAAGTGTTTGAGATTTTTCCATTTGCATCAACATGGATGGACTACAGGGTATTATGCTAAGTGATATAAGTCAGACAGAGAAAGACGAATACCATATGATTTCATTTATATGTGGAATTTTGAACAAACAAACAAATGAATAAACAAACAAAAAGCATGAGACCTATAAATACAGAGAAGAAACTGATGGTAGCCACAAGAGAGAGGGTGAAGGTGGGTGTGCAAAATGAATGAAGGGGAGTGGGAGATATGAACTCCCAGTTATGGAATGAGTAAGTCATGGTAATAGAAGTTATAGCATAGGGAATATAATCAATGGTATTGTAATAGTGTTATATGGTGACAGATGGTAGCTACACTTGGGTGAGCATAGAGTGATGTACAGAATTGTCATATTACTATGCTGTACACTTGAAACTAATTAATGTTGAATGTCAACTATACTCAAAAAAATAATTACAAAGAGATAAACAGAGACATACTAATTTTATTTCATTTGAGCAAAAATCTATTTAAATTGAGCAATACCAAACTGAATTGGTTAGGAGTTCTCTGACAGGAGCTGATAAATGACATATAGAGAAGATGGGGTTGTAAAAAACAGAAAGAAGAAAGAAAGAAAACAAAGAAAGAGAAAAAAAGAAAGAAGAAAGAAAGAAAGAAAGAAAGAAAGAAAGAAAGAAGAAAGAAATTATATGATTGGCAATAGCTTAAAGCCTCTTTGGCTGTTTGTGGTTGGTTTTCCTTAGGTTTCAATTAAGTAATCTTGAGGGCTTTACATGTTTAGATTTTGATTTGCTTAGGTAGACCACCATGGCATTAGAGCAACCTCAGTCTACAGGCCTCCTTTTTAAATTAACACCATGAAGCCATATTTATAGAACAATTATTAACATTGCAAGGAATCAGTGTTAAGCATGCACATTTTGAGCAAGGCAAACAAAAGGAACATGCATCTCACACAGCCAATTAATGTGAAACACAACAACTTGCAGGTGAAGGGCAGTGCTGAAGAATATTTGTATAAATCCACGCTCTAGGGACCCTCAGGGAATATTGTGATGAAGGCAAGTCAATGCTGGCCAGGTGATTCCTTGCTTACAAGTGAGGTGGAGGCGATTGTTAATTTTAGTTCAAATGGAAGGTAAATTACACAATGAGGGCTCTCACCAATAATTTCCATTAAACTCCAAGGGAGGTCATCCTGTCAGATCCCAAAGCTCTGGACATGGTGTACCTTCAAACCTTATTAGAACCACACAATTATTTATCTAGGGAAACTCCCTATGTAGAAAAATCTTATGGGTCCTTAATGGGGTGCTTGCAACACTATTGAAACTGAAAGTAGGAGTTATGATGGTGGAGGAATAGTGTGACCCTAAACTTGTCTGGTCCTTGAAAACAGCTAGATAGTTATCAAAGCATTCCAAACATCAAAGAAATCAGCCAGAGGTCTGAATGAACGAAAACTGCAAGACTACATTTAGAAAAGTGACCACTGTTTACAAGATAGGAGAAGTGGAAAGTTTACTGGGAAAGACATTGCTCTGGTTGGTGGGCAGGGGAGGGAACCTGCTGAAAGTAATATAAACAGCTGAGCACAAAATCTGAACTTTTAGCCCTCTGCTATCATGGGGGAGGTGCCTAGCTTAAAGGTGCTCAAGTTATGAAGTGAGGGTAGAATCCCAGGAGTGACCGTGAGGCCAGAGTATCCCTTAGGTTGCAAGAAAGAGGGGTCACACCAACATGCTGTGTTGTTTCAAGACATAAAGGAGACTTGCCTTAGCTGAGGGCTGCAAGCAGGGGTTCCTGCTTTCTGCTCTGTTTTGACATAAACTCTGAACATCAGTGCAGTCACACCTCTGCTTTTTTCACCCTGGAGGTCATACAAAACTGTGGTCAGACCCCCCTCCAGAAGAGCAGTGCAGGTATGCACTCTGAAAATCTCTAAAACTTGGCTTTGAAACTCAGTCCTGCACCTGAAAGGAAAAAAAAAAAAAAAGCTTGGACACAGGCTGAGTGAACATGGGGTTCTGACGGAAACCACGGACACAAGAAGCGTGATTCATTGCCCTTCTGTGGGGGTTCCCTGAAGAGAAGGAGGTGCTAACATTCAGCTTCTGGGCTATAGAGCATGAGCAGCCAGATTTATTTCCCCTCTTCATTCCCGCTTCAAGAGCTAAAAGGCTTCTGGCAGCAAAACAGGGCTACCTAGTGGAGGCCAGGGTCACTTATACCAAACCTCACCCCCTGTATCTCAGAGGTGCATTTCCACTGAAACAAGTCACCCTTAGAATCCACACAAATAAATCCTTTGCACCAAATCTATCATAGTACTGCAAAGTTTCAGGTCTAGCGAAAAATAGGAACTAACGTCTGTTTTACTTTCATTCTTTATTTTTTACTATTCTTTTCAATTTTTTCTCTTTTTACTATTATTATTATTATTATTTTAATTTTATATATACATATTCTTTTATTGTTATTTATTTTTTACTTTGTCGTTTATTATATTTTATTTTAGGATCTAGATTCTTTTAACAAGCAAGGGAAAACATGCCCAGGATCTAGTGTTTTTTGTTTGCTTGCTTTTTGTTTTCTTTGTGTGTTTTTTTTCTTTTCTTTTCTTTATTCACTCTTTTATTTTCCAGAAAAAATGATGAGACAGAAAAATTCACCCCAAAAGAAAGAACACTCAGTAGACCTCATAGCCAAGGATTTAATCAACACAGATATAAGTTAAGATGCCTGAACTAGAATTCAAAACCATGATTACAAGAATACTAGCTGGGATATAAAGTTAAACTACAAAAAAAAAAAAAAAAAAGAATACTAGCTGAGGTTGAAAAAAGCAGTGAAGACACCAGAGAATTTCTTTCTGCAGAGGTAAAAGAACTAAAATCTATTCAGGCCCAGATTAAAAATGCTATAACCAAGGGGCAACTGAGTGGCTCAGTCAGTGAAACATCTAACTCTTGGTTTCAGCTCAAGTCATGGTCTCATGGTTTTGTGAGTTTGAGCCCTGTACTGGGCTCTGCACTTGCAATGCGGAGCCTGCTTGGGATTCTCTCTCTCTCCCTCTCTCTACCTCTCCCCCCTTGCTCTCTTGCTCTCTCTCTCTCTCTCTAAAAATAAATAAACTTTAAAAAAATGCTGTAACTGAAATGCAATCTCAAATAGATGCCATGACTGTGAGGATGGACAAAGCAGAGCAGTGAATCAGTGATACAGGAGATAAAATTATGGAAAATAATGAAGCTGAAAAAAATAGGGATACAAATGCTAAAGATCATCAGACAATTCTTAGAGAACTCAGTGACATATTAAAGAGCAATAATATTTGTATCATAGGAGTCTCAGAAGATTAAGAGAGAGAAAAATGGGCAGAAGCTTTATTTGAGTAAATTGTAGCTGAAAACTTCCCTAATGTGGGAAAGACACAGACATCAAAATCCAAGAAGCACAGAGAACTACCATTAAATTCAACAGACCATCACCAAAGCATATCATCGTCAAATTCACAAAATATTCAGACAAGGAAAAAATCTAAAAACAGCAAGGGGATAAAAAACGTCCTTAACCTACAAGGGAAGACAGATCAGATTCACAGCAGACCTTTCCACAGAAAACTGGCAGGCCAGAAAGGAATGGCAGGATATTTTCCACATGATGAATAGGAAAAATATGTAAATAAGATTTCTTTATCCAAGAAAGCTGTTATTCAGAATAGAAGGAAAGATAAAGAGTTTCCCAGGCAAACAAAAACTAAAGGAGTTTGTGACCACTAAATAAGCCCTGCAGGAAATTTTAAGGAGGACTCTTTGAGTGGAAAAAATAACAAAACAAAAGACCAAAAGCAACAAAGACCAGAAAGGGCCAGAGAACATCACCAGAAACTCTACAGGTTACACAGTAGCTCTAAAGTCATATCTTTTAATAATCACTTTGAATATAAATGGACTAAATGCTCCCATCAAAAGACGTAGGGTATCAAAATGGATTTAAAAAAAAGATCCATCTATATGCTGCCTACAAGACTCATTTTAGACCTAAAGATACCTGCAAATTAAAAGAGACAGGATGGAGAACCATCTATAATGTTAATGGACGTCAAAAGAAAGACAGAATAGCCATACTTTTTAAAATTTTTTAAATGTTTATTATGTATTTTTCAGAGAAAGAGAGAGAGAAAGAGAGAGAGAGAGAGAGAGAGAGAGAGAGAGAGAGAGGATGAGCATGGAAGGGTTAGAAAGAGAGGGAGGCATAGAATCCAAAGCAGGCTCCGGACTCTGAGCTGTCAGCACAGAGCCTGATGCAGGCTTACCCATGAACCTTGAGATCATGACCTGACCCAAAGCCATATGCTTAACCAACTGAGCAACCCAGGCACCCCCAGAGTAACCATACTTATATCAGACAAACTGGACTTTGAAACAATGACTTGTAACAAGAGATGAGAAAGGGGGGGCTTATCCATCAAGAAGATCTAACAATTGTAAATAATTATGCTCCCAACCTGAAACACCCAAATATATACATCAATTAATCACAAACATAGAGAAATTAATTGATAATAATACAATAATAGTAAGAGACTTTAACACCCCACTTACAATAATGGACAGATCATCTAAGCAGACAATCAATAAGGAAACAATGAATTTGAAATGACACACTGAACCAGAAGACTTAACAGATATATTCAGAACATTTCATCCTAAAGCAGAAGAATACACATTCTGTTTGAGTGCACATGGAACACTGTGACATACTGGTCACAAATCAGCCCTGAACAAGTACAAAAGATTGAGATCATAGCATGCATATTTTCAGATCACAATGCTATGAAACTTTAAGTCAACCACAAGAAAAAATTTGTAAAGTCTTCAAATGCATGGAAGTTAAAGAACATCCAGTTAAAGAATAAATGGGTAACCAGGAAATTAAACAAGAAATTAAAAAAATACATGGAAGCCAATGAAAATGAAAACACAATGGTCCAAACCCTTTAGGATGCAGGATAGGAAGTGCCAAAAGGAAAATATATTGCAATTCAAGACTATCTAAAGAAGCAAGAAAGTTCCCAAATATACAACCTAGCTTTACATCTATAGGAACTAGAAAAGGAACAGCCTACAAAGACTAAATCCAGCAGAAGAAGAGAAATAATAAAGAAATAAACAATATAGAAACAAAAGCAACAGTATAACAGATCAACAAAACTAAGAGCTGTTTGTTTGAAAGAATTAACAAAATTGATAAAGCCCTAGCTAGACTTACCAAAAATAAAAGAGAAAGGACCCAAAAAGGTAAAATCCCGAATGAAAGAGGAGAGATCACAACCAACACCACAGAAATACAAACGATTATAAGAGAATACTGTGAAAAATTATATGCCAACAAACTGGCCAACCTGGAAGAAATCGACAAATTCCTGGAAACTCACACACTACCAAAATTGAAACAGGAAGAAATAGAAAATTTGAAAATCCCATAACCAGTAAATAAATTGAATTGGTAATTAAAAATCTCCCAACGAAGGTTTGGTTAAGTGTCCAACTTTGGCTCAGGTCATGATCTTGGAGCCTGGAGCCTGCTTCGGATTCTGTGCCCTCCTCTCTTTGTCCCTCCCCTGCTCATGCTCTGTCTCTGTCTCTCAAAAATGGATAAACGTTTTTTAAAAAATTTTAAAAATCTCCCAAAAAAGAAGAGTCCTAGGCCAGATGGCTTCTCAGAGGAATTCTTCCAGACATTTAAAGAAGAGTTAATACCTATTATTTTCAAACTATTCCCAAAAATAGGAATGGAAGAAAAGCCTCCAAACACATTCTAAGCCAGCATTACCTTGATTCCCAAACCAAAGACCCCACTAAAAAAGAGAATTATAGGCCAATATTCCCAATCAAACTGAATGCCAAAATTCTCCACAAGATACTAGCAAATCAAATCTAACAGTACATTAAAATAATTTTTCATCATGATTAAGTGGGATTTATTCCTGGGATGCAGGTTGGTTCAATATGTGCAAATCAATCAACATGATACACTACATTAATAGAAAAAAAGGATAAAAACAATATGATCCTGTCAAAAGATGCAGAAAGAGAATTTGACAAAATGCAGCATCCTTTATTGATAAAAAACCCTCAACAAAGTAGGGATAGATGGAACATACCTCAAGATCATAAAGGCCATATACAAAAGACCCAGAGCTAATATCATCCTCAATGGGGAAAAACTGAGAGCCTTTCTCCTACAGTCAGAGGAATGAGACAAGGATAACCACTATCACAATTACTATTTAACATAGTACTGGAAGTCTCAGATTCAGTAATCAGAAAACAAAACAAAATAAAAGACATACAAATCGGCAAGGGAAAAGTCAAACTTTCACTATTTACAGATGACATGTATTCTACATAGAGTATTTCTACATAGAGTTGAAAGCCCAAAAGACTCTACCAAAAAACTGTTAGAACTAATACATGAATCCAGCAAAGTCTCAGGATATAAAACCAATCTGTTGCATTTCTATACATGAATAACACAGCAACAGAAAGAGAAATCAAGGAATCAATCCCATTTATAATTGCACCAAAAACAATTAAGATACCTAGGAATAAACTTAACTAAATAGGTAAAAAATCTGCTGAAAAGTATAGAAAGTTTATGAAAGAAATTGTAGAATGGAAAAAAAACATTTTATGCTCATTGATTGGAAGAACAAACATTGTTAAGGCAATCTATACATTTAATGCAATCCCTATCAAAATACCACTAGCATTCTTCACAGAATTAGAACAAACAACCCTAAAATTTGTATGGAAACAGAAAAGGCTTCAAATAGCCAAAGCAATCCTGAAAAAGAAAAACAAAACTGGAGGCATCATAATTCTGGAATTCAACCTACATTACAGAGCTGTAGTCATCGAGACAATATGGTGCTGGCACAAAAACAGACACATAAACCAATGGAACACAATATAAAATCCAGAAATGGACTCAAACTATATGGTCAATTCATCTTCAACAAAGCAGGAAAGAATACCAGTGGGAAAAAGACAGTCTCTTCAACAAATTGTATTGGGAAAACTGTACGGTGACATGCAGAAGAATGACACTGGACACCTTTCTTGCACCATACACAAAAATAAATTTAAAATGGACGACAGACATAAATGTGAGACAGGAAACCATCAAAATCCTAGAGGAGAACACTGGCAGCAGCCTCTTTGACCTCAAAGTAGCAACTTCTTTAGACACATTGCTGAAGGCAAGGGAAACAAAAGCAAACTTAAGCTATTGGGACTTCATCAAGATATGAAGATTCTTCACAGTAAGGGGAATAATCAACAAAACTAAAAGGCAGCCTACAGAATGGAGAAGATATTCACAAATGAAATTTCAGTTAAAGGGATGATATCCAAAATCTGTAAAGAACTTGTTGATTTCAACACCCAAAAAACAAACAACCCAATTAAGAAATGGGCAGAATACATGAGTAGGCACTTTTCCAAGGAAGACATCCAAAGGGCTAACAGACACATGAAAAGATACTCAACATCACTCATTATTAGGGAAATACAAATCAAAACCACAATGAGATACCATTTCACTCCTGTCAGAATTGCTAAAATTAACAACACAAGAAACAATTGGTGTTGGAGAGGATGTGAAGAAAGGGGAACCCTCTTACACTGTTGGTGGGAATGCAAATTGCTGTAGCCACTCTGGAGAATGGTATGGAGGTTCCTCAAAAAGTTCAAAATAGAACTACCTGCTAATCTAGCAGCTACACTATTAGATATCAACCCAAAAGATAAAAAAAAATACAGATTGGAAGGGGATACATGCATCCCAATGTTTATAGCAGCATAGTCAACAATAGTTAAACTATGGAGAGAGCCTAAATTTTCATCAACTACTGAATGGATAAAGAATATGTGGTATATTATACAATGGAATATTAATTAGCCATCAGAATGAAATAACGTCATTTGCAATGATGTGGATTGAGTTGAATGTATTATGCTAATCGAAATAAGTCAATAACAGAAAGACAAATACCATACGATTTCACTCATGTGTGGAATTTAAGAAACAAAACATGAGCACATGGTAATGGGGGAGGGGAAAGAAGAGAGGGAAGCAAACCACAGAAAACGCTTAATAATAGAGAACAGACTGAGGGTTGATGGATGGAGGTGGGTGGGAGATGGGCTAGATGGGTGATGGGTATTAAGGAGGGCACTTGTGATAAGCACTGGGTGTTTTATGTAAGTGAAGAATCACTGAATTCTAGTCCTGAAACCAATATATTTCTGTATGTTGACTAACTAAAATTTAAATTAAGAAAAGTGAAAGTAAAGAAGTGGGGACCACATAGGCCTACGATTAGCAAGCTTTTTCTGATTTTTTAAAAATTATCACCAATTAAAGCTGATTTGGAATGGAATTCCTGAGGATAAGATGACAGCTCTTTGGCCCCAGAGGCCTGAATTGGAACTCACATTCTTCAATCCTTGATAGAGTTGGAGTTATAATTTTTAATACTACTCTGGAGGGGGGTAGTCTTGGAAAATAGAATTCCTAGTCTGAGAATATAGGAAGAGCTTGGGGACAAACAATTCATTATTTGATGTTGTTTACCATAGATTTGGGGATAATATCCCAATCTTTCATCATGGATGAAAAATTATCGTGAAATCAAGTCCTAATGGAGTTTCTTACTCTTTTTTGTTTTTCCTCATATACTAACACCAAAAGTCTCCTCTGTGTTAGTTTAGACCTTCCTCAAAGTAGGCTTAACATGATAATTAAATGTAAAAGATTTTTGGGAGAAATTCTTATAAGGACAAAAGGGAAGGAAACTGAGAGGGTGGGCAGAGACAGGCTACTGGTGAGGCAAAGGGAGAAAGGACAACTGGGTAGAGACTTACCCAGAAGCACACCGTGCATTCTCAGGAATGCTATGACCAAGCTAATGGGGAGTTCTCCAGCCAATGTTGCCTGGTTGTCTTGTGAAAGAGCATAATTTCTCATAAGAAGAGACCTGCAGTGTAGCCCCCACTGTACTCACTGAATGAGACAACTGCAGCAAGTGTGGCCTGTTCAGCTTTATTAGTTGTTGGGTCTGATAGAATCCAAGTAATTTTGGGTATTTTAGGATGTAATGTCACTTGGTGGCCATACTAGGAACTGTTTGTCAAGAACTGCATAATTAATTCTCTGCTGTAGAAGCCATAGCGTTGCTTTGGAATGCCAAGAGCCTGAATTGTGATTCTCCTATTGGGGTTTAACACAAGCTTCACACTGAATCTTTTCCCATCACCGGACAGATTTCATGGCCCATAGAGTCAGCCTGATTATACTGACCAATGGGCAGGACATTATAGCCTGCATTTGCTGCTCTAAGTTCTTTCAAGGCTCACAGTCTTCTATGTCACCTGGAACATGAGCCAAATCAGCACAATCCCTAATAGGAATGTGTTGTCTTTATATCCCAAAAGACCTGTGCTTCCTTCTTTATGGTAGGAGAGATGCAAGATGCAGGCACTGTGCTTCCTTCTTTATGGTAGGTGAGGCGAGATGCAGCAATTTGTCTTATACTTTATAAGGGATATCTCAGTATACCCCTGACCACTGGATTCCTAGAAATGTCACTGAAATGGCAGGTCCCTGAATATCTTCATAGGGTTTGTCTTCTGCCTTCTGGAGTGCATGTGTCTCCACTGCACTAATCACTCTCTCTTGTCCTCTCTGATCAACATGTTATCATCAATGCAATGGATCAGTGTCAGTGTGATTAGGGCTACTACTAAGCTGAGTTTATAGTATTATGTGGTCTATTTCTAGTATGGGGGAAGTGTTAGCACTCACAAGGGAATGGTAGCTCACTGCTGCAAGTCCTGAGGATTATCAAGCGGGCTAGATGTGTGTGTAAAGCCAACACTTTCAGGACATCCATACAAATGCCCTCATCTCATTTTTCAGGGCCCCAAGTTTTATCAACCTTTTCCAAGTTTTATCAACTTTTGTTGTTATTATTTTAATTATATTTTTAGTATAATATGAAATCACCTTTTTAAAATTAATTTTAATGGTATTTTTTCATTTTTATCTTTTGATCCTCTTTACCCATTTCTCCCATCCCCCACCTCTGACAACCACAATTTTGTTCTTTGTGTTCAATGTGTCTGTTGTTGTTTTTTGTTTTGTTTTGTTTTGGTTTGGTTTTTTAGATTCCACATATAAGAGAGGTTATATGGTATTTCTCTTCCTCAGTATTCAAATGCCTGAAACACTGAGGATGTAGTCAGTGTTAGCCAAAGAAGTAGCAAAACCAGCAACCAACCAGCATAGGTTAGGAAAAGACAAACTCTGCCTGTCCCTACTCTGTCTTGACACAGCCTAGGAGTTATGACTTTGAAAAGAGAGGAAAAGCAATTGTCCCAGAGGCACATCATGCTTCCTCCAGTATCACTCAAGCTGAGAGGGCAAGAAGGAGGCTCCCTCCCCCATCTCACTCACCTTACTAACAAGAAGAACATAGGAGGAGGTTAGATTAATCCCTAATAGGAGATTGGAATTTTAAACTTTATAGACTTTTAATAGTAAAAAAGATGACCTGGATGTTAAGGAATCTACCCAACATGTCATGGAAGACCTTGCTTTGAGCAGGGAAGGAGAGTCAATACTGACCACCAGCAGTGAATGAAGAAAAAAAAAACACTTCAAATTGAGACACTCCATGAAGCTAGTTATAAAAACAAAAAGTTTTCCTCAGGGCAACGAGGAGATATTGAATTATTGTAAGAAAGAGGGTAGTCTGATCACATTCACATTTAGATAGATCACTTGGCACAATAAGGAGAATGGATTATAGGTAAGTTTTTCTGGGTGTGTGCACACAGTAGGAGGAGAGGCCTTGTAAATCAAGATATAAGGAGGCAGACCAGTTGGAAAGTAGAGTAGTGTCATAGAAATAGAGAAAAGTGGATTTTGAAATGTAAAGTGAATAAAAGGCCTTTGAAGTTAACTTGATATTGGGAGTGGGAGGAGAGAAAGTGATCGCAATAATTTCCAAATTTCCAGCTTAAACAATTCAAACATACTATTGCCCATGCTCTTCATCTAGATGAGTAGTACTTCTTCATCACTAGATGAAGAGTATGGGGAATAACACGCTTGAGGACAAGATAATAATTTTAGCTACAATCATATGAATTTGAGGTACTTGTGGGAAAGTCAAATGAAAGATAATGTTAAGTAAGCAGCTGTATATACTGATCTAGACTTCAAGAGAGAATGGAATTTGGGGGTGAGATAGAGACTTTTGAATCATTAGTATATATGTAGTAATTAAAAAATTGGTCCTAAATAAGAATGACCATGAAGAATGAGAAAGCAAGAGGAACTGAACAGAATCTTAACATTACTGAAGGGGTGGGCAGTTAAAAAGAAGCTGAAAAGAAAACCCTAATAAGGGGTGTGAAAAAGTTGGGAAGAACATTAGGAATTTACTGTTCTCAATAGAAGGATGGTTTCAAGAAGAGGATAGAACGGTCAGCACTTTCAGTATATAGACATGTAACATCTGTATGTAAAGTGACTATGGATTTAGCAAAAAGGAAATTATGGTGACCTTGAAAATTATAGTCTCAATGACATTGAAGAAGTTGGGTCCAGATTAGAGAGGGTTGAAGAGTGAATGGAAGATGAAGATAAGTGATAGGTGTAGAAAACCACAATATAGTAGCTGGAAAGTTATTACGTTGGAGAAAGGTCATTACTCTTAAGATAGGAGACATTTAAGCATATTTAAATGCTGACGAACCACAAATTGAAGAGTATGAGGAACCTGATCCCACCCCATCCTTCATCTTCAATTAGATATCATCCACATGAAAGTCAATAAACCAAAGAGGGATCTGGATATTGGCAGAATAAACTTCACAACTGCATATAAAGAAACTGAATCTGAAAGGTTAGGAAGGCCGGGATGGCAAGGCAGGCTGCCTATAGGAGGAAGGGAGCTGTGTGAAGAGAGGCAGAGAAATGGGCCCTCAAAACAGGGAGCTTACATGAGGAAGACAAATCCCCATAATATTTGACTTCAAAAAACAAGGACTGACTAAATTCTGTGAGTTTGTAAAACAAGTGGGAATTGGAACATAGAGCTTTAAAAGTCAGCTGATTCAGCAATGAGCAGGCCAGAAGAGTGAGGTTATCACCCTTAAAGGGTCAGCAGCCTGCCTGGAGAGGAAACATAAAACTGACAGTTTACACAATGCTTGAGGCAAACTGGAGAAAGGATCAGTTCATACTAATTTTGGAGCATGTTGGAGACCTCTCTGAAAATGAAGGAGCTGACAGGAGCCACTTTCCTTCTCCAGTCCCCAGTATAAACACAGGGATATCTGCAGGAGGTGAAGCTGCACAAACCTTAGTCACCTTATCTGTTAGCTGTGGGCCACATCCACCAGTTCTCATGAGGACTTGCCTACTCGAAGCCTGCTAGCCTTGGCCCTGGGCTGAAAACAACTTTTGTTAAAGTTGCACCCATACCAGGCCAAGGCACCAGGTGCACAGCTGGTTGCATGCACTATGCCCAGTCACCATACAGTGGTCAGGTTTGCACTTCACCCAGTTGCCAATCCCAGCCAGGCTCACATGCTGGACCCAAATGTACCTGGCCATTGCTGTGTGCATGTCCAGCATTGCACCCCTGGGCAACCCTGTGTGCAGCCATCAGCTACCAAAGTGCATCAGGTGATCTAGCATAAAGCTAGTGGTCTAGCACAAATTTGGCTAACACCACTGCCCCACTCTCAACTTCCATGACAGGCACGTACCCTCAGAGCTCGTGTAACACCACAGAGAACAAGTACAGCCTACAATAGGAAGAAAGTCAGTGCAGATAACTGCACTGAAAGTAAAAGTGACTCAGACAAAACATGAGGGAGTAAGAAACACAAGATATTCTTTAGAAGTGCTAGGTTATGGTGAACAGAAGACACTGCACTGCAGGGCTCTTCAGGACCTTTTCTTCATAAAGTCACTACTTTCAAGAGCAGAAGACATAGCTGAAAGAGAAACAGACATGGAGAGGAAAACAAAAGGATGAGACAAGGAAATTTGTCTCAAATGAAAGAAGAACAAGGCTACAGCCAGAGATCTAATCAAAGCAAATATAAGTAACATGCCAGGTAGAGAATTTAAAGCAATGATCATTAGAATACTCACTGGACTTGAGGAGAAAAAAGGAAGATATGAGTGATATCTTTAACAGAGAGATAAGCAATAATACACCAAAAGTAAAGGGCTCAATAAATGAAATAAGAAACATGCTTGATGGAATGAACAACAAAATGGCAGAAACAGAGGAATGAATTAATGACCTGGAAGACAGAGTAAAGTAATCAAGCTTAACAAAAGAGAGAGAAAATAAATATGCAAAAGGAGAGTATGCAAAAGGGAACTCAATGACTCCATCAAGCATAATAAAATTTGCATTATAGAAGTCCCAGAATAAGAAGAGAGAGAAAAGTGGGGGTGAGGCATGCAATGTATTTGAAGAAATAATAGCTGAAAGATTCTCTAATCTTTGGAAGGAAACAGATATCCAGATCCAGGAGGTGAAGTGAAGTCTCAAAAACATTAAAAAAAAAAAAGCAGATCTACACCAAGACATATTATAATTAAATTAGCAATATATAGTGATGAAAAATAATTTTTAAAGCAGTGAGACAAAAGAACACAGTAACTTACAAGGGAAAACCCATAAGACTACCAGGGGATTTCTTAGCAGACACTTCCCGAGCCAGAAAGAAGTGGCATTCAAAGTGCTAAATGGGAAAAATCTGCAGTTAAGACTCTATACAACAAATCTAACATTCAGAATATAAGAAGGGATAAAACATTTCCCAGACAAACAAAACCTAAAGGAGTTCATGGCTACTAAGCCAACTCTGCAAGAAATATTAAAAAGGACACTCTCCTTGAGTGGAAAGGAGAGACCAAAAGTGACAGTATAAAGGTAGGAAAGACAAAAACAATAAAAATGAATATTTCTGTGAAAAATCAGTCAAGAAACTCACAAGATAAAAGGATGTAAAACATGACAACATATACCTAAAATATGAGGAGAGAATAATGGGTTGAAAATTAGGTGATGATCAACTAAATATAGACTGCCATATGCAGAAGACTTTATATACAAACTTAATGGTAACCAGATATCAAAGACCACTAATAAATATCCAAAAAAATAAAAAGAAATCCAAATATATAACTGAAGAAAATCAGCAAACCATGAAAGAAAGACAAAATAAGATCAGAGAAAATCTTCCGAAACAGCCACTAACAAATAATGTTTTTTTTTAACAAAAAAAAAAAACCACATGACAATAAATACATATTTATCAATAAGTACTTAGAATGAAAATGGACAATACATTTCAATGAAAAGATATAGGGTAAGAGAATGGATAAAAAATAAACAAGACCCATCTAAATACTGCCTACAAGAGATCCATTTTAGACCTCAACACACCTGCAGATTGAAACTGAGAAGCTGGAGAAATATCTATCATCCAAATGGATGTCAAAATAAAGCCTGAGGAGCAATAATTATATTGGTCAAAATAGAATTTAAAACAAATACTGTAGGGCACCTGTGTGGCTCAGTCATGAAGCATCTGAATTTGGCTCAGGTCATGATCTCATGGTTTGGGAGTTCAAATCCCACATCTGGTCAGGTCAAAGCCTGCTTTAGGTGAATGTGAGCCCCACTTTGGGTAAGCACTGCTTTTCTCTCTCTCTCTCTCTCTACCTCCCTCTCCCTGCCCCTCATGCGCTTGCACCCTCTCACTCTCAAAACAATAAAAAATAAAAATAAAACAAATACTGTAACCAGAGACAAAAAGGGCACTATATAATAATAAAGGGGACAATCCAACCAGAAGATATGACAATTATAAATACTTATGCACGCAACATGAAAGCACCTAAATACATAAAATAGTTAATAATAAACACAAGTAACTAATCTATAGTAGTATAAAAATACTAGGGGACTTTAATACCCCAGTTACACCAAGAGATAGATCATCTAAACAGAATATTAAAAAGGAAATAATAGCTTTGAATGACACACTGGAACAGATGGATTTAAACAGATATATTCAGAAGATTCCATCCTTAAATAGAAAAATACCCATTATTTTCAAGAGCACACAAAACATGCTCCAGAAAAGATCACCTACTAGGTCACAAATTAGGCCTCAAAAAATTAGAATAGTTCAGTTATATCATGCATCTCTTCTGACCACAAGGCTATGAAAACAGAAATCAACCATAAGAAAAAATCTGGAAAGACCACAAATATCTGGAGGTTAAATAATATGCTACTAAGCAATGAATGGATCAATCAGAAAATAAAACAAGAAAGAAAATTTCAAAATAAACAACCTAACCTTGCACCTAAAGGAGCTGGAAAATAAAAACAAACAAATGAAGATTAGAGCACAAATATAGTTTAAAACTTTAAAAGCAATAGAATATATCATTCACCAATATCAAGATGGATTTTAATTCCCTGAATGCAAGTGTGATTAAGTATTTGCAAATCAATGAATATGATACATCACAAGAGAACGGATAAAAACCAAATAATCATTTCAATAAATTCAGAGAAAGGATTTGGCAAAGTACAACACCCATGCATGATAAAAGCCCATAACAAAGTAGGTTTAGAGAGAACATACCTCAACATAATAAAGGCCATCTACGAAAAACACACAACTAACATCATCCTCAATGGAGAAAACCTAAGACCCTTTCCCTAAGATCAGGAACAAGACAAGGATGTCCACTGTCACCACTTTTATTCAACATAGTACTGGAAGTCCTAAGCACAGCAGTCAGACAACAAAAAGAAATAAAAGACAACCAAATCAGTAGAAAGAAGTAAAGCTTTCAATACTTGCAGATGACATGACACTAAATATAGAAAACCTAAATCTCTCTAGCAAAAAACTGCTAGAATTGATAAACAAATTCAGTAAAGTGGCAGGATATAAAATCAATTTACGGAAATCTGTTTAATAAAGAGAAATTAAAAAAAATAATCACATTTGTGGGCACTTGGGTGGCTCAGTTGGTTAAGCATTTGACTCTTGGTTTTGGCTCAGGTCATGATCTCATCATTCTTGAGGTCAAGCCCTACACTGGGTTCTGTGCTGACAGCATGGAACCTGCTTGGGATAATCTCTCTACCCATCTTTTGCTGCCCCTCCCCCTCTCCCTCATCTCTCTAATAATATAAGTAAATAATAAATAAATAATAAAATAAATAAATAAACTAATAAAATAAATAAAATAAATAAATAAACATTAAAAAAAGAAAATAGTCCCATTTACAATTGCACCCAAAATAGTAAGACACCTAGGAATAAACTAACCAAAGAAGTGAAAGTCCTGTACTCTGAAAACTATAAAACACAGATGAAAGAAATTGAGGATAACACAATGAAATGGAAAGACATTCCATGCTCATGGATTGGAAGAACAAATATTGTTAGTGTCTTGTGACACCTGGGTGTCTCAGTCGGTTGAGCATCCAACTTTGGCTCAGGTCATGATCTTGCAGTCTGTGGGTTTGAGCCCCGTGTCGGGTTCTGTGCTGACAGCTCGGAGCCTGGAGCCTGTGTCAGATTCTGTTTGTCTCTTTCTCTCTCTTCCCCTTTCCCACTCACACTCTATCTTTCCTTCAAAAATAAACATTAAAAAAATTAAATATTGTTAGTGTCTATACTACCCAAAGCAAGCTACACATATAATGCAATCCATACCAAAATAACATCATTTTCACAGAAGTAGAACAAACAATCCTAAAATTTGTATGGAACTACAAATGACCACAAACAGCCAAAACAATTTTGAAAAAGAAAAGTAAAGCTGGAGACATCACAATTCCAGACTTCAAGTTATATTACAAAGCTTTAGTAATCAAAACAATATGGTACAGGCACAAAAATAGGTACATGATCAATGGAACCGAATAGAAAATCAGTAAATGAAACCACAGTTATATGGTCAATTAATCTTTGACAAAGCAGGAAAGAATATCAAATTGGAAGAGGATGATCTATTCAACAAATGGTGTTGGGAAAACTGGACAGCAACATGAAAAGAATGAAACTGGACCACTTCCTTTTACCATACACAAAAATAAATTCAAAATAGATTAATGACCTAAAATGAGACCTAAAATTATAAAAATCCTAGAAGACAACACAGGCAGTAACCTTTTTAACATTGGCTGTATCTTTCTAGATATGTCTTCTGTGGTAAGGTAAACAAAAGCGAAAAATAAACTATTGGGACTACACCAAAAGAAAAAACTTCTGCAACAGTGAAGGAAACAGTCACCAAAACTAAAAGCAACCTACTGAATGGGACAAGATATTTGCAAATGACATATCTGATAAAGGGTTAGTATACAAAAACATAAAGAACTTATATAACCCTACACCACCAAAACAAATAATACAATTGAAATATGGGCAAAAGGCATAAATGGACATTTCTCCAAAGAAGACATACATACGCTAATAGGCACATGAAAAGGTGTTCATCATTACTGATCACCAGGAAAATGCAAATCAAAGTACAAAGAGATATCACCTCACACCTGTCAGAATAGCTAACATCAACAACACAAGAAAAATAGGTGTTGGCAATGATGTGGAGAAAATGGAACACTCATACAGCATCAGTAGGAATGCAAACTGGTGCAGCCAGTGCAGAAAAATTTTCCTCAAAAAGTTAAAAATATAACTACTTTATGATACAACAATTGCATTACTGAGTATTTAAGAATATAAGAAATATCTAATATATCATATATATATATATCTTTAAATATACCCTAATTTATTTTTTTTTTATTTTTTTTTTTTAAAAATTTTTTTTTTCGACATTTTTATTTATTTTTGGGACAGAGAGAGACAGAGCATGAACGGGGGAGGGGCAGAGAGAGAGGGAGACACAGAATCGGAAACAGGCTCCAGGCTCTGAGCCATCAGCCCAGAGCCCGACGTGGGGCTCGAACTCACGGACCGCGAGATCGTGACCTGGCTGAAGTCGGACGCTCAACCGACTGCGCCACCCAGGCGCCCCAAATATACCCTAATTTAAAGCATACATGTGTCCCTATATTTATAGCAGCAGTATTTATAATAGCCAAATTATGGAAGCAGCCCAAGTGTCCATCAACTGAGGAATGGATAAAGAAGATGTGGTAGGGGTGCCTGGGTGGCTCAGTCGGTTAAGCATCGGACTTTGGCTCAGGTCACGATCTCGCAGTCCAGGAGTTCGAACCCCGCATAGGGCTCTGTGCTGACTGCTCAGAGCCTGGAGCCTGTTTCAGATTCTGTGTCTCCCTCTCTCTCTGACCCTCCCCCGTTCATGTTCTGTCTCCCTCTGTCTCAAAAATAAACGTTAAAAAAAAAAAGATGTGGTATATACACACAATGGAATATTATTCCACCGTAAAAAAGAATGAAATCTTGCCATTTGCAATGACACAGATGGAGATAAAGAGTATATTGCTAAGCAAAATAATTCAGTCAGAGAAAGACAAATACCATATAAATTCACTCATATGTAGAATTTAAGAAACAAATGAACAAAAGGAAAAATGGATCGGGAGAGAGACAAATCAAGAAACATACTCTTAATTATAGAGACACATTCATTTGAGACAACTTCAGCTCAGGTCATGATCTCACAGTTGTGGAGTTCAAGCCCCGCATCAGGCTCTGTGCTGACAGCTCAGAGCCTGGAGCCTACTTCAGAGTTTGTGTCTTCCTCTCTGTCTGCTCCTTCCCCACTCACACTCTGTCTTTCTCTCAAAAATAAACATAAAAAAATAAAATAAAAATTATGGAGACAAATTGATGGCTACCAGAGGGCAGGGGATGGGGATGGGTTAAATAGATGATAAGGATTAAGGAGTTGCACTTGTTATGATGAGTACCAGTTGATGTGTGGAATTGTTGAATCACTATATTGTACACCTGAAAATAATATACCACTGTATGTGAACTTACTGGAGTTAAAATAAAAACAAAAAAAGAAGGTATTTCAGGACACAAAAGAAAGATATTAGTGGTTTTGACTGGGTTAGTGGTAGAAGATTAAACAGATGTGCATAGATTCAAAAGTTATTGAGCAGAAGCAACATGATTAGTCACTGAGTAGATGAAGGGAAGGGATGGGAGCTGCACACAGCAAACTTATAATATTGATTACTTCACTTGTCTCTTCATCTTAATTGTCTTCATAGCCCTAGTACCTAGCATAACGTTTGTCACATAATCGGAATTCTGGGAGCTGTTCACCAGTTCACTCAACGCATATTTATTCTCAAATAACAATGATGAGATGCTGATTCATTTTCTGGATGTTGCTATTTAGACAGTAAGATTTATTAAGAACTATCTAGGTGCAAAAATTGGTAATAAAGAAATTTGAATAAATAGACAACTCTTGATTTTCATTGAAAAAGACTGGTGAATACATTACCACATTTCTAAGAACTTACATGGTGTGAGTGATTTGGGGTGGCCATTTCCACAGAAAAAAACCTGTAAATTCAGACTTATGACCCTATTCACAAAGACAGTAGAGAACATTTTTTGGTTTGCTCATGTTTGATAAAAGCATAAGCCCACATGAATGAATTTAAAATGAATTCCTGGAAGTTAAAAGCATATTAGAAAGTATATAATGACTGAACACATTAAAAATCCAGGAGATTGAGATTCTACCAGCATAAAATAAATCTCATTTTGTAGTTAAAATTCCTAAATATTGAAAATTTTTGGAGTTTTGTTTTGTTTTGCTTTTAGATGTTCAACTCTGAAAACCTTCTCTGCCCCAGACAGGGTTTATTGACATTTTGTGTTAGATCTCTATCACAGTTCTTACGCATTACATAAAAATGATTGGATTTTTAGTCAGACTCCCTTTGTTTGAGTTCAAATTTCCTAAGGATGGCAATCATGTCTTATTCATTTTTATGTCCTTATGGATAGTATTTGGCACACAACCAGTGTTTAATAAATACTGAATAAGGGGAACTCTGTGTTCATTGTTCTCTCCTCCCTGCCCCCAAATATATCTGGATTATCAAAAGAATGGATACCTTGAGAGATGTATAGTTTAAAAATACCTTTGGCTTATACTTTAGTTGAGCTCATGTTTACTACAATTTAAGACTTATTCTTTCATGATTTAGTTACCTAACTTCTTTCTGTTGTATTTGGACTCTCAACCTCAGTACTATAAACATTTTGGACTAGATAATTCTTTGTTGTGTGTGTGTGTGTGTGTGTGTGTGTGTGTGTGTGATTCCCCATGCATTATAGACGGTTTAGCAGCCTTCTTGACCTCCACCCACTTAGCACCCACTTTGTTGTGCAATCAAAAATGCCACCAGACATTGCCAAGTGTCCCCCATGGGTTTAAATCACTCCAGGTTAAAAACCACTGCTTATGTGGGCCTGGAACTGTATGGTACAGAGGGATAAAGAAAACAAAACAAAGCAAAGCAAAACAAAACCTGAAGACATGTCAATTGGCACATACATTATATGAGTCAAAACTGAGAATTAGAATCCAATCTTCAGTCAGATTACAATGGGAATAAAGTCTACTCAAGGTTTATGGTGGGAATCACATGAAATAATATGTATAAGCATACCTGATAGAGTTCTTGGCATATTGGTCTTGGGAAGTACTCATGAATATGAATGTTGATGTAGAAAGAAACTGGCAACAAAGACATTTTGGGTTTGCTGTCAGTATGTTCAACTGCTTTAGTGGTGATTTTCATGTTCCAGTATTTCTAGTTTTTATCCCCTGAATCTTTTCTCAGATGTCCCACTCTAGTTGCTGCATCAATAACCACATCAAAACATAGCTTATCTATCAGTGAGCTTAGGTAGAACCTCTGCATACAGTAAGGGAAAATGCACATTAGTAATTGAAGCATTTCATTATGGGTAACTACAGCAGTAACGTGTCTTCATCAACATGTGAATAATGTTTTTTAAGTTTTCTCTTAGAAATAAAGTAATATCACCATGATATCCTTCATCTTTAGAAAATGTTCAAAGGAAGAATTACATTATTTATATCAACAGAGAACATTGTTGACATGCAAAATGAAAGAACAAAGTGGCCTGTTTTTAGGACTTGAAATCCTCTCACTTCTTTATTTTATGTTACTATTTACAAAAAGAATGAAATCCTTAATTACTTTTAATGGAATTATTCACTTTGTTAAAGTTTTAATTTAAGCATTATTCTATTAAAATTCATTTTGACATGAGTGGAGCCTCACTACCACCAAATTTGACATTTGACAAAAGTCATTACATGAAATCAAATGCTTTAGATCTTCTAGAATACTTTAGCCATCTTTAGTTTTTATTTTGACATAAAAATGGAATTAGGAAGGGGAATTAAATCTAAATCTACATTTGTTTGTTGATAAGTCATTGAAAGATGATACCAAATTATTAAACAAAAGGGCACTGTTATTTTTAATATTTTTAAAGTTTTTTTAAATGCCAGCTGGTTAATAATGTACTATTAGTTTTAGGTGTACAATACAGTGATTCAATATTTCCATATATCAAATGGTGCTCATCACATGTGCACTCCTTAATCCTCATCACTTATTAAAAAAAAGCACAGTGCCAGTTCTAAGGACAACTGTACTTTAAATTTCATCTTGTAAAATCTCTTTATCTCATATCCAAATTTTTTCATTAATCAAATTTAAACAAGGAGAAACTTAAAAAAATACACAAGTGTACAACATGCATTTTCTAGAAACTTGAATGCCAAATAATTCCTCAAACTGGGTATATAGCTTAAGTAGCAGATTCTGCCTCATTTCCTAGCCCAGCTTGGATATGAAAGGTCATGTTGTCCTACAGAACAAGTCTCCATGGTCTTGGCTGTACCTTCATTTTGCTGTCAAAGAAGGAAAGAATAAAGAACCATTTCTCCTGCTTTTAGACAGGGGCAGCTCATCTTTTGACAAACTTGCTGCATTCTTCCTGGTTTTTGAAACAGCCCACACAGTGTTTACCACCCTGAGACTAAGAAGCATTTGAGATCATATCTGAGACAGAAGCAGTACAGAGGCCAAAAGGAAGCTATCCACTCCTACTCAAGTGTCAATTGAATGTTGAGGTCTTAACTACCACCACCATGGCCCCCCAGCTCCCTGCCCCCTATTATTTGCCTTGGTGTAGATGCCTTAAAAACATCTCCTCCCTTCTTTATGGCTTCTTTGAAGCCTTCTATAAGCCTCTGCTCTTCTCAGTCACATGACAATTCCACACACTGCTTCATCATCTGCCAGTCCTATGACTATGACTTCTTGCTTCTCATGGAAGCTCTTATAAAAAAGCCTAGTTTACTTTGCCTGTATTCACAGTGACCACAGTTGAGGACTTACTCCTTTGGAAGGAGAATTTGCTCTTTTGTAAGATCTGTAAAGAAATTATACAGGGGGTCTTGCATACTTAAGGAATGTAACTTTTCTAGTTATCAGACAGCTAATATCTAATATCTTGCTTTTAATCCGTACTGGAAGTTGTGTTCACATTGATCTAAGCTCAAACACAGAAATATTCCCATTTTGTGATGCAGTTTCTGAAAAAAAGTGTTGTTCCTTGTCAATATGTTCTGCAGTAACAATTAAGATGTCTGCACCAGTCACTCTGAGAGATGGTGAGATGATTTCTCGCCAGCAGCTGGATTAAAACTACTTACTTCTGCTGACTGTTCACTTGCAGCTAAAATGAACTAGAAAGAATGATGATCCTGGAGACAGATAAGTAATTCTAATTAATAACTACACAGACAATTTTTAGCACTCACATAATCCTTTAAAATAGTTCTAACTATTATCCCCATTTCAACCAAAGCATAAAGTAGTTAAGAAATTTGTTCATTGTCTGACAGCTAATAAATAATGGAAGCATGGTTAACATATAGCTGTGCTTGATTCCAACATCTGTGTTTTCCATCACTCGGCTTACCTGCCCCAGACTACCTACATTCACATAAGTCCTACTTCTGGAACTTAGTTATGGCATCTTGTTTTGCCTCACTTACTCCACTCATTTAAAGGTAACACCTACCTTAGAGGACATTTGTAGAAATGAGAAAGATAATGGATGTGGAAGTGAAGATATTTGGATATTTAGAATACATCACTGTTATAACAGGGTGTGGTGCATTGTTGAGCTTATAGTAATGCTTATGGAATGGCTTCCAAGAGAAGCTTTTCATAATTGAATTTTAAAAAGCATGTCTCCATCTTTATGCTCTGATCTCTTTAGAAAGTCAGTTTGGGTTACATATTATTTTGTGACCTAGTTGAGTTTGAAACAAAACACCTTGGCAATGGGCTTTGCCAACCTGGATTAATAGTTTGTCACTCTGACCCTCAAGGAGGAAACAACAAAGGTTGGGACAACATCTGGCATCCTTATCATGGGCAGTCATATGGTAAAAAAAAAAAAAAAAAAACCTGAAGTCAAGGTTTGAACACAAACTAATGCTATTTAATAGTATTTCAAAAAATTGGATACTAACACTTTATGAATGCTGCAAAAACTGCCAAATATTGGAAATATTGGATGACCAAGGGTAATAAGATGTAAAATAAGAGTCGGTGAAAATAAATGATAAAGCTTGAGGGTTGACCCATGTGAAGATCATGTGAGAGTTATTTTATAAGCACAACATTCTTCTCAAAATTTTCCCAGTGCAGACACCATTTTCCCTGCCTGCTTTATTTAGAAACTGTTTTCTCTTTATGTTCTTTCTCAACCCCCTTATAATTATTTAAATACCTTAAGGGAAAAAATTTCATGCTCTAATATTTTCCTGTTTGTTCTCTGGCCTCCTCTCATTGGAATGTGAGCTACCTATATGATAGGATGTGTCTTTTTTTTTCTTTTTACCATGCTTGAGATTCTACTATTGTCTTCCTGCCCTTCACTTCTAAAAGGGAAGCCCTTATGGAACGGAGTCGCAGGGTTCTAATAGCATGTGGATGATCAGTTTCTCAGATATTTTACTGATAGAATCTTATAATGGAAATAGAACTTGTTTCTAAGTTAAACTTACCTGACTTCATTTCAAATTTCGGCGTTACTTTTTAGCTTTGTGATTATAAACAAGTTACATAAGTACTCTGTATCTCAATTTATTTATGTAACAGTAGAAATAATAACTACATTGTAACTAGTTAGTGTAGTTCTTACAACATTCAGGAGGGAATCAATGTAGATCTGGGTTTGCCATATAGGAAGCGCTTGATAAATTGTTCCCTGCTACCCCCATCTTTGCTCCCCATGATTACTCAATTTTTATCTAAGGGGGATGAAAGAAAAAGGAAAGTAGGAAGCTATTGCTATTAGCCTTAGCAATAGTCATGTCAGTTATACTCAAATTTAACCCTCTTCTCACTTGGGTTGGCAGCCTTCTCATGCTAGAGGGAACAGTTAATATTTAATTTAGTATTAGCCGCAGTATCTTTAAATGATGGCTCATTTTCTGGAAGAGGGGTTGTCCAGGGCTTTATGCTATGGAGAAAAATGAAACAGAATCCCTTCCTTCAAGGAGATTACAGTCTTGAGATAGCAATTCTTTTTTTTTTTAAGTTTATCTATCTATCTATCTATTTATCGATCTATCATTTTGAGAGAGAGACAAGGAGAGAATGAGTGGGGGAGGGGCAGATAGAGAAGGAGAGAGAGAATCCCAAGCAGTCTCCATGCTCTCAGCTCCACTCTCTCAGTCCTGATATGGGACTCAGTCCCACAAACTGAACTGTGAGCTCATGACCTGAGCCGAAATTAAGAGCTGGACACTGAGCCACCCAGGCACCGCACTGAGACAGCAATTCTTAAAATTTTAGGTTTCACACAGGATATAAGAGGTTTCTTGGGTTTTGCTGTTGTTGCTTGTTGTTTGTTGTTGTTGTTATTTTTTGTGTGGATATAATCATCAGTAGGCAACATCTGATCAAAACACATTTCCTTTAATATTTGCAGACTAACGTCCCTGAATTGACATAGTGCAAACTTCTGAAGACTCAACCAAAGATTTGTGAAAATGTTGGAGAAGAGATAAAGCTCTTTCCTGGGGAAAATGCTGGTTTCTCCTGCTGGCAGCATTTCTTCCAGCTTCCCTCCACCTCAAATTGTGATGGCACATGCCACCTGCTCCTCAGTCAAGGCAAGTCTAAAAACCACATTCTCAATCCTCCACATCACAGTGGCAGCCTGGCTGCTTCCATAACTGAGAACAACACCGCTTAACTCTCACTAAAATCCAGAACAGTGTCTGTGCTTTAAGACATTCAATAATGTGGTTGGTGTTTCAGAAATGCTAGTAAATTAGACACAGCCTTTTACAGGTAAGACGAGGTCAGAGAATAAATAAGAAAATTTTACAAACTGGAAACATTTCCTTTAAGGCACTTGCATAATTAAAAGGGACTGAGAAAGAAAGTAAAGAGAAAAATGTTCTAAATAGGGCAGACACGGAATACATTCACAAGATATTTAACAAGAATATTTAACAAGATATTTCAGCCTTAAAATGCAAGTCAAGCAAAGACTGGAGCAAAAGCAATCCAGATGGAGGAGCCATTGGTTTAAAGGTTCTGAGGCAAAAAAATAACTTGGTGCATTTAGAGGAAACCCGAAAGAGTTGTGAGTAGTCTGAGAGAACAGCACTTGCGGAAGAAGCCTGAGGGGTGAATTCCCTACATCTCCAAGACCTGGACTGACCCTTTGAATTTCTTTTTTAAAAAATATAATTTATTACCAAATTGGTTTCCATACAACACCCAGTGCTCATCTCAACAAGTGCCCTCCTCCATGCCAATCACCTACTTTCCCCTCTCCCCCACCCTCATCAATCCTCAGTTTGTTCTCAGTATTTAAGAGTCTCTTATGGTTTGCCTCCCTCCCTGTAACTTTTCCCCCCTCCCTTCCCCATGGTCTTCTGTTAAGTTTCTCAAATTACACGTATGAGTGAAAACATATGGTATCTTTCTCTACCTGACTTATTTCACTTAGCATAATACCCTCCAGGTCCATCCATGTTGCTGCAAATGGCCACATTTCAGTCTTTCTCATTGCCAAGCAATATTCCATTGTATATATAAACCACATCTTCTTTATCCACTTGTCAGTTGATGGACATTTAGCCTCTTTCCATAATTTGGCTATTGTTGAAAGTGCTGCTATAAACATTTGGGTACATGTGCCCCTATGCATCAACACTCCTCTATCCCTTGGGTAAATTCCTAGCAGTGCTATTTCTGGGTCATAGAGTAGTTCTATTTTTAATCTTTTGAGGAACCTCCACACTGCTTTCCAGAGTGGCTGCACCAGTTTGCATTTCCACCTACAGTGCAAGAGGGTTCCGTTTCATTACATCCTCACCAACATCTATAGTCTCCCGATTTGTTCATTTTAGCCAGTTTGACCAGCATGAGGTGGTATCTCAGTATGGTTTTGATTTGTATTTCCCTGATGAGGAGTGACATTTAGTATCTTTCCGTGTGTCTGATGGCCATCTGGATATCTTCTTTGGAAAAGTTTCTATTCATGTCTTCTGCCCATTTCTTCACTGGATTATTTGTTTTTTGGGTGTGGAGTTTGGTGACTTCTTTATAGAGTTTAGATACTAGCCCTTTATCCAATATGTCATTTGCAAATGTCTTTTTCCATTCCATCAGTTGCCCTTTAGATTTGTTGATTGTTTCCTTTGCAGTGCAGAAACTTTTATCTTAATGATGTTCCAATAGTTCATTTTTGATTTTAATTCCCTTGTCTTTGGTGATGTGTCAGGTAAGAAATTGCTGCAGATGAAGCCAAGGAAGTTTTTCCCTGCTTTCTCCTCTAGGGTTTTGATGGTTTCCTGTCTCACATTCAGGTCCTTCATCCATTTTGAGTTTGTTTTTGTGTATGATGTGAGAGAGTGGTCTAGTGTTATTCTTCTGCATGTTGCTGTCCAGTTCTCCCAGCACCATTTGTTAAAGAGACTGTCTTTTTTCCATTGGTTACTCTTTCCTGCTTTGCCAAAGATTAGTTGGCCATACATTTGTGGGTCCAATTCTGGGTTCTCTATTCTATTCCACTGGTCTACATGTCTGTTTTTGTGCCAATACCATGTTGTCTTGATGATTACAACTTTGTAGTAGAGGCTAGAGTCTGGGTTTGTGATGCCTCCCACTTTGGTTTTCTTCTTCAATATTACTTTGGCTATTTAGGGTCTTTTGTATTTCCATACAAATTTTAGGATTGTTTGTTCTAGCTTTGAGAATGGTGGCACAATTTTGACTGGGATTGCATTGAATATGTAGATTGCCTTGGGTAGTATTGACGTTTTAACAACATTTATCCTTCCAATCCATGAGCATGGAATGTTTTTCGATTTCTTTGTGTCTTCAATTTCTTTCATAAGCTTTCTATAATTTTCAGCATACAGATACTTTACATTTTCGGTTAGGTATATTCCTAGGTATTTTATGGTTGTTGGTGCAATTGTGAATCGGATAAGTTTCTTTGTTTCTCTTTCTGTTGTTTCATTATTGGTGTATAAAAATGAATCCTATTTCTGTACTAATTAAGGCACAGATACTGTTCAGCCCACCAAGGTTTGCTATAGTTGAATCTAAGTGATAATACTGGAATGTTTTGCTGTTGGGCAACTACTGGCCAGTATGGCTTAGAAGGAATAATGGAATAAAAAATTTATCAGGACAAGGGGATTATGGATCATTTCTGTAGTTATCAGTTATCTCCTCTTCTTCAAATTCTTTCTTTGTATCCACGTGCGCCCAATTTCCCCATCTATTCTATGATTGATTTCTTTTTGCTACTAGCCCAAATAGGCCATCACTGGGAAATTTTCAATAATCTACAACCATAAATCCCTACTGGCCACATTATTAAAAAATATCTCTCACCAAATCAAAAAAATAATTTTAGTTTATGGTTGAGGTTTGGGTGGAAGTGGAGAGATGAATCATTAAAATGAATCACACTAAGGTGTAAATAACTAAGATTTCACTTTCTACCTCACAATGACATTGACATTTTTGGAGAATAGTCCAATACTCACAGAATAATAATTCTGTGATAGTAGAATTCTAGAAAAGGTAAGTTTGACTTTGTGTATATTAAACTTATCTGGGTTAAGTGAAAGATTAAGATCTACTACCCATATTTCAAGAACTCACCTAAGTTTTGATCCTATTTTCTTACATCATAATCACCTAACCCAAAATTAGATAAAACATTCCTTTCCAGTAAATATGAACTTAATGGAACTAAATTAACTCTTAAGCTAAATGCTTAGCTTTCCTCTAGGAAATAACCAACTGTATTTGTATAACCAGTGTAGACTGCATTTTGGAAGGGTTTTTAAGTTTTAGAAAATGTAGGCCATTGATTCACTGAGGAGCTGAATAATCCTATTTGAATAATTTTATATTCTCTGAGTCTTTTCCCTCATTAGTAAAATGATGAAATTGAACTAGATATATAATGTTGGGGATTACAGGATTTTCTGATCTTGTATTACTTATGAGCTCATGAAATACATGTTTTTTTTTCTTTTTTAGAATACACTAGTTAAGGCACATAGGCTTTTTTTGATACATTAGTCAATACTTATCTTAATCACAGCATCCTTCTTAGTGTCAGCTGAAAATGTAATTTTTCTAAAATGTCCTCTTGTTCTACTAAAGAACTTTATGCCAACAAAGAGAAGGACTTTTTTAAGTATAGCAGTAAAACAATGTAATAAGATCATAAATATTTTCATCAAATACATATTTTCTAATTCTTGTATTTTTATATTTGCTTTATATTTGAAAAGTGAACACCAAAACAGTTTCTTCTGTTTTATGCTACAGAGCACAGTTAAAACACATTCACCAGGAGCTAGATAGAGTTTATGAAGTGTGATGCATGCAGCTAGGCAGTAGCAGGGCACTGAGGATGATTTTAACACAATTTGAAGATTTTTATGGAGTTGGCTGAGTAGTATGTCCCAGGAGTTAAATTAAGTCATGATTTTGACCAAATTAGATTTCTGATGACAATAAAAAAGAAGGTGGGGAACAATCCTGAAAGGAAGAAGCTTAGCTTATTTCGTAAATCTGTTGCTTGTAACTTTTCCTTTTGGGGGGGGGTGGGAAGAGAGAGACAGGGAGACACAGAATCTGAGTCTCCAGGATCTGAGCTGTCCACACAGAGCTCAACACAGGGCTAAAACTCACAAACCATGTGATCATGACCTGAGCCCAAGTGGGACACTCAACCGACTCAGCCACCCAGTTGCCCCATTACACCTTTTCCTTTTAAGAGCTCATCAATACCCTCCATTCCAGACTTTTTAGCCATGAAAGTACTTCACTTTGATTTGGAATACAATTAATTGCATCCATTTTTTAAAACGTTTATTTATTGAGGGAGAGAGGGGGGAGGGGCAGAGAGGGGAGAGAGAGACCGAGAGAGAGAGAGGGAGACAGAGAGAGAGAGAGAGAGAGAGAGAGAATCCCAAGCAGACTCCATGCCATCGGCACAGAACCCAACGTGGGGATTGATCACAGAAACCATGAGATCATGAACAGAGCTGAAGTTGGACACTTAACTGACTGAGCCACCAAGGCACCCATCCTTTTTAAAGCTTTTTTATTTTAATTTCCGTATTGCTAACACACAGTATTATATTAGTTTCAGGTGTATAATATAGTTATTCAACAATTCTATACATTACTGAATGCTCACCATGATAAATGTACTCTTTAATCTCCATTGCCTATTTCACTGATCCCCGCCTCCCACCTCCCCCCTGGTAACCCTCAGTTGGTTGTCTTAGTTAAGAGTTTGTTTCTTGGTTTGTCTTGCTCTATCTCCTTTTTCCTTTGCTCATTTGTTTTGTTTCTTAAATTCTACATATGAGTGAAGTCATATGGTATTTTCTTTATCTGACTGACTTATTTCATTTAGCATATACTCTCTAGCTCCCTCCATGTTGTAAATTTTAAGATTTCATTTTTTAAATGGCTGAATAATGTTCCAGTGTGTGTGTGTGTGTGTGTGTGTGTGTGTGTGTATACCACATCTTCTGTATCCATTCATCTATTAATGGTTATTTGAGCTGCTTCCCTAATTTGGCTATGAGCTATTATAAATAACACAGCAATAAACATAAGGGTGCTTGTATCCCTTTGAACTAGCATTTTTTGTATCCAGTAGTGTAATTAGTGGCTCATAGGGTAGTTATATTTTTAACTTTTTGAGGAACCTCCATACCGTTGTCCACAGTGGCTCCTCCAGTTTGCATTCCCACCAGACCCAAATAGCCAAAGCAATCTTGGAAAAGAAAAGAAAAGTTGGAGGCATCCCAATTCCAGACTTCAAGTTATACTACAAATCTGCAGTAATCAAAATAGTATGGTACTGGCACAAAAATAGACACATAGATCAATGAAACAGAATATAAAATCACAGAAATAAACCTACAATTATATGATAAGTTAATCTTTGACAGAGTAAGAAAGAATATCCAATGAGAAAAAAGTGTCTTCAACAGTGTTGGGAAAACTGGATAGCTACATGAAAAAGAATGAAGCTGGATCATTTTCTTACACCATATGCAAAAATAAACTCAAAATAGTTTAAAGACCTAAATGTGAGACCTGAAAGCATAAAAACCCTAGAAGATGGGGAGGCTTGATGGCTCAGTCAGTTAAGTCTCTGACTCCTGTCAGATTGTATAAATATATTTTCTTACACCAAAGAGTATTCTTATTTTATATTTCTTTTGATTATGTGTCCTAACATTCTTTTAAATTGTACACTTTGCTATTTTATCCTAAAGAAAATTATGTTCCACATTCCAGGAAAATCTCATTATTCTGTCTCTGAATTCTCAGTTGCTAATCATCTTTTTTTAAATTTTTTTTTCAACGTTTACTTATTTTTGCGACAGAGAGAGACAGAGCATGAACGGGGGAGGGGCAGAGAGAGAGGGAGACACAGAATCGGAAACAGGCTCCAGGCTCTGAGCCATCAGCCCAGAGCCTGACGCGGGGCTCGAACTCACGGACTGTGAGATCGTGACCTGGCTGAAGTCGGACGCTTAACCGACTGCGCCACCCAGGCGCCCCAGTTGCTAATCATCTTTTAAGCATGTGGGACATTAATCATTATGAAGTAACTCCTTAATTTCTTAAAAAAAATTTTAAATGTTCATTTATTTTTGAGAGATTGCCAGTGGGGGAGGGCCAAGAGAGAGAGAGAGACAGAATCCATGATAGGCTCCAGGCTCTGAGCTGCCAGCACAGAGCCTGACGTGGGGCTTGAACTCATGAACTGAAAAATCATGACCTGAGCTGAAGTCGGAAGCTTAACCGACTGAGCCACCCAGGTGCCCCATTAGTTTATAAAAATCAGGCTGTTAATCTAAGGGAAAAGGCCAAAAATCAAGTTAAAGGTAACCATTCATGTATTTTAATTATGTACCAAATTTTCCTGCATGAAGTTATCATGTGGCTTACTTAATTTTTTTCCTATATAAATAGGAGAATTTTCAAGAGCCCTGTAGAAATTCTACACTGAATAAAGAGGTATGCTTATTTAAGCTACTTAACAATTTTTAAGGAAAGAAAACATTTCGTGTTCTTCACCATCTCTTAGTTACACAGACTAAGCCTGTATAGATGTAGTTCTAGGAAGTAGATTTAGACTGGAACAATCCTAGGGATCCACCTCTGAAACATGGTTTGTCTCTCTTCATTTAAATACTCAACAAGTGAAAATTAACATCGATGCTGTTGTTATCATCACTATGATAATGATGATGATGATGATGATGATGATGTACCATGTGTTGTAGTAAGTGCTTTATAATACCTCATTTAATATTCACAGCAGACTCTTTGTGTAGATAAGTAGTATTTTCTATATGCTATAGTTAAGGAAAATGAGGCTCAGAGAGGTTAAGTAACCTGCCAGAGATCACATAGTTAGAAAGGAATAGAGTTAAACTAAGTCAGTGATCCCCCAAAACTTGTGCTTTGCATTATGTCATATGATTTCACTGGTGGGTAGTATTCCATAAATACCTACAGTCACAGCAAATTAAAGCCAGGGACCTAAGAAAAAATGGATTTCATAGTTTCTTCTATGTACTTTTAATGCCCCATTATAGTCCTGGAACTTCTCCCATCTAATTCAAATTAATTTTCCATTCTTAGTAAGTTTAAATGAGATTAAAGCAGACTTTTCAGGTCAATTTTCATTCAGTCCAAGCTCTTAAAATTCAGATAAAATTATGCCTCTTTCTAACAAGTTGAGTATTTGTTCCATGAATACTTGTTTTTTTTTTTTATTCTTAGTTTCTACATTTTTGCTGCAAGATGGCCCATTCAAATTGGCAAAATAAAAAGGAAACGTATTATCTCACATAATAAACTCAGAAAATAGCGTGGGCTCCAGGTTGGTTGTTTCCTTCTAATCAATGTCTTCTGGTACACAGAACTCTTTATATATTTTTCTCTTAGCAGCAAAATGGCTGTAGCAGTTCCAGGAGTCATCTACAGAAATAACAGAATCCAGTGAAAGAAGAGAAATCATTTCTCTGTATCAACCTCTGTTAAGAGCAATAAAACTTGTGGAAGGGGGATACAAATCTCATGATTAGCTGGGGTGTAATGGGTACTGGACAATCAATTACATTTTCTACTTCAACTTGTAGACTGCTTCTACCTGAAATAATTCACACTTAACCATAGTTCTCACATCTATGAATTTATACCAATGCTTTTAGATGGATATTACTTAGATTCCCAGTTCTACAGATACAGAAACTGAGACCCAGAGAGGGTGTTTGTTCATAGTGAAATTGCTAACAGAATGAATTAGGCCTGAAGTGTAAGCTCTTTCCACTAAAAAAAAAAAATGGGCATAGATTAGTAGCTAATTATAGCATTGTTCCTTTTATTTTAAGACATGACTTCTGAGGGGCGCCTGGGTGGCTCAGTCGGTTGAGCGTCCGACTTCACCTCAGGTCATGATCTCGCGGTCCGTGAGTTTGAGCCCCACGTCAAGGCTCTGTGTTGACAGCTTGGAGCCTGGAGCCTGCTTCAGATTCTGTGTCTCCCTCTCTCTCTGACCCTCTCCCATTCATGCTCTGTCTCTCTCTGTCTCAGAAATAAATAAACGTTAAAAAAAAGTTAAAAAAAAAAAGACATGACTTCTGAATCCAAATTCTTCAACTGTATGGCTGGAATGAATTGTCAAAGATGCACATAAAAGTGTATATTTTCCTACCCTTTATTGACTAATCAATTTCCAAAGCAGTGATTCTCAACCCTGGGACCTCATTAAAAAAATAAAAATAAATAAATAAATAAATAAACAAATAAACAAATAAGTAAATAAATAAAACAACTAATTAAAAAATGGGGAAATAAAAAAAATAAAAATAAAATAAATAAAATGGGGAAATAAAAAAAAAATACTGTTGCTCATGCCCTATCTCATATAAACTAAATAACAATCTTTGTAAATGGGATGGAGAATTTTTTAAAGCTCCTTCAGCTGATTATTATGTATCCAAGATTTCAATCATACTCCTAAAGATAAAATAGGAATTTCTGTCTTGAAACAGAAGATTTATCATAACCTAACCTTCCTTCCTGTCTCTCCAACCCTTGAGAGTTTGTACTTTAATAGTACCAAACTGTTTCTGAATTTGTGAGTGTACCTGAACCTTTATACATATCTATATTTTTGCCTGAAATGCTTATTCAACCATGACCTATTGATAAATACAGCAACTTGATAAACTCCAATTCAGCTTTTCAATTGTAGCTCAGATATAACATCTTTTGGAACATCTTTCTGGACCCAATTTAATAGATAAAGATGATCCTTATTTGTACTGTGTTTCCCCATCTTCTATTTACATGTCTGAGTGCAATAACAAAACCACATACCAAGTAAAGTGAAATGAGTATCATGTCTCTTCTAAAGGGCCAAGAGCTTTTCAAAAACAGATTCAATTTCATTATCTTGGTATTCTCAGCACTCAGTATGATGTCCAGTACTTAAGAAACAAATATTAGTTGAGTTAATTTCCTTTACTTTTTCTTCAATTTCAAGAAAATGTTTCTTTCTAATTATTATTTTATTTTCAATCTGCATTCCCTATTCAAGGCATTCTTAAAAAAATACAGAGCAGCAGCATATTTTCAAAAAAAATTTTTTTAATCTACCTGTGTATAGCCAAAATGTCTTTCTAACCATTTATCATTCAATATTAGCAACAGAATATTGTGCTAATTTATTCTCTGATAGCTCCACTAAAACAAATGATAAAAGAATCACTCTTTCCCCTGGAAGAAAAATCATACTGTCACCAGAATATCAATTTGATAAAAGTCCACTGTATTCTTGTCTATCACATTTCAAGTTTGGGATACACTAGGAAATCTGATAGTTATTCTGAGTTTAATCAGTGCAAGAAGCAAACAGGGATTTGAGTATGGTGCAATGGTTTTTACAATATCTCATTGAAAGTAGTAGTTTGTTATGTGTCTAGTCTGAAAAGTCAAGTGAGTATTGCTACAGATACATTTAAATTCAAAATGTACATGAAAAGATAGGTGGAGTTTCATACTCTTGCAGTCTAGCTTTCACAAGAATATTCTACCAAATAGGAAAAAAAATAATTAGGCATACTAAATTGAGAGTACTTGTAATATAGTGAATTCAGAGGGAAGAAAAGTCATCCAGAATAAAAAATATTAATGACAGGAAATGCAAGCCTATGCAAGATAGAATTAATTATTGATACAAAGGACTGAAGACTTCTTAGTTTGTCTTGGCACTTGTCTATAACACCAAAAGCACAGGCAACAAAAGCAAAAGAAATAATTAAGATGGCATCAAATTAAAATTCTCCTCAGTAATAAATGGAAAATTTGAAGAGACTGACTACCAGCAATGAAATTGAATCAGTAGTGAAAAATCTCCCAACAAACAAAAGTCCAAGATGAAAGGGCTTCACAGGAGAATTCTACCAAACATTGAAAGATGAGTTAATTCTTATTCCCTTCCTCCTCCTCCTTCACCACCTCCTCCTCCTCCTCCTCCCCTTCTTCTTCTTCTTCTTCTTCTTCTTCTTCGAGAGGAGGTGAGAGGGACAGAAGAGAGAGAGAGAGAGAGAGAGAGAGTCCCAAACAGGCTTCAATCTCAGAGTGCAGCCCACTGCAGGGTTTGATCTCACAACCCTGGGATCATGACCTGAGCCAAAATCAAGAGTCAAACACTCAACTCACTGAGCCAACCAGGTGCCCCAATACCTATATTTCTCAAACTATTCCAAAAAATAGAAATGGAAGGAAAACTTCCAAGCTCATTCTATGAAGCCAGCATTACCCTGACTCCAAAACTGGACAAAGACTACACCAGAAAAGAGAACTGAAGGTTACCCCTGATAAACATGGATGCAAAAATTCTCAATAAATTACTAGCAAATCAAATTCCAACAGTATATTAAAAGAATCATTCACCACGATCAAGTGGTTTACCCTTGGTTTGCAAGGGTTGTTCAATATTTGCAAATCAATCAATGTGATACACCACATTAATAAAAGAAAGGATAAGAGCCATATGATCCTTTCAATAGATGCAGAAAAAGCATTTGACAAAGTACAACATCCACTCATGATGAAAACCCTCACAAAGCGGGAATAGAAGGAACCACCTCAACATCAGATACAAGAAACCCACAGATAATATCATCCTTAATGAGGAAAAACTGAAAACTTTTCCTCTACAATCAGGAAAAAGACAGGGATGTCCACTCTCACCATTGTTATTTAACACAGTGCTGGTAGTACTAACCTCAGCAATCAGACAACATTAAGAAATAAAACGTATCCAAATCAGCAAGGGAGAAGTCAAACTCACTATTTGCTGGTGGCATGATATTCTATACAGAAAATCCAAAATACTTCAACAAAAAAATTGCTAGAAATGACACAATGAATTCAGTAAAGTCAAAGGATACAAAATCAATGTACAGAAATTTGTTGCATTTCTATATACCAATAATGAAGCAGCAGAAAGAGAAATGAAAGAATTGATCCCATTTACCACTGCACCAAAACCCACAAAATACCTATGTATAAGCCTGACCAAAGAAGCAAAGGATCTATACTCTGAAAACTATAAGAGGCTGATTAATGAAATTGAAGATGAAACAAAGAAATGGGAAAACATTTCATACTCATGGACTGGAAAAACAAATACTAAAATGTCTGCATTTCCCAAAGCAATCTACACATTTAATGCAATCCCAGTATTGTATTTTTTATGGAGCTATAACAAATAATTCTAGAATTTGTGTGGAACTACAAATGACCCCAAATACTCAAAGCAATCTAAAAGTGAAAAAGCAAAGCTGGAGGCATCACAATTCTGGACTTCAGGTTATATTACAAAACTGTAGTTATCAAGAAAGTCTGGTATTGGCACAGTAATAGACACATAGGTCATTGGAACAGAAGAGAAAACCCAGAAATGAACCCACAACTATATGGTCAGTTAATCTTCAACAAAACAGGAAAGAATATTCAATAGGAAAAAGTCTCTTCAACAAGTTGTTCTGGGAAAAGGGGTAAGCAACGTGCAAAAGAACGAAACTGGACCACTTTCTTACACCATACACAAAAATGAATTCAAAATGGATGATAGACCTAAATGTGAGACAGGAAACTATCAAAATCTTAGAATAGAACACAGGCAGTATCTTCTTTGACATTGGCTATAGCAACTTCTTACTAGATATGTCTCTTGAGGACAGGGAGACAAAGCAAAAAATAAACTATTGGGGCATCATCAAACAAAAAGCTTTTTCATAGTGAAAGAACAATAAAAAATTAAAAGTCAACCTTTGTAATGGGAGAAGATAGTTGCAAATGACATATCTTAAAAGGATTGGTATCCAAAATATATAAAGAGCTTGTAAAACTCAACATCCAAAAAACAAATAACCCATTTAAGAAATAGGCTGACGACATGAATAGACAATTTTCCAAAGAAGATATACAGATGGCCAACAGACACATGAAAAGATGCTCAGTATTACTCATCATCAGGGAAATGCAAATCAAAACTACAAAGAAATATCACCTCACATCTGTCAAAATAGCTAAAATTCACAACACAGGAAACAATAGGTGTTGTTGAGGATGAGAGGAAAGAGGAACCCTCTTACGCAGTTGGTGGGAAGGCAAACTGGTGCAGCCACTCTGGAAAACAGTATGGAGGTTTCTCTAAAAGTTAAAAATATAACTACCCTCCAATCCATCAATTTCGCTACTAGGTATTTACCCAAAAGATATAAAATATGGATTCAAAGAGATAAGTGCACTTCAATGTTTATAGCCACATTATCAACAATAGCCAAATTATGGAAAGATTCCAAGTGCCTATCAGCTGATGAATGGATGAAAAATATGTACATATACACAATAGAATATTACTCAGCCATAAAAAAATGAAATCCCACCATTTGCAACCGATGTGGATGGAGGTAGAGAATACAATACTAAGCAAAATAATTCAGTCAGAGAAAAACAAATACCATATGATTTCACTCATATGTGGAATTTAAGAAACAAAACAAACAAGAAACAGACTCCTAATTTTAGAGATCAAAGTGATGGTTACCAGATGGAAGGTGTGTGGAAGGGAGAAAGGGGTGCACCTGTCATGATGAGCCCAGAGTGATGTATGGAAGTGTTGAATTGCTGTATTGTACACCTGAAACTAATATACAGCTGTATGTTAACTAAATGGAATTAAAATTTTACAAAGTATGCAAATAAGCCTTTTTTTTTTTTTTACAGATTTCATTCATTCTAGAAAGAAGTTGCTATTGTCGACGTCAAAGAGGTTACTGCCTGTGTTCTAGGATTTTTATTGTTTCAGGTCTCATATGTAAGTCTTTATCAATGTTGAATTTATTTTTGTGTATAGTGTAAGAAAGTGATACAGTTTCATTCTTTTGCATATTGTTGTCCAGTTTTCCAAACCATTTATTGAAGATACTCTTTTTTCATTGTATATTCTTTCCTGCTTTGTCAAAGATTATTTGACCATATAGTTGTAGGTTTAACTTCTGGAATTTTTATTGTGTTCTATTGATCTGTGTATCTATTTTTGTGCTAGTACCAAGTTGTTTTGATTACTAAAGCTTTGGGGTTTTTAATTTTATTCTTTTATTTTGAGAGAAAGAGAAAGACAGACAGAGAATCCCAAGCAGGCTTCACCCTGTCAGTGCAGAGCTGAGGTGGGGCTTAAACCCACGAACCATGAGATCATGACCTGAGCTAAACCAAAAGCCAGACACTCAACTGACTGAGCCACCCAGGTGCCCCTTTGATTACTAAAAGCTTTGTAATAACAACGTCTGGAATTGTGATACCTCCAGCTTTGCTTTCCTTTTTCCAGATTGCTTCAGCTATCTGGGGTCATTTGTGGTTCCATACAAATTTTAGGATCCTTTGTTCTAGCTCTGTGAAAAATGCTAGTGGTACTTTTATCAGGATTGCATTAAATGTGTATGTTGATTGCTTTGGGTAGTATAAACATTTAAACAATATTGGTTCTTCAAATCCATGAACATGGAATGTCTTCCATTTCTTTGCATTCTCTTTAATTTCATCCATTGTGTTTATAGTTTTCAGAACACAGATCTTTCACCTCTTTGGTTGGGTTTATTCCTAGGTATTTTATTAATTGCTTGGGAAATTGTAAATGTGATTGTTTTCTTAATTTCTCTTTCTGCTGCTTTATTATTATTATATAGAAGTGAAACAGATTTCCATACATTGATTTTGTATCCTGCCACTTTACTGAATTTGTTTATCACTTCTAGCAGTTTTTTGGTTGAATCTTTTGAATTTTACATGTAAAGTATCATGTCATCTACAAATAGTGAAAGTTTTACTTCTTCTTTACTGATGTGGATGCCTTTTATTTCATTTGTTGTCTGATTGCTGTGGCTAGGTTCTAGTACTATGTTGAATACAAGTGGTGAGAGTGGACATCATTATCTTGTTCCTGAACTTAGGGGAAAATCTCTCATTTTTTCTACATTAAGAATGATCTTGGCTTTTTTCATAGATGGCCTTTATTATGTTGAAGTATGTTCCCTCTAAACCTACTTTTTTGAGTGTTTTATCATGAATGTATATGGTTACTTTTTCAAATGCATTTTCTGCATGGATTGAAAGAATCATATGGTTCTTATACATTCTCTTATTGATGTGATGTACCATGTTAGTTTATTTGCAAATATTGAAAAACCCTTGAAACTCAGGAATAAATCCCACTTGGTCATGGGGAATGATTATTATTATGTATTATTGGTTTCATTTTGCTAGTATTTTATTGAGAATTTTTGCATCTATGTTCATCAAGGATATTGACCTGCAGTTCTCTTTTTTAGTGGTGTCTTTATCTGGTATCAGAGTAATGAATGAATGAACAAATTTAGAAGTTTTCCTTCCTTTTCTAATTTTTTGAATAGTTTGGGAAGAAACTGTATTAACTCTTCTTTATATGATTGGTAGAATTAACCTGTGAAGTCATCTTGTCCTGGACTTTTTGTTGTTGTTGTGGGTTTTTGATTATTGACTCAATATCTTTGCTGATTATTGGTCTGTTCATTTTTTTAAATTTTTCCTGTTTCAACTTCAGTAGGTTATATGTTTCTAGGAATTTTTCCATGTCTTCCCATATGCCAACAAAAAGGTTGTCCCATTTGTTGGCATAGTTTTTCATAATATTATTTTATAATTGTATTTCTGTGGTATTGGTTGTTATTTGTCTTCTCTAATTTGTGATTTTATTTATTTGAGTCCTTTTTTTCCCTTCACAAGTCTGGCTACAAACTTACCAATTTTATTGATTTAGTCAAGGAAACAACAGTTTTCATTTACCTGTTCTATTGGTTTTTTTTTTTTTAAGTTTCTGAATCATTTATTTCTGCTCTAATCTTTATCATTTCTTTCCTTCTCCTCTTTTCAGATTTTGTTTGTTGTTTTCTTTCTAGCTCTTTTAAGTGCAGGGTTAGATTGTTTATTTGACATTTTTCTTGTTTCTTGAGCTATACCTGTATTGCTATAAACTTCCCTCTTAGAATGACTTTTCCTGGGGCGCCTGGGTGGCGCAGTCGGTTAAGCGTCCAACTTCAGCCAGGTCACGATCTCAGGGTCCGTGAGTTCGAGCCCCGCGTCAGGCTCTGGGCTGATGGCTCAGAGGCTGGAGCCTGTTTCCGATTCTGCGTCTCCCTCTCTCTCTGCCCCTCCCCCGTTCATGCTCTGTCTCTCTCTGTCCCAAAAATAAATAAAAACGTTGAAAAAAATTAAAAAAAAAAAAAGAATGACTTTTCCTACATCCCAATGGTTTTGGACTATTGTGTTTTTATTTTATTTGCTTCTATGTACTTTTCTCTTTTTTGTTTTATTTTCTGATTGACCCATGCATTGTTTAGTAGAATGTTCTTTAACTTTCATGTATTTGTGTTCTTTCCAGATTTTTTTCTTGTGGTTGACTTCTAGGTTCATAGTGTTGTGGTCAGAAAGTTGCATGGTAAGACTTTGATATTATTGAATTTGTTGAGGATTGTTTTATGGGCTAATATATGGTCTATATTGGAGAATGTTCTGTGTGGTTTTGAAAAGAATGTGTATTCTGTTTAGGATGGAATATTCTAAATATAACTGTTAAGTCCCTCTGTTCCAGTTAGTCATTCAAAGTCATTGTTTTCTTGTTGATATTGTTTACATAATATGTCCATTGATGTAAGTGGGATGTTAAAGTTCCCTAATATTATTGTATTGCTATCTATTAGTTCCTTATTAACTGCTATTATTAACTGTTATTATGTATTTGGGTTGTCCCATGTTGGGTGCATAAATATTTACCATTGTCATATCTTCCTTTTGGATTGTCCCCTTTATTATTATATAGTGTCCTTTGTTTCTTATTATAGTCTGTTTTAAAGTTTACCTTGGCCAATAGCTCCTTAGGCTTTCTTTTGACATCCATTTTCAGGATACATGTTTCTCCATCATCTCATTTTAAATCTACATGTGTCTTGAGGTCTAAAATGAGTCTTTTGCAGGCAGCATATAAATGGGTCTTGGTTTTTTTATCCATTCTGTAACTATATATATCTTTTAATTAGATTGTGTTGTTTACATACATTCAAAGTAATTATTGAGAGATACATATTTTTGTAATGTTTTTATTTGTTTTGTGGTTTTTCTGAAGATTTTCTCTGATGCTCTTTTGTCTTTCTTTCATGGTTTTCATGTCTTTTTTTAGTAATATATTTGGATTTCTTTTTATTCCTTGAATATTTATTAGTGGTCTTTTTTTTTAATTTAACTTTATTTTTTATTTTTTAAAATTTACATCCAAATTAGTTAGTATATTGTGAAGCAATGATTTCATTAGATTCCTTAATGCCCCTTACTCATTTAGCCCATCCCCCCTCCCACAAGCCCTCCAGCAACCCTCAGTTTGTTCTCAATATTTATGAGTCTCTTCTGTTTTGTTCCCCCCCTCCCGGTTTCATATAGTTTTGTTTCCCTTCCTTTATGTTCATCTGTTTTATCTCTTAAAGTCCTCATATGAGTGAAGTCATATGATTTTTGTCTTTCTCTAACTAATTTCGCTTAGCATAATACCCTCCAGTTCCATCCACATAGTTGCAAATGGAAAGATTTCATTCTTTTTGATTGCTTCTTTATCCACTCATCCATTGATGGACATTTGGGCTCTTTCCATACTTTGGCTATTGTTGATAGTGCTGCTATAAACATGGGGGTGTATGTTCCCTTCGAAACAGCACACCTGTATCCTATTGATAAATGCCTAGTAGTGTAATTGTTGGGTAGTAATGGGTAGTTCTATTTTCAGATTTTTGAGAAACATCCATGCTGTTTTTCAGAGTGGCTGCACAAGCTTGCATTCCCACCAACAATGTAAAAGAGATCCTCTATCTCCGCATCCTCAACACCATCTGTTGTTGCCTGAGTTGTTAATGTTAACCATTCTGACAAGTGTATAGTGGTATCTCATTGTGGTTTTGATTTGTATTTCCCTGATGATGAGTGATGTGGAGCATTTTTTCATGTGTTGGTTGGCCATCTGTATGTCTTCTTTGGAGAAGTGTCTATTCATGTCTGTCGCCCATTTCTTCACTGGGTTATTATTATTATTATTTTGGTGTTGAGTTCGATAATCCTTTGTAGATTTTTGGATACTAACCCTTTATGTGATATGTTATTTGCAAACATCTTGTCTCATTCTGTCAGTTGCCTTTTAGTTTTGCTGATTGTTTCCTTCACTGTGCAAAAGCTTTTTATTTTGATGAGGTCCCAGTAGTTCATTTTTGCTTTTGTTTCCCTTGCCTCTGGAGACGTGTTGAGTAAGAGATTGCTGCGGGCAAGATCAAAGAAGCTTTTGCCTGCTTTCTCCTCGAAGATTTTGATGGCTTCCTGTCTTACATTGAGGTCTTTCATCCACTTTGAGTTTATTTTTGTGTATGGTGTAAGAAAGTGGTCCAGTGCATGTCGCTGTCCAGTTTTCCCAGAACCACTTGCTGAAGAGACTGTCTTTATTCCATTGGATATTCTTTCCTGCTTTCTCGAAGATTAGTTGGCCATACGTTTGTGGGTCCATTTCTGGGCTCTCTATTCTATTCCATTGATTTGAGTGTCTGTTCTTCTGCCAGTACCATACTGTCTTGATGATTACAGCTTTGTAGTACAGCTTGAAGTCTGGGATTGTGATGCCTCCTGCTTTGGTTTTATTTTTTAAGATTGCTTTGGCTATTCGGGGTCTTTAACGGTTCTATACAAATTTTAGGATTATTTGTTCTATCTGTGTGAAGAATGCTGGTGTTACTTTGGTAGGGATCATGTTGAATATGTAGATTGCTTTGGGTAGCATTGACATTTTAACAATATTTGTTCTTCCTATCCAGGAGCATGGAATATTTTCCCCTTTATTGTGTATTTTTTTCAATTTCTTTCATAAGGTTTATATAGTTTTCAGTGTATAGATTTTTCACCTCTTTGGCTAGACTTATTCCTAGGTATTTTATAGTTTTTGGTGCAACTGTAAATGGGATCCATTCCTTGATTTCTCTTTCTGTCACATCACTGTTGGTGTATAGGAATGCAAACGATTTCTGTGCATTGATTTTATATCCTGCAACTTTGCTGAATTCATGAATCAGTTCTAGCAGTGTTTTGGTGGAATCTTTTGGGTTTTCCATAGAGACTATCATGCCATCTGTGAAGAGTGAACGTTTGACCTCCTCCTGGCCTTTTATTTCTTTGTGTTGTTTGCAGTGGCTAAGACTTCCAATACGAAGTTGAATAACAGTGGTGAGAGTGAATATCCCTGGCTTGTTCCTGACCTTCGGGGGAAAGCTCTCAGTTTTTCCCCATTGAGGATGATATTAGCGTTGGGTCGTGCATATATGGCTTTTATGATCTCGAGGTATGCTCCTTCTATCCCTACTTTCTTGAGGGTTTTTACCAAGAAAGGATCCTGTATTTTCCCAAATGCTTTCTCTGCATATATTGAGAGGGTCATATGGTTCTTGTCCTTTCTTTTATTGATGTGATGCATCACGTTAATTGTTTTGCAGATACTGAACCAGCCCTACATCCCAGGTATAAATCCCATTTGGTCATGGTGAAAAATATTTTTAATGTATCGTTGGGTCCACTTGGCTAATATCTTGTTGAGGAGTTTTGCATCCATGTTCATCAGGGAAATTGGTCTATAGTTCTCCTTTTTAGTGGGGTCTCTGTCTGGTTTTAGAATCAAGGTAATGCTAGCTTCATAAAAAGAATTTGGAAGTTTTCCTTCCATTTCTATTTTTTGGAACACCTTCAAGAGAATAGGTGTTAACTCTTCCTTAAATGTTTGATAGAATTCCCCTGCAAAGCCATCTGGCCTGGACCCTTGTTTTTGGAGAGATTTTTGATTACTAATTCGATTTCCTTACTGGTTATGGGTCTGTTCAAATTTTCTATTTCTTCCTGTTTCAGTTTTGGTAGTGTATATGTTTCTAGGAATTGGTCCATTTCTTCCAGATTACCCATTTTATTGGCATATGGTTAATCATAATATTCTCTTATTATTGTTTTTCTTTCTGTTGTGTTGGTTGTGATCTCTCCTCTTTCATTCTTGATTTTATTTATCCGGGTCTTTACCTTTCTCTTCTTAATCAAACTGGCTAGTGGTTTATCAATTTTGTTAATTCTTTGAAAGAACCAGCTTTTGGTTTCATTGATCTGTTCTACTGTTTTTTTTTTTTTTTTTTTCGATTGCATTGATTTCTGCTCTAATCATTATTATTTCCTGTCTTCTGCTTGTTATGAGTTTTATTTGCTGTTCTTGTTCCACCTCCTTAAGGTATAAGGTTAGGTTGTGTATCTGAGATCTTTCTTCCTTCTTTAGGAAGGCCTGGATTGCTATATACGTTCCTCTTATGACGGCCTTTGCTGCATCCCAGAGGTTTTGGGTTGTGGTATTATCATTTTCATTGGCTTCCACATACTTTTTAATTTCCTCTTTAGCTGCTTGGTTAGTCCATTCCTTCTTTACTAGGTTGTTCTTCAGTCTCCAAGTATTTCTTACATTTCCAATTTTTTTCTTGTGGTTGATTTCAAGTTTCATAGCGTTGTGGTCTGAAAATATGCACGGTATGATATCGATCTTTTTGTACTTACTTAGGGCTGATTTGTGTCCCAGTATATGGTCTATTCTGGAGAACGTTCCTTGTGCACTGGAGAAGAATGTATATTCTGCTGCTTTAGGATGAAATGTTCTGAATATATCTGTTAAGTCCATCTGGTCCAGTGTGTCGTTCAAAGCCATTGTTTCCTTGTTGATTTTTTGATTAGATGACCTGTCCATTGTTGTGAGTGGGTTATTGAGGTCTCCTACTATTAAGGTACTACTATTGATGAGTTTCTTTCTGTTTGTGATTAATTTATGTATATATTTGGGTGCTGTCACATTTGGCGCATAAATGTTTACAATTGTTAGGTCTTCTTGGTCTATAGACTCCTTGATTATGATATAATGCCCTTCTGCATCCTTTGATACAGTCTCTATTTTAAAGTCTAGATTGTCTGATATAAGTATGGCTACTCCGGCTTTCTTTTGTTGACCATTAGCATGATAGATGGTTCTCCATCCCCTTACTTTCAATCTGAAGGTGTCTTTAGGTCTAAAGTGGGTCTCTTGTAAACATAATATAGATGGATCTTGTTTTCTTATCCATTCAGTTACTCTATGTCTCCTGGTTGGAGCATTGAGCCCACTGATGTTTAGAGTGAGTACTGAAAGATATGAATTTATTGCCATTATGATTCTTGTAGAGTTGGAGTTTCTGGTGGTGTTCTCTGGTCCTTTCTAATCTTTTGTTGCTTTTGATATTTGTTTATTTATTTGTTTGTTTGCTTGTTTGTTTATTATATATTTTCATCTTTTGTCCCCTCAGAAAGTCCCCCTTAATATTTCTTGCAGGGCTGGTTCAGTGGTCACAAACTCTTTTAATTTTTGTCTGGGAAACTTTTTATCTCTCCTTCTATTTTGAATGACAGCCTTTCTGGATAAAGAATTCTTGGCTTTGGAAGATGGTGATGTAGGAGGACACTGGGCTCACCACGTCCTGCTGATCAGATTCCACCCATATCTGCCTAAATAACCCAGAAAACTGCCAGAAGATTAGCGGAACAGACTCTCCAGAGCAAAGCATAGACAAGAGGACCACGGAAAAGGATGGATCTGCCTCCCTCCCAGTGCAACAGGGCCCCTCCCTAGCGGACCACCCAAGGCAAAGTGAGTTGAGCCTGCCCCTCCTGCCGCTATGCAGCTTGCAGATCCACCCCAGCTAATATGCTGGATCCCATAGAAGCAGCACCACAAGCCTATCAGTGTGCAAGTAGCCCAGACCGGGGCCACACCACTCCACAGTGAGTCCTGCCCCTGGGAGAGGGGAAGATAAGGTACACACCAGTCTGACTGTGGCCCCAGCGGTGGGCTGGGGGCAGGCACCAGGTCTGAATGCAGCCCCGCCCACCAACGCAACTTACTCCAGACAGCACAGGGCAAGTGCCCTGCAGTTCCACGCCACTCCAGGGACTATCCAAAATGACGAAATGGAAGAATTCTCCTCAAATGAAACTCCAGGAAATAGCGACAGCTAACGAACCGATCAAAAACAATTTAAGCAATGTAACAGAAAATGAATTAAAATAATAGTCATAAAGTTAATCGCTGGGCTTGAAAAAAGTATAGAGAACAGCAGAGAATCTATTACTACAGAGATCAAGGGACTAAGAAACAGTCAGGAGGAGCTAAAAGATGCTATAAATGAGGTGCAAAATAAAATGGAGGCAACGACAGCTTGCATTGAAGAGGCAGAGGAGAGATTAGGTGAATTAGAAGATAAAATTATGGAAAAAGAGGAAGCTGAGAAAAAGAGAGATAAAAAAAAATCCAGGAGTATGAGGGGAGAATTAGAGAACTAAGTGATGCAATCAAATGGAACAATATCTGTATTATAGGAATTCCAGAAGAGAGAGAGAGAAAGGGGCTGAAGGTGTACTTGAACAAATCATAGCTGAGAACTTCCCTGATCTGGGGAGGGAAAAAGGCATTGAAATCCAAGAGGCACAGAGAATTCCCTTCAGACATAATTTGAATCAATTTTCTGCATGACATGTCATACGGAAACTGGCAAAATACAATGGTAAAGAGAAAATTCCGAAAGCAGCTGGGGATAAACAGGCTCTAACTTACAAAGGGAGACCCATAAGACTAGTGGCAGATCTATCTACTGAAACTTGGCAGGCTAAAGAAATGGCAGGAAATCTTCAGTGTGATGAACAGAAAAAATATGCAGCCAAGAATCCTTTACCCAGCAAGTCTGTCATTCAGAATAGAAGGAGAGATAAAGGTCTTCCCAAACAAACAAAAACTGAAGGAATTCATCACCACTAAACCATCCCTACAAGAGATCCTAAGGGGGATCCTTTGAGACAAAGTACCAGAGACATCACACTACAAGCATGAAATCTACAGACATCACAATGACTCTAAACCCAAATCTTTCTATAATAACACTGAATATAAATGGACTAAATGCTCCAACCGAAAGACATAGGGTATCAGAATGGATAAAAACAAAAAACAAAAAACAAAAAACAAAAAACAAGACCCATCTATTTGCTGTCTACAAGAGACTCATTTTAGACCTGAGGACACCTTCAGATTGGAAGTGAGGGGTTGGAGAACTATCTATCATGCTACTGGAAGTCAAAAGAAAGCTGGAGTAGCCACACTTATATCAGACAAACTAGACTTTAACAATTATAAATGTCTATGCGCCAAATATGGGAGCCCCCAAATATATAAAACGATTAATCAGAAACATAAGCAACCTTATTGATAAGAATGTGGTAATTGCAGGGGACTTTAATACTCCACTTATAGCAACGGACAGATCATCTAGACACAGGATCAATAAAGAAACAAGGGCCCTGAATGATATATTGGATCAGATGGACTTGACAGATATAATTAGAACTCTGCATCCCAAAGCAACAGAATATACTTTCTTCTTGAGTGCACATGCAACATTCTCCAAGATAGATCACATGCTGGGTCACAAAACAGCCCTTCATAAGTATACAAGAATTGAGATCATACCATGCATACTGTCAGACCACAATGCTATGAAGCTTGAAAACAACCACAGGAAAAAGTCTGGAAAACCTCCAAAAGCATGGAGGTTAAAGAACACCCTACTAAAGAATGAATGGGTCAACCAGGCAATTAGAGAAGAAATTTAAAAATATATATGGAAATAAATGAAAATGAAAATACAACAATCAAAATGCTTTGGGACGCAGTGAAGGCAGTCCTGAAAGGAAAACACATTGCAATCTAGGCCTATCTCAAGAAACAAGAAAGATCCTAAATACAAAATCTAACAGCACACCTAAAGGAACTAGAAGCAGAACAGCAAAGACACCCCAAACCCAGAAGAAGAAGAGAAATAATAAATATCAGAGCAGAAATAAACAATATAGAATCCAAAGGAAAAAAAAAAACAGTAGAGCAGATCAATGAAAGCAAGAGTGGGTTTTTTGAAACAATAAACAAAATTGATAAACCTCTAGCCAGGCTTCTCACAAAGAAAAGGGAGATGGCCCAAATAGATAAAATCATGAATGAAAATGGAATTATTAAAACCAATCCCTCAGAAATATAAGCAATTATCAGGGAACACTATGAAAAATTATATGCCAACAAATTGGACAACCTGGAAGAAATGGATAAATTCCTAAATACCCACACACTTCCAAAACTCAAACAGGAAGAAATAGAAACCTTGAACAGACCCATAACCAGCAAAGAAATGGAACCAGTTATCAAAAATCTCCCAACAAATAAGAGTCCAGGACCAGATGGCTTCCCAGGGGAGTTCTACCAGACGTTTAAAGCAGAGATAATACCTATCCTTCTCAAGCTATTCCAAAAAATAGAAGGGGAAGGAAAACTTCCAGACTCATTCTATGAAGCCAGTATTACTTTGATTCCTAAACCAGACAGAGACCCAGTCAAAAAAGAGAACTACAGGCCAATATCCCTGATGAATATGGATGCAAAAATTCTCAATAAGATACTAGCAAATCGAATTCAACAGCATATAAAAAGAATTATCCACCATGATCAAGTGGGATTCATTCCTGGGCTGCAGGGCTGGTTCAACATTCGCAAATCAATCAACATGATACATCACATTAATAAAAGAAGAGATAAGAACCATATGATCCTGTCAATCGATGCAGAAGAGGCCTTTGACAAAATTCAGCAACGTTTCTTAATAAAAACCCTCGAGAAAGTAGGGATAGAAGGAACATGCTTAAAGATCATAAAAGCCATTTATGAAAAGCCCACAGCTAACATCATCCTCAATGGAGAAAAACTGAGAGCTTTTTCCCTGAGATCAGGAACACGACAGGGATGTCCACTCTCACCGCTGTTGTTTAACATAGTGTTGGAAGTGCTAGCGTCAGCAATCAGACACCAAAAGAAAATCAAAGGCATCAAAAATGGCAAAGATGAAGTTAAGCTTTCACTTTTTGCAGATGACATGATATTATACATGGAAAATCCTATAGACTCCACCAAAAATCTGCTAGAAATGATACATGAATTCAGCAAAGTTGCAGGATACAAAATCAATGTACAGAAATCAGTTGCATTCTTATACATTAATAATGAAGCAACAGAAAGACAAATAAAGAAACTGATCCCATTCACATTGCACCAAGAAGCATAAAATACCTAGGAATAAATCTAACCAAAGATGTAAAAGATATGTATGCTGAAAACTATAGAAAGCTTATGAAGGAAATTGAAGTAGGTATAAAAAAATGGAAAAACATTCCATGCTCATGGATTGGAAGAATAAATATTGTCAAAATGTCAATACTACCCAAAGCTATCTACACATTCAGTGCAAACCCAATCAAAATTGCACCAGCATCCTTCTCAAAGCTAGAACAACTAATCCTAAAGTTCATATGGAACCACAAAAGGCCCCGAATAGCCAAAGTAATTTTGAAGAAGAAGGCCAAAGCAGGAGGCATCACAATCCCAGACTTTAGCATCTACTACAAAGCTGTAATCATCAAGACCACATGGGATTGACACAAAGACAGACTCATAGACCAATGGCATAGAATAGAAACCCCAGAACTAGACCCACAAATGTATGGCCAACTCATCTTTGACAAAGCAGGAAAGAACATCCAATGGAAAATGACAGTCTCTTTAACGAATGGTGCTGGGAGAACTGGATAGCAACATGCAGAAGATTGAAACTAGACCACTTTCTCACACCATTCACAAAAATAAACTCAAAATGCATAAAGGACCTGAATGTGAGACAGGAAACCATCAAAACCCTAGAGCAGAAAGCAGGAAAAGACCTCTCTGACCTCAGCCTTAGCAATTTCTTACTTGACACATCCCCAAAGGCAAGGGAATTAAAAGCAAAAATGAGCTACTGGGACCTTATGAAGATAAAAAGCTCCTGCATAACAAAGGAAACAACCAACAAAACTAAAAGGCAACCAACGGAATGGGAAAAGATATTTGCAAGTGACATATCGGACAAAGGGCTAGTATCCAAATTCTATAAAGAGCTCACCACACTCCCCACCCGAAAAACAAATAACCCAGTGAAGAAATGGGCAGAAAACATGAATAGACACTTCTCTAAAGAAGACATCCAGATGGCCAGCAGGCACATGAAAAGATGCTCAACGTCGCTCCTCATCAGGGAAATACAAATCAAAACCACAGTCAGGTATCACCTCACGCCAGTCAGAGTGGCCAAAATGAACAAATCAGGAGACATAGATGCTGGACAGGATGTGGAGAAAGGGGAACCTTCTTGCACCGTTGGTGGGAATGCATATTGGTGCAGCCACTCTGGAAAACAGTGTGGAGGTTCCTCAGAAAATGAAAACTAGACCTACCCTATGACCCAGCAATAGCACTGCTAGGAATTTACCCAAGGGATACGGGAGTACTGATGATAGGGGCACTTGTACCCCAATGTTCATAGCAACACTCTCAACAATAGCCAAATTATGGAAAGAGCCTAAATGTCCATCAACTGATGAATGGATAAAAAAATTTTGGTTTACATACACAATGGAGTACTACGTGGCAATGAGAAGGAATGAAATATGGCCCTTTGTAGCAACATGGATGGAACTGGAGAGTGTTATGCTAAGTGAAATAAGCCATACATAAAAAGACAGATCCCATATGGTTTCACTCTTATTTGGATCCTGAGATACTTAACAGAAACCCATGGGGGAGGGGAAGGAAAAAAAAAAGAGGTTAGAATGGGAGAGAGCCAAAGCATAAGAGACTGTTAAAAACTGAGAACAAACTGAGGGTTGATGGGGGGTGGGAGGGAGGGGAGGGTGGGTGATGGGTATTGAGGAGGGCACCTTTTGGGATGAGCACTGGGTGTTGTATGGAAACCAATTTGACAATAAACTTCATATATTGAAAAAAAATAAAGAAAAAAAGAAAAAAAGAAAGACAAAAGAATAGTTTGAAAATTTGAAGAAGTGAATCCACTGTTGTAGATTAAAATAAAATAATGGGAGTAAGATAGAATTTGCAAAAAATTACATAAAAGCAAAAAATATAGTAATAAAAATTAAATGAAACTATTTTTCAAAGAAATTTAAAGTAAAAATGAAGTTTTACTCTTTTTGCGTTCAAGAAAAAGAAAAAAAAGAAAAAAGAAAAGAAAAGAAAGGAAATTGTTTAAAAATTTGAAAAAGTGAGTACACTGAAGTAGACTAAGATAAAATGATGGAAATAAAGTAGAATTTGAAAAAATTTACACAAAAGTAAAAAATATAGTAATAAAAATTAAAGAAAGATATTTTTTAATAAAAATTAAAAATAAAAATGTGTCTTCTCTCTTTCTGTATTCAAGAAAAAGGAAAGAATTGTAAAAGAGAAAAAGGAAAAAGAGAGAAAAAAATTGAATTGATGAACCTGCTAACAGATTGAAGTAGGACTGAAATTGCTTTGGTTTCCCCTAGAGGTCAGTCCATGTAGCTCTCTATAGTCCATAGATTAAGTCGGTGGTGAGGTTTGTGTTCTTGAAGAGTGAAGTTGGCCCAGTTGGGCAGGGCTTGGTGTAACAGCTCCACTCTCCCCTAGATGGTGCTGCTAGCCTACTGGGGTGGATTGTTGTGGTGCTTGTCGGTGCACATGTGCATGCGCTGGAGTGGTGAAAAATGGCGCCACCCAGGCACTCAGTCTGTTCTTCCGGATCAGCAGTTATGCACTGGTCCTCCGTCTTCAGCTCTCGTCCACTCCCTGCTTTTCCACTCTCTGTGGCCAGGCCCCAGGCAGTACCTCTCTCCCAAGTTTTGTCTCAGATGCGTCTGTTTTCCCTGGCCCCTTACTTCCAAAGGACTGCGGCTTTGACCAGCTACCCCCCTTTGTGGGAGGGTATCACCGAGCGATGGCCGAATGAGCAATGGCCGAATGTTGGCTGCACCTGGGAACCCCCGCTGGATCCTGCTATTCCTGGTGCCCCGAGACTGCAGCCAGGTGCCAGCCCGCCCCCCCAAGAAAATCGCGAGACAGTGTAGCCTCAGCGTTTCAGGGACCATGGAAAATCGCAACATACATCTGACACCAGGCTTCACCCTCAGCAACCTTGCCCCAGCACCAGCAAATGTGTCTGCCTTCTGGGGTCTGATGGGACCAGGTGGCTTCAACAGTCTTTACCAAGTGTCCTTCCAGCAGTGGAACCTCTTTTCCCCGTGTGACCCAAGAACCTCCCGGACCCCACTCTGTTCCTGGAGATTCACCTTTCCCACCAGAGCACTGCCAGGTATCAAGCTGCGGAGTTGCAGCCTTTGCGCTCCCCTTGTTTACAGTCTTAATGTAATTTAAACCCTTTCCTTTCTTCTTTCTCCCTTTTTAGTTTAGTCCCTGGGGCTGTTACCAATTTTTTAAATTTTTTTAACGTTTTATTTATTTTTGAGACAGAGAGAGACAGAGCATGAACGGGGGAGGGGCAGAGAGAGAGGGAGACACAGATTCAGAAGCAGGCTCCAGGCTCTGAGCAATCAGCCCAGAGCCTGACACGGGGCTCGAACTCACGGACCACGAGATCCGTGAGTCGGACGCTTAACCGACTGAGCCACCCAGACGCCCCTCACTGCTGTTGTTTAACATAGTGTTGGATGTGCTAGCGTCAGCAATCAGACACCAAAAGAAAATCAAAGGCATCCAAATTGGCAAAGATGAAGTCAAGCTTTCACTTTTTGCAGATGACATGATATTACACGTGGCAAATCTGATAGACTCCACCAAAAGTCTGCTAGAACTGATACATGAATTCAGCAAAGTTGCAGGATGCAAAATCAATGTACAGAAATCAGGTGCATTCTTATACAGTAACAATGAAGCAACAGAAAGACAAATAAAGAAACTGATCCCATTCACAATTGCACCAAGAAGCATAAAATACCTAGGAATAAACCTAACCACAGATGTAAAAGATCTGTATGCTGAAAACTATAGAAAGCTTATGAAGGTAATTGAAGAAGATATAAAGAAATGGAAAAGCATTCCGTGCTCATGGATTGGAAGAATAAATATTGTCAAAATGTCAATACTACCCAAAGCTATCTATACATTCAGTGCAAACCCAATCAAAATTGCACCAGCATTCTTCTCAAAACTAGAACAAGCAATCCTAAAATTTGTACGGAACCACAAAAGGCCCCAAATATCCAAAGTAATTTTGAAGTAGAAGACCAAAGCAGGAGGCATCACAATCCCAGACTTTAGCCTCTACTACAAAGCTGCCATCATCAAGACAGCATGGGATTGGCACAAAAACAGACACAATGGAATAGAATAGAATAGACCAATGGAATAGAATAGAAACCCCAGAACTAGACCCACAAACGTATGGCCAACTCATCTTTGACAAAGCAGGAAAGAATATCCAATGGAAAAATGACAGTCTCTTTAACAAATGGTGCTGGGAGAACTGGACAACTACATGCAGAAGGATGAAACTAGACCACTTTCTTACACCATTCACAAAAACAAACCAAAAATGGATAAAGGACCTGAATGTGAGGCAGGAAACCATCAAAACCCTAGAGGAGAAAGCAGGAAAAAAACCTCTCTGACCTCAGCCGCAGCAATTTCTTACTTGACACATGCCCAAAGGCAAGGGGATTGAAAGCAAAAATGAACTACGGGACCTAATGAAGATAAAAAGCTTCTGCACTGCAAAGGAAATAATCAACAAAACTAAAAGGCAACCAACGGAATGGGAAAAGATATTTTCAAATGACATATCAGACAAAGGGCTAGTATCCAAAATCTATAAAGAGCTCACCAAACTCCACACCCGAAAAACAAATAATCCAGTCAAGAAATGGGCAGAAAACTTTTCCAAAGAAGACATCCAGATGGCCAACAGGTACATGGAAAGATGTTCAATGTCACTCCTCATCAGGGAAATACAAATCAAAACCACACTCAGATATCACCTCACTCCAGTCAGAGTGGCTAAAATGAACAAATCAGGAGACTATAGATGCTGAAGAGGATGTGGAGTTATGGGAACCCTCTTGCACTGTTGGTGGGAATGCAAACTGGTGCAGCCACTCTGGAAGAGTGTAGAGGTTCCTCCAAAAATTAAAAATAGATCTACCCTATGACCTAGCAATAGCACTGCTAGGAATTTACCCAAGAGATACAGGAGTGCTGATGCCTAGGGGCGCTTTACCCCAAAGTTTAAAGCAGCACTCTCAACAATAGCCAAATTATGGAAAGAGCCTAAATGTCCATCAACTGACGAATGGAGAAAGAAATTGTGGTTTATATGCACAATGGAATACTATATGGCAATGAGAAAGAATGAAATATGGCCTTTTGTAGCAACGTGGTATAAGCTGTCATATATATTACATCCTTTTATCTTGTGAGTTCCCTGACTGATTTTTAACAGAAGTATTCACTTTTACTGCTTTTGTGCTTCCTATCTTTAATACTGTCACTTTTGGTCGCTCCTTTCTACTCAAAGTGTCCTTTTTAAAATATTTCTTGAGGAGCTGGCTTAGTAGCCATGAACTCCTATAGGTTTTGTTTGGGAAACTTTTTATTTCTCCTTATATTCTAAATTTTAGTTGCAGATTTTTCCCACTCAGCACTTTGAATACATCATGCCACTCCTTTCTGGCTTGGAAAGTGCCTGCTGAGAAATCCCCTGCTAGTCTTATGGGTTTTTCCTTGTAAGATACTGTCTTCTTTTGTATTTCTGGTTTTAAGATTTTTTTCTTTACCAGTATATTTTGCCAACTTAATTACAATATGCCTTGGATTTGGTCTGCTTTTGTTGATTCTGTTGGGGTTTCTCTGTGCCTCCTGGATCTGGGTATCTGATTCCTTCCCCACGTTAGGAAAGTTTTCTGCTATTATTTCTTCAAATAAATTATCTTCACCCCTTCTCCATCTTCTTCTCCTGAGACTCCTATAATACAAATGCTATTATGCTTGATGGAGTCATTGAGTTCCCTAATTCTACACTCATTTTGTATAATTCTTTTCTCTCTTTTGTTCTCTCTTTCTGGTTTAGGTTACTTACTTTCTATTACTCTGTCTTCCAGGTCACTAATTCATTCCTCTGTTTCTTCCATCCTACTATTCATTCTATCAAGTGTGTTTCTCTTTTCATTTATTGTGCCTTTTATCTCTGCCATGTTATTCCTTATTTTTCTATTAAGCCTCTCACTCATGTCTTCCACTCTTTTCTCAAATCCAGTGGACATACTTATAATCATTTCCTTAAATTGTCTATCAGCCTTGTTAATTATATCTATTTTTCTTAGATCTGAGGCCATGGCCTTGTCCTGTTCTTTTATTTGAGATGCATTTCTCTGTCACCTCATTTTGTCTGCCTCTCTGTATCTGTGTGTTAAAAAATGTCAACTGTGTCTTCTGCCTTTGAATGTAATGCCTTTATGAATAAGACGTCCTAGAGTGCCATGCAGTGCAGTGTTCCCTCTTTAGCATAACCTGATACTTTAGGACACTATCTTGTGTGTATTTCTTTGGCCCTGATGTGCTGTTTGAGTTGCTTCTACTTTTAGTGAAGTCATCTGCACTGACTCTGCCTTTTGTGAGCTGTGTTTGTTCCCTTTGGTGTTAGTGGGCCTCAGGCAGGCCATGCATAAGGGGGGCATGCCTGCTGGGGAAGGTGAGCATGGAGCTGTGGTGTTAACAAAATTTGTGCTGGACCACTACCTGTATATAGGATCCCCAAAAGGACTGCAACAAGAGGGGGTTGTGTTCTGCGTCTGCCAGAGCCAGAAGCCTAGGTGTGGCATGCAATGATGGCTGAGCATGGCTGAGCCAGGTGCCCAGCTGCAGCTGTGTGCCTGGCAACTGGGAGTTCATAGCTGGATACAATGTGACTAATGTGCTCGGAGTATTTGGCAGCTGTGCACTCAGCTTCTGGTATGGCACATGCACAGCTTTAAACAAATTTGTGCTGAGCCCAGAACTGAGACTAGCAGGCTTGGAGTGGGCTAGTATTCAGGAGAACTTGTGGGAATGTTACACTGTTAGCATGTTGGCAGCACGTGTCTGTGTAGCCTCGCCTTTCACAGGTGGCTCTGTGTTATGTTGGGGGATAAGGGAGGGTATTGGCACCTGCCAGCTCCCTCATTTTCAGAGAAGTCCTCACAATGTGCTCCAAAATCAGTATGAATATATATATCTCTTGTTTGCCCCCAGTATTGTGTAAACTGCCATTTTTATGTTTTCTGTCTGCACCCAAGTGCCTAGTTTATCACACATCTAGAAACCTACTGAAATACTTTCCATCTCAGGGGCTGGAGGTGCCATCTTTGCACTGTCCCTCTGTCCCACTTCAGATCACCTGTATCTCTTGGAAAGGAACTTGTACACTTGTCTGGTGCCCCAATTTTTGCATTTCCTACCTAAAAGACATCTCTAAGTTGCCTAGTTCTGGTTCCAGCAGAGCTTATACTTACAGGTCCCTCAGGACTGTAATAAATGTAGAAAAAGTTATTAACCAGCTACCACACACAGGGCACAGCAGAAAGGCAACAGACTGAAGTACCCAGTATTTTGGTAAAAGAGCTTATTGGCTTATTAGCTTATTTTCATAGGTTCAGCCTGAGGTGCAGGCTTTAATTAAAAGCACATCTAGAGCTGACTATAATACTCTCCAGAGACCTTGGTAGGTTGATGCTATTATCCTGCACTCCCTCAGTTGTCTCCCCAGAGAGCCATTATCTCTGAAAGGGAAGACTGTGCTTGTGTCTGGTTACCCAGTTTTTATGTCTTGTACCCTGGCTATATGGCTTGCCTCCCAGGGAATGCCTCTTGATTTCCTGGCTCTAGTGGCCAGCAGGATTTTATTCATGGTCCCATGGGATGGTAGCAAATAAAAAGAGTTCTTGGACAGCTTCCAACCACAGGACACAGTGCAAAGACAGCAGACTAGCACACCCCAGTCTTTCTATGGAAAAAAAGCCTATTTGCCAATCTTAGAGCTTCAGATTTAGGGACAGCTTTCTGACTTGATAAACATCTAAAATCCTACTAAGGTGTTTTCCATGGATAAAGACTGGTGGGCACAATATTTGTATTCTCCTTTTGCCTTACCCCAGGTCGTTGGTATTTTTGGGGAAGGAGTACTTGTGCACTCATCTGGCATCCCATTTTTTTGAAGTTGCCCCCCACGGGATGCCTTTTGATCATCTGGCTCTGGTGGTAAGTGGGGTTTTAACTCACAACTACTGCAGGACTGTTATAAATAGAGAAACAATTCTTAGCTGGCTAACGAACCGCCCCCCCCAAACACAGAGACAGCTGACTGAAACACACCCCTAGACTTATTGTGAAGGATTCATATTAGCCATATATTCTAGGTTGTCCAATTTTTTGTTCTATAATTATTCATAGCAGTCTTTTATGATCCTTTGTGTTTGTGTGGTATCAGGTATAATACCTCTTCTTTCATTTCTAATTTTATTTGAGTCCTCTCCCCCTACCCCCCTTTTAAGTTTAGCTAAAGGTTCATCAGTTTGGTATATCTGTTCTTTTTTTTAATTTAAATTTTAATTTATTTTTGGGAGAGAGAGACAGAGTGTGAGCAAGGGAGGGGCAGAGAAAAGGGAAGACACAAAATCCAAAGCAGCCTCCAGGTTTTGAACTGTCAGCACAGAGCCTGAAGTGGGGCTTGAACTCATGAACTGTGAGATCATGACCTGAGCTGAAGTCAGACACCTAACGGACTGAGCCATCCAGGTGCCAGTGTTTTGTTTATCTTTTCGAAAAAACAGCTATTATTTTTAGTGATCTATTTTTTCCAAATTTCTTCTTATTATCTCTCCTTTTACCATATCAACTGAGTTAACAATTATGTCATGCAACAATTCTTTTGCTTGATTGCTTCTTTTGCTGATTTAAACAACTTTAGGAAACATTTTTATAACTCCACATTCTAAGAAATGTCAACACTATTTTAAATTCAAAAAAAAATTAAATAAAAGTATACTAATGCCAAAACTAAAATTATTGTCCTCTCTTTGCTATTAACAAATCTTTAAATTCTGTCCTTATTTTGCAAAGTAAAATATTCAAATAAAGAAATCTGCATCTCAAATGGAAAAAAAGCTAATGTTTTGTTAATTATTTTCATAGAATTATATTGATTATTTTCCAGTTAATTCCATTGTGTTTTTGTTTTGTTTTGGTAGGTAAAGACTTCTTAAACCTGTCTCGTGGAGGTCCATTCACGACCTCATTATATAGCATACTATGAAATTTGAATACAGAATTTATTTGGCTTGTTGCAATAGGAAATCTTAAACAGTGAAGGAAGAAAATAAGTAGAAAATTCATGTTAGTATTTGTTTCAGGGGGAATTATTTTGGTGTTCCAGGCAAAAGGCAGACTATTAGTGCAGAAATCGTCCTTACAAGCACCAATAAAGCCTGAACTTTATATAAATATGTATGTGTGTGCATATATGTGCTGTAGTTTTTTTTTTAATTGTTTTTAATTGTTGATTTTTGAAAGAGAGAGAGAAACAGAGTGTGAGCAGGGGAGGGGCAGAGAGAGACACACACACAGAATCTGAAGCAGGCTCCAGGCTCCAAGCTGTCAGCACAGAGCCCAGTGCAGGGCTTGAACTCATGAACAGCAAGATCATGACCTGAGCCGAAGTCAGAGGCTTAACCCACTGAGCCACCCAGGTGCCCCATTGTACTGTACTTTCTTAGCTGATCTCTCTAGATAGAATGGAAAACTCATATATACCAAAATCAAAGAAAAAAATGGAAATTCGATGTTGATGAAAGCCCCAGTAGTAAGGGAATGGGAGTTTATTATACAGGTTTATGCTACAGACCTGATTTGGTCTTTCATAAGGGAAATTAGAAGGAAGAATTCTGCATAAGAACAAGATCCTCAAATAGGTGAGGCCTTAGTAAAAAGATGAGAGACATCCACTGATGTGGACCTCCCGAAGTTCACTCTTGCTGGCCCTGGTGATTTTTCTGTGTTGTCCTTCGATCCTCTAGGCCAGAGTAGCTGAACCTTTATGATTCTAGCTTCCAGCTTACTCTCAAGATGTGAAGATGTCACCTTTACTACCATCATTTCTTACAGAAGGACATTAGGAATATGGCTTTACCCTATTTTTCTTGCCTTCTGTCTATTACATACAAGTCAGTATTAATATATTAATTATATTAAATAGCTACCAGTAAAGAAAATCTATGAATTTGGACTTCAAGGCTTGGGTTCCATTGAGGGAAAAGTGTGCATTTGAGAAGGATACAAGTAACAGAATAAGGAGGAACAGCATATGGTACCAATTAATGAAAGACAGTAGGCAGGCACAAGAAAAACTTCTCTGTGGTTTAAAATATGTGGGAGAAACTGAGAGCAGAGTTTAGAATAGCATCTGGAAAGTCAAAACTCACTAACTATGCATAGAAAAATATTTCCTATCATTGTTGATGATGATGATGATGATAATGATAAATAACATTTTTTTTTTAAATTTTTTTAACGTTTATTTATTTTTGAGACAGAGAGAGACAGAGCATGAACAGGGGAGGGGCAGAGAGAGAGGGAGACACAGAATCGGAAGCAGGCTCCAGGCTCTGAGCCATCAGCCCAGAGCCCGACACGGGGCTCGAACTCACGGATGGCGAGATTGTGACCTGAGCCGAAGTCAGACGCTCAACCGACTGAGCCACCCAGGCGCCCCAACATTTTAAAATTATATACCGTGTGCCAGTTGTTTCATTTATGGTTTCTCATTTATCCTCATAAACATAGATACAATTGCATATACCACTGTGTTCGTTTCAGAGAAACTGAAGATGAAACTCACTCACATAAGGTCTTGCCCAAATTCCAATAGCCAATATGTGGAGGAAATGGCACTGGAGTTGAGATCTGTCAGAATCTAATGTTCACATTTTTTTCATTAGTGCTTTGCCTAGCAGATTTGAGGTTGTTCGGCTAAGACTTCTATCCAAAATATGAAAAAAAAATGAGTGGAATGTCAAATTTAATGTGTCAAAGCTGGGCTGCCAAGCATTCCCCCCCCCCCAAACACACCCATATAGGTACACACCAGTTGTTTCACCTGCAACCTTTCCATGTCAGCTGCTATAAATCCATAATTTCAGCTTCTGAAGCCCTAAATTCTGTAAGTATCTTTGGCTCCTCTTTTCGCTCATGTTCCACGGATAATCTAACAAGAAAACTTAAACTCTATGTTCAAAATATATCCAGAATGTGACTACTTCATACCATGTTTCTTGCTACCACCCTAATTTGAGTTGATATCATCTTTTACTTGAATGTTTGCAATAGCCTCCAAACATAGAAGACAAAGTGATCCTTTTAAAGGGTAAGCCAAATCACATCATTCCTAGGCTTACAAACTTTCAAAGCCTGTGATCTTCCCACCAGCCTTCCCTGTGTCCCACACTGCAGAACTTAGAAAGTAAGAAATTAAATGACTTGCCTAAGTTCACAGAGCTATAGTTAAAAAGTTGATGTTAGAACACAACTCAATGCAAAAAAAGAAAAAAAAATGAGAATAGTAAGTTATGGGTTCTTTAGTCACATTTAACACTGACAATAAATGAATATAAATAAATGAATACTGACAATTTATTCAAATTAATTAATAATGGAAAAGATATGGGGAGAGAGCTGTTTTACCTACCAAAATAAAAGTTAGTCAAAGGCAGTGATTAGTTCTAATTTTAGAATCTTTCAAGGATCTGTCTTAAATGAATGAACCACTCTTCCTCAAAATGACTAAGTGTATAGCACAATGACTGACTTTCAGAGTATATTTTCTATTCTAGGTAATGGATACGACCCCTTAAAATGCATTACCATCAGGATTCTACTATTTCCACTCTGCTATATCCAGCAAGTTATTAAGAAAATCTTTGATGGTACATACATTTATAAATAAGAAGCACTTAATAATTAATTATAAGCAATTAATTATACATTTACAATAAATCATAAATAAATAAAATATTTATGAACAATTAATTACAAATAATTTATAATTGTAAATAAATTAATTATAATAAGTGATGAAAATATTAGCTCAATAATACCTTTATACTCTTAAAACTCCCAAACAGCTTTTTCCTAAGGTCTGCTGTTCTGCTGAAAATGTTTCCTTACATCCATCCTCCTTTCTACTCCTACACACATATGAAATAAAACCTTTTAGCCCGGACATCCTCCTTAAGTAAACAAACATTAACCACCAACTTTACACTGGGTCTCACTCAGAATATTATGTATTAACCTATTCTGGATGCTAAAAATGAGAGTTTTCCAATTAGCACTGGATAATACAAAAAGCCCCTTACCAGAGGCAGGAGGCCCTATTTCCACCTTTCCAACAAATTGTAGAGGTAAGTGCAAATTGAGCTGGTAAGCTTATACGGCAAATGTCCATTTTCCTTTGGAATTATTTCACTCCTGCTTATCAGCCTGTTTGATCTGGAGAAGGCAATTCAGTTGGTGTTCATGGTTCTGGTTGGCAACATTTTTATTAGCAGCCCTCACTGACATGACACCCCAGTAGTGGCAAGAGATAGATGTGAATAGACCAATATAATAAATTTTCTATTATATATGTATATGTTAACCCCAAGAACCCTTTTGAAAGTATTACATTCTTTCCAACCAATCATTTTTAAAGGTATTAAAAAAGTAATATAGCAAGTACTATTTTGAGTTCAAATCTCTGAGTTAAAAGTCTCTTAATTGTGTTGTGTCATGTCACATTAGAGAGCTATGCTTATAAATCACTCATTATTTCTCATTTTATAGATGGGTCAAAAAAGGGATCAAATCATTTACGTAAAGACACAGAACAAACAGTACTGGCATCAAGCCCCATAATTCCACGATCCAACACAGTGATGCCTAAGGCCATTTGTGCAGTTCTGATGAACAATGTATCAACAAAAAGAGGTGGATCCAGAGGCCCAAAAGTTTACCTTACTCTAATTTCCTTTATTGAAGTAGCAGAAAAATTGCTCCCTATATTTCACAGTGAAAAATAGTAATCTTGAAGCAGTTCTTAAAATGTTATATTATGGGATGCTTTCTGTGAAATAAACATTTGCCAGATTACCTGCATTCCTAACAAACATTTGTATTCAAGAAGGTAGTTTGTCTTTAATTATGTAAAAAAGGATTTAGTCAGAAATTGGAAAATAGAATATCCTCAACTAAGAACTCCTTTGATCTTTTGAAATAGAAGATAAAAAACAAAGTCAACAAAAATCATTCAAGTACATGGGGATAGTGCCTGGGGAGATTACTAAATGCAAGGTACCATGTTTCCTGTAGCTTGAGTGAGATTTACCACAAAGAGCCTAAAGAACAAACTTAGTCATTGTAGACGTACCTCTCTCATGAGATACAAAAGGAGAATGAAAGTGTGGACTATGATCCAAAGAACCTGATGTTTATTACCATCAGCTGCAGGACTGTAAGTCCTTTAGCCTTTCTAGGGCTCAGTTAACTTTTATCTTAAAGCTAAATGATCATATAATGGTTCTCTTCAGTTTTAAAATTCAAAAGCTTTACCTTTTCACTTCAACAAAGTATTTACTCTGAACACCACCTCATCCTTTACCCACAACCAAAACACACACAATTCAAATTTCCTCCATTTTGAATATCCTCACACTGTTGCATAAACTATAAAACCATTCTTCCTTCTGAGATAATGTGATCATTTCACAAGACCAGTCTAATCATATCATTCCCTAGATTGAAACACATCATAATTCTAATATCTCAAACTTACTGAGAGGTTAACCATGTTCCAGGCACTGTTCTGAGTCCTTTATGTAGTTTAAGCTGTTCAATTATTTAAACAACTTTATGAGTGGGTTTTATTATGATTATCACATTTTATAGAAGGATACCTCAGTTTCCTAAACAGACAGTCCACAATCTTAAACACTCTAAGTTGTTGCCTCTTCCCATAAGATTTTGGAAAACACATTGTGCCTATTACCCTTAGGTTAAAGTTCAATTCTTAGCAAAGCTGGAAAAGCCTTTCAGGGATTGAGTCCATGCTTAACCTCATTTCTAGTTATCTTCCTAATAGTCTGCTGCAACTATATTGAACTCAAGCTCTTCTGAAATGCAGCCTTGAGGTGATTGGGAGAGCATGCTGTTTCCTCCACCTCTGCCATTCCTCTCTTTGCCTAGATAACAGAAATGTCATAGTACAGAATTCACCTCCTCCAGGAAACTGATGCGTAGGTGCCCCTCCTCTTGTGTTCCTATACATTATTGCACTACTCCTATTGTAGTATGCCAGATAGAATATTTAAATTACCTGTTTATGTTTTCCTCTACTGTTAACTTTTTGAGTGGAAACTATATATTACTAAAGCCTAACATCTTTTCAAATACTTGTTGAATTAATGAAAGAAGGAAACTTTTTTCCCTCTTCCCATCTCACATTCCTAATATTGTCATGTTAATTCTGTGGAAACTTTTCTTCTCCATTAAAACTTACCCAGTTGCTGCTCTTTTTTTTTTTATCATAGTCTTAGTTTACTTGCCCATTTGTCTAATAGTAGCTCACATTTCCCCACCAGCTTCCCAAAGGAAAGACTTCAAGCAATGAGGTAATCTCATTGAAATAAATGAGATATTTCTAGGCAAGTGATACCACAAAAGGGCCTCCTTGTTTTATTAATACATAAGGCCTTGTGACAGCATTATGACACTTCTGGTTTTCAAAAACGTATGGGTTTTGACATTCTATCAATTAGTGTTATCACTGTTATTCCTTGGGAAAATACAAAAATAACTTTAATTCAGAAAAAAAGATTATTTTATTAATTATAAATATTGGCCTGAAATTTCCAGATTTGGAACATACTTCTGAGATTCTTGTTTTATTTAACTCTCCAATTTGTATATGGGTTTTTTTTATAAAGATATAACTTTGACAATTCCAACCATAGCAAAAAACATGAAAAAGATTGGGGGTCACAAAACTATGTTGTTTCTTTCCATGGGAGAAAGTATAAAAGGCATTGATAAGAAAATTCTTCACTTTAGAGTTGTTACCATGCCCATTTAAAATCAAGGGCTACTTGACACTTCACGACTTACACAGTTTCTACATTATACAGTTTCTTGGACTTAAGGTTTGAAGTTTGAGGACTGTAAACACAAGAACAAGACAGAATATGACTGCACCAGCCAATAATGTTTTTGCAAATTTGAATCATTCTATGTCCTCCTAAGCCTTCAAACACTGTTTTTTGTAAAAGACTGAAGAAAACAGGTTGCCAATAAGGAAACAGGAAGCAGCACATTCCTAGTCTGGACAAACCTCGATAAGCCAGACAAACTCAGATCTACTGGAGATGTGTTCTGTGTGAAACAACAATATGAGCAAATCTTTCTGGATTTGATGACATTAAATTAGATTCGGAGATATCTAGATTTTGGCTGGGCATCTGAAGTTTTGTCTTGCATGGAATGGCAACTTATTGCAGAAGCAATTTTTTTTACAGCAAACAAACTTCTTTGCCCATGTCACATTAACAGATAAGTTTAGCCTTACAATTTTATGGAATTATTCCCTTTGGTGTTTAGAGGATTTTGACTTTAAGGATTTTGTAAATGACCTAACTCTAAAATCTAAAAAGGGCAAGTCAGAATAAGAGTCTTTTGCCAGACCATTTCTCATCTGATCCTTTTTCTAAGTGAATTTTTAGTGCACCAAGGAATTTCCTTTTTTCAGTCCCTTCATCCTGGGACATTATAGCAAATGATGATTGTTAATAATAGTTGGCATATTACATAGAACATATACATGCATTATCTAGGTCATGATTTGAGGATTAACACAACAATCTGCACAATCTGAACCACAGAACTCAGCAGGTATGTGGCATAGAGAGCTGAACTGGGAGAAAAAGAAGCTGCAGGGGGCAGGGAGCTGTTTTTGCTTACAAAGAGAGGACAGAGATTGGGGGAGAGTATGGGAAAAGCATCCCCCCTCACCAAAAGCAATTGGAGAGAAAGAGAAAGTGGAAATAGACACAAGGGTCTGAACAAAAAGGGATAGATGAGAAAGGAGAGCATTTAAATTCCATTAAGACTCTATAAACAGGGAGAGTACAGAATCTGAAACTTCAAGCTGGATACTGGTGGTACTCTGGTGGGAAGGGTGAATCCCCAGGAGCAAAGACCAAAGTCCAAGGGGACCTCAGGCCACATGGGGAGTGATAGTTCCCCTGTTGGGAGGACATTTGGTAGAGTCTGTGCAGTCTCCCCACAGGCAAAAGTCCTAGAAGACCCCGGAGAACAAACACATTTGCTCGTGTTGAAACAAGGACTTTAAGGGTGAAGCCTAGCCCCAGATGTGTGTTATTATTTACCATAATCCCTGAAATTCTGCTGCTACATGATTGTGTGAATTTTTTTTGGGATGGGCTGGCACCCAGCCACAGTCTCTGGGCATTGCCAGCAGCACAGTCTCATGAACATTTCTGGGGTTGGGCCAGCACCTGGCCATTGCTCAGTGAGACCCTCCTCCAGATGGTCTGAGCAAGTCAAAGCCACAGTCCCTCAGAAGTGAGGGGTTGGAAAACAGCCCCATCTGAGGTAAAACTCAGGAGGGAGGTGCCACTTGGCAGCCTGATGGCTTGGTCACGGACAGTGTAGAAGTGGAGAATGGATGGAAGCTGAAGACAAAGGAGAGGTGCTTGATTGCCGGTTGGGGAGAGCACAGAGTTAAGACACTAGAGATTGGGTAGCTGGGTGACACCATTTTCATCCCTCCCACGCATGTGCTTACATGCTTACATGCACCAAAACAATCCACTCCAGTAAGCTAAGCAGCTCCATCTAATGGAGAACAGAGCCATTACACTAAGCCCTGCCCAACTGAGCCAATCTTGCTTTTGAGGAACACAAGTGTCTCTGATGGCTTAGTTTTTGGATTAAAGTGCTTCATAGTTTGACTTCTAGGGGAAAATGGATGTAATTCCAATCGTATTGCATTCTGTTTCTAGACCATGTATTCAGTTTTTTCCTTTTCTTTACTTATTCTTGAATACAGAAGAGAAAAAATTATTTTTATTTTCTTTTTAGTAAAAATGTTTTTCTTTAAATTTTTTCTGCTATATTTTTACTTTTTTGTAATTTTTAAAAATTCTATTTTACTTTAACCATTTCGTTTGATTCTATTGTATTGTATTCATTTTTTTAAATTTTCAAATGTTTTTCTTTCTTTCCCCCCTTTTTTTCTTTTCTTATGTTTCCCTTTTTTTCTCTAATCTGTCAAGCCTCTTTCAACAACTAGACCAAAACACACCTAGGATCTAGAATCCTTTATTTGATTTTTTTGTGTTGTTTTTATTTCTTTATTAATTATTTTTTTTTTACTTTGTTAATTCCTTTTCTTCTTTCAAAATGACAAAGCGAAGGAATTCACCCTGAAAGAAAGAACAACAACAAAAAAATGACAGCCAGGAACATAATCAACACAGACACAAGCAAGATATCTGAACCAGAATTTAGAATCATGATAATAAGAATACTAGCTGGGGTTGAAAATAGATTAGAATCCCTTTCTGTGGAGATAAAAGAAGCAAAAACTAGCCAGGATGAAATAAAAAATGCTATAACTGAGCTGCAAACTCGAATGGATGCCATGGCAGCAAGGATGGATGAAGCAGAGCAGGGAATCAGTGATATAGAGGACACATTTATGGAGTATAATGAAACAGAAAAAGGGAGGGAGACTAGGCAAAAGAGCATGCTATAAAAATTAGAGAACTCAGTGGCTCATTAAAAAGAAACAACATCAGAATAATAGGGGTCCCAGAAGATGAAGGCAGAGTAAAAGGGGTAGAAGATTTATGTGAGCCAATCATAGAGGAAAACTTTCCCAACCTGGGGAAAGGCACGGACATCAAAATCAAGGAAGCACAGAGAACTCCTATTAGATTAAAAAAAAAACCGACCATCAACAAGACATATCAGTGTCAAATTCACAAAATTCTCAGGCAAGAAAACAATCATGAAAGCAGCAAGGGAAAAAAAGACCTTAACCCACAAGGGAAGATGGATCAGGTTCACAGCAGACCTGTCCATAGATATTTGGCAGGCCAGAAAGGAGTGGTAGGATATATTCAATGTGTTGAATCAGGAAAATATGCAGCCAAGAGTTCTTTATCCAGCAAGGCTGTCATTAAAAATAGAATGACAAATAAAAAGTTTCTCAGACAAACAAAAATTAAAGGAGTTTGTGACCACTAAACCAGCTCTGCAAGAAATTTTAAGGGGGAGTCTCTGAGGGGAGAAAAGATGAAAAAACAAAACAAAACAAAAACAAAAACACCAAAAGCAACAAAGACTAGAAAGGAGCATAGAACACCACCAGAAACTCCAACTCTACAAGCAACATAATGGCAATAAAGTCATATCTTTCAGTACTCACTCTAAACATCAATGGACTAAATGCTCCAATCAAAAGACATAAGGTAACAAAATGGCTAAGAAAACAAGATCCATCTATATGCTGTTTACAAGAGACCCATTTTAGACCTAAAGACACCTTCAGATTGAAAGCAAGGGAATGGAGAACCATCTATCATGCTACTGGTCAACAAAAGAAAGCTGGAGTAGCCATACTTATATCAGACAATCTAGACTTTAAAGACTGTAACAAGAAATGAAAAGGGCATTATATCATGATTAAGGGGTCTATCCCCCAAGAAGACCTAACAATTGTAAACATTTATTCTCCAAAGATGGGAGAACCCAGATATATAAATCAATCAACAACATAAAGAAACATTGATAATAATACCATAATGGTAAGGGATTTCAACACTGCACTTACAGCAATGGACAGATGATCTAAACAGAAAATCAACAAGGAAACAATGGCTTTGAATGACACACTGGACCAGATGGACTAAACAGATATATTCAGAACATTTCATCCTAAAGCAGCAGAATACACATTCTTCTCCAGTGCACATAGAATGATCTCCAGAATAGATTACATACTGGGACACAAATTTGCCTTCAATAAGTACAAAAATATCAAGATCATACTGTGCATATTTTCAGACCACAACGCTATGCCACTTGAAATCAACCACAAGAAAAAATCTGGAAAGATAACAAATATTTGGAGACTAAAGAACATCCTACTAAAGAATGAATGGGCTAACCAAGAAGTTAAAAAGGAAATTAAAAATTACATGGAAGCCAATAAAATGATAACACCACAGCCCCAAAACCTCTGTGATGCAGCAAAGGTGGTCATAAGAGGAAAATGTATAGCAATCTAGGCCTTCCTAAAGAAGGAAGAAAGGTCTCAATACACAACCTAACCTTCCAACTTAAAGAGCTAGAAAAAGAACAGTAAATAAAACCCCAAACCAGCAGAAGACAGGAAATAATAAAGACAAGAGCAGAAATCAAGGAGCATACCTCGAGATCATAAAAAACATATATGAACAACCCAATGCTAATATCATACTCAATGGGGAAAAACTGAGAGCTTTCCCCCTAAGGTCAGGAACAAGACAGGGATGTCCACTCTCAACACTGTTATTCAATATAGTATTGGAAGTCTTAGCCTCAGCAATCAGACAACACAAAGGAATAAAAGGCATCTAAATCAGCCAGGAGGAAGTCAAACTTTCACTCTTCACAGATGACAGGATACTCTATATGGAAAACCCAAGAGATTCCACCAAAAACTGATAGAACTTATCCATATATTCAGCAGAGTCATAGGCTATAAAATCAATGCACAGAAAGCAGTTGCATTTCTATACACCAATAATGAAGTAACAGGAAAAGAAATCAAGGAATTGATCCCATTTACAATTGCACCAAAAGCCATAAAATACCTAGGAATAATCCTGACTGAAGAGGTACAAATCTATACACTGAAAACTATAGAAAGCTAATGAAAGAAATTGAAGAAAAAGCAAAAATATGGGAGAATATTCCATGATCCTGGATAGGAAGGACAAACATTGTTAAAATGTTGATACTACTCAAAGCAATCTACATTGTCAATGCAATCCCTATCAAAATAACACCAGCATTCTTCACAGAGCTGGAAGAAACAATCCTAAAATTTGTATGGAGCCAGAAAAGACCCTGGATAGCCAAAGCAATCTTGAAAAAGAAAAACAAAGCTAGAGGCATCACAATCCTGGTCTTCAAGATGTTTTACAAAGCTGTAATTATCAAGACAGTATGATACTGGCACAAAAACAGACACTCATATAAATGGAACAGAATGGAGAACTCAGAAATGGACCCACAAATATATGGCCAACTAATCTTTGACAAAGCAGGAAAAAATATCCAATGGAGTAAAGACAGTCTCTTCAGCAAGTGGTGCTGGGAAAATTGGACTGCGACAGTGAAGAATGGACCTGGACCACTTTCTTACACCATACACAAAAATAAACTCAAAATGGATGAGAGGCCTAAATGAAGACAGGAAGTCGTCAAAATCCTAGAGGAGAAAGCAGGCAAAAACCTCTTTGACCTCGGCCACAGCAACTTCTTACTCACCACGTCTCCAGAGGCAAGGGAAGCAAAAGCAAAAATGAAGTCTTGGGACCTCATCAAAATAAAAAGCTCACAGTGAAGGAAACTATCAGCAAAACTAAAAGGCAGCCAAAGGAATGGGAGAAGATATTTGCAAACAGCATATCAGATAAAGGGTTAGTATCCAAAATCTATAAAGCACTTATCAAACTCAACACCCAAAAAAACAAATAATCCAGTGAAGAAATGGACAAAAGACATGAATAGACACTTCTCAAAGAAGACATCCAGATGGCTAACAGACACATGAAAAAATGCTCAACATCACTCATCATCAGGGAAAAACAAATCAAAACCACAATGAGATACCACCTCACATCTGTCAGAATGGCTAAAATTAACAACTTAGGCAATAGCAGATGTTGGTGAGGATGCAGAGAAAGATGTTGTCTTTTGCACTGCTGGTGGGAATGCAAACTGGTGTAGTCAGTCTGGAAAACAGTATGGAGGTTACTCAAAAAATTAAAAAAAACCCTACCCTACAACCCAGCAATTGCACTACTATGTATTTATCCAAGGGACACAGGTGTGCTGCTTTGAAGGGGCACATGCACACCAATGTTTATAGCAGCACTATTGACAATAGCAAAAGTATGGAAAGAGCCCAAATGTCTATCGATGGATGAATGGATAAAGAAAAATTGGCATATATATACAATAGAGTATTACTCAGCAATCAAAAATAAATAAAATCCTTCCATTTGCAACTACATGGATGGAACTGGAGGGTATTATGCTAAGCGAAATTAGTCAGAGAAAGACAAATATCATATGACTTCACTCATATGAGGAATTTAAGATACAAAACAGATGAACTCATATGAATAAGGGAAGGGAAACAAAAATATATAAAAACATGAAGGGGGACAAAACATAAGAGAGTCTTAAATATAGACAACAAACAGAGGGTTGCTGGAGGGCTTTGGGTGGTGGGTTAATTGGTAAGGGACATTAAGGAATTTATTCCTGAAATCATTGTTGCACTATATGCTACCTAACTTGATGTAAATTAATTAATTCATTAATTAATTAAAATTAAATAACAGTGTACTCTTGATTTTTTTAAATCTATTTCACCAATCTCCCTGCCTCCCCTTTGACGATCACAAATTTGTTCTCTGTATTTAAGATTTTGGTGTTTTGGTCTCCTTTTTTTGTTTCTTCATTTGTTTTGTTTCTTAAATTCTGCATATGAGTGAGATCGTATGGTATTTGTCTTTCTCTGACTAATTTCACTTAGCCTTAGAACATCTAGGTGTATCCATGTTGTTGCAAATGGCAAGATCTCATTCTTTTTTTATGGCTGAGTAACATTCCATTATATATCTATATGTGTATATGGAAACACATTGTTTCCATATCTTGACTATTATAAATATGCTGCAATAAACCTAGGTGTCATGTATAGTTTCAAATTAGTGTTTAATTTTCTTTAGTGTTTAATTTTCTCCCAGCAGTAGAATTGGGAGATCATATAATTCTATTTTCAATCTTTCGAGGAAACTCCATACTGTTTATCACAATGGCTGTGCCAATTTGCATTCTCAACAACAGCACAGGAGGGTTCCTTTTTCTCCACATCCTCACCAACACCTATTGTTTGTGTGTCTGATTTTAACCATTCTGACAGGTATAGGGTGATATCTCATTGTGGTTTTGATTTGCATTTCCCCAGTGATTAGTGATGCTAAGCATCTGTTCTTTGCTGTTGGCCCTCTGAATGACTTCTTTGAAAAAATGTCTATTCAGGTGCTCCAGACATTTTTAAATCAGATTATGTGTGTGTGTGTGTGTGTGTGTGTGTGTGTGTGTGTGTGAAATTGAATAAATTATTTATATGTTTTTGATACGATTCCCTTATTGGATATACCATTTGCAAATATCTTCTCCCATTCAGTAGGTTGCCTTTTTGCTTTGTTTATGGTTTCTTTCACCGTACAAAATCTTTTTATTTTGGTGTACTACCAATAGTTTAATTTTGCTTTTATTTTCTTGCCAAGGAGACATATTTAGAAAAATGTTTCTACAGTGAATGTCAAGGAAATTAGTGCCTATGTTTTCTTCTAGGAGTTTTATAGTTTCAGGTCTCACATTGGGGTATTTGTTCCATTTTGAGTTTATATTTGTGTATAGTGTAAGAAAATGATTCATTTTCCTTCTTTGCATGTAGTTGATCAGTTTTCCCAATACCATTTTTTTCTTTTCCCCATTGCTTATTCTTGCTTTCTTTGTCTAGATTAATGGACTATATATGTGTTGGTTTATTTCTGGGCTCTCTATACTGTTCCATTGATGTAGGTGTCTATTTTTGTGCTTGTATTATATTGTTTTGATTACTACAGCTTTGTAACTATATTTTGAAATCTGGGGATGTGATACCTCCAGCTTTGTTCTTCTTTCTCAAATTTGCTTTGGCCATTGGGGTTTTTTATGGTTCCACACAAATTTTAGGATAACTTGTTCTGGTTCTGTGAAGAATGCTGTTGGTATTTTGATGGGGATTGCAGTAAATTTGAAGATTGCTTTGGGTAGTGGACATTTTAACAATATTAGTTCTTGCAACACATGAGCATAGAATATCTTTCCATTTGTTGGTATGATTTTCAATTTCCTTTCTCTTTTCTTCAATTTCATTAATCAATATATTTTTTAATGTTTATTTATGTTTGAGAGAGAGAGAGAGAGAGCACTAGCAGGGGAGGGGCAGAGAGAGAGGGAGGCACAGAATTTGAAGCAGGCTCCAGGCTCTGAGGTGTCAGTAAAGAGCCTGATGTGGGGCTCAAACTCACAAACTGTTGAGATCATGACCTGAGTCATGACCTAAAGTCAGACACTTAACTGACTGAGCCACCCAGGTGCCCCAATTCAATATTTTATAGTATTCAGAATATGGATATTTCACCTCTTTGGTTTAGTTTTTTCCTAGGTATTTTATTATTTTTGGTGCAACTGTAAAGGGGATTTTTTTCTAGTTTCTCCTTTTGCTACTTCATTATTAATATATAAAATACAAATGATTTCTGCATATTAATTTTGTATTCTGTACTGAATTCATTTATTAGTTCTAGCAGGTTTTTGGTGGAATCTTTAGGGTTTTGTATATATAGTATGGTGTCATTTGCAAATAGTGAAAGTTTTACTTTTTCCTTATGAAAATGGGTGCCTTTTATTTCTTAATCTTGTCTGATTACTAGGACTTTCAATACGTTGAAGAAAAGTGATGAGTGGACATCTTTGTATTATACTTGTTTGCAGAGGGGAAGCCCTCAATTTTTCACCATATATATTAGTTGTGGGTTTTTCATATGTTTCTATTATGTTGAGGCATGTTTCCTCTAAATCTACTTTGTTGTTGAATTTTTCTCATGAATAGATGTTGTACTTTTGTCAAATGCCTTTTCTGCACCCATTGAGATGATATAATTGTTACCTTTTTTCTTGTTAATTTGATGTGATACATTGATTGATTTTGAATAGAGAACCAACCTTTATTCCTGGAATAAGTATCACTTGATCATGGTGAATGATTTTTTTTTTAAAGTATTGATGGATTTAATTAGCTAATATTTTGTTGAGGATATTTGCATCTGTGTATATCTAAGATATTCACCTGTAGTTTGTTTTGTTTGTTTGCATTTTTTTTCCTTTGGTTTCCTTATCTGGTTTCAGTATCAGGATAATGCTGTCCTTGAATATAAATTTGGAAACTTTCCTGTCTCTTCTATTTTTTGAAATAATTTGAGAAGAAAAGGTATTAAATCTTTAAATGTTCAACAGGATTCACCTGTAAAGCCCTATCTGCTCCTGGACATTTGTTTGTTGGGAGCTTTTTTATTACTGATTTCATTTCATTGCTAGAAATCAGTCTGTTCAAATGTTCTATGTCTTTCTGATTCATTTTGGAAGGCTTTTAATTTCTATGAATGTATGCATCTCTTTTAGGTTGTCCAATATGTCGGTATGTAGTTTTCCATAATATTTTCTTATAATTCATTGTGTTTTTGTGATGTTGATTGTCATTTCTCTTCTTTCATTTATCATTTTATATATTTGAGTTCTCTCTTTTCCTTTTTTTGATGAGTCTGGCTAAAGGTCTGACTAAATTTTGTTGATCTTTTCAAAGAACCAGCTCTTGGTTTCATTGACTTAGTCTATTTTTTTTTTTAGTCTAAATTATTTATCTTTGCTCTAAGCTCTATTATTTCCTTCCTTCTACTGGCTTTGGGCTTTGCTTTTCTTGTTCTAACTCCTTTAGGTGTAAGGTTAGATTTTTTATTTGAGATTTCTCTTGCTTCTTAAGGTAGGCATGTATTGCCACAATCTTCTTTATTAGAACAGCTTTTTCTGTATCCCAAATATTTTGTACCATTGTGTTTTAATTTTCTTTTGTCTCCATGTATGTTTTGATTTCTTGTTTGACCTTAGTTGACCCATTCATTGTTTATTAGCATGTTATTTTGCCTCCATGTATTAGTGTTCTTTCCAGATTTTTTCTTGTAATTGATTTCTATCTGCATACTGTCGTATTTGGAAAAAATGCATGGTATGATTTCAATCTTTTTTAATTTATTGAGACTTGTTTTGTGGCCTAAGATGTGATATATTCTGGAGAATGTTCCACGTGCACTTGAAAAGAGTAAATATTCCACTATTTTGGGTGGAATGTTCTAAATACATATGTTAGGTCCATCTGGTCCAACGTGTCACTGAAAGTCACTGTTTCTTTGTTGAGTTTCTGTCTGGATGTTCTATCCGTTGATGTAAGTGGGGTATTAAAGTCCCCTGTTAGTGTTGTATTACTATCAATTTTTTTCTTTACATTTGTTAACAATTGCTTTATGTATTTTGGTGTTTCATGTTGGGTTCATAAATATTTACAATTATTATATCTTCTTGATGGATTGTCTCCTTTATAGTGATGTAATGTGTTTCTTTGTCTCTTGTAACAGTCTTTGTTTTTTAAAGTCTTTTTTATTCAAAAATAGAAATCCCAGTCATTGTTTTTTAAAGTCTATTTTGTTCAAATAGAAACCCCAGGTTTCTTTTCACTTCCATTTGCATGGTTACTATTTTTCTATACATTCATTTTCAATCTACAGGTATCTTAAGGTCTGAAGTGAGTCTCTTGGAAGCAACAATTAGGTGGGTCTTGTTTTTTATCCTTTCAATCACCTTATGTCTTTTGATTGGAGCAAATAAAGTCATTATTGATAAATAAATATTGCTATTTTGTTGCTTATTTATGTTTGCTTTTGTAGTTCTCTGTTCCTTTCATCTGTTCTTGCTGTCTTCCCTTGTGGTTTGATGACTTCCTTTAGTGTTATTCTTGGATTCCTTTATCTCTATTGTTTGATTTGTGGTTGCCATTAGCTTCATATATAACATCTCCTGCCCATACCAGTCTATATTAATCTGATGGTTGCTTAAGATTGAACCCATTCTAGAAGCAATAACATTTACTCTCCTCCCTCATGTTTTAAGTATATGTCATACATTATTTTATTTTCTGAATCTCTTGATTAATTTTTGTAGATGAAATATATTTTACCCCTTTTTTGCTTTAATCTTCATACTGGTTTTATAAGTGATGAATCTACTACTTTTATTATACATTCGGATTTACCTGTGAGATATTTTTCCTTTCATAATTTTCTTATTTTTGATTATGGCTTTTTTATTTCCATTTGAATAATTCCTTTAATGTTTCTTATAAGGTTGTTTTAGTGGTTTTGAACTCTTTTTAACTTTTGTTCTCTGGGAAACTCTTTATTTCTCCTATTCTAAATGATAACTTGTCTGGGCAGAGTATTCTTGGTTGCAGGGTTTTTTTTTTTGTTTTTTGTTTGTTTTTTTTCCTTTCAGTTCTTTGAATATATTATGGCACTCCCTTCTGACCTTTAATGTTTCTGCTGGAAAGTCAGCTAAGATCCTTATGGGGTTCCCCTTGTATGCAACTTTTTTTCTTTCTTTCAGTCACTTTTATCACTACTTTTTGCTATTTTAGTTATTATGTGTTTTGGTACAGAACTCTTTGGGTTAATTTTGTTGGGGGCTCTCTGTGCTTCCTGGGTCCAGATGTCTATTTCCTTCCCCAGATTAAGCAGTTTTCAGCTATTATTTCTTCAAATAAATTTTCTGCCCCCTTCTCTCTCTCTTCTCCTTCTGGGATCCCTATTATGCAAATGTTACTATGCCTGATGATGTCACTTAGTTCCCTTAACCTACTGTCATTTTTCAATATTCTTTTTTCTTTTTGCTATTCAGTTTAGTTGCTTTTCATTATCCTGTCTTCCAGGCCTCTGATCTCTTCTGCTTCCTTTAATCTGCTGTTGATTCCCTTCAGTGTATTTTTTTTATTTCAGTTACTGCATTCTTCATTTCTACTGATTGTTTAAATATTTTTTTATCTCTTTGTTAAAGGACTGATTGAGATCTCCCACTCTTCTGAAGTCTACAGAATATCTTTATGACTATTACTATAAATTGTTAACTAGGCATGTTGTTTAATCTCCATTTTATTTAGTCCTTTTGCTGATTTTGTCCTCTTCTTTCATTTGGGATACTTTCCTCTGTCTTCTCTTATTGTTGAAATCTCTGTATTTTTTCTATATTTTGTGGAAGTAAGCTATGTGTCCTGATCTTTAAAGTGTTGGTCTTATGAAGAAAAGGTCCCGTGGTGCCCTGTAGCACAATGTCTCCTGTTCACCAGAACGAGTTGCTTCAGAGATGTCTCTTATATGGGTCACATGTGCCATATTGTTGTGGTTGAGCTCCTTGCCTTCAGTCTAGTTAGCTTCAGTGGCCTACTTTTCTTGTTATGGGTGCAATAAACAGGGTTTAGTCCTTGTGCTATTTAAGGGCCAATTTGGGGCCACCTGGGACTTATAGTTGGGTATTGTCAGCAGTCAAACCAGCTACCTGCCCTCAGCCCATCTGCTAGGTCTGCAGTTGCACTGACCTGCAAAATACTGTCTCTGCTTTGTTTCCTAAGATACTCTCATTGGTGGGTAGTGCCAGCATTCAGACCAAACGCCTGCTCAGCCCATCTGCTGGGGCTGTAGTCACACTGATTGGCAGGATACCCTCTGCACTGCTAGCTATAAGTTTGTCTGCTAGGAGTATGGGCACACTGGTGTGTGCATTTATCTCTCCCATGGGAGAAGTCATTTTGGAATGGCACTGGTCTTTGCCAAAGCTGCTTGCAGGGTGTGTTGGAGCAGACTCTGCTTTGAAGGGACTACTGCTGAGTGAGGAGGCTTGCATAGGATAGATCCATAGGAGAATGTGGGGGTGGGGAACATGGTCTACAAAGATAGGTAGAGAATGTTCATGCTGGTTCCTGTAAATTTGCTTATATATAAACTGGGTGAAACAAGTGATGTTACAGCTCTTCTACTCTTGGAGAAGTCTCTTAAAGCTCCCAGCCCTTTCAGCACAGGTGCTGAAGTTAAATAAATCTATACGGATAGCCCAGGCACTTTTCAAACTGCTGCTTCTGTGCTGTATCTCAGCAGAATTCTTTGTTTTGTCATCTCTTTAAGGGCAGGAACTCAGTTTGCCATTGCCCCCTGGTTCTCCCAGAGCTAAGCCCACTGAATTTTATTATATTATATTATATTATATTATATTATATTATATTATATTTTATTATTTATTTATTTATTTTTTATTATGAAATTTATTGTCAAATTGGTTTCCATACAGCACCCAGTGCTCATCCCAACAGGTGCCCTCAATACCGTTACCCACCCAGCCCTCCCTCCCACCCCCCATAAACCCTTAGCTTGTTCTCAGTTTTTAGGAGTCTCTTATGTTTGGCTCCCTCCCTCTCTAACCATTTTTTTTTCTTGCCCTCCCCCATGTTTTCTGTTAAGTTTCTCAGGATCCACATAGGAGTGAAAACATATGGAGTTTGTCCTTCTCTATATGACTTATTTCGCCTAGCATAACATTCTCCAGTTCCATCCATGTTGCTACAAAAGGCCATATTTCATTCTTTCTCATTGCCACGTAGTATTCCATTGTGCATATAAACCATAATTTCTTTATCCATTCATTAGTTGATGGACATTTAGTCTCTTTCCATAATTTAGCTATTGTTGAGAGTGCTGCTATAAACATTGGGGTACAAGTGCCCCTATGCATCAGTACTCCTGTATCCCTTGGGTAAATTCCTAGCAGTGCTACTGCTGGGTCATAGAGTATGTCTATTTTTAATTTTTTGAGGAACTCCACACTGGTTTCCAGATCGGCTGCACCAGTTTGCATTCCCACCAACGGTGCAAGAGTGTTCCCATTTCTCCACATCCTCTCCATCATCTATAGTCTCTTGATTTGTTCATTTTAGCCATTCTGACTGGCGTGAGGTGATATCTGAGTGTGGTTTTGATTTGTATTTCCCTGATGAGAGGCGATGTTGAGCATCTTTTCATGTGCCTGTTGGCCATCTACATGTCTTTTTTAGACAAGTGTCTATTCATGTTTTCTGCCCATTTTTGACTGGTTTGTTTGTTTGTCGGGTGTGGAGTTTGGTGAGCTCTTTACGGATTTTGGAGACTAGCCCTTTGTCCGATATGTCATTTGCAAATATCTTTTCCCATCCCGTTGGTTGCCTTTTAGTTTTATTGATTGTTTTCTTTGATGTGCAGAAGCTTTTTATCTTCATAAGGTCCCAATAGTTCATTTTTGCTTTTAATTCCCTTGCCTTTGGGGATGTGTCAAGTAAGAAATTGCTGCAGCTGAGGTCAGAGAGGTATTTTCCTGCTGTCTCCTCTAGGGTTTTGTTGGTTTCCTGTCTCACAGTTAGGTCATTTATCCATTTTTGGTTTGTTTTTGTGAATGGTGTAAGAAAGTGGTCTAGTTTCATCCTTCTGCATGTTGTTGTCCAATTATCCCAGCACCATTTGTTAAAGGGACTGTCTTTTTTACATTGGATATTCTTTCCTGTTTTGTCAAAGATGAGTTGGTCATACGTTTGTGGGTCTAGTTCTGGGGTTTCTATTCTATTCCATTGGTCTATGAGTTTGTTTTTGTGCCAATACCATGCTGTCTTAATGATTGCAGCTTTGTAGTAGAGGCTAAAGTCTGGAATTGTGATGTCTCCTGCTTTGGTCTTCTACTTCAAAATTACTTTGGCTATTCGGGGCCTTTTGTGGTTCCATACAAATTTTAGGATTGCTTGTTCTAGCTTCGAGAAGAATGCTGGTGCAATTTTTATTGGGATTGCATTGAATGTGTAGATAGCTTTGGGTAGTATTGACATTTTAACAATATTTATTCTACCAATCCATGAGCAGGGAATGTTTTCCCATTTCTTTGTGTCTTCTTCAATTTCCTTCATAGGCTTTCTATAGTTTTCAGCATACAGCTCTTTTACATCTTTGGTTAGATTTATTCCTAGGTATTTTATGCTTCTTGGTGCAATTGTGAATGGGATCAGTTTCTTTATTTGTCTTTCTGTTGCTTCATTATTAATGTATAAGAATGCAACTGATTTCTGTACATTGATTTTGTATCCTGCAACTTTGCTGAATTCATGTATCACTTCTAGCAGACTTTTGGTGGCGTCTGTAGGGTTTTCCATGTATAATATCATGTCATCTGCAAAAAGTGAAAGCTTGACTTCATCTTTGCCAATTTTGATGCCTTTGATTTCCTTTTGTTGTCTGATTGCTGATGCTAGCACTTCCAACACTATGTTAAACAACAGCAGTGAGAGTGGACATCCCTGTCGTGTTCTTGATCTCAGGGAGAAAGCTCTCAGTTTTTCCCCATTGAGGATGATATTAGCTGTGTGCTTTTCATAAATGGCTTTTATGATCTTTAAGTATGTTCCTTCGATCCTGACTTTCTCAAGGGTTTTTATTAAGAAACGTTGCTGAATTTTGTCAAATGCTTTTTCTGCATTGATTGACAGGATCATATGGTTCTTCTCTTTTCTTTTATTAATGTGATGTATCACGTTGATTGATTTGCAAATGTTGAACCAGCCCTGCAGCCCAGGAATGAGTCCCACTTGACCATGGTGAATAATTCTTTTTATATGGTGTTGAATTAGATTTGCTAGTATCTTGTTGAGAAATGTTGCATCCATATTCATCAGGGATATTGGCCTGTAGTTCTCTTTTTTTACTGGGTCTCTGTCTGGTTTAGGAATCAAAGTAATGCTGGCTTCATAGAATGAGTCTGGAAGTTTTCCTTCCCTTTCTATTTTTTGGAACAGCTTGAGAAGGATAGGTATTAACTCTCCTTTAAATGTCTGGTAGAATTCCCCTGGGAAGTCATCTGGTCCTGGACTCTTATTTGTTGGGAGATTTTTGATAACTGATTCCATTTCTCTGCTGGTTATGGGTCTGTTCAAGGTTTCTATTTCTTCCTGTTTGAGTTTTGGAAGTGTGTGGGTATTTAGGAATTTGTCCATTTCTTCCAGGTTGTCCAATTTGTTGGCATATAATTTTTCATAGTGTGCCCTGATAATTGCTTATATTTCTGAGGGATTGGTTTTAATAATTCCATTTTCATTCATGATTTTATCTATTTGGGCCATCTCCCTTTTCTTTGTGAGAAGCCTGGCTAGAGGTTTATCAATTTTGTTTATTGTTTCAAAAAACCAACTCTTGCTTTCATTGATCTGCTCTACTGTTTTTTCCTTTGGATTCTATATTGTTTATTTCTGCTCTGATATTTATTATTTCTTTTCTTCTTCTGGGTTTGGGGTGTCTTTGCTGTTCTGCTTCTAGTTCCTTTAGGTGTACTGTTAGATTTTGTTTTTGGTATTTTTCTTGTTTCTTGAGATAGGCCAGGATTGCAATGTGTTTTCCTTTCAGGACTGCCTTCACTGCATCTGAAAGCGTTTTGATTGTTGTATTTTCATTTTCATTTGTTTCCATATATTTTTAAATTTCTTCTCTAATTGCCTGGTTGACCCATTCATTATTTAGTAAGGTGTTTTTTAACCTCCATGCTTTTGGAAGTTTTCATCCTTTTTCCTGTGGTTGATTTCAAGCTTCACATCATTGTGGTCTGAAAGTATGCATGGTATGATCTCAATTCTTGTATACTTATGAAGTATACTTATGTATACTTTTGTGACCCAGCATATGATCTATCTTGGAGAATGTTGCATGTGCACTCAAGAAGAAAGTATATTCTATTGCTTTGGGATGCAGAGTTCTAAATATATCTGTCAAGTCCATCTGATCCAATGTATCATTCAGGGCCCTTGTTTATTTATTGATCCTGTGTCTAGATGATCTATCCAATGTTTTAAGTGGAGTATTAAAGTCCCCTGCAATTATGACATTCTTATCAATAAGTTTGCTTATGTTTGTGATTAATTGCTTTATATATTTGGGGCTCCCGTATTCGGTACATAGACATTTATAATTGTTAGCTTTTCCTGATCTTAGACCCTGTAATGATTATATAATGCCCTTCTTCATCTCTTGTTACAGCCTTTAATCTGAGTTGTAGTTTGTCTGATATAAGTATGGCTACTCCAGATTTTTTTGAGTTTCAGTAGTGTGATAGTTCTCCATCCCCTCACTTTCAATCTGAAGGTGTTCTCAGGCCTAAAATCAGTCTCTTATAGATAGCAAATAGATGGGTCTTGTTTTTTTATCCATTTTGATACCCTATGTCCTTTGGTTGGAGCATTTAGTCCATTTACATTCAGTCTTATTATTGAAAGATATGGGTTTAGGGTCATTGTGATGTGTGTAGATTTCATGCTTGCTGTGATGTCACTGGTGCTTTGTCTCACAGAATCCCCCTTAGGATATCTTGTAGGGCTGGTTTAGTGGTGGGTGATAAACTCCTTCAGTTTGTGTTTGTTTGGGAAGACCTTTATCTCTCCTATTCTAAATGACAGACTTGCTGGATAAAGGATTCTTGGCTGCATATTTTTCCTGTTCATCACATTGAAGATTTCCTGCCATTTATTTCTGGCCTGCCAAGTTTCAGTAGACAGATCCGTCACGAGTGTTTTTGGTCTCCCTTTATATGTTAGAGCATGTTTATCCCTAGCTGCTTTCAGAATTCTCTCTTTATCCTTGTATTTTGCCAGTTTCACTATGATATATCGTGCAGAAGATCGATTCAAGTTACGTCTGAAGGGAGTTCTCTGTGCCTCTTGGATTTCAATGCCTTTTTCCTTCCCCAGTTCAGGGAATTTCTCAGCTATGATTTGTTCAAGTACACCTCAGCCCCTTTCTCTTTCTCTTCCTCTTCTGGATTCCTATTATAAGGATATTGTTGCTCTTGATTACATCACTTAGTTCTCTAATTCTCCCCTCATACTTCTGATTTTTTATACTCTTTTTCTTAGTCCTCTTTTTCCATAATTTTATCTTCTGATTCATCTATTCTCTCCTCTGCCTCTTCAATCCGAGCTGTGGTAGCTTCCATTTTATTTTGCACCTCATTTATTCCATTTTTTAAGCTCCTCATGACTATTTTTTAGTCCCTTGATCTCTGTAGCAATACATTCTCTGCTGTCCTGTATGCTTTTTTTCAAGCCCAGTGATTAAATTTATGACTATTTTTCTAAATCCCTGTTCTGGTATGTTGCTTAAATCGTTTTTTTTATCAATTTGTTAGCTGTAGCTGCTTCCTGGAGTTTGTTTTGAGAATTGTTCCATTTCATCATTTTGGATAGTCTCTGGAGTGGTGCAGAACTGCAGGGCAATTCCTCTGTGCTGTCTGGAGTAACTTGTGTTGGTGGGTGTTGCCGCTGTCAGACCTGATGTCTGTCCCCAGCCCACCGCTGGGGCCACAGTCAGACTGGTATGTACCTTATCTTCCCCTCTCCCAGGGGCAGGACTCACTGTGGAGTGGTGTAGCCTCTGTCTGGGCTCCTTGCACACTGCCAGTCTTGTGGTACTGCTTTGATGGGATCTGGCGTATTGGCCGGGGTGGATCCACAAGGTGAACCGTGGCAGGAGTGGTAGTCTCAGCTAGCTTTGCCTTCAGTGGTCCGCTTTGGGAGGGGCCTCACACTACCAGGAGGGAGGCAGAGCAGTCGGAGGGATGGATCTGCAGAAGCACAGCGTTGGGTGTTTGTGCGGTGCAAGAAAGTTCCATGACGGGAACTGGTTCCCTTTGGGATTTTGGCTGGGGGATGGGTGAGGGAGAAGGTGCTTCCCAGCGCCTTTGTTCACCACCAAGCTGAGCTCTGTCCTCTGGGGCTCAACAACTCTCCCTTTCACTCTGCAAGCAGAGCTTTTGACTTATGACATTCCAGATGTTAAATCCCGCTGGGTGTCAGAACACACTCCATCTGGCCCCTCCACTTTTGCAAGCCAGACTTGGGGGCTTTGCCTTGCCAGGTGGGCTGGCTGCCCCTCCACTGCCCTGCCTCCCTCATGCCAGTCCGTGTAGCACACACTGCCTTTCCACCCTTCCCACCCTCTTCCATGGGCCTCTCATCTATGCTTGGCTCCAGAGCGTCCATTCTGGTAGTCTCCTGGTCATTATCAGGGTAAATTAGGCAGATGTGTGTGGAATCTAAGTGATCAGCAGGATGCGGTGAGCCCAGTGTCCTCCTAACGCCACCATTTTCAGCCCACTGCATTTTAAAGTGTTCAGAGTTAATCCCTGCTCACTGTAAAAACTCAAGGAGTTAAGCCCTACTGGTTTTCAAAGCCAAATATTTTGGAAATTCATCTTCCTGGCATGGGTCCCCCTGCTTAGTATGCCTGGTGTGGGTTCAGGGATTTTGTTCCAAACTGTGTTTCCACCTCTCCTACCCTTTTTGATGTGGTCTCCTCTCTATGATTAACTTGGAAAGTCTGTTCTGCCAATCTTTGTGTCGTTTTCTGAGTTAGTTGCATTGATGTGTCTCAGTTTGTTCATGGGTTGAGGTGAGGTCAGGATCTTCTAACTCCATCATGTTCTTAGAAGCTGTTAAGATCAACTTTTTTACACTCACTTGTCAGCATAAATATTCTTACATAATGCTTGCAGAAAAAGTTTCCTTGTTTTTAAAAGTGGTCATTTGGGTTCACTCAGAAAATGCATGTCAGGATTCTTGTATTATAAATTTACTAGTTGTGGGATGCCTGGGTGGCTCAGTCAGTTAAGCATCCAACTTCAGCTTAAGTCATGATCTCGTGGTTCATGAGTTTGAGCCCTGTATCTAGCTATGTGCTAACAGCTCAAAGCCTGGAGCCTGCTTTGGATTCTATGTCTTCCTCTCTCTCTGCCCCTCTCCAGCTCATGCTATCTCTTTCTCTCTCAAAAATAAATAAACATTATAAAAATTATAAATAAATAAATACATTTACTAATTATAATGTGTCAGTAACTGCTGTTACCCTCTTTAAAAAAATATAATTAATTTTGAAGTTTTCTGGATTGCCACTTGCTTTGTGAATAATGAAAGGAAATCCAGTCATGCATTGTGTTTGTTCTAGCCATTTCTATTTAGGCTACAACTTGTAGCTAATTTTTATCTTCAATTAATTCAAAAAAGTAAATACTTTTCAAAATTAAAAAAAATATATAAAAGTAACTTAAAATTAATTATTTAATTAAAAGTAAAACGTTGTTACACAAAATTTTGATATCCTTTCAAGGTGATGTCTAGATTTCATGATCCATATTTATTCACACATTTAATTTTTTTTATTCACAATATATTTATTGTACACATAAGGTATAGCTTGCCATCAGCAGAAAATAAGTTCTGCTTTACGTTGGGGTTCAAAGTAAAACTTGAAAAACTTGTAAAACTTGTAAAACTTCAGTGGAAAGAATTTTGTAAGAAATTATTGTTGGCATGAAAGATTTCACATAAATTCTGTAATGAAATTATTACTGTGCAGAAAGCCTGGTTTTGATGACTGTATTTTTTCAGTCTATTAAGACACTAACAAGGAAGATATTTAAACCTGCTTTATATAAAATATAACCATAGTGCAAGGCACATAGATAAAAGGAGTATGGGTCTCTGATGACTACAGAGTTACCCTATGCCCTAGGCTGCCTATCTTGGGACTTCTTCTACATGAGAATAAAAATAACTTCTTTCTTAAACAACTATTATTTTGGGTGCTCCCCTATATACAGTTGAATTTAATAACATCAGAGCAGCCTGAGGGTGATAATAAACAAGTTATTTTTAAGGTCAGATAAAGGTGTTTTTGGAGAAGTCAGAACTTGAGTTGCAATTTTTAGATCCTCACTTTATGTATGATTAGTAAACGAGCCTCATGGATGTATCAGGATAGGACAGATAGCTACATGCTGTGATAGGAAGTATGAGAGAAATTTGGAAACACATTTGACCACTTAGCTCTTTCAAATAATACTAAAAATACCGCTATCAGACCATTAGGTATCTGCAATAGCAAACTTGGCCACAGTCTTAGCTCCTTGTCTATATAAATATTTTTATCATGGCATGTGTAGTAGGAGGAAGAGGAGAAGAAAAGAAAGGAAGTTGCATGGCTTAATATGTGTGAGGAAACTTTCATCTGTTGTGTGTTCTTGAACTTAAGGTCCGTTTTCCAGTTTTTACTAGGCTCTAAGCCAAATTTCATGGCTGTTGCCCCCACTCAACAACACAAGACCCCAATTTCTTGAAGTCTTTGGTATATCAAAAGTATCTAAAAAGAATCTATTATATATGAATGACCTGTTATGTACCTCTTACACTTCCATGTTTCTGTTACTTCATGCTGCACACTGCTTGTGATTGCTGGAATCTTCTGGTTGTCAATATTATATGACAACTTATACTCCAGTCTATAAAACACTCAAGTACACACAGACTTATTTTCATTCTTCTCCAACAGATTTATAGTGAAGCAGCTCTTTGAATTTTTCTTTTCTTTTCTTTTCTTTTCTTTTCTTTTCTTCTTTTCTTTTCCTTTCTTTTCTTTTCTTTTCTACTTCTCTCTCTCTCTTTCTTTCTTTTTTTACAGAATGAGTAATTTATAGTTACTATAGTTTTTCATGGGGAGGGAGTGAGACACACAAATCCAAATGTTTCTCCTGTATCTTTCCATGACACTTTTATAGATCTAAATGACTTATCCATGGTCAAAAACACTAGTAACTAGTGAATCTTAATCAAACCCAGATCTCTGATTTCATGTTGACATTATATATATATGATTTTAATGGATAGATTAGATAGTCTCATTCCATCTCATTGGGAATATTAAAGTGAACATGCCCTATCTAGGTACTAGAAAAAAAAAAAAAGATGAATCAGAAACCTCTTAAGTATCACTTCATTCCTCAAGTGCCCTCTTATTCCTTGGCCCAGAGGCTGGATCATTTCTTTATGGGCTCTACAGAAACCTGAAAGCACCTTGTCTCATGCTGGTGCAGGAGAAATTTACCACTCATTTCCTACCTTCGTTGGGATGCCATGTAATGTTCACATGTGTGTAAGCCATAAAAACTTGGTGTCAATGCCCTATAGAACATACCTTTAGTGAATGTAAAGTATTGTGGAAAATTCTTTGCCTTTCCTTCACATCAATGGACTATTCTGATGTACAGTTTATTTTTTTTAAGATTTTATTTTTAAATAATCTCTACACCTGAGATGGGGCTTGAATTTACAACCCCAAGATGAAGAGTCTCATTCTTTATTGACTCTCAGCCAGATGTTCCCTGAAATACAGTTTATATAGCTTCTTAAGGACTGTCTTTTAGGATCAAGCATTCTTATCTTGATTCTTCTTCCTTCCCTGCTTCACCGCCTGTAGTGTAAGGGGGGGGGCACATCACTGATAAGATTAAAGTACTTCCATATGTGTCATTTAGAAATAACTGTCATTTAGAAGTAGCACAAATTATGCTGTACTATGTGATGAAATCAATTAAATTTGAGAAGGCTTGGTATTTTTTTAATTTTATTTTTTATTTTGTAAAATTTACATCCAAATCAGCATATAATGCAACAATGATTTCAGGAGTAGATTTCTTAGTGCCCCTTACCCATTAGCCCACCCCCCCTCCCCCAACCCCTCCAGTAACCCTCTGTTTGTTCTCCATATTTATGAGTCTCTTCTGTTTTGTCCCCTCCCTGTTTTTATATTATTTTTGTTTCCCTTCCCTCATGTTCATCTGTTTTGTCTCTTAAAGTCCTCATATGAAAGCTTGGTATTTTAATGACAAAATGATAATGAGAAGCTGTACAGAGTAAAAAAAAGGGTTAAATTCTGGACTGTTACTGCTAGAACTCTCCTTTTAAATAGCCTTGTTAAACTTCCTCATTTTAATTTTTATAAATTGATTTAGATATGTACTTAGTTTTTGAAAGACGGAGAGAGACACGAGCATGAGTGGTGAAGGAGCAGAGAGAGGGAGATACAGAATTTGAAGCAGGCTCTTAGTTCCAAGCTGTCAGCACAGAGCCTGACACGGGGCTCAATCCCATGAACTTTGAGATCAAAACCTGAGCTGAAGTCAGATGTTTAACCAACTGAGCCACTCAGGTGCTCCTAAACTTCCCCATTTTAGAAATGAGGAAAACTAAGAGATAAGTCACCTCTCCCAACTCACACAGCCAGTTCATGACAAAGTCTGGGTAGCATCCAGGCCCCCAACTCTCAACACTGTGCTTCTTACATCACACTGCAATACTGATCCTGACTAATTATATCAACATTCTGTCCACTTGGCATTATTGGTACAGAGAACAAAGAGTGAAACATCAGACCCTCACAACTTGGTGAAAAATATTCAGGAAGGATTCCAACCTGACATGCTCTGTTCTCCCACATAATTTTGGTTGTTAACCAGTTTGCACAGATTCTTTCATTCCAAAAAGAGGTAGCCATGATTACTGTACATAAATATTAAATATACCTAATAGCTTCAGGCTAGAATGTAAATTATTTTGAATCAGGTCAATTCTCCAGAGTAATCTGGAGTTCATCTCTAAGTAAATGAACAAGTAAAATTTTATTTCTTGAATTGGAGAGTCAGAGGAAAAAACTTCAGAGCATGTAACTACAGCAACACTTGAGTGTCTGCCTGAAACAGAAGCCAAACTACAATCCATAAGGCTTTCTCCTCATATTTGGTTCCAATCCATGAATAGAAAGTTGGCTCAGAAATTTGTGTCAATTTAATTCAACAAACATCTGTTGAGGATTGACTATATGCAAGAAGATGAGCTCATGGAAACAGCAATCTCTGAGAATCTGCTGAAGCCCTTCTCTTCCATAAAAGTCTTCCACAGATACTGTATATCTCTCTCCCTGAGTGACAATAGCACTTAACCAAACTAAGTTTGTGAATGGGAAAATCAGTGTGGCATAATTAGTATGCCACATAATTAGTACTTTTTTTTTTTTTTAAAGTAAAGTCTTTAAACTCTATAAAGGCAGAAACTGTATAGGTGTATGTTTTGTTTACTGTTGTCATCCTTGTTGTCTAATGCATTGCACAGCAGGTACTAGGCATTTATTAAATACTTGTTGAATTAATTGTTGAATCAATTAGTCTTGTTCCGCACCCTGTAGGGTAACAAACTTGTTCCAATTTGCTGGAGACTTTCTTGGTTTATCACTAAAAGTCTCACATCCCAGAACATGCCTAAGTCCCAGAGAGATGGGAATGATTGGTCACTCACCCCATTATAGGAATTTACAAGCTGGCAAACTTGTGAAAATCATGCCTTCTAAAAGTACATACCTTGAGACTCTGCTGGGTCTGTAATGAATAGTAAATATATATTAATCCTGATACTTTCCAGATACTTTCTTTCCAGATACTATCTAACTAGAACTCTTTCAAAAGAGATTGCTTTCCCAGACTATTCCCAAAAATCTACTAATACTATCCTCACATGACTAGAATTATCTTGGAGAATCTTTTCTCTGGCAAAAAATAAATTCCTTTGTTATTAAAATCTGACTTGCTGAGATGCTCAAGGGACCAAGGATCAGGGTAGTTCACAGGAAAGAGGAGAGCATAGTGACCCAGCAATTCCTGTGAATGGCCATAAATGTCTCACAGAACATAAAAGTGAAGAGAGGCAATTTCCTTTAGTTATTAGTAAGTGACTGTATCTTGTAACCCTTCTTTGATGCAGAAAAACTGGCAGTCTCATTTTTTGGTCCCATAATGTGAAGTTGTGGTGATAAAAACTATATAAGATACATCCATACTATTTTCCACAGTGGCTGCATCAATTTGCATTCTCACCAAAGGTGTACAAGGTTCCATTTTCTCTGCATCCTTGCCCAAACTTATAATTTCTTGAGTTTTTACTTTAGCCATTCTGACAGGTGTGAGGTGACATATCATTTTGGTTTTGATTTGCATTTTCCTGATGATTAGTGAGAAGCATTTTTTTTGTTGCTGTTAGCCATCTGTATAACTTCTTTGGAAAAATGTCTATTCATATCCTCTGCCCGTTTTTTAACCAGATTATTTGGTTTTGGGGTGTTGGGTTGTATACATTCTTTATATATTTTGCATATTAACCCCTTATTGGATATGTTGCTTGCAAATATCTTCTCTTTTTCAGTAGGTTGTCCTGTTGTTTTGTTGATGGTTGCCTTCACTTTGAAAAAGCTTTTTATTTTGCTGTAGTCCCCATAGTTTACTTCTGTTTTTGTTTCCCTTGCCTTAAGAGACATGTCTGGAAAAATGTTTCTATGACTGATGTAAAGAGATTACTGCCTATTTTTTCTATTTGTATCAATACATTAATCTATTCTGAATTTATTTTTGTGTCTAGTGAAGATCCAGTTTCCTTATTTTGCATGTATCTTTCTAATTTTCCCAGAATCATTTGTTTAAAAGACTGTCATTTTCCCACTGCATATTCTTGCCTCCTTTGTCATAGAAAGTGTGGGTTTATTTGGAGCTCTCTGTTCTATTCCATTTATCTATGTTTCTATTTTTGTGCCAGTATCATACTGTTTTGATTACTATGCCTTTGTAGTATAGCTTAAAATTTGAGATTATGATACCTCTAGTTTTATTCTTCTTTTACAAGATTGCTTTGGCTATTTGGGATCTTTTGTGGTTCCACAAAAATTTTAGAATTATTTGTTCCAGTTCTGTAAAAAGGTGTTTTTGGTATTTTGATAGGTATTGCATTGAGTAGTATGGACATTTTAACAATATTGGTTCTTCCAATCCATGAGTATACAATAGATATCTTTCTGTTTGTGTTATCTTTAATTTTTTTTCATCAGTGTTTTTATAGTTTCAGTATACAGATCTTTTACTTCCTTGCTTAAGTTTATTTCAATGTATTTTTTTTTCAGAGAAAGAGATAAAGAACTCTTATGCATGAGCAGAGGAGGGGCAGAGGGAAATAGAGGGAGAGAATCTTAAAGAGACTCCAACTGAGCACAGAGTCTGATGCAGGGCGTGAACCCCAAAACCGCGAGATCATGATCTGAGCCAAAATCAAGAGTCAGAAACTCAACTGACTGAGCAGCCCAGGCACCACTATTACTATGGATTTTATTATTTTTGGTTATTTGGTTATTTTGGTTATTTGTTATACTAGAATTTTAAAAAATAAATTTAAAAAACCCATAAAGGTATTATTCAGTAGCTCAAGATTTTATACTAACCTGTTTAATTTTATTTCGCTTTTATCTCATCTCTCAAATAAGTAATCAATGCATGCATTCTAATTGTATCAAAAATAAAAAAGTATATAAAAAAAACTTCAAGTAATGTTCTCACCCCACACCCAACCCTGCTAAAATCCTCCTTCTCCCAAGTGCTGTAAATGATTTAGTGTATATAATTCTGATTGTTTTTGAGAATACAGAGAAATGTAAAAACATATTTCTTCATAAACAGAATCATTCTTCTGCATTTCTTATTGCATTTACATTTCTTAGAGAAGTTTCTATTATTTTTAATACAGATTTACTTCATTATTTTAACAACTCTAAGGTGTACCATCACATGGATGTAATAATTTACCCACTGTCTCATTTGTGCATAGTTTATTTCTAAGTTTTTTCTGTTACTATTACACAATCAAAAAAATCTGTGCTTGCTTAATTGCTATATTGAAAGGTATGGGGAATTTTAATATATTCAATGAAAGGATTGATAATTGGTGGGGTTTTTTTGGAGGATAAGTTGGCATTATCTGGTGTACCTGCTTGACCATATCCTTACCAACTTTAGTATTAATCTTTTAAAATATTGCCAATATAGCAAGGAAAATATATCACACTGTCCCTTTAAATTTTTTTTTTTCAACGTTTATTTATTTTTGGGACAGAGAGAGACAGAGCATGAACGGGGGAGGGGCAGAGAGAGAGGGAGACACAGAATCGGAAACAGGCTCCAGGCTCCGAGCCATCAGCCCAGAGCCCGACGTGGGGCTCGAACTCACGGACCGCGAGATCGTGACCTGGCTGAAGTCGGATGCTTAACCGACTGCGCCACCCAGGCGCCCCTCACACTGTCCCTTTAATATTACTTGCCTTAATTATTTGTTAGATACATTTTATACATTAAATAAAAAATTCCTTTTGAAGTAACTTACAATATACAAGTTCTTTTCTAGGTGCTCTTATTACGGTAACTTATAGATGGGGGTAGAGCGGTAAAAAAACAAACAAGTTCCCCATTCCATGGTATTTATATTCTACACCAGGGAAACAGACAATTAAAAGTAAGAAACACATGTGTTGGGTGTTTATAATTCTATGTCAAAATTAAGTAGGGAATGTAAGATAGACAGTATCTTGGGGTGCCTAATGTTTTATATGCAGTGAGCATGGGAGGTATTTCTGACTAGATGACATTAAACAGAGATCTGAAGGAGAAGCTGAGATGGCGGAACAGCATGGAAGTTTTTTTTGTGTCTTGCATCCATGAAATACACCCAGGTCAACACCAAACCATCCTGCACACATAGAAAAATGATTTGAGGATTAACACAACAAGCTGCACAACCTTGACCACAGAACTCAGCAGGTACACAGCACAGAGAGGTGAACTGGGGGAGAGAGAGAGGCTGTGAAAGGCTTTGTGTCCAGAGAGAGGACAGAGACTGGGGGGAGAATACAGGAAAAGCACCACCCTCAAAGAAGTTGGAGAGAAAGTGGAAAAGTGGAAAGAGCCACAGGGACTAAACTAAAAAGGGAGAAAGAAGAAAGGAGAGGGTTTAAATTCCATTAAGACTCTATAAATAGGGAGAGCAGAGTCTGAAAAGCCATAGCTTGATAACTGGCAGTGCTCTGGTGGGAAAGCTGAATCCCCAGGAGCAGAGTGAAGTCTGGGGTCTTTAGGCCACATGGGGAGAGGCAGTTCCCCTGCTGGGAGGACGTCTAGTAGAGGCTGTGCAGCTAACCCAAAGGCAAAGGTCCCAGCAGACCCAGGAGAACTATCAAATTCGCTGGTGCTGGAACAAGGTTGGGGGTGAAGCCTGGTGCCAGATGCATGCTGTTATTTAACATAATCTCTGAAGCACTGCTGCTGCTGCCAAATTGCATGAACTTTTTCTGGGGTGGGCTGGCACCCAGCTTCAGTCTCTGGGCATTAGCAGCACAGTCCTGCAAAAGTTCCTGGATGCAGCTGGCACCCAGCCATTGCTCAGTGAGGCCCTCCTGCAGAGGGGCAGAGCAGGTCAGAGCCTCAGTCCTTCAGAAGTAAGGGGGTGGGAAACACAGCCACATCTGAGATAAAACTCAGAGGGAGGTGCTGCCTGGGGCTTGGTCATGGACAGTGTAGAAGCAGAGAGTGGATGGAAACTGAAGACAAAGGATGGGTGCACAACTGTTGATCAAGGAGAATAGAGTTCTGATGCTAGAGACTGAGTAGTTGGGTGATGCCATTTTCACGGCTCCCGTGCATGTGCATACACACCTACAAGCACCACAACAATTCATCCCAGTAAGCAAAGCATAGCCATCTAGTGGAGAACAGAGCCATTACACTAAGCACCGTCCAACTGGGTCAACCTCGCTCTTCAGGAACAAAATTCTGTCTGCCTGCTTAATTTACAGATGATAAAGTGTTTCATAGTTTGACTTTTAGGGGAAAAAAAAGTAATTTTAATCATATTTTAGTCTGTTCACTAGTCCATCTATTCAATTTCCTTTTTTTTCTTTTTCCTTTTTCATCTCCTTTTCATCTATTTTCTTTTTCTTGAATACAGAAAGAAAAAAATTATTTTTATTTTTAATTTTTATTAAAAATATATTTAATTTTTCCCTACTATATTTTTTACTTTTGCATAATTTTTTTTCAAATTCTATTTTACTTCCATCATTTCATTTTATTCTAATTCAGTGTATTCATTTTTTTTTTAATTTTCAAATGATTTCCTTTTTTCTTTTTTTCTTTTCTTTCCCTTTTTTTTCTCTAATCTGTCATGCCCCTTTCAACACCCAGAACAAAACACACCTAAGGATCTAGCTAAGCATCATTTATTTTATTTTTTTGTGTGTTTGTTTTTAATTTTTTAATTTTAATTTTTTAATTTTAATTTTTTTCTATGTATTTTTTTACCTCATTAATTCCTTTTCTTCCTTCAAAATGATGAAATGAAGGAATTCACCCCAAAAGAATGAGCAGAAAGAAATGACAATCGGGGACTTAACTAACACAGATACAAGCAAGATGCGAGAACCAGAATTTAGAATCATGATAATAAGAATACTAGCTAGGGGCGCCTGGGTGGCTTGGTCGGTTAAGCGTCGGACTTCGGCTCAGGTCATGATCTCACGGTCCGTGAGTCCAAGCCCCGCGTTGGGCTCTGTGCTGACAGCTCAGATCCTGGAGCCTGGTTCAGATTCTGTGTCTCCCTCTCTCTCTGCCCCTCCCCTGTTCATGCTCTGTCTCTCTCTGTCTCAAAAATAAATAAACGTTAAAAAAATTTAAAAAAAGAATACTAGCTAGAGTCAAAAATACATTAGAATCCCTATCTGCAGAGATAAGAAGAAAAATATTCAGAATGAAATAAAAAATGCTATAACTGAGCTTCAATCTCGAATGGATGCCATGGTGGCAAGGATGGATGAAGCAGAGCAGTGAATCAGCAATATAGAGGACAAAATTATGGAGAGTAATGAAGCATAAAAAAAGAGGGAGACTAAGGCAAAAGAGCACGATTTAACAATTAGAGAAATCAGTGACTCATTAAAAAGGAACATCAGAATGATAGGGGTTACAGAAGATGAAGAGAGAGAAAAAGGGGTAGAAAGGTTATGTGAGCAAAACAGCAGAAAACTTTCCTCACCTGGAAAAGACACAGACATCAAAATCCAGGAAGCACAGAGGACTCCCATCAGATTCAAGAAAAAGTGACCATCAACAAGGCATATCACAGTCAAATTCAAAATACTCAGTCAAGGAAAGAAGCAAAGGAAAAAAAAAAGTCCTTAACCTACAAGGGAAGAGAGATCAGGTTTGCAGCAGACCTATCCACAAAAATTTGGCAGGCCAGAAAGGAGTGACAGGATATATTCAATGTGCTGAATCAGAAAAATATGCAACCAAGAATTCTTTTTTCCAGCCAGACTGTCATTCCAAAGAGGAGAGATTAAAAATTTCCCAGACAAACAAAAATTAAAGGAGTTTGTGACCAGTAAACTAGCCCTGCAAGAAATTTTAAAGGGGAATCTCTGAGGGGAGAAAAGATGAAAATACATACATACATACATACATACCAAAAACAAAGACTAGAAAGGAACAGAGAACACCACCAGAAACTCCAACTCTACAAGTAATATCATGGCAATAAATTCATATCTTTCAGTACTCACTCTAAACATCAATGGACTAAGTGCTCCAATCAAAAGACATAGGGTAACAGAATGTATAAGAAAACAAGATCCATCTGTATGCTGTTTACAAGAGACCCACTTTAGACCTAAAGACACCTTCAGATTGAAAGCAAGGGGATGGAGAACCATCTATCATGCTAATGAAACTCATTGATAATAATACCATAATAATAGGGAACTTCAACATCCCACTTACAACCCTGGACACATCACGTAATCAGAATACCAACAAGGAAACAATGGCATTGAATGACCCACCAGATGGACTTAACAGATATATTCAGAACATTTCATCCTAAAGCAGCAGAACATACATTCTTCTCCAGTGCATGTGGAACATTCTCCAGAATAGACCACATACTGGGACACAAATCAGTGGTCAGCAAGTACAGAAAGATCGAGATCATACCATGCATATTTTCAGACCACAATGCCATGAAACTCAAAATCAACCACAAGAAAAAATTTGGAAAGGTAACAAATGCTTGGGGACTGAAAAAACATCCTACTGAAGAACGAATGGGCTAACCAAGAAGTTAAAGAGGAAATTAAAAAGTACATAGAAGCCACTGAAAATGATAACACCACAATCCAAAACCTCTGGGACCCAGTAAAGGGTGTAATAAGAGGAAAGTATATAGCAATCTAGGCCTTCCTAAAGAAGGAAGAAAGATCTCAGATATACAACCTAACCTTACACCTTAAGGAGCTCGAAAAAGAACAGCAAAGAAAACCCAAAACCATCAGAAGACAGGAGATAATAATGATTAGAGCAGAAATTAATGCTATCAAAACAAACAAACAAAAAAAAACACAGTAGAACAGATCAATGAAACCGAAAGCTGGTTCTTTGAAATAATTAACAAAAGTTATAAACCACTAGCCAGTTTGATCGAAAATAAAAAGGAAAGGATACAAATAAATAAAATCAAGAATGAAAGAGGAGAGATCACAAGCAACACAGCAGAAATATGAACAATAATAAGAGAATATTATGAGCAATTATATGCCAATAAAATGGGCAATCTGGAAGAATTGGACAAATTCCTAGAAACATATACACTACCAAACTGAAACAGCAAGAAATAGAAAATTTGAACAGACCCATAACCAGTAAAGAAATCGAATTGGTAATCAAAAATCTCTCAAAAAAAACAAGAGTCCAGGGCCAGATGGCTTTCCGGGGGAATTCCACAAAATATTTAAGGAAGAGATGACACCTATTTTCTTAAAGCTGTTCCAAAAAACAAAAATGAAAGGAAAACTTCCAATCTCTTTCTATGAAGCCAGCATTACCTTGATTCCAAAACCAAAGATCCTACTAAAAAGGAGAACTATCGACCAATTTCCCTAATGAACATGGATGCAAAACTCCTCAACAAGATATTAGCCAAGTGGATCCAACAATAAATTAAAAAAATTATTCACCACGACCAAGTGGAATTTATACTTGGGATGCAGGGCTGGTTCAATATCCACAAAACAATCAATGTGATTCATCACATCAATAAAAGAAAGGACAAGAGCCATATGAAACTCTCAATAGATGCAGAGAAAGCATTTGACAGAACACAACATCCTTTCTTGATAAAAAACCTCAAGAAAGTAGGGATAGAAGATCATAAAAACCATATATGAAAGACCCAATGCTAATATCACCCTCAATAGGGAAAAACTGAGAACTTCCCCCACCCAAGGTCAGGAACAAGACTTGGATGTCCACTCTCGCCACTGTTTTTCAACATAGTATTGGAAGTCTTAAAAACAGGAACTTGATCTATTAAGGATGGTTACCCTTTATTCTTTATTTGTATTTCTCTCAGTTTTTGTTTACAAGTACTCCATGCATAGTGCCTTTTTTTTATGAACAGGAGTTTTAAACTTCCTTGTCTAGTGGAAGGAGATTTTCCTGAATAAGTCACTTTAATTTTTCCTGTGAAAATAGAGGTCATAAGCATTCCAGATAAATTACCCTCAACTGCCTTATTTATTTTTGTTTCTATTGTGATTGAACACAATATTATGTTAATTTCAGGCATACAGCATAGAGATTCAACATTTATATACAGCACGAAGTTACCACTACAATAATACATAGCTACCATCTTTCACCATACAAAATTGTTAAAATATCACTAACCATATTCCCTATGCTGTACGTTAAATTCCGATATCTAATTTATTGTATAACTAAAAGTTTGTACCTTTTAATCCCTTTCACCAATTTTTCCCATCCCTCTTTCCCCTCTAGCAGCAGACTGTTCTCCATATTTATGTTTCTGTTATGTTTTGTTTTTTTGTGGTTTTTTTGGATTGCACACATAAATAAAACCACACAGTATTTATTTTTCTCTGACTTATTTCACTTAGCCTAATACCCCTTATGTCCATCCTTTTTGTTGCAAATGATCAATTTTATTCTTCTTTGTGACTAATACTCAATTTTGTGCTTGTGTGCATGTGTGTATTTATAGATATATATCACATCTTCCTTATCCATTTTTCTATCAGTAGCTACTTAGGTTGCTTCCATATTTTGGCTACTGTAATAATACTGCAATAAACATAGGGGTAAATATATCTTTTTGAATTAGTATTTTCATTTTCTTTGGATAAATACTTAGAAGTGGAATTGTTGAGTTGTATGGTAGTTCTGTTTTTGATATTTTTTTATTTTTTTGGAGGAAGCTCCATGCTGTTTTCCATAGTAGCAGAACCATTTTGCATTCCATCCAACAGTGCACAAACATTTCTTTTCCTCCACATCCTCACCAATACTTGTTATTTCTTGTATTTTTGCCTAGCCATTCTGAGATAGGGTAATGTCTCATTATGGTTTTGATTTGCATTTTCCTGATTAGTAAGTTGAGCATCTTTTCATGTGTCTGTCAGCTATCTCTGTCTTCTTGGGAGAAATGTCTGTTCAGATTTTTGCCCATATTTTTAATTGAATTGTTTTTTCCTATTGAGTTGTATGAATTTTACATATTATGGTTGTTAACACTTTATTCAATACATCATTTGCAAATATCTTCTCCCATTCAGTAGCTTGTCTTTTCATTTGTTGATGGTTTCTTTCACTATGCAAAAGGTTTTTAGTTAGATGTAGTCCCATTTGTTTGTTTTTGCTTTTGTTGCCCTTGTCTGAGACAGAGCCCCAAATATATTGCTAGGTGTGATGTCTAAGACCTTACTGCCTATGTTGTCTTCTGGGAGTTTTATAGTTTTCAGTATTACATTTAAATCTTTGATACATTTTGAGTTTATTTTTATGTATGGTATAAGAAAGTGGTCCAGTTTCATCTTTTGCATCTAGTTGTCCAGTTTTCCCAACACCATTTATTGAGAGACTGTCTTTTCCCCCATTATATATTCTTGACTCTTTTGTTATAGATTAATCGACCATAAAATTGTGGGTTTATTTCTGAACTCTGTATTCTGTTCCATTAATCTAAGTGTCTGTTTCTGTGCTAGTATCATACTGCTTTACAGCTTTGTAGTATAGTTTGAAAACAGAAAACATGATGCCTCCTGCTTTCTTCTTTCTCAAGATTGCTTTGGTTATTCTGGGTCTTTTGTGGTTTCATACAAATTTTAAGGCATTTTGTTCCAGTTCTATGGAAAATGCCCTTGTTATCTTGGAGGGTATTGCATTGAATCTGCAGATTGTTTTGTATGGCCATCTTCATATTAATTTTTATAATCTTTGAATATGACATATCTTTCCACTTATTTGTGTCATGTTCTATTTCTTTCATCAACATCTTATAGTTTCAGAGCACAGGTCTTTCACTGTTGGTTAAATTTATTTCTAGGCTAACTTTATTCTTTTTAAAGTTTATTTATTTTGAGAGAGAGAACGTATGAGTAGGGAAGGGGCAGAGAGAGAGGGGGAGAGAATCCCAATCAGGCTCCACACTGTGAACATGGGATCTGACATGGGGCTTGAACCCATAAGCTGAGAGATCATGACCTGAGTAAACAGTCAGACACTTAACTGACTGAGCCATCCAGACACCCCTAATTAATCTTTTTGTTGCAGTTATAAATGAGATTTTTTTAAGTTTCTTCTTCTGATAGTTCATTATTAGTGTACAGAAATGCAACAGGTGTTTGTATATTAACTTTATATTATTAAACTCTACTGAATTCATGTATTAATTCTAATAGTTTCTTAGTGCAGTTTTTAGAATTTTCTATATATAGAACCATGCCTGAAAATAGAGTTTTACTTCTTTTCTTTTCAAATTTTGATGCCTTTTATTCTTTTTCGTGTCCGTTTGCTACGCCTAGGATTTCTAGTACTATCTACTTTTATTAATAAAAGTGTCAAATGTGAACATCCTTATTTTGTTTCTAATCTTAGAGAAAAACTTTCAGCTGTTCACTGTTGAGTATGTTAACTGTGGGCTTCTCATTTATGGACATTATTATGTTTAGATATGTTCACTCTTTATTAACTTTGTTGAGGTTTTAATCATACATGGATGTTGAAATTTATCAAATGCTTTTTCTGAATCTATTGAGGTAATCATGATTTTTATCCTTATTTTTGTTAATGTGTTGATTGATTTGAGATTTTTTTTTTGTTTATTTTAAATTTACTTGGGGGGAGGGAGGGTAGAGAGAAAGTAAGAAAGACTCCCAAGCAGACTCTGCACCATCGGCATGGAGCCCAATGTGAGTCTTGAACTCACGAACTGTGAGATCCATGACCTGAGCCAAAATCAAGAGTCAGATGCTTAACCAACCTGAGCCATCCAGAAGCCCTGATTTGTGAATATTGAACCATTCTCTATTCCCTGGAACAAATACCACTTTATCATGGTGTATGATAATTTTAATGTATTGTTGAATTTGGTTTTCCAATATTGTGTTGAGGATTTTTGCAGCTATATTCATCAGAGATATTGACATCTAATTTTCTTTATTTTGTGGTGTATTATTCTAGTTTTGGTCAGGGTAATGCTGACCTCAAAGAATGAGCTTGGAAACATTCCTTTCTGTTCAATATTTTGAATAGTTTGAGAAGAATATGTATTTCCTCTTGTTTAAATGTTTGGTAGAATTCCCCTGTGAGTCATCTAGTCTTGGGTTTTTATTTGTTGAAAGTCTTTTTATTACTGATTCAATTGCCTTTTTTTTTTTTCCATTACTAGGAGTTGGTCTATTCAGATTTTCTGTTTCTTCTTTATTCGGTATTGGAAGATTGTAGTTTTCTAGGAATTTATCCATTTCTTCTATGTTGTCCCATTCATTTGCATACAATTGTACATGATCCTTGTATTTCTGTGGCATCAGTTGTAACTTCTCTTTTACTTATAATTTTATTACTTTAGGCCCTATTTATTTATTTTTGATGAGTCTGGCTAATGATTTATCAATTCTGTTTACCTTTTCAAAGAACTAGCTTTTAGTTTCATTGACTTCTTTCCCATTTTTTGCTTCTATTTTATTTATTTTTGCTCTATTATTATTTACTCTTTTCTAGTAATTTTGGGCTTTGTTTGTTCTGTATTTCCTTTAGGTATAAGGTTTGAGATTTTTCTTGTCTTGAGGTAGGATTGTATTGCTATAAACTTTCCTTTTAAAACTGCTTTAGCTGCTTTCTATAGATTTAGGACTGTTGTGTTTCCTTTCTCATTTGTCTGAATGTATTTTTTTTATTTCCTCTTTGACTTAACTTAACTCATTGGTTGTTTAGTAGCATGTTGTCTAACCTCCACATGCTTGTGTTTTTTCCAGTTTTCTTCTTATAATTGATTTCTAGTTTCATATTCTTCGGTTCAGAAAAGATGTTTGATATGATTTCAATATTCAATTTATTGAGACTTGTTTTGTAGCCTAACATGAGTTCTATTTATCTAAACTGAAGAATGCTCTGTGTGCACTTTGAAAGGAATTTTTATTATGCTTTTAGATAGAATGATCTGCACATACCTAATAAGTCCATTTAATGTAATGTATCATTTAAAGTCAATGTTTCCTTATTAATGTTTTTGTCTAGATGGATGATCTATTTGTTGACATATATCAAGGTTTGAGTTCCCTACTATTATTGCATTGTTTTTCATTTCTTTGCATGGAATATGTTTTTTCATCCCTTCACTTCAGCCTGTGTGTGTTTACATTTGAAGTGAGTCTCTCATAGGCAGTATATATATATATATATATATATATATATATATATATATTAAAATTATCATACACCATGATAAAGTGGGATTTGTTCCAGAGAATGCAAGAATGGTTCAATATTCACAAATCAGTTGGGGCTTCTGGATGGCTCAAGTTGGTTAAGCATCTGACTCTTGATTTCGGCTCAGGTCATGAATCTCACAGTTCATGAGTTCAAGCCCCACATTGGGCTCCATGCTGACAGTGCAGTCTGCTTGGGAGACTTCCTTTATTTCTCTCTCTCTCTCTCTCTCTCTCTCTCTATATATATATATATATTCCATATATATATATATATATATTCCATATATATATATATATATATATATATATATATTCAGGCAGACTATGTCTTTTATTTGAAGCATTTATTTCATATACATTAAAGTAATTATTGATAGGAATGTGTTAATTACCATTTTGTTGATTGCTTTTTTAAAAAAACGCCTCATTTCTGAATGATCCCCTAGCCTTCCTGATATTACTGAAGTAGCTCTTTGACTTACAGTCATGTCTTGAGGAAGGTACAGGACTCAGGAATCACCACCAGCAACTCTCAGCCTTTCCAGGACATGACTGTATTCCATGAAGCTCCACAGCTATACATCAGATACAACATTTTTTCCCTCAGGTGACAAAAAAATGAGATTTGGATCAATTTACTGGGGCTCAGAGATAACCACAGAGTTGATATATTTCTAGGCTATCATATAGTTGGTTCTGGAAATGGTTTAGTGAATGAATTAGTCATACATTTCTCTTCATTCACATCTTTATTAGATTCCAAGAAAGTATATGACAAGGGAATGCAGAGTATATAAAAAAAAACTGGTCCCTCAAAACTTTGGAGAACAGATAATCCAGAAGATTGTGTTGTTTACAAACTCCTTATATATTTTTCTATATCTCGATACATCAGCTTTGAAGTAAACCCCTAGAGTATGTTTCTCAGATCTGGGTGAGCATCAGAACCACTTGTATGGTTTTCTGAAAATTCAAACTTCAAACCAAGAAATTCAATAGGTCTGAGGTGAGCCTTGGAGACTGTATCTTTAAATTTTTTTTTTAATTTATTTATTTCAAGAGAGACAGAGCACGAGCAGAGAAGGGGCAGAGAGAGAGGGATAAAGAGAGAATCCCAAGCAGGCTCCACACTGCCAGCACAGAGCCAGACACGAGGCTCAAACTCACAAAACTGTGAGATCATGATCTGAGCCAAAACTAAGAGTCAGACGCTTGACCAACTGAGTCACCCAGGAGCCCCTGGAAACTGTATTTTTAAAACCAAATGACCAATTCAGGTGTCCATACCTGCCTGGGAAGCCTGAATGAAAATATCAAGCACATATCACTCTGACTATTTTGCCAATTGTCTATATATGTCCATTGCAACTGTTCTATTTCCAAAACAACTTCAAAGTGCTTGAATATTATGGGCTGTTTAATCACCTTTTTAAGAATATTGAGTGGCAAATGTCTTATAAAATTGAACATACATGCTTTTAGACTTTCAGTTTTCTGAAATGAAACATTAAGTTTTGCTTCTCAAAGGATTAAGGGCCTTTTGTGACAGCACACCTTAAGTTTGTGAGTTTTTGTTTGTTCTTGAATATGGAGTCTTTTAACTTGCTTTTGTTCTATTTCTTCCTGCTGGTTTCTTATTTCCTCAGAAATAGGAATATTTCCTGTTTTTCTATCAAGAAAAATACTGAAAGCAGAACGCTTTGTAAACATGTACTATCTGAACACATGCTCCAGAAATCAGGAAACTAAATAAATCACTATTACTTTTCCAGAGTTGGTTGACTAAACAGCATAATTATGTTCTCTGTGTACCACACATAAGAGATAATGTTTTATTAATTAACAATCATTATAAAAAGTACATCAGCTCTAAGGACAAATAAAAAGAGTTCCTTGAGTAAAGTTTCAAACCATAAAGAGGATATGTAACTGGTGTGGCTAGAAAATAAAACCCATATTGAAATTCACATACCAGAATACATAAAGTGATTTCTTTCTGGAAGATCAAATTTGAGGGGGTGGTGAAAACATGGAAGACATGTAGAGGACACAGTTCCAAGCAGTCTTTGCTCTTTTTATGACCCTACAAAATCACTGTAGGAGTATGTCGTTCCAACCCAAATAACAAGACATAAAAATACTCTCCTTTGCCCTCATCTCCAGACAACTGCAAAACCAAGTTTATGATTCTCTCAGGAATCCATGACTCATTTGGATGAATCAGAGGCCAACACAAACTGTCAAGTCTTCTGAACCACACTGGGACAGAGTAGCCCACATATCAGACCTCCATCTGGGGAACTCTGTCTTACTAAATTCATCCTAAGTCCAGTTGGATGCTTTTGTATGTTCCCCATTATCCAGCTTCTTATTTACCTCTTTGGTCTTAGTTTCTCCCTAGGTCCTATCCTTTACACCATGTGCTCCAGCAAGACTGACAAAAATATCACAGTGTAAGCATCCTTGTTTTCTTCCCCTTTCAACAATTTAAAAGGAGTCTGTATTTGAATTACTTAGCTCTTGTGTTACTTAGCTCTGGAACCATTGTGTGAAGATAATGGAGACAAAAGAAGAAGCTATGAATGGGTGAAATAATATATATAAGACAGAAAAGGAAATGATCTTCCCAACATTATGCCTTCTGCTAATGCCTGTTATGGGTAACAAAGAGAATCTTTTCATTGAGGGAATAGGCACGCAACTTTGTGGTGTGTTTTATGTTACAGAGCCCTTACCTACTGGATCAGGCCAAAGCTAGATTTTACATGAAAACATTATTGATCAATTCTATCTCCCTTGTTATCTTGATTCCTTTACCAGTTCTTCCTAAAGAAGGAATTTTACTATGTGTTATGTGAATCATTATAATTTCAAGCTTTTTGGTGTTAGCATTTTTTTTTTTAATACATCACTACATTTAAGGACAAAAGCAAGAAGGCCTAGATTATTCATATTACAATGAAATTCTCAGAGTTCCATCAAATGTACCTCACCTCCTTTTTAGATCTTCTTACATGCCATTCCCTAGTTCTAGGACATTTTTCAACCTATCATTTATCTAGAAAACTCTAATTTATCCTCAGTTTAGATTCTTCCAAGAAATCCTCCCAGATCTTCCCTAACTTGTCCTCCTAAATCTATGTTACATGCATTCCTGTAATAGTCTGTACTTCTGGCCATGATATCAACTCAAGAATGATATGGACTAAATCTATCTTGGTAATTTCAAAACCCCCAGAATATAGCATAGTACTTGACACAATAGGAATGTAATTTTAAATTAAAAATGAGTGAATGTGTGAGGGGCACCTGGGTCGCTTAGTTGGTTAATCATCTGACTTGATTGTGGCTCAGGTCTATGATCTCATGGTTCATGAGATCATGCTTGGTATTTTCTCTCCTCCCTCTGCCTCTCTCCCACTCATTTTCTCTATCTCTTTTTCTCTCTCTCAAAATAAATGATGTTTAAAAAATGAGTGAATGTGTGAATACTAACAAAATGGAAGATATGTTGGATGGTATTTTTATTATGTGATCCTAGAATAGTCTTGTACATAATATAGGATTGGAGCAATTTTTCTCACCAGGTGGACAACTGCACTGTATCCCATATCTAGCTCCCATCAAGTCCTTCTCTGCCACCTTTCCAAAATAGCGTCTCAGATGGGAGGATGGTGTTCCATATTGCATTTAGAAAGAACTTGACTTATAATCACTAAACTGTGAACTGCTTAATGGAAGGGACTGTGTCTTATTTACCTCTTTATTCCAAAACTCTGGCATAATGCAAGGCAAACAGAAAATGTTCAGGAAATATTAAACAGGCAAGTAATCTTAGTTTTCTGGAGCATAGTCTAGTGCCATAGAAACTCATTAAAAATGAAGTTCTGATTCTGACTTTCCTACCTACCTTTTTTCATTGCTACTTTTTAATACTGTATTCACCTTCCTCTAGAATCAACTTGTCCTCTTCTATTGCCATTCACATCCCATATATGCTATTCTTATTATGTAGAATACCTTCCCTATCTCCTCTGTGTATCCCAAACCCACACAATTCACTGAAGTCCTCAGTTGATTCACAAGACTTTCTTTCCCAGACTCTTCCATCTCTGTTGACCTTCTTCACTGGATTTCATAAAACTCAAAACCACAAAAATGTCATCTCCTCTAGGGCATAAGCTCTCTCTTAGACACTTGGAATGCAGAGATAAATAACGCAGTGTCCAGAACAAAATTGGCATACTATAAATGTTTTTGGATTTTTAAATAAGTCAATATAACAGAGTGGGGGGAAATAAAAATTCTTTCATCACTTTCTGTAGTCCATAGCTAAATTTAAGATTAAAAAAAAGTAGATTGGGACCAGGAGCATTCATTGGCAGTTAATGTAAGGAAATTTACAAATTTGCCTAATGCACCCAGTAGGTTAATTTTTTTTTTTTTACTTTTCTTTTTGTAATTAAAAAAATTCTATTTATTTAACATACAGTGTAATATTAATTTCAGGTGTACAATACTTTCGGGTTTTTCAACACTTACATGTAACACCTGGTTGGTGTTCATCACAACAAGTGCACTCCTTAATCCCCACCACCTATGTAAACCATCCCCCACCCACTTCCTTTCTGGTAACCATCAGTTTTTTCTAGTTAAGAATCTTTCTTGGTTTGTCCCCCTCTCTCTTTTTTCCCTATGCTTGTTTGTCTCTAAAATTCCACATATGAGTGAATCATATGGTATTTGTCTTTCTCTGACTGACTTATTTTGCTTAACATAATACTGTATAGCTCCGTCCATGTTGTTGAAAATGCCAAGGGTTCATAGTATTTTATGGCTGAGTAACATTTCATTGTATATGATTACCACATCATCCTTATCCACTCATCAGTGGATGGACACATGGGTTTTTTCCATAATTTGGCTATTGTAGATAATGCTGCTATAAACATCAGGGTGAGTATATTCTTTTGAATTACTATTTTTGTATTCTTTGAATAAATACCTAGTAGTGTAATTGCTACATACTAGGGTAGTTTTATTTTTAGCTTTTTAAGGAAATTTCATACTGTTTTTCAGAGTGGCTGAACCAGTTTGCATTTTCACCAACAGTGCGGAAGGTTCACCTTTCTCCACATTTTCACCAACACCTGTGTTGTTGATTTTAGCCATATTGATGGGTGCAAGGTGATATTTCATTATTGTTTTAATTTGTATTTCCATGATGAGTATTGTTGGGCATCTTTTCATGTGTCTGTTAGCCATCTGGATGTCTTTGGGAAAATATCTATCCATGTCCTCTACCCATTTTTTAAATTGGATTATTAGTTTTTTTGGGTGCTAACTTTTACAAGTTCTTTATATATTTTGGATACTAACCCTTTAGTGGATATGTCATTTGCAAATACCTCTCCCATTCCATAGGTTGTCTTTTCAGTTTAGTTTAGTTTCTGATTGTTCCCTTCACTGTTACAGAAGCTTTTTATTTTTATGTAGTCCCAATGGTTTGTTTTTGCTTTTGTTTCCTTTACCTCAGGAGGCATATCTAGAAACATGTTGCTACAGCTGACGTCAAAGAGGTTACTTCCTTTGTTCTCATTTAAGATTTTTATAGTTTCCGGTCTCACATTTAGGCCTTTAATCCGTTTTTTATTTTTGTGTTTGCTGTAAGAAATTGGTTCTGTTTCATTCTTCTGCATGTTGCTGTCCAGTTTTCCTAATACCATTTGTTGAACAGGTAGTCTTTTTCACGTTGGATATTCTTTCCTGCTTTGTTGAAAGACCATAGAGTTGTGGGCTTACCTCTGGGTTTTCTATTCTGTTTAGTTGATCTATATGTCTATTTTTGTGCCATTACCATACTGTTTTGATCATTACAGCTTTGTAATATAACTTGAAGTCCAGAATTGTGATGCTTCCAGCTTTTCTTTTCTTTTCAAGGTTTCTTTGGCTATTTGGGGTCTTTTGTGGTTCCATACAAGTTTTAGGATTCTTTGTTCTAGCTCTGTGAAAAGTGTTATTGGTATTTTGATAGAAATTTAATTCAATTAAATTTGTACATTGGTTTGAGTTGTATAGACATTTTAACATTATTTTTTGTTCTGATCCATGACCATGAACTGTCTTTCCATTTCTTTGTGACCTTTTTTATTTCTTTCATCCGTGTTTCATAGTTCTCAGAGTACAGGTTTTTCACCTCTTTGGTTAGGCTTATTCCTTGGTATCTTGTGGTTTTGGGTGCAATTGTAAATGGGATTGATTCCTTAATTTCTCTTTCTGCTGTTTCATTATTGGTGTATAGAATAGCAACAGATTTATGTACATTGGTTTTGTATCCTGTGACTTTTCTGAAATCATGTATTAGTTCTCACAACTTTTGTTTTTTTTTTTTTAGGTTTTCTACATAGAGTATTATGTCATTGGCAAATAGGAAAGTTTTACTTCTTGCTGATTTATTGGTTTTGGTATTGGGGTAATGGTGACCTTATAGAATGAATTAGGAAGATTTCCTTTCTCTATTTAAAAAATATGTTGAAAAAATAGGTATTAAATCTTTCTGAAATTTGTAGTAGAATTCACCTGTGAAGCCTTCTAATCCTGGATGTTCTTTTATTGGGAGTTTTTTCTTTAATTACTGTTTCAATTTCATTGCTAATAATCAGTCTTTTCAAATTTTCTATTTTTTTTTCTGATTCAGTTTTGTAAGTCTATATGTTTCTAGGAGTTTGCCCATTTCCATGTTGTCAAATATGTAGGCATTTAATTTTTCATAATATTCTCTTAAAATCCATGGTATATCTATAGTGGTGGTGGTGTTTTCACCTTCTTCATTTGTGATTTTATTTAACTCCTCTCTTTTCTTTTTCTCTGACTAAAGGTTTACCAACTTTGTTGATCTTTTTAAAGAACCAGCTCCTGCTTTCATTAATCTATTCTATTGTATTTTTAGTCTCTATTTCATTTATCTATCCTCTAAGCTCCATTATTTCCTTCCTTCTACTGGCTTTGGACTTTGCTTTTCTTGTTTTAACTCCTTTAGGTTTAAGGTTAGATTTTTTTATTTGAGATTTTTCTTGCTTCTTAAGGTAGGTATATATTGCTACAATCTTCCTTCTTAGAACAGATTTTCTGCATTCCAAATATTTTGTACCATTGTGTTTAATTTTCTTTTGTCTCCATGTATGTTTTGATTTCTTGTTTGATATCTTGGTTGACCCATTCATTGTTTAGTAGCATGTTATTTTGCCTCCATGTATTTGTGTTCTTTCTGGATTTTTCCTTATAATTTATTTCTAGGTTCATATTGTTGTAGTTGGAAAAAATGCATGGTATGATTTCAATCTTTTTTAATTTATTGAGACTTGTTTTGTGGCTTAAGATGTGATCTATTCTGGAGAATGTTCCACGTGCACTTGAGAAGAATAAATATTCCACTCTTTCGGATGGAATGTTCTAAATACATCTGTTAGGTCCATCTGGTCCAATGTGTCACTGAAGGCCACCGTTTCTTTGTTGATTTTCTGTCTGGATGATCTATCCATTTATGTAAGTGGGGTGTTAAAGTCCCCTATTATTGTTGTATTACTGTCAATTTCTTCATATTTGTTAATAGTTGTTTTATGTATTTTGGTGTTTCATGTTGGGTTCATACATATTTACAATTATCATATCCTCTTGATGGATTGTTTCTTTTATAGTGATGTAGTGTGTTTCTTTGTCTCTTGTAACTGTGTTTTTTAAAGCATATTTTGTCCAATGTAACTATTGCTACCCCAGATTTCTTTTCATTTTCATTTTTATGGTTAATGTTTTTCTATACCTTCACTTTCAATCTGCATGTATCTTAAGGTCTGAAGTGAGTTTCTTATGGGAAAAAATTAGGTGGGTCTTGTTTTTTTATCCATTCAATTACTTTATGTCTTTTGATTGGAGCAATTAATTCCATTTACATTCAAACCTAGTATTGATAGGTATGTACTTATCGTCATGTGTTTTATGGTTATTTTTGTAGTTATTCTCTGTTTCTTCTTTTACTAGGAGAACTTAATCTCAACATCATCCATATAGGATAGGCACTAAAGTATACCAAATTTACAGCTGAGGAAACTGAGGCACAGAGAAGTTATAAATTATTAAAAGCCATGCAGTTGGAAAGTGTTAAGCCAATATCCAACCAAGTCAGTCTGGTTTTGTCTAATTAATCCATTCTAAAACTCTGTTGAAAAATTTTGGTATTTAGACCATAATGTTTAACATTCATTTCTTTCCAGTTATTTTTTAGTGTTTTCACATTTCCAGACGTTTTGCACGTCTATTTTCTGTGATTCTTCAAACACTTAACATCTGTATATTTTTCCAGGACCTCTTAAAGAATCACTCATGGGGTGCCTGGGTGGCTCAGTCAAGCATCTGACTCTTGATTTCAGCTCAGGTCATGGTCTCACAGTCCCCGCTATGGGTTCTGTGCTGGGTGTGAAGCCTACTTAGGATTTTCTCTCTCCCTTCCCCTCTACCCCTTCCCCACTTACACTTTCTCTCTTTCAAAAAAAATAATAATAGAAAAAGTCTCTTATATTGGGTCTTCACTTACATGTGACTGATTTACCATTTCTAATTTTAAAGTCCTAGATGGAAATTAATGAAGCAAAAGAGAGTCAGCTGTCAATTTGACAGTTTGTGAACCCAGGCATGGGCTCCCTTCTCACCCTTCTCTAATTTCCAATTAATTTCACAAGCCTTTTTCACCTTCAATAGAAGTTCTGCTATGCTCTTGCTCTGATACTTTTTGTATCTAGTGTCACATACTTGCCTTGATCATTCAACAAATATTTATTGTCTATTGTGTAACCATACTACAATAGTCCTTGGGGGATCAAAGATAAAAATGGTATAATCTTGACCTTGAGGAGCTAATAGTTTAGTAGTAGAAAAAAAGTTTCTTAGAAAATAGTGCAAGACTGCAGATAGCTTGCTATCAATTTTGCAGAGTACATAGAGGTTTTCCTTGTCCTACTTGGAACTCTCACTTCCAAATTCATTCTCCTCCCCTCTAAGATTCATCTTTCCACCACTGGAAAATAATATATCAAAATGTTAATAGGAGTTATTTCTCTGGATGTGACAGTACAGAAGATTTACACTTTCCTTTTAGTAACAATTTTATGTACTTTATGCATTTTTTTGTTTTGTTTTTGTTTGTTTACAATAAGTAGAAGCCCGTTTAAATGTCAAGAACTTTTCCTGGACTAATATTCTCTCCATCACCCTCAATTACATGTCAAGAAGTAATGTTGAGAAAGTTGCCCCTCTTGGGGGTACATATTTCCATCCAAGGCCAAAATCACATTGTTTTCCTTAAGTTGGCAGCATTTCATGTCGAAGATGTCTCCCAGTTTTCTTAGAGTTTGTCCTGCCACTTGCTCTCACATTTCCATTAGGCCATTTTCTTTTACTAGTTCACATTTGTTCATATGTTTTGTGTGAGCATAGCTCATAGCTTTCTTTAGAATACATTATATTTATAGTGTCACTAACACTTAAGCCACAACAGGTATTTTCCCCTTAAATTATCTTTTTTGCCCTTATTATAGTCCTTTGAAAATTCTGAATTCTGGAGACAGTAACCAATGTTTCCAGGGCCAATGGTTTAAAAATAACAAAAAGAAATCAATAAAAACATCTAAGTTGTATTTTGAGGCTAAGCAATGTGACATTAGAAGTCTAGTACTCCATTAGCTCATCCGAGGATACATTGATTCCTTGATCTTACTTTATAGGTCCTGGGACTTGTGGTATGAAACCATTATTGAGTCTACCATTATGCAATCTTTGGGTGAGTAAATATACACCTAACCATCTCCCAGTCTCAATTACTATCTTTTAATGTAAGAAAGAAACATGATATTTCCAAGATGCTAATTATTCCTTTTGACTTCCATGTGGTTTTGTTGTAAAAAAAAAACCCACAATTTTTCTCTACAATATTCTTTATCTCACACCCTCTTATTGACAATGTTTTCTGGGAAGATCTTCAAAGAAGTTACACCCTTATTAATGATGATTTCATTTTACTTTTATCATAAACTAGTATTTTTTACTCAGAAAAGTAAACGTAAAATGTCAGATTTAGAAGGAACTTTCCAGATTCTCTTACCTAAACTACTGAAGAATTAAAAGCCCAAGAAACTGAAGTCAAAAGTAGAACTTATTCCTTACATAGCCTTTTTCCCACTTCACAAAGCACAGAGCACATATTCAAGACCCTGAGAATCTGCTTTCAGACTTCATATTGAGTAGAAGAATAGAGCTCATTAAATTAAAAGAAAGACTGTTATCATTTCCCATAAATAAATTTGTTACAGTCATATATACATACATATACACATATACATGCATACATATGTGCATGCACGTGCACACACACACACCTTTTTTCACATAGGTTTCTTCAGTTTCAAATAAAAAAAAGAAGAAACGGGCAAGATGTGGAAAAAGCCAAAATTACTGGAAGATCTAGAAAATCAGGAAGAAATTAACTGAAGAGAAGGTTATAAAGCAAGTAGATGACTTCCAAAGCTATTGTTCTTTTCCCAGAAAATGCTAATAGATGCCATAAGTTGTAAGAGAATAGCTTATCACAAAGTAAATTTGGGTGAAATTACTTTTTGTAGAGATTCATTCATCTGATGCTCCATTTTGTAGGCTGGCATAGTGAAAAAAATGACCTAAAATACTCTTCAGTATGGAATATGGTTCAGTAAAAGCTTGCTTCACAAATATACACATGTTAAATGTGTATGTTGAATAGTACATCACTCTTCTTTAAATCTAGATTTTAGGAGAAAACTTTTAGTGAGGGATTTGGTGAACTGTGTTAAAGAATGTGTTCCTCGCAAGTTAAAGGTAAAGATAACTGAAGGCCTTTATGAATTTTGTTAAAATATTAAAAAATCAAAATATAAGCTAACAACAATTTCTGTTATTAAAAAGACCATGAAATAATGACTAGAATTTTTTGATCATCACCTTGCCTCTCTCCAGACTCACTTCCTCCCACATATTTTCTGCTCAACCAAGTATATAGAGGTAGCATAAACATCCCCAATACTATCATTTGTACAAAATCCCTGTGGTCTCAAAACTCACTACTTTTTGGACTATATCATAACATGGATACTTCTTAAATATGGTCTCATACTTCTTTAAATCTGCATTAGAGTTTAGATAAGAAATAAGCAAGTTGAAAGTTTAAAAATGGATGTCAAATAACTTCCAAATTAGTATATATCCTTCTTAAACCTTTCTTCTGAGCTTTATTCTCTCAATTCCAAATATTTTCTCTACATCTCCACAAAAATATATTTTAGTAACTTCAAACTCATTTCAGTTAAAATAAAATGCATATTTCTTCTCTGTACTCACTACCCAAACATGCTTCTTTGTGTTCCATAACCCAGTAAACGGTCCTGTATCTGTTTTGTTTATGACAGAAACCTAAAAAATCATCCTTGGCTTTTCCCTTTCACCACTGCAGACCACATATATTCCAAGTCTTGATTCTTCAGTACCTGACACACTGTTTCCAGACTCTCTACCTCTTAGTCTCATTCTTCAGGCATTGATCAGAGATATCTAGTTAAAATTTAAAAAACGATAAGGGCATTATTCTGCTTAAAATCATTCTATAAGTTCCTATTACTGAGGAGAAATTTATAAGTATTTCACATGGATTTTTGGTTGCCTACATGTTCCCTGCTCTCATAAAACTCTCTTAGCTTTCACATCTTTCATATTATCACGGGGATAATAATACCTTATAGGATTATTATAAGGATTAACTGAATAAGAAGTATTTGTTAAGGCACTTACAGCTCTTCTTGGCATAGAATAAATGTTGCATAAATGTTTATTAAACACACAAGTCAATAAATCTCATTTTGAACCATCCATCCCTTATTTTATTTTCTCGACCACATTGACACCCTTTTAATTCCTTGACTATTTCTGCGCACCTGGGTGTCTCAGTCGGTTAAGTGGAAAACTTTGTCTCAGTCTTTATCTCCCAGGCTGTGAGTTCAAGCCCCGTGTCAGACTTTGCTGACTTCAGAGCCTGGAGCCTGCTTCGGATTCTGTGTCTCCCTCTCTCTCTGCAGCTCCCTGCTTGCTCGTTTTCTCTCTCTCTCTCTCTCTCTCTCTCTCTCTCTCTCAAAAATAAATAAACATTAAAAATTTTTTTAAAAAATTCCTTGACTACTTCAAACTTGTTTTCCCATTAACACCTCTGCCCAATTTAATTTCTCTACCAGCAATTACTATCTCCCATTTCATCCTGTTGCCTCCACTCATTCTTTGGGCCCAGTTTAAAAAGGGAAGCTTTTGTTGACATTCCACCATCCTGACTAACTTAAAGCACCCTACTACATATTTTGTAGCACCCTCTAGTTTTCCTTTGTTGACTCTATTACAATTATAATTATTTGTGTGTTTCCTGCTCAATGCCCATGTGCTTAACTAAATTAGAAGACTCAGGAAACTAGCACTAGGATTGTGTTTATGTTGCTCATATTCTAACCCTAGCATTTATCACAGTATGTAGCAAATGGTAAATTCCTAATACATATTTAGCAAATGAACAAATGAATTAGTGAATGAAAAAATGATATCATAACTAGCCATCTATATACACAATCCTTTTCCCCTTGAGTTCCATATATACCTTGTAAGAAAATGGCAGTGTAGTCTCGATAATTTATGAAAGATAGATTGCCAAAGCTGAGCTTTAGACACAGGGCTTCAAACTGGCTTTGTGTAGTGTGACAATTTGTTTAAGGATGTCAAAGTGTGAATATTAATACACAGTGTTACTTTATCTTAAAAGATGTAGCAAAAGTAATGATTCCCAGAGCAATGATAAATGATTTCCTTAGCCTTTAAGCAGTTCAAATAAAGTTATTCTGCTTATAAGATGCTCTCTTGTTATTCGTCACTTGACTATGAGTTGATTAACTCTTCCTAAAGTGGTAGGTTTGTCTTAGGGACTTTGGCCAAACATCCTTTTCTGCATGTTGGGGTTTCTGAAATCAAGCAGATGGAGTCATTTCTATATCATCTAGCTGTAAGGTATGTGTAAGATTAAAACCAGTAAGAAAAAAATTACTTTCCTTTTAATGATTTTAGAATTTTTAAGCAATCTCTATTTCCAGGGGAACAGTGCAGTGAAATCGCATCACAAGAGTGACTTAAAAATATACTTCCACTTACCCCCTAAAAAAGCATCTATTCTTTTGTATACTTGCTCTTACATTCTGAAACCGCACAGCTTTGTTTTGGGTGATTTATGAAGTGATCAGATCAACTGTGAGCCAATCACTCTCCTTGTAGCTGCAAGAGATATAACCATTTTCATGGCAACAGTATGTTTTGATATTATAAAGTAAACTGCCTCCTCTTGGATACCAAGTGGTACCAGGAAAAAGTAATTTACCTTCTTTAGGTTACACAGCCCCAGAAGGTAAAGTACTCACCTAGATGAGAAAATTTGTTTGTTTTCCCTTATCATTATGAAATGTCCTTCTGATACTGTGTTCTCTTTGTCTTGGTCCATCAGATGGCTGGCTTTTATCACCCATTTTTATGCTCTTCTCTCCTTTCAGTGTATAGCTGGGAAAGAATTCAGTGTCAAAATGAAGAGTGTCATTTTCACTGAAAATCAAAGCCACAACTCAATGGAGTAATATTCATATTTGCATCTCTAAAACACAGTATCAACACCAATGATAAAAGTGCATTTCCGAAAGAGAAGCAGAACAGAAAGGTATAAACATGTTCAAGTAGGCTGATTTGCAGTCACATAGAAGCAGCCTGAGAATAAACATTCTGAATGATATTTTTTACAATGACTCATGTCAACCATTTATAACTACTTTACTAAACTCTACAGTACTAACTCTAGAGTTTAATTTGGCATTTAAGGGTTCTGAAACCCCTTAGTGAAAATGAGGAGATGACCTCTTTCAGGAGATCCATGAGTTCTTTTCAGTCATGAGGGCATCATGTTATGTCCTCAAAAACTCAATTTCATAAATTATCTTTTGTGTCTTCCAAGAGTTAATGTGACCGTCCTCTTCCCAAATGACTCACTCTCTTTTCATCTGCAGTGACAGGTGTGCAATGGATTTGATTGCATCAAAAATAAGCACTAGCTAAAGATAAAATGTTTACAGAATTAAAGGCAGGAGAAATATTAGACATATATCAAGATGGGCAGGTATAAAAATACACAAGGGTGTCCTGACCCATTATGGTTTTCATGGAAGAATTAACTTCAAATAGACAATGATTTTTGTGGTTTGCTTTATTTTTTTTCTGGGAAAACTACTATATTAATTGAGAGAAATTAAACAGACCATATGTATCATTATTAATTTGGTAATGTGATTTTGACCCCAAGGTTTATTTACAGGCCTCAGTTTGCAGCCATAGAAAATTAACATTTAAAAAGTAACAGGGACACCTGGATGGCTCAACTGGTTGAACGTACGACTTTGGCTCAGGTCATGATCTCACAGCTTGTGAGTTCAAGCCCCACATCGGGCTCTGTGCTGACAGTTCAGAGCCTGGAGCTTGCTTAGGATTCTGTCTCCCTTTCTCTCTGCCGCTCCCATGCTCATGCTCTGTCTCTCTCTCCCTAAAAAATAAATAAACATTAAAAAAAATTAAGTAACAAATACAGCATTTAAAATATGAAATTGTTCTAACCTAATGACATCTTATATTAAAATAATATTTTGGAGTAACATCAAATTAAAAGAAAAATAATGTGAAATTATGATGCTGTAAATATAGTAAGTTGTAATGCTCATTTTCCCTTTTACCCCCACACTTAAAAAAAAACACAGAGCTAGAAAGGCCTTAAAGGTAATATTGTCTAATATTTTAATTACAGATAATACCCTCTGCTCTGGTTAGATTCATATTTAATCTAACTGATCACCAACAACCTTATCAGCACAATTATCTATTTAGCTAATGAGTTTTAGTTTTCCTGAAAATAACACATGTAATATCAAACATGGAAAAGAGGAAGAGAGAAAGAAGGATGTATCTAAGATAGAAATGAAAGAAGGGGTGGACTTGGCAGTATGCACCTCACCCCCTTGGGATGTGCAATAACCAGGAGGCAATTTCCAAAACTCTAGCTCACATCTTGTTCTATATATTTTTTGGGAAGCCTAGATTCCCATCTCACTACTAAGAAATAGCTAATCATTTCTGCAACTCTTTTTTTTTTTTGTATTTCACTTCTGCATTCTTTTTTTCACTTCTATTTTAATTTTATTGTATAAAAAAATAAATTAGTAAATGTTACACCAACATGCTATTTGCATCTCTTTCTTCCAGTAAAGCTGGGATTTTATATGCTTGCTCATTTATTCCATCAATAATTTATAGATTGAATATTATCTGCTACAATTTGTATTAGGCAATGGGGTTGCTACATTGGAGAGAATATAATTGTTCTTGCTCCAACATACAGAAAGTTAAGTTTTGAATACAAAAATTAGCAAATGTAAGCATCTTTCTTTCTTTCTCTTTCTTTCTTCTATTGATTCGGAATTGAAAAAGATGAGCAATGAAAGGATAAGAGTCTTCTGCTTCTAGACAAGGTGGAGCAATAGGGACTAGAGTTTTTTTCCTGTCTGAAATAATCAAAAACTAGCACAATGTGTGAAACATCAGGCAATACATAAGGCAATAAAGTACAGAGACTGGGAACACATGAGGTCAGCTCTACAAATTCTTCAGCTTACTACCTTCAAGTAGTTCTAGGCTACAACAGAAGTTAGGGGAACCTAGGCAGAGTGCGACACATTCTTTGAGTTGAGAAAGATGAACCCGAGAAAGATCAAGGTAGCTGAAGTTGGCACAATAGAGTACTGGAGAGGACAAAGCTGAATAAAGAATTCTCAGTGTCTTCATAGGATCCTTCTGAAAATATAACAGAGTATCAATAAACTCATGTATGCTAGAAAACTACCCAAAACGGTGAGAAAAACAATCAAAAGACTTAGAAGTTACAAAGCTGAGCACTCACACAAGGACAGTAATAATGCCTTTTCTTATCAGCCAGACTAGAAAACTTCCTAATTCATGAGGTATTGGATAGAGTACCAGAAGTGTCTTGACTCAGTAGTGCAGAATAGTTAGGGTAAATAAATCACTGCTCGGATCCTACTTAACACATTTTTAAAACAAGATCAAAAAAGATCAATCTGTTTCTAGTAACTTAACTACACCCCAGAGCAAAGCTTAAGAATATTTATAAGATATGAAAATATCTAGCTGAAGATAAAATTAAGAATGCTAGGCATCCCATCCTCAAAATTGGAGGAATTAAAAGAAGATGATACCAATCATCATTGGCAGAGAAGAGAAAGAGAAGAGAAAAAAGAAATCAATCAAAACAGCCAAAAACTGTCACAGATGTTAGAAGTTGAAGACAAGGACATTAAAAGTGTCTTTATATATGTATTCCATATGTTCAAGAATTTAAGCAGCAACATGAAAAAATATAAAAACGGCAAACTCAAGTTTCTAGAGATGAAAACTACAATGTCTGAAATGAAAAATACACTAGTTGGGAATCATAGTAGATCAGATATTTTCAGGACAAAAGATTCTTGAACTTGAAGACAGAGAACTAGAAATTGTCAAAAATTAAACATAGAGATAAAAAAGAATTTAAAAAATAATCAGTGAGCTATGAGACTACAGTAGCAGCCTAACATCATATAATTACTATCACTGAAAGAATGGAGGGGCAGGAAGAATATCCAAAGAAATCATGGTCAAAATTTTTCAATGTCTGATGCAATGAACTTAAGAATTTCAATGAACCCCAAGAATAAAAATATAATAAAAACAACATCAAGTCATATCATAATCAAATCCCTCAAAACTAGTGATAAAGAGAAAATCTGAAAAGAAGCCACAGGTTTTTAAAAAATTGTTATATACAAGGAATACAAATATGAATGATGGCAGTTTTCTTGTTGGAAACAATGCAAGTGAGAAGACAATGGAGCAACATATTTAAAATAATACAAGGGGTGCCTGGGTGGTTCAGTTGGTTAAACATCCAACTTTGGCTCAGGTCATAATCTCATGGTTCATGGGTTTGAGCTCCAGCCCTGCATGGGCTCTGTGCTGACAGCCTGGAGCCTGAAGCCTGCGTCAGATTCTGCATCCCCTTCTCTCTCTGCCCCCCCACCCCCACTCTCAAAAATAAATAAACATTAAAAAATTTAAAGTAATACAAAACAAAAATCTCAAGGAGCATCTTTAAAAGAGGAAGTAAGATGGCAGAGGAGGAAGGTGACCCTAAGCTTACCTCTTCCCTTGAACACAGCTAGATAAATATCAAATCATTCTGAACACCCAAGAGAACCCAAAGCTGCACATCTACAAACCAGAAAAATGACCTGTGGAAGGTAAGAACTGCATAGAATTCATGGGGGGAAAAGAGCTGTGGGTGCTCCCAGAGGAGGGAGCCCTGCCAACAGTGGGAGTAATGAGGGAGGAGGAAGAGGAAAAAAAGTGCAAGAAAAAAGAAAGAGCAAAAACACCCTCAGGGGGACTGCATGAGAAAACTATTGCCAAAACCTTTGGCAAGGAAAAAGAAAAGGGTTACAATATCACCAGTTTGCTATAAACAGTGGAGCACAGATTCTGGTTTCAGAGGTCTATGATATTTCCAAGTTTGTACCTGGGGAGTTGAGCAATGCTCCAGTGGGAAAGCAGAGCTGACCTTCAGCAGTGGGCAACATGAAGATGGCTGGGAAACGTGAGAAAAAAATGCCTCCCCTGCTTGGAGTGCATGTGGCCAAGGTGCCTCTCCTTGGGCAAAGAACCCAGCAGGCACCATCAAACTATCCTGCTCACCAGTCTAGGAACAAAGTCACTGGCTAAGGTCTGCAAACCCTGGCACCATGTTTGTGTTGGGATTTACCATAAACCCCAAACTGCTGTGTGGTCATGCAGCTGTCTTCTGGGACAAGCTGGCATCAGCTACAGCTTGGAGTACTTTTGGGAGAGGTGATGCAGCCTCTCCTTGGGCAAAAGGATCCTGTGGGTGCCACTGAGCTATTCTGATCACCAGTATAGGAGAACAGATGCTGGCAGAAAGCAGCAATCCCTGGAGCCAGCTGTCTATTTACCATAAACTCTGAACCTCTGCTCAGTCATGTGGCTGTCCTCCACCGTAAGCCGGCATCAGCCACAACACAGGAGACCCTTCTCCAGAGGATCAGTGTGGGTTGGTAGTGTGGAGGTCTTTGAAGTGTGGAGTTTTGAAACACAGCCATTCCTGAGGTAAAACACAGGAGTGCTGCACTGTTTGTCCAGTGGACAGCTCAGACACAGACAGGGTGAAGGTCGGGATCTGATGGAAACCAGGGACACAGGCAGGGTCACTGCACAACTGTGATGGCTTACTGAAGAGGGGTGGCATGCATTTCCCACTCTGGAGAAGAAAGAACGAGGCAAAGCCATTTTCTCCCTGCATCCACCAGCTTGATCCACCTCAGTGAGTTAAATGATGCCACCAAATGGAGAAGGGAGCCACTCACCAAGTCCCACCCCTGTGTGCCCTGGAGGCACATGTCCACTAGGGCAATTGCATCTGAGAATCAGAATAGCAGGGCTCTTTCCTAGAAGACCAGCACAAACCCCTCTTCCACACCAAGTCTACTGATCATAGAGTGCTGCAAAGCTTCAGCTCTAGGGGAAAAAGATCTAGTGTTCTTTGTTTTTCATTTGTTTGTTTTGTGGGGTTTTTTGTTTCTTTTTGTTCTTTTCTTTTTGTCTTTGTTTTCGTTTGTTTTATTTGATTTCTTGATACAAAAGGAGAATTTTTTTCCTATTTTTATTTTATTTTTTATTATTTTAATTATTTTATTTTATTATATATATTTTTAATTTTTAATTTTCTTTTTTGTACCTTTTTTTCTATCAAGCTTCTCATAACAAGCAAACCAAAACACACCTAAGACTTAGCTTCCTTTATGTATTTTATTTAATTAAATTTTTTGTCGATGTTTTAAATGTTATTTTATTTTATTTTGCTGTCTTTTCTTTCTCTCCAAAATGACAAGACAGAACAATTCAACCCAAAAGAAATAAGAAATTATGGCCAGAGATTTAATCAATACAGATAAAAGTAAGATGTCTGAACTAAAATTTAAAACAATTATAAAACTATTAGCTAGGCTTGAAAAAGGCAAAGAAGATACTATACATTCCTTTATTATAGGTATAAAATAATTAAAATCTAGTCAGGCCAAAATTTAAAAAATACTATAACTGAGATATAATCCCAAATAAAGGTCATAAAAACAAGGATGGATGAAGTAGAGGCATGAATCAGTGGTATAGAAGATACAATTATGGAAAATAATGAAGCCAAAAAGAAGAGGGAAATAAAGGAAATGGACCACAAAGATAGACTTTGGGAACTCAGTGATTTATTAAAACATAAAACGTTTGTATCAAAGGAGACTCAGAAGACGAAGAGAGAGAAAATGGGCAGAAGGTTTATGCAAACAAATTATAGCTGAAAACTTCCCTAATCTGGGGGAGGACACAGACTTCCAAATCCAAGAAGCACAGAGAACTCCCATTAAATTCAACAAAAACCAATCATTGCCAAGGCATACCATAGTCAAATTCACAACATAAATAAACAAGGAAAGAATCCTGAAAGCAGCAAAGGAAAAAATGCCCTTAACCTACAAGAGAAGATAGATCAGGTTTCCAGCAGATCTGTCCACAGAAACATGGCAGGCCACAAGGAGTGGCAGGAAATATTCAACGTATTGAATGGGAACAACATGCAGCGAAGAATTCTTTATCCAACGAAGCTGTGATTCGGAATAGAAGGGAAGATAAGAGTTTTCCAGACAAAAACTAAAGGAGCTTGTGACTCCTATACCAACCCTGCAAGAAATTTTAAGGGGGACTCTTTGGGGGGGGGGGGAGGACAAAGCAACAAAGACTAGAAATGACCAGAGAACATCACCAGAAACACCAACTCTACAAGATACACAATGGCACTATTTATAACTTTCAATAATCATTCTGAATGCAAATGGATTAAATGCTCCAATAAAAAGATATAGGGTATCAGAATGGATTAAAAAACAAGATCCATCTATATTCTCCTTATAAAAGACTCATTTTATACCTACAGATTGAAAGGGTGGGGATAGAGAGCCATCTATCATGCTCATGGATGTGAGCCAGAGTAGCCATACTTATGTCAGACAAACTAGATTCTAAAACAGACTGTAGCAAGAGATAAAGAATGGCATTATATCATAATTAAGGGGTCTATCCATCAAGAAATTCTAACAATTATAAATATTTATGCCCCCCAACTTGTAACACCAAAATACATAAACCAACATAAAGAAACTCATTCACAATAATACAGTGATAGTAGGGGAATTTAACACTCCACTTACAACAATGGAAAGATCACCTAAGAAAAAAAACAATAAGGAAACAATAGCTTTAAATGACACAATGGACCAGGTGGACTTAACAGATATATTCAGAAGAATTCCGTCTAAAGTAACAGAATACACATTCTTTTTTGAGTGCACATGTGACATTCTTCAGAATATATCACATAGTGGGTCACAAAACAGCATAAGTGCTGTTTTGTATATAAGTGCAGTATATAAGTGCAGAAAGATCAGGATGATACCATGCATATTTTCAGATCACAGTGCTATGAAACTTGAACTCAATCACAAGAAAAAATTGGAAAGCCCTAAAATACATAGATGTTAAAGAACATCCTACTAAAAATGAATGCGTTAATTAGGAAATTAAATGAGAAACTAAAAAGAAATACATGGAGGCAAATGAAAATGAAAACAGGACAGGCCAACCCCTTTGAGAGGTAGCAAAGGCACCCCTAAGAGGAAAGTACATTGCAATTCAGGCCTATCTAAAGAAGCAAGAAAGGTCCCAAATACACAGCCTTACCTTACACCTAAAAGAAGTACAAAAGGAACAGAAGAGAAAGTCTCAAGCCAGCAGAAGAGAAATAATAAAGATTAGAGCAGAAATAAACAATGTAAAAAAAAACAGTAACATATCAATGAAACTAAGAGATGCTTCTTTGAAAGAATTAACAAAATTGATAAACACTTAGACAGACTTATCCAAAAGAAAAGATAAAGGATCCAAAAAGGTAAAATCATGAATGAAAGAGGAGAGATCACAACCAACACCACAGAAATACAAACAATTATTAGAAAATACTATGAAAAATTGTATGCCAATAAGCTGGGAATTCTGGAAGAAATGGACAAATTCCTAGAAACTCACACACTACCAAAACGTAAATGGGAAGAAATAGAAAATTTGAACAGATGCATAACCAGCAAAGAAATCAATAATCAGAAATCTCCCAACAAACAGGAGTGCAGGACCAGATGGCTTCCCAGGAGAATTCTATAAAGCATTTAAAGAAAAATTAATACCTCTTCTTTTGAAGGTATTCCAAAAAATAGAAATTGAAGGAAAGATTCCAACGCATTCTATGAGGTCAGCATTACCTTCATTCCAAAACCAGACAAGGATCCCACTAAAAGGGAGAATTACAGGCCAATATCCCTGATAAACATGGATGCACAAATTTTCAACAAGATACTAACAAATATAATTCAACAATATTATCAAAGAATTATTCACCATAATCAAGTGGGATTTATTGCTGGGTGCCAGGGCTTGTTCAATATTGGCAAATCAATCAACATGATACCCCATATTAATAACAGTAAGGAGAGGAACCATATGATCCTGACAATAAATTCAGAAATACAGCATCCATTCTTGATAAAAACCCTCAATGAGGTAGAGGTAGATGGAACATACCTTAATATCATAAAGGCCATATACAAAAGGCCCACAGTTAATATCAACCTCAATGGGGGAAAACTGAGAGGCTTTCCTGTATGGTCAGGAACAAGACAGGGATGACCACTCTCACCATTACTATTAAGACAGTACTGGCAGTCTTAGCCTAAGAATTCAGACAACACAAAGAAATAAAGTGTGTCCACATTGGCAAGGAAGTAGTCAAGCTTTTGTTATTTGCAGAAACATGATACTCTATGTAGAAGACCTGAAAGACTCCACCAAAAAAAGTTGCTAGAACTAAAACATGAATTCAGCAGTTACAGGATATAAAATCAACGTGATTCTGTTGCATTTCTACATACAAATAACAAAACAGCAGGCAAAGAAATCTAGGAATCAATTCCATTTGCAATTGCACCAAAAACAATAAAGTACCTAACTAAAGAGGTAAAATACTTATCTCTAAAAACTATAGAACACTCATTAGAGAAATTGAAGAGGATACAAAGACATGGAAAAGCATTCCCTGATCATGGATTAGAAGAAAAAACACTGTTAAAATGTCTATACTACCCAAAGCAATCTACACACTTAATATAATCCCTATGAAAATACTACCAAAATTCTTCACAGAGCTAGAACAAACAATCCTAAAATTTGTATGGAACTAAAAAAGGTCCTAAATAGCCAAAGCAATTCTGAAAAAGAAAAACAAAACTAGAGACATCATGATTCCTGATTTCAAGCTACCTTACAAAGCTGTAGTCATCAAGACAATATGGTACTGGTACAAGAACAGGTACATAGATCAGTAAAACATAATAGAAAACCCAGAAATGGACTCATAATTATATGGTCAACTCATCTTTGACAAAGTAGAAGGAATATCCAACATAAAAAAAAACCATTCCCTTCAACAAATGGTGCTGGGAAAACTGGATGGCGATATGCAGAAGAATGAAACTGGATCACTTTCTTACACCATGCAAAAATAAATTCAAAATGGAAGAAAACTTAAATGTGAGACATGAAACCATCAAAATCCCAAAGGAGAACACAGGCAGCAACCTCTGACCTCAGCCTGAGCAACTTCTTACTAGTCACATTACTGAAGGCAAGGGAAACAAAAACAAGCATGAACTATTGGGACTTCATCAAGATAAAAAGCTTCTGCATAGAGAAGAAAACAATTAACAAAAATAAAAGACAGCCTACAGAATGGGAGTAGATATTTTCAAATGACATATCAGTTAAATAGTATCCAAAACAAAATCTATAAAGAACTCACCAAACTCAACACCCCCCCCCCCAAAAAAAAAAAAAACAGTTAAGAATTGGGCAGAAGACATGAATAGACAGTTTTCTGATGAAGACATTCCGGATGGCTAACAGACATATGAAGGAAGCTCAACACTCATCATCAGGGATATACAAATCAAAACCATGATGAGATACCACCTCATACCTGTCAGAATGGCTAAGATTAACAACACAAAAAACAACAGATGTTGGGAAGGATTCAGAGAAAGGAGAACCCTCTTGACTTGCTGGTGGGAATGCAAACTGGGTACAGCCACTCTGCAGGACAGTATGGAGCTTCTTCAAAAAACTAAAAATAGAACTACCCTATGATCCAGCAATTGCATTATTAAGTATTTACCCAAAGGATACAAAAATACAGGTTCAAGGAGCATTATCAACAATAGCCACACTATGGAGAGATCTCAAATGTCCACTGACTAATGCATGGGTAAAGAAGATGTGGTATACATTCACATCCACATTCCATTGGTATATCCAATGGAATTTAAAAAAATGAAATCTTGCCTTTTTCAGTGACATGTTTGGAGCTAGAATATATGAAGAGAGATAAGGTAATCAGAGAAAATGTATTTCACACATGTGGAATTTAAGAAACAAAACAAGTGAACATATGGGAAGAAGGGGGAAAATAGGAGAGAGTGAAACAAATCATAAGGGACTCTTAATGATAGAGAACAAATTGAGGGTGATGGAGAGAGGTGGGTGGGAATTGTGCTAGATGGGTGATGAGTATTAAGGAGAGTACTTGTGATGAGCCCTGGATGTTTATATGTAAGTGATGAATCACTGAATTCTACTCCTGAAACCACTATTGCACTGTATGTTAATTAACTAAATTTTAGGTTTTAAAAAAAGCATCTTTAAAAAAAAGAAAAAGGAAAGAATTTCAAATGATAATTCTAAAATATCTTTCAAAAATAGAGGTGAAATAAACCCTCTTATGAAAAACGGAAAGAATTGATCTATAGCAGACCCACACAATAAGAAGTGTTAAAGAAACTACTTTAGGATAATGAAAAATGACACCAGATGAAAAATGCATCCACAAAAAGAAAGGAAAATACGAAGGTCAGTAAACAAGTAAATATGTTTGTCTCTTACCATTTACATCTCTAAAAGATAACTGAGAGTGACTTCTACTTCTAGAAAAATAGAGTATAGATTATTTTCCTAACTCCTCCAAGAACAACTAAAACCCCGGTGATTATATATAAAACGAAAAGAAAGAGATTCTGGAGGATGGAGTGAAGAGGGCACACTGGGACCTTGAAACCCAAGAAATGACATCGTGGTCAATTCCCTGACTTTTCTTTATGTCTCATGTATCCCAGACTGGGTGCTAAAGAAGCCAGCAACCAATAAAATGCCAATAGGTACAGACAAAAAAAAAAGCACTGAGAAAATCCTAGTCTCTCTAGCCATAAGACTAGAAAAGGGTCAATCCAAGAAGAAAACAAACAAAAAACCCGTAATGGTGAAGACCGAATGCTATCCCCTTAAGATCAGCAACAGACAAGGATGTCTGTTCTCACCACTCTATTCAACATGACATTGAAGTCTATCACCAGTGCAATAAATGAAAAGATAAAATAAAATAAAATAAGAAGTTGAGGTGTTATGGACCTCTTGTAGCCCATCCAACTTAGAATCCATGAACTCTGGTATTATTATTTTTTTCTAATTTTTACTTTTTTTATTTGAGAAAAAGAGAGTAGGGAGAAAGGCAGAGGGAGAGAGAGAATCTTAAGCAGAATGTTCAATGCAAAGCCTCAGACGGGGCCTGGAATCATGAGCTGAAATTAAGAATTGGACGTTCAACTGACTGAGCCATCCAGGCACCCCTAAAGACCCCAGTATTAAAACATTGCATTAGAAGTACACTTAAAGACTAAGTTCCTGCCCAATAAAGAAATTTCCTCTACAACACATTTCAGTTAGGGCCTCCCATCTTCTGCATAGAGAGATACAGTGCCAAGAACTATGGGCAATGCTGTATAGTCATAAGAGTTGATAGTTTTAGGAAACAGTTGCTCTTAGAAACACCATATTTATCATCACATAAGGCATCTGGGCAGAGTAGCTCAGAAGACAAGCTATGGAATCTGACTGTGGAATCTGTTCAAATCCTGACCTCTACCATATTAAACTTCCCTAATCCCTAAATCACCACACTGTGTGCCATAAAAATCCACAGTGCCACCACACTGAAAGCCATAAAAATCCACATAAAAATTACTCAGGTTATCTTACATTTTTTATCCTTTTGTTTAATAAAGCCATTTGAGGCATCAAGGATAAAAACATGAACAGAAATATTAAACTTATCAAAAATCACTGCTTTGAGATTTTAGAAAATTTCTCCTGATTCTTTACCAGTGAGTGATGTATAGTTGCCTTTATTTTCCTCTGAAAACTTGGAGCCTGCCCAGCCAGACACTGGGAGGAGATCTTCTTTTATTCCTTTGAGATTTTCCAGGTCATATAACTTTTAAATATATATATATATATTTATTATATATTTATATATATATATATATTTATTATATATTTATATATAAATTTATTTATAAATTTTTATATATATCTTTAAATATATATATATATAAATCTATCTATCTATATATAGAGAGACATATATATTGCATTCTCTTAAGGAAATATTGTCATGAATAAAATATTCTCCATATTCTTAAAAATATTAAACATCTTAGAAATATTAAAAAACTATTTTTAATAAAACATAAACAGAACGTCATAGCAATGTGTTCAGTGACCACAGGCTCCCATTTTATTGGGACATTCCCTGCAAGAATGCTGTCATCCTGATGCCCTGCAGGTGGGGATTGTGAGCTTAGAAAGCACAAAGATCTGTTTGAATCTCTTAACTTGAAACTAGCAGTTTAATTAGGAGCAATTTATTAATCCTTTCCTCAGCTATAGACTGGAAATAATAAAATACCTACCTTGCAGTGGTTTTTTTGATGATAAGTTGAGAATATAAATGTATCACAGAATGCATCCTTGATTAGAATTAGATACTATTTATCATTACAATTGCATGGTACTTTTACAGTCATAACAAGACCAATTAGAGACAACTAAGTTCAGTCTTATCCAAAGGCTGTTTTCAATTTAATAATTCAAAGAAAATAGCATTGAATATTTTAGGCAATGAGATTTGAAGTGACTTTAACTGTAACGTGTCTCCAAGGATGCTGGTAAGAACATTATTTTCAATGTTTGATTTCAATTCTAGATTAAGTATGTTTTAACTACTTTATAACACTATAGTGAAGTTTTTCTCAAAAAAATATTAGAGTGAACCATTATGTTTGTGAATAGTTTATGAAACTGGATTAACTAGTTTGTGTGAAGCTATTAGATTTGTTTTTCCAGCTTTTTAAATATTTGAAGAGTAACTATGATTTTAAGATGAGTACAAAGATATAACTAGTACCATCTAAAATTACTTATCTGTGAGAATCATGATCATTCCTAAACTTTGAGCCAAATGAAATACAAAAATAAATAGGTTGCTGTTAAATATTAAATAAGAAACTATTAAATAATTGCTATTAAATAATTGACTGATGTAAAATTGTAAAACTGACATTATAACTTCCAACTCCAAATATCTGTATTCATCAGGTCTTATTAACTAATTTTATAATAAGCTAAATGTGATTTTGAATTATATTTATTACTCTGACCTTAGAAAAATATGATAATATTTAGTATTTATCTGTGGGTAAAGGAGAATTTTATTATGAACAAAATTTAGAATCACTGTTCTAAGGTGTAGAAATGGACATTACTTACTAATCACTTAATCTTAAGGAACTTACCTATGATAAAATGAAATGTATACATATAAATCTTAAGCCATATAGTCTTAATTACAAAGTATTATTTTTTGAGATGATTTGTCAAAACTGAGAAACTATAAAATGAAAAACTTTAGACTGAGAAAAAAATCAAATGATTGAATATAGACCAATGGCAGACAAGAAGTATTAGAGAATAGCTAGGTTTTATTAAAGGGAAGGATTACTTTGTTCCAATGAGGAAGAGACAACTAATGTTAATTTACCTGGGTTAGTGGCAGTGAAATAAAAGGCTGATGGAGATGTGGGGGTTGGAGGTGGTAGAGTGTGCTTAGTGTGCTTAGAATCAGTCTTTGGAGTAGCAAAAGTATCTCCATAGCTGGAGGGAGACAGCTTGGCAGGTGCAAAGTGCGTGGATATGAATTGGGGGAGAGAAAAATGGCTGAGCCACGGAGGGGAGAGAAAGACAAAAGGGAGAGAAAGGCAGAGGGGTTGAGATAGTGTAGCATCAAGTTAGCACAAGAGAAAAGCCTCTCTGGACCATAGACTGGGGAGTGAGATGTACTGAGTGTCTCAGTTCTTTTTTGCAAACAGCTTTTGGAGCTCAAACTCAGGTTTTGGAAGTACATGACTTTCTTCAGAGTGGAGCAGTGGCATGAACTCCTGGGGCAGAGGGAGCTGGCCCTGGAGTGCATAGTATGGTGTAGTGTTCTCCAACCCTCAAAGTGCACTGGGAGAGAACAGTCCCCTTCTGAGAGCACTTATAGAAGAGGGTTTATTGTCTCCCAGATGACAAGAGACTCTGCAGGTGCCAAAGGCCTTCCATAAGCAGGGTGGAGAGGATCTATTCTGGAGGAGTGGAGTGGATCCACACCATGCCAAGTCCTGTAAGACTGAGTTTTGAATCCCAACTGTGTGCCAAACAAAAAATGCAAGAGAGTTTGGGGCAGGACAAGCTGACTTCCCTTGCTATTCTGTGAGGGATGCCTGAACAACAGGCATTAAGATCCTTGGTCTGGGAATGACAGATTGGGGTGGCTCCATTTTTCCTCCCAAGACCAACATGGTGGTATTTCAGAAAGCAAAACAGTGTCCCCCAGTGGAGGAAGGACCTGCTGACACAAATCCAGCCCCTCTGTGCCAGCAACTGCCTATTGGCTGAGGCAAGACTGACTGTGAGCTAATACAAAGGCCTCTCCTCCAGAAGACCAGTACAGCCATCACCACCCCAGGCACCAACAGCCAATTCTGTTTTTCTTTTTTCCTCTTCTTCTTTTTATATTTTGGAATAATGCTCATGGTTCCTTTTTTTTTTAATTTCTTTTTCTCTTTTTGGGGAGATAGTCTGTTTTATTCTTTTCTTTCTTTCTCTTTACTTCTGCTTTCTTTCTATTTTTTTCCCTTTGAAATCAGCCTTATAGTTTTTTGATTTGCTGTTTGTGTGTGTGTGTGTGTATGTTCCCTTTCCTTTTTTCTTTATTTAGGATCAGGCTTTCCCCATCCTTCTTTTCCCCCAGGGTTATAATAACAAACAAATCAAAACACACCTAGTTAAATACCCAAATACTCCACTATTTCAAGCAAGAAGCTCTGCAGAGGACTAACCAGTTGGAAAGAGCAGTCAAAACACAACATCAGAGTACACACAGCATATGCCAAAAACATTTCATGGAGTGCCAGATCCTGGACAGTGTACAACCCCTTTTAATATAGTAGTACTCTTTGGTGCAGGACACACAACAAGCTTTAAAAACATGCAAAAGACAGAAACTTAACCAAAATGACAAGATGGAGGAATTCTCCTCAAAAGAAAGGTCAAGAAAAAATCACAGCCACGGATTTGTTCAAAATAAGTATAAGCAATGTATCTGAATACGAATTTAGAACAACAGTCATTAAACTACTAACTGGACTTAAAAGGCATAGAAGACACAAGGGAAAACCTTGCTACAGAGATCAAAGACCTAAGAATTAGTCAGGATTAATTAAAAATGCTATAACTGAGATGAAAAATAAACTAGATACAGTGACAGTGATGATTGAAGAGGCAGAGGAGAGAATACTGAAATTGAAGATAAAATTATGGAAAATAATGAAACTGGAAAAAAGTAAAGGAAATTACTAGACCATGAGGTAGACTTAGAGAACTGATTCCATGAAATAAAACAATACTCATATCATAGGATTACCAGAATAAAAGCATAAAAAGTGGGCAGAAGGCTTATTTGAACAAATTATAGCTGAGAAAATCCATAATCTGGAGAAGGAAACAGGCTTCCAAGTCCAAGAGACAAAGATAATTCCCTTCAAAACAAAAAAAAAAAAAAAAAAAACAAGCCAACACCACAGCATATCATAGTAAAACCTGCAAAATACAAAGATAAAGAGAGAATTCTGAAAGCAGCTTAGGGACAAAAGGTCCTTAACCTACAAGGGTAGACACACAAGGTTAGTTGCAGACCTGTCCACTGAAACTTGGCAGGCCAGAGGGAGTGGCAGGAAGTATTCACTGTGCTGAATAGAAAAAAAATGCAACCAAGAATCCTTTATCCAGCAAGGCTATCATTCAGAATAAAAGGCAAGATAAAGATTTTCCCAGACAAACAAAAACTAAAGGAGTTAGTGACCTGCAAGAAACCAGCCCTGCAAGAAATTGTAAGGGGGACTCTTTAAGTGGAGGAAAAAATAAAACAAAACAAAAGACCAAAAGCAACAAAGACCAGAAAGAACCAGAGAACATCACCAGAAACACCAACACTGCAGGTAACACAATGGCACTAAATTAATATCTTTAAATAATCACTCTGAATGTGAATGGATTAAATGATCCAATCAAAAGACAGGATAACAGAATGAATAAGAAAAACAGGATTCATCCATATGCTGCCTACAAGAGACTTATTTAAAAAATTTATTAATGTTTATTTATTTTTGAATGAGAGAGAGGCAGAGCATGAGCAGAGGAAGAGCAGAGAGGTGGGAGACATAGTATCTGAAGCAGGCTCCAGGCCCCAAGCTGTCAGCACAGAGCCTGACATGGGGTTTGAACTCGCAAACTGTGAGATTATGACCTGAGCTGAAGTCAGACGCCCAACCGACTGAGCCATCCAGGCACCCCTAAGAGACTCATTTTAGACTAAAGGACACCAAAAAATGGAAAGTGAGGGGATAGAGAACTATATATTATGCTAATGGAGATCAAAAGAAAGCTGGAGGAGCCATACTTATATCAGAAAAGCTAGATTTTAAAACAAAGACTGTAATAAGAGATGAAGAAGGGCATTATTTCATAAGTAAGGAGTCTATCCATCAGGAAGATCTAACAATTGTAAATATTGAGTTTCCCAACTTGAATGCTCAAATATATAAGTCGATTGATAACAAACATAAAGAAACTTACTGATGATAATACCATAATAGTAGTGAATTTTAATACCTCTACTTACAGCAATGGAAAGGTCATCTAAGAAAATCAACAAAAAAAACCAATGGCTTTGAATGATACACTGGACCAGATGGACTTAACAGATATATTCAGAACCCTTCATCCTAAATCAGCAGAATAAATCTTATCAAGTGCACGTGGAACTTTCTCCATAATAGATCACATACTACATCACAAAACAGCCCTCAACAAGTAAAAAAAACAGATTGAGATCATATCATGCATATTTTCAGATCATAACGCTATGAAATTTGAAATCAAACACAAGAAAAAATGTGGAAAACCCTCAAATACATAGAGGTTAAAGAATTACTAAAGATAAAATGGGTTAACCAGGAGATAAAAGAATAAATTAAAAAATACATGGACGCAAATGAAAATGAAAACATGATAGACCAAAACCTTTGGGAGGCAGCAAAGGCAGTCCTAAGAGTAAAGTACATTGCAATTCAGGACTATCTCAAGAAGCAAGAAAGATCTCAAATATACAACCTAACATTACACCTAAAGGAGCTAGAGAAGGAACAACAAAGAAAGCTCAAAGCCAACAAAAGAAGGGAAATAATAAAGATTAGAGCAGAAATAAATGATATAGAAGCAAAGAAACAAACAAATAAATAGAAACAGAACAGATAAATGAAACTAAAATCTGTTTTTTTGAAAGAATTAACAAAATTGATAAACCCCTATCCAGACTACTCAAAAAGAAAAGATAGAAGACCTAAATAGATAACATCACGAATGAAAGTGGAGAGATCACACCAACACCACAGAAATACAAACAATTATTAGAGAATAGTATGAAAAAATTATACACCAACACACTAGGCAGTCTGAAAGAAATTGACAAATTCCTAGAAACTCACCCACTCCTAAAACTGAAATGGGAAGAAATAGAAAATTTAAGCAGGCCCATAATCAGCAAAGAAATTGAACCAGTTATCAGAAGTCTCCCACATGGGGCGCCTGGGTGGCTCAGTCAGTTAAGTGTCTAACTTTAGACCCAGTCATGATCTCTCGGTTTGTGGGTTCAAGCCCCGTGTTGGGCTCTGTGCTGACAGCTCAGAGCCTGGAACCTGTTTCGGATTCTGTGTCTCTCTGTCTCTATGCCCCTCTCCTACTCATGCTCTGTCTCTCTCTGTCTCTCAAAAAGAAAGAAACGTTGAAAAAATATTTAAAAAAAAGAAGTCTCCCACAAACAAGTGTCCTATGCCAGATAGCCTCCCGGGGGAATTCTACCAGACGTTTAAAGAAGAGTTAATACCTATTCTTCTCAAACTATTCCAAAATATAGAAATGGAAAGAAAGCTTCCAAACTCATTCTATGAAGCCAGCATTACCTGATTCGAAAACCAAAGACCCCACTAAAAAGGAGAATTACAGGCCAATATTCTGATGAACCTGGATGCAAAAATTCTCAACAAGATGCTAACAAATCAAATTCCACAGTATATTAAAAGAATTATTTATGATGATCAAGTGAGATTTATTCCTGGGCTGCAGGGCTGGTTAAATATTCACAAATCAATCAATATGATACACCACATTAATAAAAGAAAGGATAAGAACCATATGATCCTTTCAATAGATGCATTAAAATTATTTGACAAAATACAGCATTGTTTCTTGATAAATACCCTCAAGAAAGGAGGAATAGAAGTTTACCTCAACATCATAGAAGCCATATATGAAAGGCTCACAGCTAATATCATCTGCAATGGGGAAAACAGAGCTTTCCTCCTAGGGTCTAGAAGACTACAGGGATGTCCACTGTCACCATTGTTGTTCAACATAGTACTAGAAGTCCTAGCCTCAGCAATCAAACAACAAAAATAAATAAAAGGCATACAGATTGGCAAAGAACTCAAACTTTCACTCTTCACAGATGACATGATACTCTACATGGAAAACCTGAAAGACTCCACTTTATAATACTGACCTATGGGTTTGGTTTTGTGCCAGTACCATGCTATATTCATAATTACAGCTTTGTAATATAGATTAAAGCCCAGAATTGTGATGTCTCTGGCTTTGGTTTTCTTTTTCAACATTACTTTGGCTCTTTGGGTCTTTTCTGGTTCCATAAAAATTTTAGGATTTTTTTGTTCTAACTCTGTGTCAAATTCTGGCATTAGTTTGGTAGGGATTGCATTGAATGTGTAGATTGTTTTGGATAGTATGACATTTTAACAATATTTGTTCTTCCAATCCATGGACATGGAATATTTTTCCATTTATTTATGTCTTCTTTAGTTTATTCCAAAAGTTTTCTATGTTGCTCAGTGTACAGATCTTTTAGCTCTTTGGTTACGTTTTTTCTTAGGTATCTTATGTTTTTCAGTGCAATTTATAGTTGCATTAAATGGTTGTGTGTTCATTTCTGGATTTTCTATTCCGTTCCTCTGACCTATGTGTCTATGTTTGTGCCATATCATACTGTCTTGATCACTACAGCTTTGTAATATAACTTAAAGTCCAGAATTGTGATGCCTCCAGCTTTGTTCTTCTTTTCCAAGGTTTTTTTTTTTTTTTGGCTATTTGGGTCTTTTGTGGTTCCAAAAATTTTTAGAATCGTTCTAGGTCTGTGAAACTACAATGAGATATCCCCCCACACCTGTCAGAATGGCTAAAATCAACAATACAAGAAACACCAGGTGTTGGAAAGGATGTGCATAAAGGGGATCCCTCTTGCACTGTTAGTGGAAATGTAAACTGCTGCAACCACTCTGGAACACAGAATGGAGTTTCTTCAAAAAGTTAAAAATAGAACTACCTTATGATTCAGTAATTGCACTACTAAAAAACATAAATACCAATTCAAAGGGATATATGAACCCCAATGTTTACAGCAGCATTAGCTGCAATAGTTAAATTATGGAAACAGCCTATGTCCATTGACTGATAAATAATTAAAAGATTAAAGAAAGTAAATAATTAAAGAATAATATATAACATATATTATTATATAGTGTATATACTATATATAGTATAATATATAATTATACATATATATGTGAGAGAGAGAAAATATTGGATATATACATGGAATATGCATATATATGTATAGAATATTAGTCAAAAAAAGAATGAAATCCTGCCATTTGCCTGACATAGATGGAGCTAAAAAGTATTATGCTGAATGAAATAAGTCAGAGAAAGACAAACACCATATGATTTCACTCATCTGTGGAACTTAAGGAACAAAACAAACCATAATAGGGTGAAAAATAGAGACACAAACCAAAAAACAGACTCTTAACTATAGTGAACTGATGATTAACAGCAGGGAGGTTGGTGGGAGGATGGTTTAGAATGGTGATGGGGATTAAGGAGTGCACTTGTGTTGAGTACTGGATGTTGTATGTAAGTGTGGAATCATTATATTGTACACCCAAGACTAATATTTCACTGTATGTTAACTGTTTTTAATAAAAACTTTAAAAAAGTGTCTATTCATGTCTTCTGCCCATTTCTTCACTGGATTATTTGTTTTTCAGGTGTGGAGATTGGTGAGCTCTTTATAGATTTTGGATACTAGCCCTTTATTTCATATGTCATTTGCAAATATATTTTCCCATTCCATCGGTTGCCTTTTAGTTTTGTTGATTGTTTCCTTTGCAGTGCAGAAGCTTCTTATCTTGATGAGGTCCCAATAGTTCATTTTTGCTTTCAATCCCCTTGCCTTTGGAGATGTGTTTAGTAAGAAATTGCTGCAGCTGAGGTCAAGGAGGTTTTTTCCTGTTTTTTTCCTCTAGAGTTTTGATGGTTTTCTGTCTCACATTAAGGTCCTTCATCCATTTTGAGTTTATTTTTGTGAGTGGTATAAGAAAGTGTTCCAGTTTCATTTTTCTGCATGTTTCTGTCCAGTTCTCCCAGCACAACTTGTTAAAGAGACTGTCTTTTTTCCATTAGCTACTCTTTCCTGCTTTGTCAAAGATTAGTTGGCCATACATTTGTGGGTCCAATTCTGGAGGCTCTATTCTATTCCATTGGTCCATGTGTCTGTATTTGTGCCAACACCATAGTGTCTTGATGATTACAGCTTTGTAGTAGAGTCTAAAGTCTGGGATTGTGATGCCTCCTGCTTTGGTTTTCTTCTTCAATATTACACCTTTCTAAAGAAGACATCCATCTGGCCAACAGACACATGAAAAGATGCTCAACATCACTCCTTATCAGGGAAATACAAATCAAAACCACACTGAGATACCACCTCACGCTGGTCAGAGGGGCTAAAATGGAAAAATCAGGAGACTATAGATGCTGGAGAGGATGTGGAGAAACGTGAACCCTCTTGCACCGTTGGTGGGATGCAAACTGGTTCAGCCATTCTGGAAAACAGTGTGGAGGTTCCTCAAAAAATTAAAAATAGATCTACCCTATGACCCAGCAATAGCACTGCTAGTAATTTAAAAATATATATATTTATTTATTTTTGAGAGACAGAGGAGACAGAGCGTGAGCAGGGGAGGGGCAAAGAAAGAGAGGGAGACAGAATCAGAAGTAGATTCCAGGCTCTGAGCTGTCATTACAGAGCCTGACACGGGGCTCCAACCCACGAACCATGAGACCATGACCTGAGACAATGTGGGACGCTTAACCAATTGAGCCACATAGGCACCCCAGCACTGCTAGGAATTTACCCAAGGGAAACAGGAGAGCTGATGCATAGGGGCACTTGTACCCCAATGTTTATAGCACCACTTTCAACAGTAGCCAAATTATGGAAAGAGCTTAAATATCCATCAACTGACAAATGGATAAAGGTGCGGTTTATATATACAATGGAATGCTACTTGGCAATAAGAAAGAATAAAATCTGGCCATTTGTAGCAACGTGGATGGAACTGGAGGGTATTATGCTAAGTGAAATAAATCAGGCAGAGAAAGACAGTTACCATATGCTTTCACTCATATGTGGATCTTGAGAAACTTAACAGAGAACTATGGGGGAGGGGAAGAGGGGAAAAATTACAGAGAAAGAGCGAGGCAAAACATAAGAGACTTAAACACTGAGAAAAAAATGAGGGTTGATGGGGGGTGGGGGAGAGGGGAAAGTGGGTGATGGGCATTGAGGATGGCACCTGTTGGGTTGAGCGCTGTGTGTTGTATGGAAATAAATCAGACAATAAATTATATTTAATATAAAAAATTTAAGAAGAAGCAAAAAAAATCCTCAAGAATATACAAAGACATAAATAGAAAAGCACCTAAGTTTGGCAAGAACACAAAGTTAATACACATAAATTATTTTTATATACATACTAGCATCAAACAACTGAAAATGAAATTAATAAAATGATTACACACAATAGTATCAACATACAATAGGAACAAACACGAAAGACATGAGAAATGTCTACATTAAAGACCACAAAAATTTGCTGTGATAAATTTTAATAGACTTTAGTGAATGGAGATATATACTGTGCTTATAGATAGGAAAACTCAATATTTCATAATGTCAATGTCAATTCTCATGAAATTGATCTATATATCCAGTGCACTCCTGGGTCGCTCAGTAAGTCAAGCATCCAACTTAGGCTCAGGTCATGATGGTTGGTGAGTTCAAGTCCCACAGATTGTTCTCTGCTGTCAGCACAGAGCCCACTTCGGATCCTCTGTCTCCCTTTCTCTATGCCCCTCCAAGTGTGGTCTCTCTTTCTCTCTCAAAAACAAACATTTTTTAAAAATATGTTTTTTTAAAAAAATGCAACCATTAGTTTGATATAACTTAACAAGCTAATTTTAAATTTTATAGAATGTCTTTATTTTTAAGTTCACTTATTTTTGAGAAAGAGAGCACAAGCAAGGGAGTGGCAGAAAGAGAGGGAGAAAGAGAGGGAATCACAAACAGGCTCTGTGCTGTCAGCGTGGAATCCAATGTGGGGCTCTAACCCATGAACCATGAAATCATGACCTGAGCCAAAATAAAGTCTGACGCTTAACCAACTGAGCCACCTAGGTGCCCCCAAATTTTATAGAATTTAAGAGGACCTAGACTACACTAAAAAAGTTTGAAAATGTTGAATGGCTTACACTACCTGACTATAAGACTTACTGTAAAGCTACAATAGTTAAAAGAATGTAATAATTAGCATAAAAATCAACAAAGACATCCATGGGACATATTAGAGAGCCCAAATGTAGAACTGGACTTATGCATTCATTGGATACCTGACAAAAGCATCAATGAGGAAATAAAAGTCCTTTCAACAAATAGTGTCATTACAAATGCATACTCAAATATAAAAAAAAAGATAAATCTTGATTACCTAAGTCACAATATGCAAAGATTAATTTGAAATAGGTCATATGTCTCAACATAAATGCTAAAAATATGCTTCAAAAATGTTTTTGAAGAAAACACAGAAAAGACTCTTTGTAACTTTGGAGTTGAAAAATGTTCTTGGTTTGAACACAAAAAACAATAAACATGAAAAAATTGATAAATTAGATTTCATAAAATTTAAAACATATTCATCAAAAGATACTATAAAAAAATGAAAAATCAAAACACGGACTTGGAGGATATATTTACAACACATATATTTGATAAAGATAACATAAGGCTGGTGTCCAGATTATATTTTTTAAGTTTATTTATTTTGAGAGAGAGAGAGAGAGATCAGAGCAAGCGGGGAGAGGCAGAGAGAGAGGGAGAGAGATTCCCAAGCAGTTTTGAGTTGTCACGTGGAGCCCAGCACAGGGCTTGAATTCACTATGAGATCCTGACCTGAGTTGAAATAAACAGACACTTAACTGACTAAGCTACCCAGGTAATCCACCCAGTATATATTTTTAAATTTTTTTTTCAACGTTTATTTATTTTTGGGACAGAGAGAGACAGAGCATGAACGGGGGAGGGGCAGAGAGAGAGGGAGACACAGAATCGGAAACAGGCTCCAGGCTCTGAGCCATCAGCCCAGAGCCCGACGCGGGGCTCGAACTCACGGACCGCGAGACCGTGACCTGGCTGAAGTCGGATGCTTAACCGACTGCGCCACCCAGGCGCCCCCAGAATATATTTTTAAAACGCTACTACTCAATAATAAAAATACAAACACAAAAAGGGGCAAAAAATTTTGAAGAGACTCTTCAGTAAAGAGGATATACAAATGACAAAAAAGAAAAGAAAATGTCCTCAAAATAATTAGTTATCAGGGAATTGAAAATTCATAACATAATAAAACCAAAATATACCCATCAGAATGGTTAAGATTTTTAAAAGAATAACAAACCAAATATTGAAGATCATGTAGAGAAACTGGAATTTTCATATATATTGGTGGGCATGTACAATGGTACAATGGAAAGGAGTTTGTTAGATTTTCTTTTTTTAAGTTTATTTACTTATTTTGAGACAGAGAGGGCATGAGTGGAGGGAGGGGTGCAGAGAGGGAGGGAGAGAAAGAATCCCAAGCAAGCTCCACTCTGTCATCACAGAGCCTGATGCCGGGTTAGATCTCATGAAACTTCAGTTCATGACCTGAGCCAAAATCAAGAGTCACTTATCCAACTGAGCCACCCGGGTGCCTCAGGAGTCTGTTAGATTCTTATAAAACTAAACTTATGTCCTATTCTTAAATATTTACCCAAGAGAAATAAACATGTGTTCAAAAACAGGACTTGTACAAGAATATCCATAGAAACTTCATTAATAGTAGCTACAATTTGTAAATATGTTAGGTGTCATCAATAGGAGAAGGGATCAACAAGCTATTGTATCTTTGTACAAAAGAATACTACTCTGAAATTAAAACAAGTAATAAACTTGTTACTATGTAATAGTATAGATGAATCTCAAAAAAACTTCTGATGAGTCAAAGAAGTCTTACACATGAAAGTACATATTGCATTGTTCCACTTACATAAAGTTCTAGATGAGGCAAACTTAATCTATTAGTGGTTGTCTCAGAAAGCTGAGGTCAGTAATTAACTGAAAAAGGGCACGAGGGAACTTTTTTAGGGTAATGGTAATGCTCTATACCGAAATCAGTGTTTGTGTTGTAAGGTGTACGCATTTATCAAAGTCAGCTAATTTTAAGATTTGTGCTTAGGGTTGCACACAAATTTTGCTTCGAAAGAAAAAAACACGAATATTTTACTATCGGTAAGTCTCCTGATGGCAATTTATTTTAAATGCATCCAAAAATAATATGGACTAATGGGTGGTTAGAAAAATGGAGAGATAATAGATATGGTATTAAGACAAATATAGTAAAATATTAATGGTGAAATTTGTGTGGTGGGTATCAGTGTGTTCACTGTAAAATTTTTAAAAATTTTCTGTGTATTAGCACATTTCCATAGTAAAATGTCAAGAAATAAAGTACTTATACATGTGTGTACCTAAAGTGTATGTATTTCACTGTATATGTTCCTCAAAACTGAGGGCCAGCTCCATGATACTGGTCCAAAGGTCAGAGGCTGTTAAGATTTTTTTCTTTCTTTATTAACTGATATATCCTAAGTGGATACAACAGGGCCCAACACATTATAAGTAAATACTCAGTAAATATTTGTTGAACTGTATGAGTGACAACATATGTATATATGTGTATGTGTACTGTGTATGTGCACACTGTGGGACTAAGCAAGGAAGCCATTAGATTGAGATGGCTTTAAATCTGCGATGGCCTATGTAAGCAAACAAAAAGATACACCTGTACTACCTCAAGGTTACAAAATAAAAACACTAAGGATAACCAATCATGAACATCTTTAAGCTATAGCTAGTCAAATAATTTTCTTTCTTTGTTTCTGCACTTTCTCTTCATGGCTTTCCTCTGGTTTCTGTCTGCAAAGCACTCCTAACAACTTCCCGTCTGGTGCTGCCAACTGGAATCGATTTTTGCTCAGATAAACTCTTAAACTTATTGATATGCCTGTTTACTGCTTAACAGTTCAATATGTATGTGCATATATATATATATATATATAGAGAGAGAGAGAGGGAATGAAGGAGTGAACAGAAAAGAGAGAGAGATGGGGATGAAGAGAAGGAGGGAAAAAGAAGGGTTGGAGTTCCCAAAATAATTTTTCTCATGATTTTTCCTGAAGTCAACTCAATCATTAACAACTAAACAATTTTGGAAAGGATAAAAATCATTCTACCCACAGCCCTGAGCATGAGGTCAAACCTCTAATTCTGGAGGGTTCTGTCCACCTCAATGGCTCTATATCCTCTCCTCCTACTTTGAAAGATTTACTCACTGTAAACAGGGCTATGTTATGACCTTTGTTGATCCTAGGCACCTCTGCTTCTGTGGACTTGTTCCTCCATGAAACACATTATATTTTATGACCATGTTGGTATAAAGACAAATATATTTATGACTGGATTTATTATTATATACTTATTATTTTCATTTTTCTTCAGATTTAAAGGATATTAATAGCATTTCCATTTTTATGGGACACACAAGTATCATGGGACCTAGGTACTGTTCTTTTTTTGCCCAAATGGTAAATTGGCCCTGACTGGAAGGGTTCCCTTTTGAATTTGTTTTGCCTTCTAATATTTTTCTTTCCCTCCTCAACTTCCCAGCCATGTCAAGTCATCTTTTCAGTGGTGACAATATGTAATTTGGATTTTATACCCAGATTCCAAAACTTAAAAAAAATAATTTTCTAAGAAAATTTCCTTTCTTCAGCAAGCAACCTTTTAATTTCTCTGAGTGTAGGGAAGTCAGCCTGCTACACATTTATCTTCTCAGGCAGAGCTGCCTTGATCAGAGAGCTTTTATTAAATTGAGAGAGAGCAATTTAATATGTTCTGTGCTTTTGAATGATAGCAGTGCTAATATGCTCTTCTTACTATTACCTAATACAAATGGAAAGCCTGTTCCTTTTCCTGCAGTCCAAAAGGAATTAAATATATATATATATATATATATATATATATATATATATATGATTAGTAATCTTTTCTTACATTAAAAAAAAGCATATCAGGGAGTCGAGTAGTTTTGGAAAATATTACCTGGATTACCTTTTCCTAGTTCTAAGACCAAAGAATGTGGAATCTGATTATTATTCCAGTAGAAACATAGATTAAACCATTCAGTACAACATATCTATTTTGAGAACCTACATATACTGTGCTCAGTCCTAGCAGTGATGATATATAAAACGTGAGTAAGACACATTTTTTGCTTTTAAAGAACTTGAACTCTACATGAAAAAATAAATATGGCAATAAATATCAATAAAATTTGTTAAATTCTAGTTAGGAAATACATAGAGAATGAGTATTGTGTAAACAAAGAAAGCTTCAGGGACTATCCCTAATTATCTTTTCATCTCATCAGAGGGTTATCATATATCCATATCTACTTCAATGTAATTTGAGATACATATCTGTAGGCAGAGCATATTTTCCATTCCATTATTGGCTTGGCTATCTGACTTGCCTCAGACAATGGAAGATAAGCAAAAGTGATATTGTGTCAGTCACAATCAGAAGCTTTAAAATGAAGGAACTACTTGTTTTGGTTCGGTCCTTTGCAGTATTTCCCTTTGCCATGAAAATTGAATGGCCAAAATACGGACAGTTCCTTCTTCTGGATCTTAAACTGGGAATATATAAGCAACCAAAGAGAGTGTAACCAAGCTGGGCTACACCCAAGCCACTCTATACACTGATAGGCAAAACACAAATGCTTATTTTGGTAAGCTATTGAGATTTTTAAAATTATTATTACAGCAAAGTGTGTAAATACAAGTAAATTTGGCCATGATAATTGATCACACATTTTTTAATATTGTCAAATTGGTTTCCATATAACATGCAGTGCTCATACCAACAAATGCCCTTTCAATGCCAATCACCCACTTTCTCCTCTCCCCCACCTCCCATCAACCCTCAGTTTGTTCTCTGTATTTAAGAGTCTATTATGGTTTGCCTCCCTCCCCCTCTGTAAATTTGTTCCCCTTCCCCTGCCCCATGGTCTTTTGTTAAGTTTCTCAAGATCCACATATGAGTGAAGACATATGGTATCTGTCTTTCTGCGACTGACTTATTTCACTAGCATGACACTCTCCAGTTCCATCCATGTTGCTACAAAAGGCCATATTTTATTCATTATCATTGCCAAGTAGTATTCCATTGTATATAAAACCACATCTTCTTTATCCATTCAGCAGTTGATGAACATTTAGGCTTCTTCTGATATTTGGCTATTGTTGAAAGTGCTGCTATAAACGTTGGGTACAGGTGCCCCTATGCATCAGCACCCCTCTATTCCTTGGGTAAGTTCCTAGCAGTGCTATTGCTGGGTCAGAGGGTAGATCTATTTTTAATTTTTGAGGAAACTCCACACTGTTTTCCAGAGTGGCTGCACCAGTTTGCATTCCCACCAATGGTGCAAGAGGGTCCCCGTTTCTCCACATCCTCGCCAGCATCTATAGTCGCCTGCTTTGTTCATTTTAGCCACTCTGACTGGCATGAGGTGGTATGTCAGTGTGGTTTTGATTTGTATTTCCCTGATGAGGAGTGACATTGAGCATCTTTCCATGTGTCTGTTGGCAATCTGGAAGTCTTCTTTGGAAAAGTGTCTATTCATGTCTTCTGCCCATTTCTTCACTGGATTATTTGTTTTTCTGGTGTGGAGTTTGGTGAGTTCTTTATAGATTTTGGACACTAGCCCTTTATCCGATATGTCATTTGCAAATATCTTTTCCAATTCCATCAGTTGCCTTTTACTTTTGTTGATTATTTCCTTTTCAGTGCAGAAGTTTTTATCTTCATGAGGTCCCAATAGATCATTTTTGCTTTTAATTCCCTTGCCTTTGGAGATGTGTCGAGTAAGACATTGCTGCAGCTGAGGTCAAAGAGTTTTTTTTCCTGCTTTTTCCTCTACGGTTTTGATGGTTTCCTGTCTTACATTCAGGTCCTTCATCCATTTTGAATTTGTTTTTGTGTATGGTATTAAGAGTGTTGTCTAGTTTTATTCTTCTGCATGTTGCTGTCCAGTTCTCCCAGCACCATTTGTTAAAGAGACTGTCTTTTTTCCATTGGCTACTCTTTCCTGCTTTGTCAAAGACTAGTTGGCGATACATTTCTGGGTCCAGTTCTGGAGGCTTTATTCTATTCCACTGGTCTATGTGTCTGTTTTTGTGACAACACCATAGTGTCCTGATGATTACAGTTTTGCAGTAGAGTTTAAAGTCTGGGATTGTAATGCCTCCTGCTTTGATCTTCTTCAAAATTACTTTGGCTATTCTGGGTCTTTTGTGGTTCCATACAAATTTTAGGATTGTTTGTTCTAGCTTTGAGAAGTATGCTTGTGTGATTTTCAGGGAAGATGGCAGCGTAGGTGGATGCTGGGCTCACCGTGTCCTGCTGACCACTTAGATTCCACCCACATCTGCCTAAATAACCCAGAAAACTTCCAGAAGACTAGCAGAATGGACTGTCTGGTGCCAAGCATAGACGAGAGGCCCATGGAAGAGGGTAGGAAGGGTGGAGAGGAGGTGCGTGCTACACGAACTGACGGGAGGGAGCTGGGATGGAGGCACAGCCAGCCCACCGGCAAGGCAGAGCCCCTAAGCCTGGCTTGCCAAAGCAGAGGGGCTGGACAGAGTGTGTTCGGACACCCAGTGGGACTTAACATCTGGAATGTTATAAGTCAACAGCTCTGCTCCAAGAGTGGGAGGGCTAGAGGACAACAGGAGGGAGAGTTGAGCCCCAGAGGACAGAACTCAGCTTGGCAGGGAACAAACGTGCTTGCCAGTGCCATCTCCCTCGCCCATCCCCCAGCCAAAATCCCAAAGGGAACCATTTCCCATCACGGAACTTGCTTGCACCATGCAAACACCCAACACTGTGCTTCTGTGGATCTATCCCTCTGATGGGTCTGCCTCTCTCCTGGTGCCACAGGGCCCCTCCTGAAGCAGACCACCTAAGGCAAAGTGAGCTGAGCATGCCCCTCCCGCCCCTGTTCACCTTGCAGATCCACCCTGGCTAATATGCCAGATCCCATCAAAGTAGCACCACAAGCCTGGCAGTGTGCAAGTAGCCCACCACTCCACAGTGAGTCATGTCCTTGGGAGAGGGGATGATAAGGTACACACAAGTCTGACTGTGGCCCCAGCGGTGGGCTGGAGGCAGACAGCAGGTCTGACTGCAGACCCACCCCCCAACGCAAGTTACTCCAGACAGCACAGGGGAAGAGCCCTAAGTTCCGCGCCACTCCAGGAACTATCCAAAATGATGTAACAGAAGAATTCTCCTCAAAAAAACCTCCAGGAAGTAGCGACAGCTAACGAACTGATCGAAAGTTCGTTACTGATCTGTTACATTTAAGCAATGTAACAGAAGATGAATTTAAAATAATGGTCATAAATTTAATTGCTGAGGTTGAAAAAAGTATAGAGGACAGCAGAGAATCTATTGCTACAGAGATCAAGGGACTAAGAAACAGTCAGGAGGAGCTAAATAATGCTATAAATGAGCTGAAAATAAAATGGAGGTGACGACATTGCATTGAAGGGGCAGAGGAGAGAATAGGTGAATTAGAAGTAAAATTATGGAAAAAGAGGAAGCTGAGAAAAAGAGAGATTAAAAAAATCCAGGGGTATGAGGGGAGAATTAGAGAACTAAGTGATGCAATCAAATGGAACAATATCCATATTATAAGCATTCCAGAAGAGGAAGAGAGAGAGAAAGAGGCTGAAGGTGTACTGAATAAATCATAGCTGAGAACTTCCCTGATCTCGGGAAGGAAAAATGCATTGAAATCCAAGAGGCACAGAGAACTCCCTTCAGACGTAACTTGAATCAATCTTCTGCACGACATATCATAGTGAAACTGGCAAAATACAAGGATAAAGAGAAAATTCTGAAAGCAGCTAGGGATAAACATGCTTTAACATATAAAGGAAGATGGATAAGACTAGTGACGGATCTATCTACTGAAACTTGGCAGGCCAGAAAGGAATGGCAAAAAATCTTCAATGTGATGAACAGAAAAAATATGCATCCGAGAATCCTTTATCCAGCAAGTCTGTCATTTAGAATAGAAGGAGAGATAAAGGTTTTCCCAAACAAAAACTGAAAGAATTCATCACCACTAAACCATCCCTACAAAGAGATCCTAAAGGGGATCCTGTGAGAAAAAGTACCAGAGACATCACTACAAGCATGAAATCTACAAACATCACAATGACTCTGAACCCATATCTTTCTATAATAACACTGAATGTAAACGGACTAAATGCTCCAACCAAAAGACATAGGGTATCATAATGGATAAAAAAACAAGACCTGTCTATTTGCTGTCTCTTATAAGAGACTCATTTTAGACCTGACGACACCTTCAGATTGAAAGTGAGGGGATGGAGAACTATCTATCACTCTACTGGAACTCAAAAGAAAGCTGGAGTAGCCATACTTATATCAGACAAACTGTACTTTAAATTAAAGGCTGTAACAAGAGATGAAGAAAGGCATTATATAATCATTACAGGGTCTATACATCAGGAAGGGCTAACAATTACAAATGTCTATGCACTGAATATGGGAGCCCCCAAACATATAAAGCAATTAATCACAAACATAAGCAACCTTATTGATAAGAATGTGGTAATTGCAGGGGACTTTAACACTCCACTTACAACAATGGATACACCATCTTGACACAGGACCAATAGAGAAACAAGGGTTCTGAATGATACATTGGATCAGATGGACTTGACAGATATAATTAGGACTCTGCCTCCCAAAGCAACAGAATATACTTTCTTCTTGAGTGCACATGCAACATTCTCCAAGATAGATCACATGCTGGGTCACAAAACAGCCCTTCATAAGTATACAAGAATTGAGATCATACCATGCATACTTTCAGACCACAATGTGATGAAGCTTGAAATCAACCACAGGAAAAAGTCTGGAAAACCTCCAAAAACGTGGAAGTTAAAGAACACCCTACTAAAGAATGAATGGGTCAACCAGGCAATTAGAGAAGAAATTTAAAAATACATGGAAACAAACAAAAATGAAAACACAACAATCCAAACGCTTTGGGATGCAGCAAAGGCAGTCCTGAGAGGAAAATACTTTGAAATCTAGGCATATCTCAAGAAACAAGAAAAATCCCAAATACAAACTCTAACAGCACACCTAAAGGAAATAGAAGCAAAACACCAAAGATATCCCAAACCTAGCAGAAGAGAAATAATAAATATCAGAGCAGAAATAAACAAATATAGAATCTATAAAACACTGTAGAGCAGATCAATGAAAGCAAGAGTTGGTGTTTTGAAACAATAAACAAAATTGATAAACCTCTAGCCAGACTTCTCAAAAAAAAAAGGGAGATGATCCAAATAGATAAAATCATGAATGAAAATGGAATTATTACAACCAATCCCTCAGAGATACAAACAATTATCAGGGAATAATATGAAAAATTATATGCCAACAAACTGGACAACCTGGAAGAAATGAACAAATTCCTAAACACCCACACACTTCCAAAACCCAAACAGGAAAAAAATAGAAAGCTTGAACAGACCCATAACCTGTGAAGAAATGGAATAAGTTATCAAACATCTCCCAACAAATAAGAGTGTAGGACCAGATGGCTTCCCAGGGGAATTCTACCAGACATTTAAACCAGAAAAAATACCTATCCTTCTCAAACTATTCCAAAAAATAGAAAGGGAAGGAAAACTTCCAGACTCATTCTATGAAGCCAGCATTACTTTGATTCCTAAACCAGACAGAGACACAGTAAAAAAAGAGAACTACAGGCCAATATCCCTGATGAATATGGATGCAAAAATTCTCAATAAGATACTAGCAAATCGAATTCAACAGCATATAAAAAGAATTATTCACCATGATCAAGTGGGATTCATTCCTGGGCTGCAGGGCTGGTTCAACATTCGCAAATCAATCAACGTGATACATCACATTAATAAAAGAAAAAATAAGAACCATATGATCCTGTCAATCAATGCAGAAAAAGCATTTGATAAAATTCAGCATCCTTTCTTAATAAAAACCCTCGAGAAAGTCGGGATCGAAGGAACATACTTCAACATCATAAAAGCCATTTATGAAAAGCACACAGCTAATATCATCCTCAATGGGGAAAACTGAGAGCTTTCTCCCTGAGATCAGGAACACGACAGGAATGTCCACTCTCACTGCTGCTTTTTTTTTTTAATTTTTTTTAACGTTTATTTACTTTTGAGACAGAGAGAGACAGAGCATGAACAGGGGAGGGGCAGAGAGAGAGGGAGACACAGAATCTGAAACAGGCTCCAGGCTCTGAGCTGTCAGCACAGAGCCCGACGTGGGGCTCGAACCCACGGACCGTGAGATCATGACCTGAGCCGATGTCAGACGCTTAACCGACCAAGCCACCCAGGCGCCCCTCACCACTGTTGTTTAACATAGTGTTGTAAGTGCTAGCATCAGCAATCAGACAACAAAAGAAAATCAAAGGCATCAAAAATGGCAAAGATGAAGTTAAGCTTTCACTTTTTGTAGATGACATGATATTATACCTGGAAAATCCTATAGACTCCACCAAAAATCTGCTAGAAATGATACATGAATTCAGCAAAGTTGCAGGATACAAAATCAATGTACAGAAATCAGTTGCATTCTTATACACTAACAATGAAGCAACAGAAAGACAAATAAAGAAACTGATCCCATTCACAATTGCACCAAGAAGCATAAAATACCTAGGAATAAACCTAACCACAGATGTAAAAGATCTGTATGCTGAAAACTATAGAAAGCTTATGAAGGAAATTGAAGAAGATATAAAGAAATGGAAAAACATTCTGTGCTCATGGATTGGAAGAATATTGTTAAAATGTCAATACTACCCAAAGCTATCTACACATTCAATGCGATCCCAATCAAAATTGCACCAGCATTCTTCTCGAAACTAGAACAAGCAATCCTAAAATTTGTATGGAACCACAAAAGGCCCCAAATAGCCAAAGTAATTTTGAAGAAGACCAAAGCAGGAGGCATCACAATCCCAGACTTTAGCCTCTACTACAAAGCTGTAATCATCAAGACAGCATGGTACTGGCACAAAAACAGACACATAGACCAATGGAATAGAATAGAAACCCCAGAACTAGACCCACAAAAGTATGGCCAAGTAATCTTTGACAAAGCAGGAAAGAATATCCAATGGAAAAAAGACAGTCTCTTTAACAAATGGTGCTGGGATAATTGGACAGCAACATGCAGAAGGATGAAACTAGACCACTTTCTTACACCATTCAGAAAAACAAACTCAAAATGGATAAAGGACCTAACTGTGAGACAGGAAACCATCAAAACCCTAGAGGAGACAGCAGGAAAAAAACTCTCTGACCTCAGCTGCAGCAATTTCTGACTTGACACATCGCCAAAGGCAAGGGAATTAAAAGCAAAAATGAACTATTGAGACCTCATGAAGATAAAAACCTTCTGCACAGCAAACAATAAACTACAACTAAAAGGAAACCAATGGAATGGGAAAAGATATTTGCTAATGACATATGAGACAAAGGGCTAGTCTCCAAATCTATAAAGAGCTCACCAAACTCCACACCCAAAAAACAAATAATCCATTGAAAAAATGGTAGAAAACATGAATAGACACTTCTCTGAAGAAGACATCCAGATGGCCAACAGGCACATGAAAAATGCTTAATGTTACTCCTCATCAGGGAAATACAAATCAAAACCACTTTGAGATACCACCTCATGCCAGTCAGAGTGGCTAAAATGAACAAATCAGGAGACTATAGATGATGGAGAGGATGTGGAGAAACAGGAACCCTCTTGCACTGTTGGTGGAATGCAAACTGGTGCAGCCACTCTGGAAAACAGTGTGGAGGTTCCTCAAAAAATTAAAAATAGATCTACCCTATGACCTAGTAGTAGCACTGCTAGGAATTTACCCAAGGGATACAGGAGTGCTGATGCATAGGGGCACTTGCACCCCGATGTTTAAATCAGCACTCTCAACAATAGCCAAATTATGGAAAGAGGGATTTTTTGTAGACATAAAATAGATGGATCTTGTTTTTTTTTTTTATCCATTCTAATACCCTATGTCTTTTGATTACAGAATTAGTCCATTTACACTCAGTGTCATTATTGAAAAATGTGGGTTTAGAGTCATTGTGTTATTCGTAGGTTTCATGCTTGTAATGAGGTCTCTGGTACTTTGTGGTCCTTTCAACATTTCACTCACAGAATCCCCCTTAGGATCTCTTGTAGGGCTGGTTTAGTGGTGATGAACTCCTTCAGTTTTTGTTTGGGAAAACCTGTATCTCTCCTTCTATTCTGAAAGATAGGCTTGTTGCATAAAATATTCATGGGAGTATATTTTTCCTGTTCATCACACTGAAGATTGCCTGCCATTCCTTTCTGGCCTACCAAGTAGCAGATAGATCTGCTACTACCCTTGTGTGTCTACCTTAGTATGTTAAGACCCACTTATCCCTAGCCACTTTCAAAATTCTCTCTTTATCCTTGTATTTTGCCAGTTTCACTATGGTATATCATGTAGAAGATTGATTCAAGTTAAATCTCAAGGGAGTTCGCTGTGCCTCTTGGATTTCAATGTCTGTTCACTTCCCCAGATTGGGGAATTTCTCAGCTATAATTTGTTCAAGTACACCTTCAGCTCCTTTCTCTCTATTCTTATTCTTCTGAGATTCCTATGATATGGATATTATTCTGTTTGATTGAATCACTTAGTTCTCTAATTTTCTCCTCGTGATCCTGGATTTTTTTAATCTTTTTCTCAGCTTCTTCTTTTTCCATAATTTTATCTTCTAATTCACCCATTCTCCCCTTACCTCCTCAATCCATGCTGTGGCTGCCTCCATTTTATTTTGCATCTCATTTGTAGCATTTTTTTAATTCAACATGACTATTTTTTAGTTCCTTGAACTCTGCCACAAAAGATTCTCTGTTGTCTTCTAAGCTTTTTTTAAGCCCAGTGATTAATCTTATGACGATTATTCTAAATTCCTGTTCACTTATATTGCTTATATCTGTTTTTTTTTAATTTTTTTTTCAACGTTTATTTATTTTTGGGACAGAGAGAGACAGAGCATGAACGGGAGAGGGACAGAGAGAGAGGGAGACACAGAATCGGAAACAGGCTCCAGGCTCTGAGCCATCAGCCCAGAGCCCGACGAGGGGCTCGAACTCACGGACCGCGAGATCGTGACCTGGCTGAAGTCGGACGCTTAACCGACTGCGCCACCCAGGCGCCCCTGCTTATATCTGTTTTGATCAATTCTTTACCTGTCACTTCTTCCTGGAATTCCTTTTGAGAGGAATTCTTCCATTTCATAATTTTGGCTAGTTTTCTGTCCTTTATCAGTTTTAAAAGCTTGTTTTGTGCTCTGCACCTATGAGCACTTCTATACTAAAAAGGGGTCATACACTGTCCAGGGCCTGGCTCTTCAGGAGGTGTTTTTTGGAGAGTGTTACTTGCTCTCTGTTGTTGTGACTTTAGTTATTTTATTTCCCTACCCATAGTGATTTTTGGACCCTCCACCAGGTGTGCTTTGATTTGTTTCTTGAAGTAGCCCTTGAAAAGAAGACAAACAGGAATCAAAAACATGCAAACACAGAAACATAAACCAACCAACCAACCAACCAAACAAACAAAAACAAAAAGAATCCAAAAGCAAAAAGCCAGAAACACTAGCTATAAGTAAAGAACAGGGTGGAGGCGTTGCTGATGGAAGAGCACATACAAAGAGAGAAATCACAGGGGAGGGGAAAAAGAAAAAATAAACATTGACCAGGAAGAGAGACTAAACAGCTTAATCCAGAGAGAGAAAAAGGAAAATAAAGAAGGAGGTGGGGAAAAAGAAACGAAGATAAAGTTATATGGCTTTATTATTTCAGAGAGAGAGAAAGTAAAGAAGGAGGTGTAGAAAATGTATCAAGAGAATGGATTAAATATGTCTGCTTAAACAAATAGACAACCAGAGTAACCAGTCTAGAGGAGGGAAGATATAGGAAGGAAAAAAGGAAGGAAGAATATATGTAAATAATAAGAATTGTCTTAGAAATAATCCAGGCAATGCAACAGCACTGGTCTGGAGGAGGGGGCCGTCTGCTTCCTCAAAGGCTATCCCACTCCAGTAGATAAGCAGTTACCTGGTGCAGAGGTGCGTGGTTTGGTGTAGGCAGGTCCCGCCTCCACTGCAGGTCCGAGGACTGATCCCTGAGACCCCACCTTGGTGGTGGTGGGGAGAAAAATATGACCTCCCCCCAGTCTCTTCTCCAGGGACCTAGTGTCCCAAATCACTCCATTTGAGCCATCCTCACTGTGCCACAGGTACAGATAAGTCAGTGTGTCTCATTCTGCCAACTCCCGTGCCCTGGCTCTTGGCTAGGATTTAAACTCCTGCTACATGTGCCCCCGAACTGGGGAAGTGCCTTTTTATGTAGCCCGATATGTGGTCCTGGCTGGTTTTGTCCTGTCCCGCAGCATTTTAGGTTACCGCTTTCTCCTACTGCAGATGTGCCCCTGAAATACCACCGAACCCAGGGTTTGCTCCCCTCCTCCCCCAGTGTGTGAATAGGGCAGCCAGCCCCTGTCTGGAGAAAGTCCTGCAGTTAGAGATGGGATCCCTCTCCATCCCAGTCCGGTGTTTTTCTTGTTCATATACAGTCCTTTGCTTCCCCAGCCACTCTTTCTTTTCCCTCTGTCTCTCCTCAGAAGGGGATCCCTCCCTTCTGTGCCTACTCGCCCGTTTTATCTCCCCCAGTTTGCGATCACCTACCTATGGCCCATCAGGTTGTCCCAGTGTCTACCTGGTAGGCTCATTCTCTTTTCCTCCTGGACTCTTAGGTTTCAAAGTCCTTTGGCTTCAGCCTTTCTTTGTTTGAGAGATGTGGGAAATACGGATCTCCCTACTTCTCTGCCATGTTGGCCCCTCCCACCTTATCACACATTTTCTATATGACCATCCCTATATCTGAACCTTAGAAGCAGAAAATATGCTACTTGACTGGAATTAATAGAATTACTCAGAAAATAGAACAAAGAAAAACCATGCTGGTTTACCATAGTTCTTTAAAAAGATCCAGAAGATCATTTCATAAAAATATAGTGATAAAATCTGATTTTGTGAACTTCTTATGAAATTTGTACACTCATTCCTTTCTAATGCTTTTGTAATGGCCCCAAGTCTTCAGGAAAATAATTACATGAACTTTAAAAATGTTTCCATTTGGCACAATAATACCATTACTGAAAATGTGGTTTAATAAAATAATTTTTTAAATAAGATAAAACATCGCATTGACTTTTTCCCCAAAAATTATCCACAATGGTAGAAAATTATAAAATTATACATAATTATACTTATTAATGGGCATATTTAGTAACTATGGCAAACCAGTTTTATGGAATGTTATGAACATTAAAACTGTACTTATGAACACTATATAGCAATGGGGCAACGTTTATGAAAAAATGCTATTGAAGAGAACCAGATTAAATTGGAATACACACTATAATTATAAGTATTTAAAATATGTAGGCATATGGATTAAAATGAATATTAGAAGTCTTTGATATCTCATCATCCTAATTTTAATACTTTTTGATATGTCTGAGATGGGACTGAAAAAGACAAAACTAACCTATTACAGCAAAGAGACAACACTCTCATGCCAGCAGTCCTCCATAATCATGTTTAGTCTTTCATTGCCAAAAATTCTCTAAAGTGTGATTGCAAATCTGTGTCTAATATACAAAAATATCTTTGCTTTTTATAATCAAATGCTTAGTTCAGAGTATTGAGCAATTGAAGTATGTATTTTCAAAGACTGAGAACCAAACTGGAAAATATGATAGATTAGATCCAATTAAAACAATTAAGAATATTTAGCCTGGAGAAGAGGAGATTTAAGGAGGTGTAAGATTTTTCTACCAGTGCATAAAGACTTTAATTATTCTATGTAGAAGAAATGGCAAAAATGTAATAGGTAAAAATCAGAAAAAACTACCAAACTCATAAAATTGAAAGGCTAAGAAATTGGTCCAAATTTAAATAAAACGAATGGAAATGCAATATTTTATCATGAAATGGATCCCAAGGCAGAAAGAACAATAACTGTTGATATAGGTAGCAAAATTTCAGTGAGGTATGTGCAATACATGGTATTGTTACATCAATGGTTATTTCATTTTCAGACAATGTATTATGGTTATGTTGAAGAGGTTCCTTGTTCTTGAGAAATATACACTGGAGAATTTGTGGGTGATGATACAACATGCCTGAAGCTTGTTCCAAGTAGTTCTGAAAAGAATTAAAAAGATGATTGATAGATAGATAGATAGATAGAAAGAAAGATAGATGATAGAGAAAAAAATGTGGCAAAATGTTAAAAATTCAGGAAATCTTAGGGAAAGACATACGGATGTTGAAAATTTTATATAATCTTAAGATTATTTTGACAAAAATTATGTAAAAAATTAAACTGTGGAAAGAATCAGAAAAATATTAATAGGAGAAATTAAAGTTAAATTGTTCCAATGTGAGAATTCTCCTTACCTCTGGGAGAAATAAATCAAACATTCTTTGGATAAAAGAATCTCCTCCATCCAGGCTCCTCAAGATTCCCAAAGATCAAGTTCATCTAATTATGAGAGCACAATAAGAATATTTACCAATCCATGAGTAAATAATTTACCAAGAAAGAGTTAGCAAAAATGACAATAACAACAATAAAAAATTAGAACTCTCAAGATTTTAGATAAGTATATTCAATACATTTAAGGAGATAAAAGCTAAAATAAAAAAAAAAAGACCAAGAAATAACATGTTATCAAAAATAAGGGGAAGTGGGTATGAGGTGGGTAAGATAGATAATGAATATACCTATCTTGATGAGCACTGAGAAATATATAGAATTGTTGAATCATTATATTGTACACCTAAAACTAATGTAACATATAGCTAATATAATTAACATAACATCTTAATTGAATAAAATAAATATAAATAAAACATTACAAAATAAATGATAATAATAACTAGGCATATTTCACAATGTACCAAGAAATCTTTTAGAAATAAAAAATACAATTCTTGGGATTTCAAATCGGTAGAATAATTAAGGGAAAAACTACTTAAATGGACAATAGATCTAAAAATCTGTCACTCAGAATGTAGCCACTAGACATTAAAACATAAAAGAATATAAAAGAGTAGTAAACAAAGTAGAAGATAAAGTCTAGTACATAACCACTTTGCAATTTCAGAAGAGACAAAAACAAAGAACAAAGAATAGGAAAAAGCAATGTTGGAAGAGAAATGGCAATAAAGACAAAGAGAAGACTATAAAAGGATACAAAGAGAAAGTTACAAATCCTCTAAAAGAAAAAAAAAATAAGCGGCCTTTCTCAGTAGCAATGATAGTACCCAAAATAGAATATCTTTAAAGTGCTGAGAGATAATAAATATTAACCTAGAAGTGTGTAATTTACTGGACTGCACAATTTATGCTTTACAATACCTTAATGAAGAGTATATCAACCATTACCTTAATTGACCCTTACTGAAAGGCCACATTTTAATCAGATGCTAGCTTTTCCCAATTTTGTCTTTTAATGGTCAAGATTGAGCAGTACTTGCTTCTTCTAATTACTTGAAACCAAGAATTAAGAGCTCATTCTATTCCTCTTCATTCCTGCTTGTAAACTGGCCAATTTCTTTCTGAGTATATGTCTTTATTTTAAGAATTTACTAAAGACAGACATAGTAACCAATACATATGACAAAAAAATTCTGATCCTTTCTTCTACAGCAAAAAGTTATTAAATGAAAGATCTTCAGTCCCCAAAACGAACAGTGCTAATTTCATTCAATGTTTTGCCACTGCACAAGAAGGATTGTCACCCTTCCAGCCTCTAATAATCAATTTTCTTGCTATCCACACCCTGATTTTATCTATCATCTATCATCTATCTATATCTATATATCTATATCTATCTATATCTATATCTATCTTGAGAAATATCTATATATCTATATATCTATAGATATCTATATATAGATATATATCTACATATAGATATATAGATATATATCTACATATATATCTATAGATATATCTACATTAAGCCAATTTTTAAAATATATTTTAGGTTGCTGTTAGGCATCCTACTTTGGGTACCAATTTCTTTACAGGTCAAGATGGCCTAAGTAATTAACAACTGCCCAAATGTCAGCGTCTCTAAATAATAAAGATATATTTCTCACTGTGCTGTTTGGATAGAGGCTCTATTCCACATCATACTCATTTGTGACACAGGCTAAGAAAGAATCCATCATTGGGAATGTCACTTTTTGTGGTAGAAACCAAGGTATATTCCCCAGAACGCTCTTGGAACAAGTACTTTCTGCTCAGCTGCAAGGAACAGAGTCATCAGACAGCTTCCCGCCTGTCAGGGCCAGGATTAGTCTCAGGTATATCAGGCAAATTAAGTACTTGCCTCACATGAAAAATTTAAAGGAGTGCCAAGTGATTAAGTGATCTCAGTGATTAAGATAAATCATATTTTAATGAAATATTTTAAAAATCAAAATTAATTAAAATTTCCATGATAAAAAAAATCAAATTTTAAATAAATACTGGCTGTCAGCTCCTTCAGGGTCAGCCTCAACTACAGAAAACCCTTTTCCCCCAAGGTCACAATTTCTCATGCAGCCAGCATCTTTCTGATGAGTGAAGGAGATTGTGGTATAAAGTCTCACTAACTATTAAATCCCAAATCATAATGTTGAGTGAAAAAAGCAAGTTGATGACAAACACGACTGTATGATACTTATTATTTAAAATTTTATAAATAAAAACAGGCATATGTACTAAAGTTATAACAAAAATATATATATATATCTATAAAGTACAAAATTCAAAATAATGATTAGCCTTCAGTATTAGAAAAAAGACATAACTTAAAATGGTAGACTCATAGGAGGCTTAAAAGATATTGATTATGTACATATATAATATATATATTACATATGAATATAGATAGATAAACATTATGAATGATTTCATAATTAAACATCTAGAACAATATACATGATATAATCCCATTTAGACATATATATATAAACACTAGAAAAATGCATGCATACACAAATATACACACAAAATATTATCATTGTTCTTTGAGCATTTTAAGTCATCTGGCTCCCCAATTTTTAAGTCAATATTATAAAATGAAAAAAAAAATTATTGTTTTAAATAATTGTGAATATGATAGTATATCTCTGTAATTTTATAACTTAAGGGTATACTTCTATTGGTTAGACATGAGAAATATTTAACCAAAATCCTGAGTCCATACAGAAACTGCAGAACAACACATTGCCTTTGTTTACCCAAGCCTCAAGTTAAATGTCAAAAATTTAGCATTGTCAGTTTATGTGCTTGAATTTGATGAGCAAAAAAACCTAAAATATCACTCTTTTCTTTCCAACTAGTAAATGTACTCTTGGCATAATAAGCTTTTGATCTCTATAGTGTACAAGGAAATTGATTAGATACTTCTCAGGTCATATTGGCTTTTTGACTCACTCCCATTTATACATCTTGACCTGATGTGTGGTAGCAAAAGTGGGTCTTGACAGCCTATTGAGCCTTAAATCAAACATGAGAGAGTGAATTTAAGTAGAAAATTTTTCTTAGGGATTTCTATTACATCAGATTGTAATGCTGTTTTTATTGTACTTAAACTATGTTCAGGGTTATGCAGGCAAGACAACTTCTCAGATCTACCTGATGCACAGAATTTTATAAAAACTTATCAAAAAATTTCTGGTAAAGAGAAGTGGGTTGGAGTAGGACAAGTGTCATTTTTATAGCCAAAGTAGTATTATGAGAGCCGCATGACTTTGAAACAAAAGGTCAGGCTACTCAACTCGAAAAAAGTCTCAAGGTAGTGTCGTTATGATCCAGTCAGCACCTGCAGCAGGTAAAGGTAACAATATTGTAGAAAAGACCAACACAGCAGAAATTGCAACAACCAAACTTATTTAACCTTTACTTAAGGATCTTCTAATTTCTTTTTCTGGCATCTGTTTTCTACTTTGTTTCCCTCCAGTAAAGTTTAAACATCATGAAAACAGAGACCTTGCTTATCTAATTCATTGCTGAATCTCCAACATGCTTAAAATTTAAGACTATGTAACTGACTCATCAAAGTTACTCAACCATCACTCCTGATTCTGATGGAGACAACACATAGAAAAGCCAGCCTAAAGAGGTAGCTGTCATCCAGGGAAATGAACTCACCCATCCTTGTCTGCATATCCAACATCCTATGAGTTCTTCTCTCCTACCTGGTCATATTTCTTCTCTTCAGGTTTTCATCAGCTGAAGAGCATCATCTCTTCTTGTCTGAACCAATAAAATAGAGTAAAAATCTTTTCAGCTTGTGATCTCACTCATTTCCCTATATTTGTAACTCTGATTTGATTAAATTCATCTGTGTGTGGACAGAGTTTCTTTACTTAATGAAACATAACAGTATAGTACATTAGGACATTCTGAGATTTAAAAATTTCCAAGGCAGAGTAGAGTCAGAATATATATATGGGAATCTGCTGACAAGTGCTGGTAGTTTTCATTATTTTTTCAATAATTTAACACTCTTGTCAAAAGTTAGAACGTGTGGATCACTGGATCTACAATTTAACATCAAGGAATTTGTATGATCTCTTGACAAGTGTTGAAATGTTAGCTTAAATGAGATCCTAAGCCTTATTTTGAGAACAGGTCTCAACTTTTTTAAACAAAATAAGTTTGTTTTTTTTTACTTTTGAGAAGAAGAGAGAGAGAGACAGAGGTGTCAGCGGGAGAGGGGCAGAGAGAGGGAGATACAGAATCTGAAGCAGACTCCACGCTCTTAGCTTTCAGCACAGAGTTCAATGCAGGGTTGAAAATCACAGACCATGAGGTCATGACCTGAACTGAAGTTGGACACCTAACTGACTGAGCCACCCAGTGCCCCAGAACATGTCCCTACTGGTTTAAAAAATTTATAGTTTCTCATTTTCCTTTCATTTTCTATTTAAATTTATTTACTTATTTTGAGAGAGAGAGAGGGGAAGAGGCAGAGAGAGAGAGGAAGAGAGAGTGAGTCTCGGCTCCACACTGCCAGCATGGAGCCCCATGCAAGGTTCAAATTCATCAACCATGAGATCATGATCTGAACTGAAATCAAGAGTTAGAGGCTTAACTGACTGAGCCACCCAGACCCCCCCAACCTGTTTTCTAAACACATTTCAAAGACATTTCATCAACTGTATATCTTATAGCATTACTACTGAATTAAACTTTCTGCTTTCAGTCAATTTTTAAACTTTAAGGAAAGACAGTCAAATCATTCTCCTTATTTTCTTCCTTTTGGGATTTGCTAATCCTCTCTAATACTTCAGTTTGAAGTTTCAATTGCTATATTCATGTTCATATTTACAAAAACATATCCCCTCTCTTATTTATCAGTTGCATCCTCAATGAAACCTCTTTAAATGAATCCTTTGATTTGTTTTCTGTTCAGTAACTCCTGTTACACTTCATTGCCTATAGGTATTATCCTCTAATTTTATTGTTGGTTGTATACCTGTAATTGTTTTTGTTGTTTACAAAGCAGAGGACCAGGGACTGTGGAATCAGACAGGTGGGTTTGAATCTCTACTCCTACTCTTTTTTTTTTAAGTTTATTTATTTGGAGAGAGAGTGTGTGCAAGTGGAGAGAGGGGCAAAGAAAGAGAGGAGGATGAGAATCCCAAGCAGGCTCCACAATGTCAGCACAGAGCCCAATGAGGGGCTTGATCTCACAAACTGTGAGATCATGACCTGAGCCAAAGTCAAGAGTCAGACTCTCAACCAACTGAAACACCCAGGTGCCCCATACCTGCTCCTACTCTTAAACAAGACTTTAAGTTTGCTATTTCAGCTCTTTAAGCTTTTATAATGCCTTTATAAGATATGTCTTATAGTTGTTACGAGTATCTGTGTTACATATGCAAAATACCTAATACAGGACAGTTAAAAACTATATGCTTCCTCCTATTTGAAGTAGAAGATAAATGAGCTCTGCTTTGGATTGTTGAATTTGTGGTGAAGTATTGTGGTCCAGACAAAAGTCTGGGCTGAAGCTAGATTGCAAAAATTTGCAAATCTATAAATAGTAATTAAATTCATAGGAACAAATGAGACCACCAAGAAAGAAAATGTAGAGAAAATAGAGAAGAGAGACTAAGAAAGAACCGTAAGGAGCAATAATACTTAACAATACTTAATGTCCATTTCTCTTCTTGTTCCCTTCCATTGGCATCTCCCAAGGCCCAACACTGGGCAGGTTGTTTGCTTTTCTCTTCATCGGTCATTCATTCATTCATTCATTCGGGTGACTTACCCAGGATCTGTAAATATGCACAGCCTTGTTGCATTCTCTAGAAGTACAGTAATGAACCAGACCGAAAAAAAAGTCCCTACTTACACAGAGCTTACAATCTTGTGCATCAGCCAAGCAATTAATCAACCAATAAATGAAATATCAAAATAACAAAGAAAACGACAGATAGCAATAACTGCTTTGATGACAATAAAAACAGATGAAAAGATAGCAACCGGGTCTGGGAGTACTTAGGTTGTTTATTCAAGAAAGCCCTCTTTTTGTTGAGGAATTTAAATTATATCTGAATGACAAGAGGGCAACAGCACAGAAAAGAACTCAGGGAAGAGAGTTAGAGGAATGGAGGAAAATGAGTGCATAGGAGTTAAGTGAGGAATCAGTTTGGCCTGTTTAAGGCTTAGAAAGGCCACCATACTTAATGTATACAACTTGACGAGTTTGGAGATAAGTATACATTCATGAAACAATTTCCACAGTTTATGCCATAAACAGAGACATAATCCAAAAGTTTTCTCCTGTCCTATTGTTATTATTATTGTTGTTGTTATTTGCATTTTATAGGAACACTTTACATAATACCTCAATAAAGTGGTTTAAACTTGAACAACAACAAAAAGGCTAGCTTTGCTAGAGGTAGTAAGTAAGGAAGAGACTAATAAAAGAAGAGACCAGAAATCCATTCAGGAGCCAGAACACATAGTACCATGTAGACTGTGTATTTTATTCTAATTAAATGGAAAATCCATTAAAGTGTTTTAAGTTGACTAATATGATTTGCATTTTTTAAAAAGATCCTTTCCCTTTAAAAGCAAAAATGAACTACTGCGACCTTATGAAGATAAAAAGCTTCTGCACAGCAAAGGAAACAACCAACAAAACTAAAAGGCAACCAACGGAATGGGAAAAGATATTTGCAAAGGACATATAGGACAAAGGGCTAGTATCTAAAATCTATAAAGAGCTCACCAAACTCCACACCCAAAAAACAAATAACCCAGTGAAGAAATGGTAGAAAACATGAATAGACACTTCTCTAAAGAAGACATTCAGGTGGCCAACAGGCACATGAAAAGATGCTCAACGTCGCTCCTCATCAGGGAAATACAAATCAAAACCACACTCAGATATCACCTCACGCCAGTCAGAGTGGCCAAAATGAACAAATCAGGAGACTATAGATGTTGGAGAGGATGTGGAGAAACAGGAACCCTCTTGCATCGTTGATGGGAATGCAAATTGGTGCAGCCACTCTGGAAAACAGTGTGGAGGTTCCTCAAAAAATTAAAAATAGACCTACCCTATGACCCAGCAATAGCACTGCTAGGAATTTACCCAAGGGATACAGGAGTGCTGATGCATAGGGTACTTTTACCCCAATGTTTATAGCAGCACTCTCAACAATAGCCAAATTATGGAAAGAGCCTAAATGCCCATCAACTGATGAATGGATAAAGAAATTGTGGTTTATATACACAATGGAGTACTATGTGGCAATGAGAAAGAATGAAATATGGCCCTTTGTAGCCACATGGATGGAACTGGAGAGTGTGATGCTAAGTGAAATAAGCCATACAGAGAAAGACAGATACCTTATGTTTTCACTCTTATGTGGATCCTGAGAAACTTAACAGAAACCCATGGGGGAGGGGAAGGAAAAAAAAAGAGGTTAGAGTGGGAGAGAGCCAAAGCATAAAAGACTGTTAAAAACTGAGAACAAACTTGAGGGTTGATGGGGGGTGGGAGGGAGGGGGGGTGGGTGATGGGTATTGAGGAGGACACCTTTTGGGATGAGCACTGGGTGTTGTGTGGAAACCAATTTGACAATAAATTTCATATATTGAAAAACAAAAGATCCTTTCCTTACAATCATAAAAGAATATTATGAAAATTATATGTGAACAAATTGGGCAATCTGGAAAAAAATGGATAAATTCCTAGGAACATACAAACTACCAAAATTGAAAGAGAATAGAAAATTTGAACAGGCCCATAACCAGCAAAGATACTGAATCAATAATCAAAAGTATCCAAAGCCAGGTGGCTTCCCAGGGGAATTCTACCAAATATTTAGAGAAGAGTGAATACCTATTCTCAATTTTTTCCAAAAAATAGAAATGGAAGGAAAACTTCCAAACTCATTCTACAAGGCCAAAATTACCCTGATTCTAAAACCAGACAAAGACCCCACTAAAAAAGGAAAATTAAAGGCCAATATTCTTCATGAACATGGATGAACAAATTCTCAGCAAGATAGTAGCAAACCAAATCTAATAGTACATTAAAAGAATTATTCACCATGATTGAGTGGGATTTATTCCTGGATTGCAGGTGTGGTTAAATATTTGCAAATCAATCAACATGATACACCACATTAATAAAAGAAAGGATAAGAACTATGGATGGTGTCAATAGATGGAGAAAAATCATTTGACAAAATACAGCACCCATTCTTGATAAAAACCTTCAATGAAGTAGGGATAGATGGAACATACCTCAACATCATAAAGGCCATATAAAAAAGACCTACAGCTAATATCATCCTCAATGTGGAAAAACTGAGAGCTTTTCCTCTACAGTCAGGAACAAGACAAGGATATCCACTCTCATTATTGCTATTTAACATAGTGATGGAAGTCCTGGCTGCAACAATCAGACAACACAAAGAAATAAAAGGCATCTAAATCGGCAAGGAAGAAGTCAAACTTTCATTATTTGGAGATGATATAGTTTCTGTAGAAAACCCAAAAGACTCCACCAAAAAATTGCTAGAACTAATACATGAATTCAGCAAAGTCACAGGATATAAAATCAATGTAAAGAAATTTTCTTGGTGTCTATACACCAATGAAGCAGCAGGAAAAAAAATCAAGGAATTAATTCCATTTTCACCTGTACCCAAAATCATAAGAAATAAACCTAACCAAAGAGATAAAAGATCTATACTCTGAAAACTATTGAACACTCATGAAAGAAATTGAAGAGGATACAAAGAAATGGAAAAATGATCTATCCTCATGGACTGGAAGAACAAATGTTGTTGAAATATCTGTATTACCCAAAGCATCCTACACATTTAATGCAATCCAAATCAAAATATCATCAGCATTTTTCACAGAGCTGTGACAGACAATCCTAAAATTTGTATGAAACTACAAAAGACCCTGAATAACCAAAGCAATCCTGAGAAAGAAAAGCAAAACTGGAGGCATCATGATTCTGGACTTCAAGCTATATTACAAAGCTGTAGTCATCAAAACAGTATGTTACTGGCATGAAAACAGATACAGAGATCAATGGAACAAAATAGAGAACCCAGAAATGGACCCACAACTATATGGTCAACTCATCTTTGATAAAGTAGGAAAGAATATCCAAGGGAAAAAAGACAGTCCCTTCAACAAATGGTGTTGGGAAAACTGGATAGTGATGTGTAGAAGAATGGAACTAGATCCTAAATGTGAAACAGGAAACCATTGAACTCCTGGAAGAGAACACAAGCAGTAACCTTTTTGATCTCAGCTGTTGGAACTTACTAGTCACATCTCTGGAGGCAAAGGAAACACAAACATAAATGAACTATTGGGACTTCATCAAGATAAAAACTTCTGCTCAGTGAAACAAACAATAAACAAAGTTAAAATATAGCCTACGGAATGGGAGAAGATATTTGCAAATGACATATCTAATAAAGGGTTAGTATCCAAAATCTATAAATAACTTATCAAATTCAACACCCAAAAAACAAACAACCCAGTTAAGAAATGGGCAGAAGACAAGAATAAACATTTTTCCAAAGAAGGTATCCAGATGGCTAATAGACAGATGGAAATATGCTCAACATTACTCATTATCAGGGAAATACAAATCAAAACTTCAATGAGATACCACCTCACAACAGTCAGAATGCCAAAAATAACAACACATGAAACAACTACTGTTGGAGAGGATGTGGAGAAAGTGGAAACTTCTTGCACATTGGTGGGAATGTAAACTGGTGCAGCACTGTGGAAAACAGTATGGAACTTTCTCAGGAAGTTAAAATAGAACTATATTAGGACCCAGCAATTGCTATAGTAGTTATTACTGAAAGGATACAAAAGTACAGATTCAAAGGGATACATGCATCCTGATGTTTATAGCAGTATTATCAACAATAGCCAAATTATGGAGAGAGCCCAAATGTCCACCGGCTGATGAATGGATAAAGAGATGTGATAGATGATAGATAGATAGATAGATAATAGATAGATTAGACAGATATAATGCAATATTACTCCACCATCAAAAAGAATGAAATCTTGCCATTTGCAATGTGGATGGAGCTAGAGTGTATTATCCTAAGTGATATAAGTCAATCAGAAAAAGACAAATACCATATGATTTCACTCTAATGTGGAATTTAAGAAAAAAACACATGAACACATGGGAAGGAAAAAAAGAGAGAGAGGGAAGTAGCCAATGAGAGTATTGATGATAAAGAACTAACTGAAGGTTAATAGAGACAGGCACGAGGTGGGCTAAATGAGTGATGGGTATTAAAGAGGGCACTTATTATGATGAGCACTGGGTGTTATATGTAAGTGCTGAATCTACTCCTGAAGTCAGTATTCCACTATGTATTAAACAACTGGAATTTAAGTAAAAATTAAAAAAAATAAAATAAAAGATCCTTTCTTGCACTTTGTAAGTTGAATGTATTAGGAAGATCTGTTATGATACTAATAAAGTAGACCAAGCAGGAGATGGTGGTGTTTTGAAACAGGATATATAGTAGAAAAAGAGAGATATTGATGGGTTCAAGATACATTCTGGAGATTGTACAATAATGATTGATGACAGGTTGGATATTGTGGAGTGAGACTAAGACTTGAATTGATGATGATAAAGAGATGACAAGTGGAACATAGATTTTGGGCTTGAGCAGTTAGATAGATAGCAACACTGTTTACTCAAATGATAAGGACTTCAACAACAACAGGTTTGGGGACCCTGGGTGTCTCAGTCAGTTAAGCGTTTGACTCTTGATTTTGGCTCAGGTCTTGGTTCATGAGATTAAGCCCCGCATAGGCTCTTCTCTGACAGTGTGAAGCCTGCTTGCGATTCTCATTCTCTCTCTCTCTCTCTCTCTCTCTCTCTCTCCCTCTCTTCCTCCCCTGCTTATACTCTCTCTCTTTCTCTCTCTCTCAAAATAAATAAATAAACATAAAAAACAATAGGTTTGAAGTGTGATGGCAATCAAGCATTTGATGTTAGCTGTGATAAGTTGGAAACACCTACTAGCATTGGATCTCATCAAATAGTGAACTGGACATACAAGGCTGGAATTCAGGGGGGACATCTGGGTGAGAAGAAAAATATAAGGGTGTAAACACAAATGTCAATAAAAGCCACAAAAGATAACCTAAGTAGAAGATGGATAATGAAAGGACAACATAACTAAGACATAGAGTAACATCTGCAACTCAAGTGAAGTAGAATTTAGAACAATCAGTAAGGTAAAGAAAAAAAAACGATAAAACACATTAGTGCTGCAGCCTGCCAAGGAGGCCAAAGAGAGAATTTTGAAGGAAATATTACAGTTGCTGAGATTAAAATAGATGGGGGTGGGAAAGTAATAATTTTGCCAAACATTGAAATTTCTAATTCCTTCAAATATTAATCCATGACTTTGACAAGAGTAGATTAAGTGGGTTAGAGAGGATGAAATCCTAATCAGAATAGATTTTGGAGGGAACATGGAAAAAGTAAAGCAATGACTACAGACATCCTTTCTAAGAGTCTGCTAAAAAAAAAGAATATTGGGGCGCCTGGGTGGCGCAGTCGGTTAAGCGTCCGACTTCAGCCAGGTCACGATCTTGCGGTCCGTGAGTTTGAGCCCCACGTCGGGCTCTGGGCTGACGGCTCAGAGCCTGGAGTCTGTTTCCGATTCTGTGTCTCCCTTTCTCTCTGCCCCTCCCCCGTTCATGCTCTGTCTCTCTCTGTCCCAAAAATAAATAAACGTTGAAAAAAAATTTTTTAACAACAACAAAAAAAAAAGAATAAAGGGAAATAAAGACAAAAGGGTGTTATCTGGAGATATATGTAAGATCAAAGGAGGAAATACCAGCTCTTCTATGTATCCTTATGGGGTTCAGTAGAGACAGAAATAAGGGAGGATAGTGGAAGGAATAAAGTTCTTAAAAAGCCTAGAGAAGATAGAATCCACAGTAAAAATGAAAAACTTATCTTTGATAGGAGCATTGAGACTCCATATGCTGTAAGGAAAGGGATGATAAACAGTACAGGTAGAGATTCAGGGAGATTGGTAATGGAAAGACGGAGTTCAGTTGGGTTTGCTTCAATTTTTCAGTGAAATATAATGGAAGATCATCGGCTGAGAGTAATGGGGAAAAAGTGGTGTGGGAAGCCTAAAGTGAGAAAAGAAATTGAAATAGTCATTTTAGAAACATGGAAAACAAACACATTACAAAAGTTTGGTAAAATTATGGGACAGCATTAAGTACCTGTTTGAGACATGAACTTAAAGGATGCCAATCAGCATGGCTATGTTTTCTTCAGCATATATTCAGTTACATTTAAGCAGGAATTAGGTATTGCCTCTTCTGTTAGTAACCATCCCAATGGTTGGGATCAGTTTCCATTAGTTACATTCCAGTTTATTTCCTTGGGAGACTAGGTGGGACAGAATAATTGATATACCAGGTGATCTATTTTCTGAACCACAGTATCCTCAGCCTATAATACTAATTCCCAAAAACTCACATATTTATCTGTCCTAGAGTTAGTAGCACTATAGTCCCTAATTTAGTTATAATGTCTCTTTCTAGCAGGGGAGTAAGGCTCTCTGGCATTATGAGGAATGAATGAGAAAAAAATTAATTTCTCTATATACATCCCAGGGTCTGAGAGAAAAAAATTAGTTAGAAGTTTTCTGGAGATGCCTCTAATCGTCATGCTGGCATTTGGATAGTTGGCCTGGAGTGAAAAGGAGGGTAGAAAAAGTGACTTCAGTATCAAGAAGGGATTGAACTGGCTTTCTGGTTACCTGAATTTTCCAGAGGTACCCAAGGCTCCAGGCTTCCAATAGAAAGTTCTTTCCGAGAGCCACCCTGAAGGGCTCCAGGCCCCATCAATCCCCTCCAGGGATGCTGGTTATCTAAGCCCTCACAGATAGAGGTCCCCACGGGCATTCAGTGATTGTCTCCAAACAAGGGGCATGGCTTGTGGGGCTTTGACCTCTGCTGTCCTGAGGGCAGTCTCAGTTCTAGTGCCCTGATTAGCCACAGAAGTGGCATTTGGTGCCAGGATCTTGGGAAGTCTAGTCTGACATAGTAGGTAGGTCACGACTAAGGCCTCAGATTTTTTAAGCCTCCTTCCTGTTTATTTTATTTTATTTTATTTTATTTTATTTTATTTTAGTATATATTTTTTAAATCTCGGTTGTAATATACTCGATTGGCAGCTTCTAAGAGCTCCTCCAGGGTTCCTTCCAGGCCAACAGCCAATTTTTGCATTTCCTCTGAATATGTAGGGCTGATTGAGTGACAAATTTGTCCTTTAAAATCATCTTAGCCTTACGGTGTCATGGGAGATAGCCCTATATTTAATGAGAGCCTCCTTCAACTTCTCCAGGAAGGCCATCAGACTGTCATTTTGTGTTTGTAAAATAATGGCTAATTTACCATAATTTAATGGCTTAGTCTTAGATTTCCTTAATTTTTTCAAAACACAAGCTTGGAAGTGTCAGCGATACCATTCCCCGATGGGATGGTCATAGTCCCAATTAGGATCTCGGGGTGGAACTGCCTGGGCTCTAGTAGGGAGTTGGAAATTCCCTATAGGACCTCCAGTACCCATGGTAATTAATGAGTTTCTCATCCCCATATCCCTTAGCTGCTGCCTGAACCCCACATTCTTCTTTCTCATTAACAGTCTGATTCAACAAAAGCATTATACATTTTCGGGTCAACTCAAAAATATACATAATATTCTAAAAGCCTTCTATATACTTATCCAATCAGAAAATTTACCTATATCTCCTTTTATTTGTCTTAAACCTTGTAATGTAAAGGTTTCTCCTTCTGGCATTCTAGCTTCTTGTAAGGGAAACATGCCATTACATTATAGGGAGGGCCTGGATAAGGTGGGCAGCAGGGAGCATAATTGCATTTTTTAAATATAGATTGAGGACATGAAGAAGAGGAGGTTGAGGTGGAAGACTTCTTTCCTCCTTCTCTAGATCTGCTTTGGATACAGGTAAGGAGCACTGAACTGTTTCCCCTCCTGATTGCTGGTCTTCAGAAAGGGTTGCCATTAAATCAGGATCCACCTTACATTGCTTACATGTATCTCAATTTTTTCTTAAGGCCCCAAAACACTGAACATAGGGGATTTCTCTCCATTTCTCCTCACATTTACACAACAAGTCCAATTGCAGGATAGTATTATAATTGATATTTCCTTCTGGCAGCCAGATTTCCTCCTCTTTTGTTTTGGGGCCAAGCCTTTGTTCAAAAGAAAATGAGTCATAATGCATTCCAAAGGAGTAATGGCCTTGGTTGGGGAATTACCCATCTATAGGAAAAAGGGAGAAAGGTGTCCCTTATCTCAATTTCCTATAGCTGGCCAGGAGAAACCTCATCTCCTGGTCCCACGTTTTGGCTGGCTATGTGACTGGCAGCCAAAAGCCTTGTCAGTCTTATGAGGTGCTAGGAGCAGTCACTCTTACCCAGGCTTACCCTAACTCTGAGAGCTGATGTGGTCTTCCCTGATTCCTCCTACCATTCCATTTCCTGCTTTCAGGACCTTGGGGGTATGGACTGTGACCAAACAAGACTTCCCTGGTTGTTGTAGGATGCACTAATTTTATTTTGGCCCAACAGTAACTTACGTATTGATCATCAACCTTTAAGTAGGAAAAAGGGGATTAAAGGACCAAAGCCAAGGTCTATTCCCCTGTCTTTTTCAACAACGCCCACATAAATATGTTCCAGCCATGTGGATATCCATTTTTGGCACACAATGGGGTAAATTTATAAAACAGCTCCCATGTATCTCAGTAAAAGCCCTTCATATATCATCCATCCCTCATAATGGCATAGGCTAAATAGGAAAAACACAAATGTGGAGGACTTGGAGGCTGGCACAAAGGGTATTGCCATCATTTTCCCAGCCTTTGAATCAAAGCAGGAGGAATTTTAATCTTAAACCAGTGTACGTTTAAAATCCATTCATTTGAACCTTAGTCCATCCTGAGTACATATAAAATTTCTTTCTAAAGATTTCCCTTCATTAACCTTCTATAACTTTCCTTTGCATTTAGATTTTGTCCCAACCTATTTGTCTCCAAATAAACAGTATCATTTAGGACAAAATTACTTTCTTTAACCTTCAACAAAAATGTCTTTCCATTTCTTATATCTTTTTTACATATCTACTTTTTTACATACAGAGTTGCTTTCTTTATTTCCATCAGTTTTAACTACATTTAATAGAATTTTAACTCTTAGAAACCTTAGTCTCCAGTGAAAACTAAGTAGTAACCAATTGTTAACTCTATGTTACATCAGAAATTTTTTTAGATGGCAAACTTATGAATCCATTAAGCATAAAGCATGGTTCCCACAGATCCAAATATCCGTAGTTCTCTGCAACAAGTCAGAAGCACAAACCTACATCTAGTTATTAGTGCTTTAGCCTTTTATCTCATTAGATATCCAATGAATTCAATCTCAATTTCTCATGCAAGCAAAAATTTAATGTTTTAGGTAACTCAAGACTTTGAAAGCAATATTAACAATTACCCATGAAAACCATGAGACAAAGTTAGCCATTACTTTAAAGTCATCCTTTTGCTAACAAATTGGAACAGAGATAACATGAGCTTATTTGACCTTCAGCAAATCTAGGTAGAATAAGTTTCATATTTAATGTTGATAGAGAGGTCTACCTTAGACCAACAAACTTAAATTAGCTTAAACATCAAATATGTCCCACCTGCATCTGCTTAAAAAACACTCTGTTCCCCCTAGTCAATTTTTACCTAGGATCCTGATGGGGAAATATGAAGTGGGCGGTCTAAGTGGTGCTTTTGGCTCCTTGACCTTAAGTGTGGGAGGAGCTGATGGTGCCTGAGGCATTGAGGCCAGTTATTCAGGCTGCACCCCAGGTGGTGCAGAAACACAAACAGAAGGTGGGAGAAGGGGAGGCAGAAGAGAGAGATGCCTCCAGGAGGTAGAGAAAGAAAGTTCCTGGTTTTAAATCTTCTCAGCTCAGACAGAGGAGCAGACGCCATGGTTTTTTTCCCCCTTCCACCAACAAGTGGAAATATGCAGTCCATGTGAGACCAGAGAAGACAGAATTTTCCTGAAACAAAGGGAGTTTTGGCAGCTGCTCTGCTTGGGAATATTCCTTAAAGTCCCTGTTCTGGGGTAGACTGACCAGAGATAGCTCTAACAGTTGGTTTTTGAGGAATTACCCCCATCCTGGTATCCTAGATGGGGTCCCTCCAAGTGTATGGTGTTACAGGAAAAACATGAGGGAAGAGGTTGTTTTGTCCTCCTGGCCACTGCCCTTAGGTCAGGATAACCCCCCCAACTCAGATCAGGTCTCTGTAGACCTGATTCTGCCTTAAGTTATATGGGCTCATCACAGAATCACAGGCTAGGACCCACTCAGGCTCCTTAGCCAAAACAGTGGAGCAGAGGCACTCACACACACATTCAGACAGATTTCAGACTTCCACCCAAGATTTCCCTGTCCTATGTGGTGATGTCACCTGGGAGGTGATCAAGATCTCCTTCGGCCTCTAGGGTGGGCCTGAATTTGGTCCTGGGCCCCTGGGGACACTTACCTGATCTGATGTTCTGTCCTGACAGAATTTTTTGATTCCCCCTGGAGTCTGTTCCAGTGCAGTGGTGGCCAACTATTGTCAGGCCCGGCCAGGGTCAGGGTTCAGTTAAATAACTGGCCACATGCCTTCCTTTCCATTGCAGGGGCCTATGGTAAGTGGCCTCTCTGCTGGCTTCCAACAATGGTGGCTCAAGGGGCCAGCATGGCTGTTGGCTTCCTAGCCAGTGCACCAAAAATGTTACAGCAGATACTTGGCACCCAGGAGAGACGAGCGACATACACTCAGGCAACCAGAAAATACTGTTTATTTTGTACCAGTGCTGGCCCAGAGGAGTCACCTCCAAAGGCTGAGCATCTGGCTTGGATTTTACTGATCTTTTATACATATGTGCTTCTGGGTTGGGCAGGATCAGTATAGTCAAGCTTCTGGCTGATACAAGAGGCAAGCAAGATTGCAGAAGTCAAAACCACACAAGGGGAGTATCCCGTCTTGGACATCTGGCTGGCCCTTTTTATCTGCGTTTACCAGCTTTCCTTCTCAAGAGAATCTGGGAAATACATTTTGCAACTTCCAGCCCCAGAAGCATAGAAATGTGTAAGAATAGGAGAGCAGATGTACAACTTAGTACAAATAAATGATATACATATAATTTAATATTAATATGTTTAACATTAGGAAATATAGATTAAAAAAATACTTGTTCTTGCTTTAGCCAGTTCCCGTAGAAGCAAATTCTGAGATAACGATTGTATGCAAGTGACTTATTAAGAAAGTACTTTCAGAAGAAACTAGTGAGGGAGTGGGTGAAAACAACAGGGAAGGAAAAGGAAGTCAAGCAAAGATGTATTGCAGGCAGTCTCCCAGAGGTGAATTTCATCCTGTTCTTATAGGGGAACTCAGGAATATAAATTACATGTTGTTCTGACAGGCATCAAAGAAACTGGAGCCTTCATGTTTTTTTTTTTTTTTTTTTTTTAGTAATCAGTCACTGGTTTTAGTGAATAATCACCCCAGATGTATTTCTAGGCACTTCTCACTCTCCATTTGAAGGGTGAGCAAAAAAACATAGAAAGAAGTCCAATCCCAGTGGGATTGTTATGGAACCAGACTGGATTACTGGCAGAAAATCCAAGCAGCATTCAGAGATCTTGGTGGATCTGAGTTTTAATTTATACAGGTGGGCTCAGAGGAGAGAATCCCTCCAAAGGTGTGAGTCCCGAGCACAAGCATAGGGGACACTTGCTGTTATTTCTGCATTCCTCAGTAGTAGTAATTTGGCATGTGCAGCAAGGAGGATGGGAAGAATCCTGAAAGGGAGTCTTCAGTCAGGGACAGGAATTTCCCTATCAGTCCTGTTAGCCATCTTATAACAGATTTTTCCCTATCATTCCCCCCTTTGATGGGCCTTTGAGCAGATTTAGACTGTCTTAGAGGGCATCATCTTTATTTATTATGGGTTTTTTTCCCTTAGTTCCCTGACTTTGGTTGTGACTATTCGTGGCTGGTTTACAAAGTAACATCATTTTTTCTCAAAGGAAGATGCCGGTGCCCCCTTTCTCAGCAGTGAGGAGGTCAAGTGCCTGTCTGTTATGGAGGGCAATTCCTGCCAGGGAAATTATTTGGCTCTGCAAAGCCACTAGGGAGTCGGCCACTCATTATTCCCACAGAAGAGCCTCTTATGCCAGTCCTTACCCCCATGGCAATTCCTGCTCCAAGGAGGATGAGTAAAACACCACCCATTTAACCTGGGCCTTAAGGCTGAAGGTTAATCTAAGCACCAACTTTTATCCTGAGAATTATTTAATCTCTCTCTCTCTTTTTTTTTTTTGGAAGCTTGAGGCACATACATCAGTGCAAACACTTTCCCAAAATGGCATTAGTAACTTTCTTACTGGCAGGTAAGCCAGCAGACCAAAAGAGTTTTAAGTTTTTAAACCCCTCAGATTCTTCCACTGAAGGTGCCCTGCTCTTACAAATGGGGCCCATATTAGAGGCAATCAATACCAATAAAATATCTTATCCATAAGAGGAAGGTGAGTGTGAACAGGAACCTCTTGCTGTTTTCCCAACTCTCTGGGGCAACCTCTGCCAATCCGATGGCAAGGAGTAAAGACGGTCTATTTATTTTATTGGACGGGTGATTCCTCAAGCTTCTCCTGTGCATAGACCAGCCAGCTTCTTGGGTGTGGCTGGAGCGGGGGCTGAAGATCTCAGGGGCCAGAATCTTTTTGAGGATCAGTTTAAGCAGTTGACCGGGTCTGAGTCACTTCACCAGGAAAGGGCTCTTCAGAGTTGGCCTTCTTAACTCTGCAGTGGACCTATGGGGTGATACCTGAAACTTTGAGGGCTGTAGGAGTTGTTAGAATAATGATATGAGGCTCAGTCCACTGTGGTTTAAGAGGTTCCTTTTTCCAGTCTTTTGACCCATATGGAGTCTCCTAGCAAAAAAGGGGTGGACAGGGTTCCCTAAGGAAATTGGGGCCCTCCCTATGGTGTATCTTTGTAATCTATTTAGGACTGTTCCCAAGGTCTGAAGCTGTTCTCATATTTCCTTATCTCCAATTTGGTGTAGGTCTCCTGGGAGTTTTCCTATGCATGGGGGAGGCCGCCCATATACTAACTTGATGAAAGAGAATCCCAGTGCCCCAGTGTGCAACAGGCACGCAAGAGGGCCAATGGCAGTAAATATGGCCATGGGAGGTTAGTTTCTTGGTAGAACTTAGCCAGGTCCTTTGAGGGTGCGATTCATCTGTTCTACCTTTCCTGAACTCTGGGGCTGGTAAGCAGTATGCAGTTTCCAGGTAATGTTGAGGGACCTGGTCAGGGTTTGTATGATGTCTGCCACAAATGCAGGTCCGTTGTCACTGTGTATGGTTAAGGGCAGACCAAACCAAGGCACAATGTCCCATAGAAGAGCTTTGGCCACCTCACGACTTTGTTCCATCCTGTTAGGGAAGGCTGCAACCCATCCTGAATATTACAAGGAGGTACCTGAATCCTTTGCTTGGTAGTATATCTGTGAAGTCCACCTCCAAGTCTTCAAAAGGGGTGACCCCCATCCTTTGTATGCAGGTGGGGCCATGGGGCAGACTGGGCATTGTTCTTGGCACATATTACACATTGTTCGCTGATGGTCTGGCATAATGCCTGAAGCTGGCTGGTATAGTAATTATTTATGAGGATGGCCTCTAGTGCAGTTTTCCCATGGAAAACACCTTTGACCAGGTGACACCACCTGATCAAAGGTGTTTTCCCATAGATGATGGGACAAATATGTGTCCGTTTTGCATGACCCACCATCCTTTTTTTTTTAGTGTGCCCCCTTCTATTGAGACCCAATTTCTTTCCTCTTTTGTGTAAAGGGGCAGAGGGGCCTCCCTTGGGGGTGCAAGGGTCATGATATAGGTGAGAGTTTTCCCTGGGTCATCACAGGCAGCAGCTCTGGCTGTTTTGTTGGCCAGGCGATTTCCTTGAGTTATGGGGTCATTTCTGATGTCCCTTACAGTGTAGGATAGCTGCCTTGTCTGGCAGCCATATGGCTTCAAGGAGTTCTAGTATTTCTTCCTTGTTTTTGATAGTCTTTCCTGCAGCAGTAAGGAGGCCTCTTTCTTTATAGATGGCATTGTGTACATGCACAGTAGTAAAGGCATACCGAGAGTTAGTGTAGATGTTGACTCATTTGCCCTTGTTGTGGATAAGGGATTGGGTTAGGGTGTATAGTTCAGCTCGTTGTGCCGACCATCCTTCTGGTAATGCCTTGGCTTCTAAAACTTCGGTAGTTGTGGTTACCGTGTATTCTGCTTTTTGGGTGCCCTCTTGTAAATAGCTGTTCCTGTGGCTGAACAGGGTGATCTCTGGGTTTTTTGTAGCCTGGTCTCAGAGGTCTGGGCAACTGACATAGATTTCATCCATTACTTCGAAACAGTCATGGTCAGGTTCCCCTTCTTCCATGGGGAGGAAAGTGGCTGAACTTAATGTCCTTACTGTTTCAAGAGTGACCCTTGGGTTTTCACAGAGAAGCCCTTGATATTGTGTCAGCCGAGAGCTGGAGAGGAAACGATATCCCTGTGTGTTTATGAGGGACATGACCACATGTGGGACCTTGACATTAAGTTTTTGTCCTAGTGTAAGTTTGTCTGCCTCCTTGAAGAGCAGGACTGTGGTCTCTAGTGCCCTAAAACATGGTGGCCATCCTGCAGCCACAGAATCAAGCTTTTTTGATGAGTAGGCTATTGGCTGTTGCCAGGGCCCTATGGTCTGAGTGAGGACTCTGAGGGCTATTTTATCTTTTTCATGTACAAAGAGGTTAAAGGGTTTTTCTATGTCAGGTAAGCCCAGAGCTGGCACTCGCCCCAGAGCCAACTTTATTTCTGTGAAAGTGGCCCTTGCTTCTTCAGTCCAGGTGATCGTTCTGCAGTCCAATAGATTGCAAAAGGTTCTTGCTATGGCTGAGAATCCGGGAACCCAAATGTGACAGAACCCTGCAGCCCTCGGGAGCTCTCATAGTCCCTCTCGGTTTGGGATTGGGGTAGGGAGGCAATGACCTTTTTTCTCTCCAGCCCTAGTGCTCTTTATCCTTGGGTGAGGAGGAAGCCTAAGTATTGGACTTGCTGTTGGCAGATCTGTGCCTTTTTCCATGAGACCCAATACCCTGAGTCTGACAGGAGTTAAAGGAGGGCCCTTGTGCCCTCTGTACAATTTTCTCAGGTATAGCTAGCAAAGAGGAGGTCATCTACATACTTGAGAAGGTGGCCTCCCTTAGAAGCTGGTGAGGTCTCCAACCAATGTCTCTCCAAAGAGGGTAGGTGAGTTTTTAAACCCCTGTGGGAAGCATGTCCAAGTCAGTTGCATCTGACGCCCTGTGTCTGGTTCCATCCATTTGAAGTCAAACAAGGGTTGGCTCTGGGGGGGCCAAGTGGAGGAAACCAGCTGGCAGAGCTTGGGATCTGGCTAAGGAGTGTGTATGGGTTCAGGACCACCAGGTGCAAGGCTCGAACTGGTCAATACCCTGCTCCCATTTTCTTGACTGGAAAGAGTGAGGTGTTCTAGGGTGATTGGCATTCAACCAGAATGCCTGCTTTCTTGGATGCCTGCCCTTGCCTCTTGTGGGGACGGGGTATTGCCACTGTGTCTGTGGTTGAGCCCCTGGGATTAACTCTACAATGACAGGGGGCTGGTTGTGGGCAAGTCTGGGGGAGGGGGGTTGTCCTCAGCCCGTACAGTGGGGATGGCAGTCCTGAATTTGGGCAGGCTGCTCAGTTGGGCAAGGGCACAGAATAGCCTCCATTTTTTATTTAATTGGAGGCTGGTGCATCCTGTTATCTCAAAGTTTATTTGGGCCCCCAGCTTTGAGAGTATATCCTGGCCAAGGAGAGGGATATGACACTCAGGTAGGTAGAGGAACTTATGACATACCATATGGCTCTTGAGTTCACATAAAAGTCATAGTTTGGCCCCCTACTTTTATTTTGACCATGGGCTCATAGGGGCCAAGAAGAAGTGAGCCTTGTCCCCCTCAATCTGAATCAATTCCTGTTAGGCCTATGAGGTCTTTTATTTTCATTTTTTTAAGTGTTTATTTATTTTTGACAGAGAGAGCATGGGCAGGGGAGGGGCAGAAAGAGAGGGAGACAGAATCTGAAGCAGGCTCCAGGCTCTGAGCTGTCAGCACAGAACCTGACGTAGGGCTCCAACTCACAGACCATGAGATCATGACCTGAGCCAAAGTCCAATGCTTAACCGACTGAGCCACCCAGGCGCCCCCTTATGAGGTTTTTTTTTTTCAAGGTTCTTGTGAACCTCTGGGACTTTCCCTGGTTGGGACGTTTATTTTTTTATTGTCCTTTCTCCTTGCAGTAGGCACAATGACACCTTGCTAAAGAGGTTCTGGGCCTCCCCCCTTTTGATGGCTCACTTATGCCTCAGGATCAAACAGGGTGTAATGCAGTAAACCTCACATAGCTTCTCATAATAATCCCTGAGGGATTTCCCTTGCTGCTGGGCATATTCATGAGCTTCTTAGCCCCTGCTTGAATCCCCTGGAGGAGAGCCTCTTGATACCAGCAGATGTGGACCGGCATCTGGAGAGCACCTGCACCTGACCAAGGGTGCAAACTGCCACTGGTCTGGGGGACAGAGGATCTGCCAAGTCCGGAAGTGGTGGGGAGACTGAAGGTGGTGGAGTATCAGGAACCTGGGGGTTCATATGGCTGGGGAAAGATCAGTTCTTCCTCTGGATCACCGGTAAGAATTTGTGGAGGTCAGGACTTCTGTTGACCTTCCTTGGGCCACTTTGTGGAGGCGACTAAGACCCTAGCTTGTCCCTGTTTGTTGCAGGTAAATCGTGCTCAAGGGGGAAGAGTTTGGGCAATCTCTAACCAGGAGCCAATATACAGGAACTGATCAGGGTAACCTGGGTCTCTGGTGACAAGATGCCAGTGGAGGTGGACCGTTGGGACATCTAAGGTCCCTCCAAGGGCCATCCTACACCAAAAATGGTCCATTCTAACTCATATAGGGTTCTTAACTTGCCGGGGGTTATCTTAATTTTACAGTCTCCCCAAAACCCCTTCTTTGCTCTCTCCCGACCCCATAATATTTCCATGAGACAGAGTCACAAAGACATACAGAGGGGTAGTAGTGCCCTCTCTAATGAAGAGACCAGTCAGATGCCATCTGGCCATGTCCCAAAGGAACCTAGGTGATACTTAGCCATAGTGGTCTCAGCCTTGTGACTTACAATCAGAAACTATTCTGATGCCACCATAGACTGTATGCTGTTCACCTTGGAATCAGAGATGGACCCACTCAGACTTCGTGGGCTTTTGGGGACGTGCCCATGGTGCCTGCCCATGGTGCCACAGAATCAAACTCAGCAAGCAAGCCAGACTGTGTTGCACATTCACACTCACATATAAACCAGAGGTTTTACATTCCTTCTCACAGGATTCCTACCTGTGCAATGTCTGAGGTCTCTAGGGAAGAGCAGGCTCCCCCTTCCACCCCTATGGGTGGGCCAGGTTGAATTGGGGCTCCAGGCCTTACCAGTATCTAATGTCGGGTCAAGGTCCTCACCTGCCAAGTCTCCTCGAGTCTAGTGGGAATGGCGGAGTGGGGCCAGCCTGAGAAGACCGAGCATGATTCCTCATTCCATCACTGCCTCATCGTTTTCCCAAACCAGTGACAACAACGTGTCAGCGGGGTTGGGTTTCCTGGTCAGGGAACCAAATGTTATGGAAACTGGTCTGGATCACCCAGAGGAAGAACCAGGCAGCACTCAGAGATCTTGGTGGATTGGAGTTTTATTTTACACCAGTGGGCTCAGAGGAGACAATCTTTCCAAATGTCTGAGCCCTGAGCACAAGCATGGGGGACAATTTTGTCTGTTACTTCTGCATTCCTCATTAGTAGTAATTTGGTGCATGTGGCAAGCAGGGTGGAAAGAAGAACCCAGAAGGGGAGTCTTTGGTCAGGGACAGGAATTTCCCTATCAGTCCTGTTGGCCATCTTATAACAGATTTTTCCCTAACAAGATTACTGAGATAAAACATCATATTCTACCATTTTTCCTGCATAAGGTAGTGTAGTTTTAAAATTAAAATTGTCACCTGTGCAATAATCTTGTCTCTCAAATTTTAAGACATGACCTTCCTAAAATCTCAAATCCTCCACCTGCATTTAAAACAATGTCACTGAACATTTCCACCTGGTTATCCAACTCTACTTCAAAGTGAAAATGCTAACTAAAAATGTAACAAGAATCTCTTCACCAAGTAGAGATCCCTGAAACAAGATTTGGAAATGGGAAGTAGATATTTTCCTGGGATTTCTTTCTTACTTCAAGTTCTCAGGTGTTTTCTTATAGAGACTGCTGGAAAAACCGACAGTGCATGGTGACCTGAGGTTGAGCCACATCTGAAACTTGGCCCTAATTTCATGGTGAGATTAGAAATCACAAAGCAAACAAGCAACTAATCAAATGACAGTAAAAACAAAAACCCTAGAGAACTGCCTTGTCAAATGCATTTGTGAAGCACATTTTTGATGGGAATTTGGAATGATGGTAGGGTTCAGAGCTGACAGCCAAGAAAGAATTCTTAAAGACTTCTTTGTTGCAAAATGTGATTTTATTAAAGCACAAGGACAGGATCCTTGGGTAGAAAGAGCTGCCCAGGACCCTGTGGAGAGACTGGTTATACACTTGGGAGTTGGAGGAGGTAAAGTCAAAGGGAAATTTCCAAAGCGATTTTCACATGCTAAAGAAGATTCACAGGATACTGAAGGCCTAGCTATTTTCAAGCTAAGGTTGTTTTTCCCTCAAGCAAAGCATTAACATTAAGACAGCAGGAAATTCCTGGAGAAATGTTTTACTCTATCAACCTCAAGTATTTGTCAATGGTCTGCAGGTTATAAGGAAATTTAATTTTACCTGCCATTTCCTTCTGCCTTTGTTTCCCACATCAATTTTTATACTGAAGATTTGGGTGTGCCCTTGGAGTAGATCAATCCTTTGTTCTTACAAAACTCTCTGAATGGTACAATTAGTTATGAAAATTTAAAGTAGAGACAAGTAGATCCATGAAGATAGTTACTGTCCATGAAAATGTAAAAACTTGGGGAAAGTTATATGTAAAAGGACATTCACAGCAACATTAAAAAGGAAAGCAAAATTGTCCACTAATGAATGTGTTTGAGTAAATTATAATGCAACCCTCTGAATAATTGTATGCCATCATTAAAAATAATAATCTAGTCTAATATTACTAAATGGAAATATATCTCTAAGATATAAAGTTACAAAATGCAAATGTTAGATTTAAATGTTATGATTTCAGTTATATCAAAAGAAAAATAAAAGGGTCTGTGTATAAATAAAGAGAAAAATAAGAAATGGTATACAACAAATAGTTAATACCAGTTATTGCTGAGGAGGGAAATTGGCAAAAGCAGAGGAGATGAGTGGTCCTCCCTTTAGGTGGTTTCAAAGAAGAATAATTATGGATTTTTTAAATTTTGTGTGTTTGTTTTTCTCTGAATTAAAAAAAAGATAGGTATAAATATTTAACATAACCTCAGTTTTATTTATTGACTTGTGAGTTTGGCAACATTAAATTAAAAAGAAACCACTTAAAATTGAGGTGCCTGGGTGTCTCAGTCGGTTAAGGTCCGACTTCGGCTCAGGTCATGATCTCACTGTTTGTGAGTTTGAGCCTTGCACCGGGCTCTGTGCTGACAGCTTGGAGACTGGAGCCTGCTTTGGATTCTGTGTCTCCCCTCTCTCTGACCCTCCCATACTCATGCTCATGCTCTGTCTCTCAATAATAAATAAACGTTAAAAAAAATTTAAAAACCACTTAAAAAGCCTCAGCTTAACATAGTGACTAGACAATGCATTTCTTAAGATTCTCTTTAAAATAGTCAAAAATAGATATCAAAGTACTAAATCTAGTAATATTCTCTTGTTTGATAAATATCCATTAACTTTGAGGACGGATTGAGAAGGAATTTTCAGACTAAGTTTTACTTGTCCTACCTTTTACTATATTCTTTGGCACTATCTTACCTAGTGCACCATCTGGGCCTTTCTTATAGATATAAGGCTGCTTGGTCAAGAAAAAAAAGAAAGAGAAAAAAGCATAACAGCATGAGAAGGATATTCTAAACCAGCCAAGGTGGTCTCACCATCCTTTAACCCCCATAACACCTCTCTTTACATTCATCAAGATCCACAGCTCTTGAATAGCATTTCAACAATTAGAGGGAGATGGCAGCTCATTGCATCCTGAGGTGATTGGTTGCCAGCAGAAAAGGATTGTAAAAGGACCTGAGATATCGAGCTCGTTGTATCTTCACCAGTTACTTATTTAACACCTACTGTATGACAATGCTTTATGTTCCATAGAGGTGAAAAAACAGTAAACAATATAATGGCCAATGACTTGGTTAGGTATTTTCACTAGTATTCTCTTAGCACTTAAATTAACTCCTGCCATATGGTAAACATTGTATTTCTGACAGGCACTCAAGAAGGGAGGGAGGGATGAAGGGATAAAGGGAGGAAGGAAACTTAGAACCTACTCAGATAACCAAACATTAAAAATACGAGCAAATCAGCTTCCATAATGTCAGAACAAAGACCTCAATGAACTACTCTAAAACAATAAAAATACAGCCAAAGCATTTAAAATGAACCATTTCTGAAATCTGGCAATTAACCACAGTCACAGAATGAAATGAAAATTTATCCAAGAGACCCTACTGAACCTTGATAATGATGAAGGAGCATAAGTCAGGCTGAAGGCAAATTACAAGGTAGCACACCCCTTCCCCCAGGTGGGATATGTGTGATATTCTTCAGGCACACCTGGCTGCCCAAGAATGAAGAAAACAAATGGTTAACTGATACAAATCGCAGTCTTACAGGACATGGGTCTCCATCAGTTTACAAATATTTTAGTAAATTACAAGAAAAAGGCAATCTTAACAATAGCCTTATCTCCAGAAACCTGTAGACTCAGTTTTTTGGAGCCCCAACATAACCCCTCCATAGTGATATGGGAAACAAAAGCAAGAAAGAAATGGCAGGTAATATTAAATTTCCTTATAACCTGCAAACCATTGACAAATACTTGAGGTTGGCAAAGTGAAACATTTCTCCAGGAATTCCTACTGTCTTAATGTTAATACTTTGCTAGAGGGAAAACAACCTTAGCTTGACAATAGCTAGACCTCCAATATCCTGTGAATCTTCTTTAGCATATGAAAATCTCTTTGAAAACTTCTCCTTGACTCTACTTTCCCAAACTCCATAGTATATAACCAGCTGCTCTTCATAATCCCAGTGCAGCTCTTTCTGCCCAAGGGTCCTATGTCTTAATAAAATCACCCTTTTTGCCCCCAAAGACATTTTCAAGAATTCTTTATTGGACATCAGATCCCAGCACTGCAAACCCCACCATCACCCAAAATCCTCATCAGAATCATGTTCAAAATTTTTTAACATAGTCTGCGGGTTATAAGGAAATTTAATTTTATGTGCTATTTCCTTCTTGCCTTTGTTCCCCGTATCACTATGGAGAGGTCATGCTGGGGCTCCAAAAAACTGAGTTTACAGGTTTCTGGAGATCAGGCTATTGATAAGTTTAATTTTTCTTAATTTACTAAGATATTTGTAAAGTGATGGAGCCTCGATCAATTTAACCATATGTGTTCTGTACTTTCCTTTGTCCTTTGGCAGCCAGGAGTGCCTGAGGAATGTCACACATATCCCACATATGTGTACAGGTAGAAGAGGAGGTACAGGTGGAAGAGGAAGGAGAGAACAAAATGATAGCTTGCGTTTGATCCTCATCTTGCCTTATGCTCCCTCATCAATTCCATGGGAAAATGAGGCGTTATTGAAGCATTTTAAAGCAGGCAAGTTACATGATGAAGTTAGCGACCAAGTTACAGAAATCATTCTGGTTTATAAAAGGAACATGGATGTAGATAGGCATGAATGACAAAAGAGAGATTACATGTGAGGTTATTTCAGTAGTCCAGATAAAGAGAAGACAGTGATGAAGACAGGATGGGTACAATAGATTTAAAAGATATTTTAGAGGTAAAATTTGTAAGAATTTGTTGGTGCTTACCAAGATTCTGACTTGAGCTGATACGTGTTTAGTGGGTTTTTTAAAATTATCACTATTATTATTATTATTGATATAGAAAACATTGAGGAGGAGGGTAAATGAAACAAGAGTTTAGTTTAGGATGGGTTGATCTGCCTTCCCATATAACTCAGGAGTAAAGTATGAGAAGATAGAAGGGCCTAGGGAAGACTGCTGGGGAGAATCTATGTGCTTAAGGAATGACCAGAGAAAGTGGGGAGGAAAAGTAGAACTGAGAAAGAATGTTCTGGAAGGAGGGAGGAATACCAGAAGAATGGGTATCAAGAGAAAATTTTTCAAATAGGGAGAAATGATCAACAGTGTCAAGTGCAATTGAGGTCAAGTAAGATAAAAGCAGAAAGAGTATTCTTTCAATTAGTACAAGGAAGTTGTTGCAAACTTGGAAGAGAAGTTGCCATGAAAACATGGGAAGTGGTAAAATTGGAGTAGACTGTGGAGGAAGTGGGAAAGAAAGCAAATACACAAGTATAAACAGAATAGTTAAAAACTCAAAAATTTTCAACTGCTGGAGTGTAATAGGGCATAAAGAGAAGCAATTCCTTTGTTACTTAAAAAAGAATTATCAATCTATATTGAAATGTTGAGGTAAATGAACAATACAGAGAGTAGTTGACTAGACAAAGAAAATAGTAGTGCAATTTCCTTGAAAGGGCAAGAATACATATGATTAAGAACAAAGGTAAAGAAATGGATCTTACAATAGATGCTAGTCTCTTAAAAAGAGACATTGAATGTGTCTCCTTTCTATTGGAATGTTAATGGAAAGTATATGTATGAGGTCAGCATAGACTTGACAGTATAAAACTGAGGAACTTGCAGAATGAAAGTTTTTCTTTTTCTTCTTTATCTTTTATTTTTTTCTGAGGGGTGGAATGTAGAGTCTTTTATGGAAAATGAGAAGTATTAGTGAGAAGTGTTGGAGGCCTGAAAAACATTTGAAATCATTAAAAATGAAAGATTTTTTGAGGATCTAGATAGGACAGAAGAACCATGTCTGATAATGTGACAACGGTTGCCTGTTGTGTGATTTTCCCCAATAGTGTCAAGGTTGCCAAGTGCTCATGTGGAGATGAACAATTGGCCAAACAGTGGTTGTGATTTTGTCACATGGGTATAGTAGAAGAAGCACAATATGACAGGTGAGTAATGAAGTTAATGTGTGAAGTTTCTAAGCTAGACAAGGAGGAAAGTATGGACAGGAAGAGGCTGATGGGTAATAGACAACAGAATGATTAAAGGACTATAGGTCCCTGTAAACTCAAACAACAGGCATATTGAGTAAACACGGGTGGGATATTTGAATTAATGATCTTAGTGGTAAACAGGGCAAACAAATTTTTGTATGAATTTTAGCTTGTGTAAAAAGAGAGTCAAGTTATTGTTTCTTTCATATTTTGACATCAAGAAACATGAGTTTATTTTTTAATACTTTTTAATTTTTATTTATTTTTGAGAGAAGAGTGCAAGCAGGGAAGGGGCAGAGAGAGAGGGAGACACAGAATCCTAAGCAGGTTCCAGCCTCTGAGCTGTCAGCACAGAGCCTGATGCAGGGCTCAAATCCACAAACTGCGAGATAGTGACCTGAGCTGAAATCAAGTCACTTAACCAACTGAGCCACCCAGGCACCCCAACAAACATAAGTTTAAGTAAAGTTACACTCAATTGCAACTTTTCACCTCAGACTGTCAATGATTAAAGTACTTAATAATACTATATTAGCAACATTGTGGAGAAACAGGCATACATATATGCATTGCTAGTAGCTGTAAAGATTAATATAATCTCTATAAACAGAAATTTCACAAATTCAATCAAAATTATAAATGAATATCCTTTGACACAATAGTTTCACTTGTGAGGATTTTACCTAAAATTGGTTCACATATATGAAAAATATCAAATGTACAAAATTATTTACTGTAACATAGTTTGTGTAAACAGAAGGTTGAAATCAACCTAAATGTCTTTAAATAAGCAAACAAATAAATTATGCTCTGTTCCTCTGATAGAATTAAGGGAATTCATAAAAAAATATAAAGATGTTCTTTTATGTCAATATGAAACACATTTTTTTAAGTTTACTTATTTACTTTGAGAGAGGGAGAGGGAGTGGAGGGGGGTGCAGAGAGAAAGGGAGAAATAGAGAATCCTAAGCAGTCTCTATTCTGTCAGCTGGAAGCCTGACGTGGGGCTTGAACTAACAAACCATGAGATCATGACCTGACTCAAATCAAGAGTCAGAAATTATAACATATTCTTAAATGAAGTGGAAGAATGTATACACTATGGGATTATTTATTAAAAGAAAGGAAAGAAGGAAAAACTATATATACTTTGAATTTTATATAATTGAAATATATATTATATATACTATAATAACTGTAATATATGTATAATTGAAAATGCATAAAGTAATGTATTGAATGATACTCAGAAAACTGAAAAATTACTTTGTCTTTGGAAAGAGGAATTTCGTGGTCAGGAAACAAAGATGGAAATTTCTCACTCTACTTCTTTATATACATTTTTAATTTGTTACATGTAATCCACTGGTAGACTTTAATTCAGAATTTATTCCTATAAATCAATATACATATATATATTAAACTCAAAATGAAAAAAAGAAAATAACAAAAATATTTTAAAGATATAAAATAAGGAAATCATCATTACAATAAATATAAGTGGGTTAATCTTTCTTAATAAAAGTGATAACTATAATAATAGATACACGCAGGTCTTCCAAACACTGAAATTACAATATTTGAAAAGATTATTTTAATTCCCAAAGCAACCTATGAAGAAAATCTTTCATTATATTTATTAATGAGATGAAAAAATAAAAGTACAGGGGGTAATTTTCACAAGGACACATAACTAAGAAATGAAGAACACTGTCTCTAAAATCAGCAGAATATTATGATATTAAATATACAATTATAAACCTTTTAAAGAAAAATATTTTCACACTGGGTTAAAGAATAACCATCCAGGAAAGTCTGAGTAGCGCAGTCAGTTGAGACTTCGACTCTTGATTTCAACTCAGGTCATGATCCTAGGGTTGTGGGAATGAGTCCTGCATCAGGCTCCACACTGAGCATGGAGCCTGCTTAAGATTTTCACTCTTTCCCTCTGCTCCTCTCCCCTGCACTCTCTCATTCTCTGAAAAAAAAAAGACAACATAAACAAATTATAAAAAGAATAACTGTCCATGTGCCACTTACAATAGCAAACACAAAATCACAAAACTTTTGGGGGGAAGCGGCAAGATGGCGGCTTAGGAGGACGCTGGGCTCACCGCGCGTCCTGCTGATCACTTAGATTCCACCTACACCTGCCTAAATAACCCAGAAAACCACCAGAGGATTAGCAGAACAGAGTAGCCGGAGCCAAATGCAGACGAGAGGCCCACGGAAGAGGGTAGGAAGGGCGGCGAGGCGGTGCGCGCTCCACGGACTGGCGGAAGGGAGCCTGGGCGGAGGGGCGGCTCGCCGGCCAAGCAGAGCCCCTGAGTCTGGCTTGCAAAAGCGGAGGGGCCTGATGGACTGTGTTCCCACAACAAGCGCGACTTAGCGTCTGGGAAGTCATAAGTTAACAGCTCTGCTCGGAAAGCGGGATGGCTGGAGGACAAAGGGAGGGAGAGCTGCTGAGCCCCCTGATGACAGAGCTCAGTTTGGTGGGGAACAAAGGCGCTCACCGGCGCCATCTCCCCCGCCCATCCCCCAGCCAAAATCCCAAAGAGAACCAGTTCCTGCCAGGGAACTTGCTGGCTCTGCGCAAACACCCAACTCTGTGCTTCTGCAGAGCCAAACCTCTGGCAGCAGATCTGACTCCCTCCCGCTGCCACAGGGCCCCTCCTGAAGAGGATCACCTAAGGAGAAGTGATCTAAGCCTGCCCCTCCTGCCCCCGTGCACCTTGCCTACCCACCCCAGCTAATTCGCAGATCCCCAGCATCACAAGCCTGGCAGTGTGCAAGTAGCCCAGACGGGCCACACCACCCCACAGTGAATCCCACCCCTAGGAGAGGGGAAGAGAAGGCACACACCAGTCTGACTGTGGCCCCAGCGGTGGGCTGGGGGCAGACACAGGTCTGACTGCGGCCCCGCCCACCAACTCCAGTTATACACCACAGCACAGGGGAAGTGGCCTGCAGGTCCTCACCACGCCAGGGACTATCCAAAACGACCAAGCGGAAGAATTCCCCTCAGAAGAATCTCCAGGAGATAACAACAGCTAATGAGCTGATCAAAAAGGATTTAAATAATATAACAGAAAGTGAATTTAGAATAATAGTCATAAAATTAATCGCTGGGCTTGAAAACAGTATACAGGACAGCAGAGAATCTCTTGATACAGAGATTAAGGGACTAAGGAACAGTCAGGAGGAGCTGAAAAACGCTTTAAATGAAATGCATAACAAAATGGAAACCACCACAGCTCGGCTTGAAGAGGCAGAGGAGAGAATAGGTGAACTAGAAGATAAAGTTATGGAAAAAGAGGAAGCTGAGAAAAAGAGAGATAAAAAAATCCAGGAGTATGAGGGGAAAATTAGAGAACTAAGTGATACACTAAAAAGAAATAATATACGCATAATTGGTATCCCAGAGGAGGAAGAGAGAGGGAAAGGTGCTGAAGGGGTACTTGAAGAAATAATAGCTGAGAACTTCCCTGAACTGGGGAAGGAAAAAGGCATTGAAATCCAAGAGGCACAGAGAACTCCCTTCAGACGTAACTTGAATCGATCTTCTGCACGACATATCATAATGAAACTGGCAAAATACAAGGATAAAGAGAAAATTCTGAAAGCAGCAAGGGGTAAACGTGCCCTCACATATAAAGGGAGACCTATAAGACTCGTGACTGATCTCTCTTTTGAAACTTGGCAGGCCAGAAAGAATTGGCATGAGATTTTCAGGGTGCTAGACAGAAAAAATATGCAGGCGAGAATCCTTTATCCAGCAAGTCTGTCATTTAGAATAGAAGGAGAGATAAAGGTCTTCCCAAACAAACAAAAACTGAAGGAATTTGTCACCACTAAACCAGCCCTACAAGAGATCCTAAGGGGGACCCTGTGAGACAAAGTTCCAGAGACATAACTACAAGCATAAAACATACAGACATCACAATGACTCTAACCCGTATCTTTCTATAATAACACTGAATGTAAATGGATTAAATGCGCCAACCAAAAGACAGAGGGTATCAGAATGGATAAAAAAACAAGACCCATCTATTTGCCTGTCTGCGAGAGACTCATTTTAGACCTGAGGACACCTTTAGATTGAGAGTGAGGGGATGGAGAACTATTTATCATGCGACTGGAAGCCAAAAGAAAGCTGGAGTAGCCATACTTATATCAGACAAACTAGACTTTAAATTAAAGGCTGTAACAAGAGATGAAGAAGGACATTATATAATAGTTACAGGGTCTATCCATCAGGAAGAGCTAACAATTATAAATGTCTATGCACAGAATACCGGAGCCCCCAAATATATAAAACAATTACTCATAAACATAAGCAACCTTATTGATAAGAATGTGGTAATTGCAGGGGACTTTAACACCCCACTTACAGAAATGGACAGATCATCTAGACACACGGTCAATAAAGAAACAAGGGCCCTGAATGAGACATTGGATCAGATGGACTTGACAGATATATTTAGAACTCTGCATCCCAAAGCAACAGAATATACTTTCTTCTCGAGCGCACATGGAACATTCTCCAAGATAGATCATATACTGGGTCACAAAACAGCCCTTCATAAGTTTACAAGAATTGAAATTATACCATGCATACTTTCAGACCACAATGCTATGAAGCTTGAAATCAACCACAGGAAAAAGGCTGGAAAACCTCCAAAAGCATGGAGGTTAAAGAACACCCTACTAAAGAATGAGTGGGTCAACCAGGCAATTAGAGAAGAAATTAAAAAATATATGGAAACAAACGAAAATGAAAATACAACAATCCAAACGCTTTGGGACGCAGCAAAGGCAGTCCTGAGAGGAAAATACATTGCAATCCAGGCCTATCTCAAGAAACAAGAAAAATCCCCAATACAAAATCTAACAGCACACTTAAAGGAACTAGAAGCAGAACAGCAAAGGCAGCCTGAACCCAGCAGAAGAAGAGAAATAATAAAGATCAGAGCAGAAATAGACAATATAGAATCTAAAAAAACTGTAGAGCAGATCAACGAAACCAAGAGTTGGTTTTTTGAAAAAATAAACAAAATTGACAAACCTCTAGCCAGGCTTCTCAAAAAGAAAAGGGAGATGGCCCAAATAGATAAAATCATGAATGAAAATGGAAGGATTACAACCAATCCCTCAGAGATACAAACAATTATCAGGGAATACTATGAAAAATTATATGCCAACAAATTGGACAACCTGGAAGAAATGGACAAATTCCTGAACACCCACTCGTCCAAAACTCAATCAGGAGGAAATAGAAAGCTTGAACAGACCCATAACCAGTGAAGAAATTGAATCAGTCATCAAAAATCTCCCAACAAATAAGAGTCCAGGACCAGATGGCTTCCCAGGGGAGTTCTACCAGACGTTTAAAGCAGAGATAATACCTATCCTTTTCAAGCTATTCCAAGAAATAGAAAGGGAAGGAAAACTTCCAGACTCATTCTATGAAGCCAGTATTACTTTGATTCCTAAACCAGACAGAGACCCAGTAAAAAAAGAGAACTACAGGCCAATATCCCTGATGAATTTGGATGCAAAAATTCTCAATAAGATACTAGCAAATCGAATTCAACGGCATATAAAAAGAATTATTCACCATGATCAAGTGGGATTCATTCCTGGGATGCAGGGCTGGTTCAACATTCGCAAATCAATCAACGTGATACATCACATTAACAACAAAAAAAGAGAAGAACCATATGATCCTGTCAATCGATGCAGAAAAGGCCTTTGACAAAATCCAGCACCCTTTCTTAATAAAAACCCTTGAGAAAGTCGGGATAGAAGGAACATACTTAAAGATCATAAAAGCCATTTATGAAAAGCCCACAGCTAACATCATCCTCAACGGGAAAAAACTGAGAGCTTTTCCCCTGAGATCAGGAACAAGACAAGGATGCCCACTCTCACCGCTGCTGTTTAACATAGTGCTGGAAGTTCTAGCATCAGCAATCAGACAACAAAAGGAAATCAAAGGCATCAAAATTGGCAAAGATGAAGTCAAGCTTTCGCTTTTTGCAGACTTTTGCATGATATTATACATGGAAAATCCGATAGACTCCACCAAAAGTCTGCTAGAACTGATACAGGAATTCAGCAAAGTTGCAGGATACAAAATCAATGTACAGAAATCAGTTGCATTCTTATACACTAACAATGAAGCAACAGAAAGACAAATAACGAAACTGATCCCATTCACAATTGCACCAAGAAGCATAAAATACCTAGGGATAAATCTAACCAAAGATGTAAAGGATCTGTATGCTGAAAACTATAGAAAGCTTATGAAGGAAATTGAAGAAGATTTAAAGAAATGGAAAGACATTCCCTGCTCATGGATTGGAAAAATAAATATTGTCAAAATGTCAATACTACCCAAAGCTATCTACACATTCAATGCAATCCCAATCAAATTTGCACCAGCATTCTTCTCGAAACTAGAACAAGCAATCCTAAAATTCATATGGAACCACAAAAGGCCCCGAATAGCCAAAGGAATTTTGAAGCAGAAGACCAAAGCAGGAGGCATCACAATCCCAGACTTTAGCCTCTACTACAAAGCTGTCATCATCAAGACAGCATGGTATTGGCACAAAAACAGACACATAGACCAATGGAATAGAATAGAAACCCCAGAACTAGACCCACAAACGTATGGCCAACTCATCTTTGACAAAGCAGGAAAGAACATCCAATGGTAAAAAGACAGCCTCTTTAACAAATGGTGTTGGGAGAACTGGACAGCAACATGCAGAAGGTTGAAACTAGACCACTTTCTCACACCATTCACAAAAATAAACTCAAAATGGATAAAGGACCTAAATGTGAGACAGGAAACCATCAAAACCTTAGAGGAGAAAGCAGGAAAAGACCTCTCTGACCTCAGCCGTAGCAATCTCTTACTCGACACATCCCCAAAGGCAAGGGAATTAAAAGCAAAAGTGAATTACTGGGACCTTATGAAGATAAAAAGCTTCTGCACAGCAAAGGAAACAACCAACAAAACTAAAAGGCAACCAACGGAATGGGAAAAGATATTCGCAAATGACATATCGGACAAAGGGCTAGTATCCAAAATCTATAAAGAGCTCACCAAACTCCACACCCAAAAAACAAATAACCCAGTGAAGAAATGGGCAGAAAACATGAATAGACACTTCTCTAAAGAAGACATCCGGATGGCCAACAGGCACATGAAAAGATGTTCAGCGTCGCTCCTTATCAGGGAAATACAAATCAAAACCACACTCAGGTATCACCTCACGCCAGTCAGAGTGGCCAAAATGAACAAATCAGGAGACTATAGATGCTGGAGAGGATGTGGAGAAACGGGAACCCTCTTGCACTGTTGGTGGGAATGCAAATTGGTGCAGCCGCTCTGGAAAGCAGTGTGGAGGTTCCTCAGAAAATTAAAAATAGACCTACCCTATGACCCAGCAATAGCACTGCTAGGAATTTATCCAAGGGATACAGGAGTACTGATGCATAGGGCCACTTGTACCCCAATGTTCATAGCAGCACTCTCAACAATAGCCAAATTATGGAAAGAGCCTAAATGTCCATCAACTGATGAATGGATAAAAAAATTTTGGTTTATATACACAATGAAATATTACGTGGCAATGAGAAAAAATGAAATATGGCCCTTTGTAGCAACGTGGATGGAACTGGAGAGTGTGATGCTAAGTGAAATAAGCCATACAGAGAAAGACAGATACCATATGGTTTCACTCTTATGTGGATCCTGAGAAACTTAACAGGAACCCATGGGGGAGGGGAAGGAAAAAAAAAAAGAGGTTAGAGTGAGAGAGAGCCAAAGCATAAGAGACTGTTAAAAACTGAGAACAAACTGAGGGTTGATGGGGGGTGGGAGGGAGGAGAAGGTGGGTGATGGGTATTGAGGAGGGCACCTTTTGGGATGAGCACTGGGTGTTGTATGGAAACCAATTTGTCAATAAATTTCATATAAAAAAATAAACATTAAAAAAGTTAAAAAAAAAAAGAAAAGTGGTATGTATTACCACACTGGAATATTACTCAACCAAAAAAAAGCATGGGATCTTGCCATTTGCAAGGACATGAATGGAACTAGAGTGTATTATGCTAAGTGAAATAAGTCAGAGAAAAATGAACACCATATTATTTCACTCACGTGGAATTTAAGAAACAAAATAGATTAACATAGGGGAAAAAAGAGCGGGGCAACCCATAAAATCGACTGTTAACTATAAAGAACAAACTGAGGGTTACTAGAGGGGAGATGGGCAGAGTGATGGACTAAATGGGTGATGGATATTAAGGAAGGCACTTGTTGTGATGAGCACTGAATGTTATATGTACATAATGAATCACTAAATTCTACTCCTGAAATTAACATTACAATGTGTTAACTGATTGGAATTTAAAGAAAAACTTGAATTAAAAACAAGCATCTGGAAAATTTAGGGACTTCAACATTTTTCAATAATACATAAAACTATTAAACAGAAAATTGATATGGATATGGAAGTAATGAGCTTCATCAATCAACTGTCTTTTATCAACATTTCAGAACACTCTACACCAAAGCAGCAGAATTTGTTTTTTAAAGAGCATATGAAATACTCACAAAATGCAATCATTTTGTCCTATTCTGGTATATTAATATACTATTCCTTATTGCCTTAAAAAATAAAGCAGAGAATGAGTCAACCATTGCCTACTACAAAATTAATCTCTTTACCTTCATTGTAAATGTCATGTGCTTATATCCCTTAACTTGATGAATGTATTCAATATATTAGTGGCTTAAGTAGGCTTGTATTTAAGGCCCCCAAGTCTGTTTTGTTGAGTCTTAAATTTCAATTCAAAAAAATATTGTAAGCTCCAGAAGAAAAGGAGAAAGGAAGAAAGTAATAGAAAATTTCCCTTAATAGCTAGCAGCCAATTAAGTCCCAGACAGAATAACACCAGTAATCAGCTCTGAATCCAAATAAGATTTTTATGTGATATATGGTGATATTTCCATTCACTGAATAACATAACTGTCTAATCTATGGGGGGTATACTTTGTCAATCAAACTTACTCTATCAGCATAATATTCTGAGGGTCCTATTCCCAAGGAACAATAGTACAACACTCTTTAAGGATACGTACGTAATCAATATTTTAATGCCAAACTCATGTACAAGCTGAGCTGGGGATTTTATCATGAACTTCTATTAGAATTTTTCCATGGCATTGAAATCATAGACCAGTATGCCCAAGTCCAATTTGGTAAGAAAAAACAAGAGTACTGGCATCAGTTCTCCACTCTGTACCTTAAGGCCCACATTTTGAAACTTGTTTACACTGAACGACAATAACTGGACATATTTGTAGTTCAACAATAGACTTATACCTGAGTTTTTATTTAAATATATGAAGAATGTGTACATATGTATTTCTTTTGAATGACAGAAACATTCAATTGTTTAAATGCTTTCTATGTAAAGTAGAGCCTTGAAATCTGCACAGTAGGATCAATAGCATCTATTATGGAATACTATTATTAAAAAGTGGTTTCTCTTTCTTTAAAAAAAATCACAAAACTGTTGAAAATAAAAGAAATTATAAATATATGTGTCAGAGGAGTGCCTGGGTAGCTCAGTCAGTTGAGCGTACGACTTCAGCTTAGGTTATGATCCCATGGTTCATGAGTTGGGGCCCTGTATTGTGCTCTGTGCTGACAGCTCAGAGCCTGGAGCCTGGTTCAGATTTTATGTCTCCCTCTCTCTCTGCTTCTCCCCCACTCTCTGTCAAAAATAAATAAACATTTAAAAAATTAATACATATATAAATGTCCGATAAATATAAACATTTATCTGTCAAAAATAAACATTTAAAAAATTAATACATATATAAATGTCAGATAAATATAAACAAAACACAAGAAGTGACTGAGAATAATACAGGCTTAATTAGTAATATCTGAAAATAGAAGGAAGGATAAAGAATAAAGAGCTAGAGGAGAAAAGAAAGAAAGGGTAGGAAGAAGGAAGGGAGAGAACAAAGAAGGGAGAAAAAAAGAAGGATTAATAATAGAGAAGTAGACTTTAACTTCTGGTAAAGGTGGTCTAGACAATTTGAACCAATCATCTCACTGAAGCCAACTGAAAAAAAGAAGAAAAAGAAAAAAAAATGATGTTAGAAGAATCAAAGAGCTAACAAGTGGCCTGGTTTTGTCCAAATCTAAAAGCTGAACAGAGGAAGCCAGGTTTTTTAAGCCACTCTTGCCTTGAGGGCATTTGCAAAATGAGTTTTGACAGGTTTGTATTGAAGGAGTACAAAAGCTAAAGCTAGTGCATGGTAATAACCCTCTTCAATTTCTTTATCCATTCATCAGTTGATGGACATTTAGGCTCCTTCCGATATTTAGCTATTGTTGAAATTGCTGCTATAAACATTGGGACAAGCGCCCCTATGCATCAGCACTCCAGTATCCGTTGGTAAATTCCTAGCAGTGCTATTGCTGGGTCATAGGGTAGATCTATTTTTAATTTTTTGAGGTACCTCCACACTGTTTTCCAGAGTGGCTGCACCAGTTTGCATTCCCACCAACAGTGCAAGAGGGTTCCCATTTATCCACATCCTGTCCAGCATCTATAGTCTTCTGATTTGTTCATTTTAGCTACTCTGACTGGAGTGAGGTGGTATCTCACAACGGAATACTACTTGGCAATGAGAAAAAAATGAAATATTGCCTTTTGTAGCAACATGGATGGAACTGGAGAGTGTTATGCTAAGTGAAATAAGTCATACAGAGAAAGACAGATACCATATATTTTCACTCTTAATGTGGATCCTGAGAAACTTAACAGAAGACCATGAGGGAGGGGAAGGAAAAAAAAAAGAGAGAGAGCCAAACCATAAGAGACTCTAAAAACTGAGAATAAACTGAGGGTTGATGGGGTGTGGGAAGGAGAAGGGGGTAGGTGATGGGCATTAAGGAGAGCACCTGTTGGGATGAGCACTGGGTGTTGTATGGAAACCAATTTGACAATAAATTTCATATTTAAAAAAAAAACCCTCTTCAAGCTAGCCAAGGTCTGATATGACTTCCAAAGGGCTCTATCTTTTTTTTTTAATTTTTAAATGTTTTTATTTATTTTTGAAGGAGAGAGAGAGAGACAGAGCATGAGCGGGGCAGGAACAGAGAGAGAGGGAGACACAGAATCCGAAGCAGGCTCCAGGCTCTGAGCTGTCAGCACAGAGCCCGATGCAGGGTTCTAACCTTCAAACTGTGAAATCATGACCTGAGCTGAAGTCAGATGCTTAACTGACCGAGCCACCTAGGCACCCCCAAAGGGCTCTATCTTTAGAACAAAGATTAAGTGTAAAACAGCTTTCATGTAGATTTGTGACCTACATTTACATATCACCCAAATGGCACAGGGAATGGCATGTAAAGACTAAGAATCCACAGAAATAAAAGACAACTAAAAACAACTCACAAAGACTTGAGATAGAAGAATTATCAGAATTTATAATTATAAAATAACTAGGTTTACAATGTTTAAGACTAGAGAAAACATGTTTGGAAATACAATAAGGAGAAAATAATACAAAAGCAAATTAAGAGGCAATAAAACTAGAAATAAAAACTCACATTAAGAAAAACAAATGAGTTTAAAATACTATACTCATTTATATAAAAGAAAGAATAAAGACATTAAATTTAAACCTAAGAAACTGTAAAACATGGGTTTAAAATGGCATCTGGCTGGTATCTCTGCAGCTTTTCCCCAGCTTTCAAAAGTTATAACTTTTGAATTCTCAGAAAAATATAGGATAAAATAGAAAAGTTAGACTGCTAATGGTAATATCAGAATAGGAAAAGAATACTCACAAAGAATTTAGCTGATGAAACTGGGAAAAACCCACTCTAGCTTCTTTTCACTTATTTATCCAAGTGTTGCCAAATAAGACGGACATACTCTTAAGACAGTAAGAAAATTCCCATATCCACCACTGCCTTTGATCCAAATATCCAATGAGAAAGGCACTCATTCTTCTTTTATTCCCTGCAAACATCTTTTTTGTTTTTTTTTTTTGTTTTTTTGGCAGCACTTTGTGCTGAAACTGTAGTTTTCTAGCTGAACTTGCAATTAATCTTGCCTTATGACCTCATTCTGGACAATTGATGTGAGCAGGTATTAAATTGGGTAAGATTTCCAGGAAAAAAATTTCAAGTGGCAAGTTCTTGTTGCACATGTTTTTACCCATTTCACTTGTCCTTTCCCCTTCTTACAGCTATGTGGAGATATGGCTGCTACTGTAAGAATAAAATCCCCATGGTTAGGATGGTGGAACAGGAAGACAGGAGGAGCAGAGTCCAAGTGGCCCCATTTTACCTTCATACCAGCCCTGACTACCTACCTGTGGCCTTTTTGTTATACGAAAAACAAACAAACAAAAACATGCACTTATGCGTTTAAAGCCTGTTTTTTTTTCCCTGATACTTAAAGATGAATTCTTTTTGTAAGTTTCATATTTAGGGTGTAGACTCTACAGAAAACTGGAGTTCTCTCACCCTGTGAAAGCTGTTTTCTGAGTGGACAGAGGAACTTTTCTCCCATACTACTGCCACATTGACTTCCACTGCCTTCAGAATATATTTCAAACTCCTTAGCCTACTTCAAAGGTCCCCATAATAGAACATACTCAACCTGCTCAGTCATTTGCCTGAATGTTTCTTACAGACAATCCACCAGGTTTTTGCCAGGAAAACTTCATGAGTTCTCCAAAGTCACAGACATTCCTGACCTTGAGTCTCACTTCTCACTTCTGTAAGACTTCCCAGACTGTCTTGCTCATATTGATTATTCCTTTCTATGAACTCTCTTTGTACTTACTAGTTATGTCTCTTACTTTTTCAATTAATGTTCTACAGTTTTATTTACTGCATATGGGTATATCCTGTATTCCAACCAGATTTGATATTTCTAGATACACCTTCTTTAACATGTACTGCAGTGCAATAGGCAAGACATGTCTGACATTATTGAACGAATGGAAGAATGAATATATTTTCTAATATCCTTGATTATAGTGATGATGATGCAAGTTTCTTTTCAAAAGACTTAACCTCCATGTTTCACATCTTGCTTTTTTCTACTTCAAAAGAATATGAGGCATAATGTGATAATACATCCTAGTGAGTCACCTAGGCAACTCCATAGTGACATCCTAGGGAATATTGGACACATGTTGTTTCTCATCTTCTCTTATGAAGCATCCTATAAAATAAGGAAAATGCATTACTGTGTGGTATTCTTTGTCTTCATCCATGTGTATTTTACAATATTAAAATGGTTCTAGAAATTTAGATACTAAAATATGTTTACTTGGTTGTATGTTACATACTCAAGTACAATAAAATAATTTTACTGCATTTTCCAAATAGAGTGGAGAGAAGAATCATTATAATTCCTACTTCAATTTTGATTTTTTAAAAAATGAATAATTATAATCATTTACTAATGGCCACTAACACTTATGAGGTATTTACATTTATGTTTTCATATCTATTTCCTCATTAATACCTCTTAACAAGATAATAATTATTGCCATTTATATAGGAAGAAACTCAAATATGTTAAGTGACAAAACTGGAAGTGCAAACTGGAAAATGTTCATAGGTCTTATGATTCCAGTGCTCAAGTGCATATCATTATTCCCTTTGGGCTTCAAAGGAAGAGCTTTCATTGAAAGCTAAATTTAAAATCAGGAAAAATAAAGTATTTCTATGGGTTTAAGCTACTTAGATAATTTTTAAAGTTTATTTATTTAAGCAATCTCTATGCTTAACATTGGGTTTGAACTCATGATCTTGATGTCAAAAGTCACATGCTTTACCAACTGAGCCAGTCAGGCACTGCAAGGTCCTTAGATACCCTAACTCCTTTCTACCTTTTTTTATGAGAAATGCCATTACACTCTGGCATGGTATTTAATGTCATAAGCTCTAGAGCAGAATATCTAGGTTTGAAGACTTATTAGCTATCAGATGCCAGGAAAGTTACTTAACTTCTCTGTGCCTCAAATTCCTAATCTATTAAATTTATGTAATGATATACCTAATATATAGTTAAATTTCAAAATGTTATTATTATTTTCTCAAAGATGACTACCCCTTAATTTATTATCTATATACTATGTGTTGCGCTTAGCACATTATCTTTGTGTCTCATTTGATTTTCCAAGTATTCAATCTTTCAAGACAAATACAGTAATTCTCATTTTACAAATAAAGATACTGAAGTTGAGGGTACATCGATAGCAAGCAAGGTTTCACCACTAGGTATTCTGCCTAGATTCATCTAACCTCAATCCTGTTATTTCTCTCTCTACTGCATCTTTTTTTTTTAATTTTTTTTCAACGTTTATTTATTTTTTTGGGGACAGAGAGAGACAGAGCATGAACGGGGGAGGGGCAGAGAGAGAGGGAGACACAGAATCGGAAACAGGCTCCAGGCTCCGAGCCATCAGCCCAGAGCCTGAGGCGGGGCTTGAACTCACAGACTGCGAGATCGTGACCTGGCTGAAGTCTGACGCTTAACCGACTGCACCACCCAGGCACCCCATCTACTGCATCTTTGAAAAAAAATGAGCTGAATTTCCTGTGGGCCTTAGTTTGGTAAAATCTTAGAGATAGTGTGTATAATGTTCTCAGAGGACAGAGAACTCAGATCAGAGGAATCAGAGCACCTTTGTGCTTGGCCAATGCAAAGACTGAATCAGGACTGCATGTGCTCCCTAAGTATTCCCAGGAGGAAAGCTGCTGTTCATCTCAGGTTCTCTAATCATTTTATGGAACTCCAATAAGCCACTGCTTTGGACAGTGATTCTTAGTCTAACTAAAAGGAAGACAGATTTATGCCAACAGGATAATCAAGAGCTTAAGCTCTCCTTCCCACCACCACCTTCATCGAGCATATATAATTCTAGGAAATCCAATAGATTCAAAAGAATAATATACATAAACAAATTTAGGTATCTTTTCTTTTGTATTATTAAACCAAAGAAAAGATACCTAAATTTATTTATGTATATATAACTTGACTTGTGAAAGGTTGTGGAATGGATAAGAGAAATGTAACCTAAAGAACTGTAGAAATAAGAATAAAAGTTGTACAGGGGCCCTGGATGGCCCAGTCAATTGAGTGTCTGACTCTTGATTTTGACTCAGGTCATGATCCCAGGGTTGTGGGATCGATCCCCCTTTTCAGGCTCCATGCTGAACATGAAGCCTGCTTAAGACTCTCTCTCTCTCTGTGTAAAATAAAAACAATAATTTTAAAAAAAGAGTAAAAGTTGTTCAGGGTATGAGAACAGATTTGTAGTAGCAGGATATCTCTCAAGTGGGACCTTGGCTTAGGAGGTAGGGGGATTGGTTTAGGGATTAAGATTAGAGTTGTTATAAATATTGGCATGTAAATGCAAATGTTTGGGGCATTTGGGTGGTTCAGTTGGTTAAGCCTCCAACTCTTGGTTTTGGCTCAGGTCATGATCTCACTGTAAGTTCAAGTCCCATGTCAGGGTCTGCACTGAGAGCACAGAGACTGCTTAGGATTCTCTCTGTCTCTCTGTCCCTCCCCCTCTCCCTCTCCCTTCCTCTCTCATTTTGAAAATAAATAAACTTAAAAAATACATTAAAAAAAATAAAAAATAAATGCAAATGTGCAAGGTAGGTCCCTTTTCTTCTTTTAACCAAACCTTTAAATCCAACCTTGTCAAATAATTCATTTCACAAAAAACTCAATTTCTACCTTAATTGAATCTCCCAAGGCAGTATAAGTCCAAGAAATGTCCAGTGTTTGCAAGGAAGAAGAAGGACCTCTAGCCTCTAGCCTGTTATGGCCAACGTGGACATTCTCACTGTCAAAGCCCACAGTATCTAAAAGGCCAGAAAGTCTTTGCTCAGTACTATTTGTTTGAAACAGGAATTGCTGCCAAGGCCAATTTTTGCCAGGGCCGAGAATGGTAAAATACATAGTCCAGCATCCTTAGGTACATTGTATGGCCATCCCCTTACACCTTTTGCCTACTCAAGTGATAGGACATCCATGCTTGCTCTCCTCCAAGCCTTACCTATTTTCCAATTTGTTTTATAGTCTTAAAGTTACTTTCCTTATCCATTATAATTACTCCTGTTGTCTTCAAAGTTACTCCCTTCTTCTCAAAGGCAATAATTACAACTTCAATAAACTCAAAGAAATTTGCAACACAAAGAATATTTAACAGCAAAATGTTCACTATCTAATTTTAACTGAAAACTACGGTATAAAAACTATGTCAGATGAAAAACTTTCATTTAGAATTTGTGTACAGATTAATATATAGGAAATTTAAAAAAAACTAGAAAAATACATGAAAAGCAGACTAGGAAAACATATTAAAATGCCAGCAGTAGGGGTGCCTGGGTGACTTAGTTGGTTAAGTGTCTGATTTTTTTTTTAATTTTTTTTAACGTTTATTTATTTTTGAGACAGAGAGAGACAGAGAATGAACAGGGGAGGGGCAGAGAGAGAGGGAGACACAGAATCCGAAGCAGGCTCCAGGCTCTGAGCCATCAGCCCAGAGCCCGACGCGGGGCTCAAACTCACGGACCGTGAGATCGTGACCTGAGCTGAAGTCGGACGCTTAACAGACTGAACCACCCAGGCGCCCCAAGTGTCTGACTCTTGATTGAAGCTCAGGTCATGACGTCATGGTTTGTGGATTCAAGTTCCATGTTGGGCTCCATGCTGATGGCACAGAGCCTGCTTGGAATCATCTCACCTCTCTCCCTATTTGTGCATGCATTTTCTCTCTCTCTTTCTCTCTCTCTCAAAATAAATAAATAAACTTTTAAAAATGTCAACAGTAGTTATCTTCATACAGATTATTTTCAACATTTTCTAGAGTGTTATTGTGGGTACAGTCACAGAGAAAGCTAGAAGGCACACCAGGGACGCAGAAGAAGCATGTAACTCTACTTGAGGAAGTTATGGAATTTTTCAGGAAATTTTATTTGAACTAAAATTGCAAAATAAGCAGCCTCAGAATCCAAGGTTCATGATGTCAAGAGGTCAACTAGTTTTTAAGGTGAACACTCAACTGGTATTCCTTCATTTTCTCAGAGACTGTCACAGATTTGGTTCTCTGCATAGCAAACATCAAAATGAAATTACACATACAAGTGATTCATCAGGGGAAATAGAAAGGGAATAAGTAGCAGGGATAGTGAAGAAACCTTTCAGATACCTATGAAACAAAATAGTGAAGAAGGGAGGATTGGGTAGAAGGAGCCTCAGATAAAGTGCTGCTCTGAGGTCTTGAGAGCCCAAGCAAAGATTGCCCATCAGAGAAGTCCTACATCAGGCATAAATGGTTTAATTTTGGATTCTTCACTATTCTCAATCATTGTCTGGGAGAATCCCTGGGGAGCATGTGACTCAATTTTAACACTGCAGAAGATCCAAAAGTATGGCAGATGGAAAGTGCCATCTAACAACTGTCCTTGCTGTAAGCTCTCCTGGAGATTTTAGATGATCTTCACTAGATTTTACAGTCCACCCCTTACACTTCAAATCCACACCCATACACATGTTCAGGAGTTCCTTCTCACCTGCAGGGAAACTTAAAAGAAGTTAGTAAGATGATATACAGCACCAATTTGTTACAGTTGGTTTTAGGGCCACACAGATATTCATCTTCCCTCTCATCCAGTATTCATCCTAAATTCTTTTTGATGTCAACTACCACCTCTGTAGGTTTTCAGAATTTAACCTGTTATATAATCCAAACCATGCCATTATTTTTGAGTGGTCTGATCCCTTGGTAATAATACACTTCTTTTTTTAAAATTTTTTTAAGTTTATTCTTGAGAGAGAGGGAGAGACAGAACATGAACAGGGGAGGGACAGAGAGAGAGGAGACACAGAATCCCAAGCAGGCTCCAGGCTCTGAGCTGTCAGCACAGAGTCCGACGCAGGGCTCAAACTCATGAACCACGAGGCCATGACCTGAGCCGAAGCTGGACACTCAACCGACTGAGCCACCCAGGTGCCCCAGTAATAATACACTTCTTAGGCAGGGGTTGCTGTATGTGTTACAATTACATTTGGTGTGGGAATTACATTGACATAAGTAGTTAAAGTTGGTGTGGAAGAACCAAGACATGTGCAACTGGATCATCTGGACCCCACTTGCGTTACCCCCATCACCATTATGTATAAATAACCCTATCTTTTCATGTTGATCTAAGGCAATTACTTCTACCAAAATAGTGATTCTTCTTCTCATCTGGTAATCCCCTATACACAAGAAAACTGAAGTGCAGTCATAGTTTGTACTTTAGGGGAATCCTTATTGTGTTCCCTGACAGGAGTGTGTGCCCTTCCCAGATCAGAATGTCTAATCTGCATAGCCTAGAATTGTCAGGACAGGAAACACAAAGTCCCCCTGTGGACCACCATGAAATGGAAATACCATTTCATTTTATTCTTATGAAGGACCAATTCCAGTCCTTCTTATGAATTAATTTTGGCAAAACTCTGCCTAATAGCAGTTCTGGACACATGGTCACATGGTACTATATTAAGGCCAAACGTGGCCCCTAGGAGAACTGAATAAACATGTGATTGTTTCTGTCCTAAGTCTAATTTCTGAAGGTGGAAGCCCTCAGATGTCCCTAATGTGCATTTCAGTGGTCCCAGATTTTCTCAACAAGAGCCCTGATATTAGTTTAACCTATTTTTCTGGGCTGAGCATTTAAAATTCTCTAGAGATCTGCAATTGTATTAAGGTTTGAGTTTGCTCCTCAGCTGTGCTCACATTTCCGTTGCATGAACTAAAGGCCAAGAAGCCTGACAGCTCCCTTAGTTTTAAAACGGCTCTCATTTTTTCATTGTCCCTCTGCCAAGCGTCAGTACAACTTATGGATAACTAGCCAACTGTCCTGTCATTCTAGACATTGTTCTGGCCATACTTTTAAAATGCCTGAATCATTTCACATCAATCACATCCCCATCCATTAGGACTTTTTACCAGATCAGCACTGGTGTAAGTTTCAGCCATTGGCCTACTACGTTTTCTACTTTGTGTCAGGGGTTGTCCATGCCTCACATTCTACGTGGGATGGAGTCCCTGTTGTCAGTGGAACAGTGAGTAAGCCAATCCTCAAGCTCCATCTTATAATCTGCTTTGTTGGGACATTGCTGATATCCTTGATACATTTCTCCAGGAAGATGTCAAGGTGGAATTAGGCATGTTAGAGATTTATTGGGAGAAAATTTCTGTGAAAAAATAAAGGGGACAGGTAGAAGGAGAAGGAGTATGCAGTGAAAAATAATGATGGACTCATCCAGGAGCAGATACTATAAGGACCCTTGCCCTGATTGTGGAGGAAGTTCTTCCACTAAACCTTAATTCTGCTTCCTGGGGAGAACTCCCTCATCCATTTATTTCCATGAACATTGGTTTGATTTGAAGGGATAGTTTTCTTTATTACCTCCCATGTCACATGTGAAATTACTACTAGGTACTATGCATTCTCTGAGGGATATTCATTTTTGGTTCTAGTTTAGAAATCCAAAGTTTATGACTTGATCAGTCTCAAACTTTTTCAGAGTAGGTTCATGGTTTCTTTGGCAATATAATTTACTCCAAAATTTAGTAATCTCCAGAAATATTTTTTTCTGCCAAATCTATGTACCAACAACTCCACCCATTAGTTAATTTCTAGACATGACACATAAGCTGACATTGTTTTCTTGCTCTCTTGTTCCTATGCTTCTCTTTTACCTTAATTGGTCTCCACTATAGCCATCTGAATACAGGCTTGAGTGAGACATCCATATCTCAATCTGTTCTTTGCAGCAGGACTAGGTCCTTTGTTTGATCAAAAAGCCTTAATGGAAAGTCTTTATGGGAGACATTTGAGCAATGGAAATCTTTTCTCATGTTATTTCCAAACCTGAAAGGTCACAACTTTCTGTATTCTCTCTCTTTATTTTAATCTATGCTAGCAAACCTGTCAGTTATTGAGCAAGTTCATTTTTTTCTTCTTCTTGCTATACCTTGCTAAAAGCACCAGGGAGCAGCCAACACAAGAACTTTTGACTTTTCCTAAATAATTCCCTTAAAGCTTTAGGCCTAGTACATCCAGCCCTGCAATTTATCACAGGCAAATGACTTACCAAATGTTTTATCACAACACGGAAAGACTAAGTTTCAAGCTTAACTGCTAAAGCCACAAAATTTAGGTTTCTTTTATGAGCAGAATCTGACTCCAAGGTACAAATTTAGATAATTGTAAGGATGGTCTAAACTGTTAATAACAAAAGGATCAGAAGTGGCTTAAGAACTATGGAAGTTTATACCTTTCTCATAACACATTCTAGGGATTTTTAGGCAGATTGGCAATTGATAGTAGCTTTATCATCTTCAATATGTGACTTCCAGGGTAGCTCTGATGATCACCATTTCAAATCTAAAGAGCATGGAGGCACACATATAGAAGTCTAAGAGAGACATGCATTACTTCTACTCACATAAATTTGGGGGGAATTCTGTCACATAAGGTAATTCTAAGGGGCTTAAGGAATGCATTGCTGCAATCATAGCCTAGATACAATTCTACTGAAGCTATAAAAGAAATTAAGAATGTTTGCTAAATAACAGCTTAATCTAATTTTTGTTATGTGTGTCAGGTATTTCAAATTGTTTTTTTCCTCAAAAACACATACAGAATAGGACTCCTTACCCCCCAAACCAGCTCTTTGTCCTGTATTTTCTACATCTCTTAATGGCATTACCATTCTTCTAGTTATCCCTTCTCAATATATTATAGTAATGGTTGGCCCTTTCCTCTCTCTTGTTATCCATAACAAACTGACTGCCAAGAAATTTTTCTTTTTCCCTTGGATTTTGCCCTCCATGTCTGTCTCCTTATTTCTGTTTCCACATCACCAGTTTGGGTCAGTCTTCATTACTAGTCACCTCAATTATTGTTATTACTTCCTGAGTTTTCCAGACAACTTCAATGTTTTTCAATTTTCCATAATATAATGAATTAATACTTCCAAAGCATATCTGTGGACTATCACTTTTATGTTCAATGGCTTCTCAGAACGTATACAAAATTAAATTCAAATTAGCCTGCTATCAATCTGAGTACTCTTGTCTTCCATGCCTTTGACTTTTACACTAAATTTTACAAAAATAATTGGCTGAAAATTCCCAAGTATATCCTGTGTTTTCTCATTTCCAAGCTTTTGTTAATCCTATTCTGTGCTTTGAAATTCACCTTCACCCTATTTTTAGGAATAGTTTAGGATTAGAAATAACTCTGGCCACCAGATTTTTAATCTCAGCTCCACTAGTAACTCATTAACCTTGGCAAGTCATTTAAAATCTCAGAGCCTTTGTTTCATTGTTTCTAAGACAAGGATTAAAACAGGGATAAATTCAATAACTTCAATAAAGTGCTTATGTGCTTACGTTTAATTAAAGTCAATTTGCTTTCTCCTTTTTTTTATATTGAAATTTTGCCTACTTCAGGTATTAGTTCCTCCATTAAGCTTATTGTATTAATTACAGTATCACTAGCTTTATCACAGATACATTCCTAAACAGCAATGTGTTCATGTGATTGGACTTACTGTCTCATACCTCTGATATTTCCAAAAGATAAGCATGTTCTGGGTAGCCCACTGCTCCAAAGTAAATATGAGACCTTGGAGTAGATCTCAGTACAATCTATTGGTTAAAACCAAGACTATGGTCTAGCCAGGCCCTAGCCAACTTATAAATGTACATGTGAGAATAAATATTTGTTGTTTTAGGCCACTGAGTTTGGAGTGGTTTCTTTTGAAGTATTACTATAACAAAACTGATAGAAACATGTTGTAATACTAAATATAGAACACTCAACAGACACCCAATAAACTGTAAAAATTTTATTTAAGTAAATCTTAAGTCTAATCAAAATACCAATAATTGTGTCCCCCTAAAGACTTTCTATCTTTTCTAATTTTTCTAAATGAGAAGACTGTTATCAGAGAAAATTTTTTTCAGAAGGCACTCAGATTTTTTTTTTCACATCAGAAACTAGTGACTTGAAAAACAGCACCTCAATGCAGCTGTTCATATCATAAGTCAGTCATCTTGAAGATGACAATAACAATAACCAATGTATGACATTGCAGTGAACTAGCAGTATGTACTATACTTCTCCTTTAAGGTGACTCGTGTTGAATAAAATACGACTTCACTTTTTTTTTTTAACTCTTAGATATTTTATTTTCTGTAATTACTTCTAAAATTAGTTGACCTGTATCTAACTCCATTTATTTATTTATTTGTTTGTTTGTTTATTTATTTATTTTTTTTAAATGGCGAGTACTGCCTTTTAATTTATTTACTTATTTATTTTTTTATTATAGGATTTATTGTCAAATTAGTTTCCATACAACACCAGTGCAAATCCCAAAAGATGCCCTCTCCAATGCCCATCACATATCCTCCCCTCCCTCCCACCCCCCATCAACCCTCAGTTTGTTCTCAGTTTTTAAATTTTTTTTCAACGTTTTTTATTTATTTTTGGGACAGAGAGAGACAGAGCATGAACGGGGGAGGGGCAGAGAGAGAGGGAGACACAGAATCGGAAACAGGCTCCAGGCTCCGAGCCCAGAGCCCGATGCGGGGCTTGAACTCACAGACCGCGAGATTGTGACCTGGCTGAAGTCGGACGCTTAACCGACTGTGCCACCTAGGCGCCCCTGTTCTCAGTTTTTAAAAGTCTCTTATACTTTGGCTCTCTCTCCCACTCTAACCTCTTTTTTTTTTCCTTTCCCTCCCCCTTGGGTTTCTGATAAGTTTCTCAGGATCAACAAAAGAGTGAAAATATATGGTATCTGTCTCTCTGTATGGCTTATTTCACTTAGCATAACTCTCCAGTTCCATCCACATTGCTACAAAGGGCCATATTTCATTCCTTCTCATTGCCACGTAGTACTCCATTGTGTATATAAACCACAATTTCTTTATCCATTCATCAGTTGATGGACATTTAGACTTTTTACACAATTTGGCTATTGTTGAGAGTGCTGCTATAAACATTGGGGTACAAGGCCCCCATGCATCAGCACTCCTGTATCCCTTGGGTAAATTCCTAGCAGTGCTACTACTGGATCATAGGGTAGGTCTATTTTTAATTTTTTGAGGAACCTCCACACTGTTTTCCAGAGTGGCTGCACCAGTTTGCATTCCCACCAACAGTGCAAGAGGGTTCCCATTTCTCCACATCCTCTCCAGCATCTATAGTCTCCTGATTTGTTCATTTTGGCCACTCTGACTGGCGTGAGGTGATATCTGAGTGTGGTTTTGATTTGTATTTCCCTGATGAGGAGTGATGTTGAGCACCTTTTCATGTGCCTGTTGGCCACCTGGATGTCTTCTTTAGAGAAGTGTCTATTCATGTTTTCTGCCCATTCTTCACTGGATTATTTGTTTTTTGGGTGTGGAGTTTGGTGAGTTCTTTATAGATTTTGGATACTAGCCCTTTGTCTGGGGATATGTCATTTGCAAATATCTTTTCCCATTCCGTTGCTTGCCTTTTAGTTTTGTGGATTGTTTCCTTTTCTATGCAGAAGATTTTATCTTCATGAGGTCCCAATAGTTCATTTTTGCTTTTAATTCCCTTGCCTTTGGGGATGTGTCAAGTAAGAAATTGCTATGGCTGAGGTCAGAGAGGTCTTTTCCTGCTTTCTCCTCTAGGGTTTGATGGTTTCCTGTCTCACATTCAGGTCCTTTATCCATTTTAAGTTTATTTGTGAATGGTATGAGAAAGTGGTCTAGTTTCAACCTTCTGCATGTTGCTGTCCAGTTCTCCCAGCACCATTTGTTAAAGAGGCTGTCTTTTTTCCATTGGATGTTCTTTCCTGCTTTGTCAAAGATGAGTTGGCCATCCGTTTGTGGGTCTAGTTCTGGGGGTTCTATTCTATTCCATTGGTCTATGTGTCTGTTTTTGTGCCAAAACCATGCTGTCTTGATGATTACAGCTTTGTAGTAGAGGCTAAAGTCTGGGATGGTGATGCCTCCCGCTTTGGTCTTCTTCTTCAAAATTACTTTGGCTATTTGGGGTCTTCTGTGGTTCCATACAAATTTTAGGATTGCTTGTTCTAGCTTTGAGAAGAATGCTGGTGCAATTTTGATTGGGATTGTATTGAATGTGTACATAGCTTTGGGTAGTATTGACATTCTAACAATATTTATTCTTCCAACCCATGAGCACAGAATGTTTTTCCATTTCTTTAAATCTTCTTCAATTTCCTTCATAAGTTTTCTATAGTTTTCAGCATACAGATCTTTTACATCTGTGGATAGGTTTATTTCTAGGTATTTTATGCTTCTTGGTGCAATTGTGAATGGGATCAGTTTCTTTATTTGTCTTTCTGTTGCTTCATTATTAGTGTATAAGAATGCAACTGATTTCTGTACATTCATTTTGTATCCTGCAACTTTGCTGAATTCATGTATCAGTTCTAGCAGACTCTTGGTGGAGTCTATAGGGTTTTCCATGTATAATATCATGTCATCTACAAAAAGTGAAAGCTTAACTTCATCTTTGCCAATTTTGATGCCTTTGATTTCCTTTTGTTGTCTGATTGCTGATGCTAGCACTTCCCACACTATGTTAAACAACAGCGGTGAGAGTGGACATCCATGTCGTGTTCCTGATCTCAGGGGGAAAGCTCTCAGTTTTTCCCCATGGAGGGTGATATTAGCTGTGTGCTTTTCATAAATGGTTTTTATGATGTTGAAGTATGTTCCTTCGATCTCGACTCTCTCGAGGGTTTTTATTAAGAAAGGATGCTGAATTTTGTTAAATGTTTTTTATGCATAGATTGACAGGATCATATGGTTCTTATATTTTCTTTTATTAATATGATGTATCACATTGATTGATTTGCAAATGTTGAACCAGCCCTGCATCCCAGGAATGAATCCCACTTGATCATGGTGAATAATTCTTTTTATTCGATTGAATTCGATTTGCTAGTATCTTATTGAGAATTTTTGCATCCATATTCATCAGGGATATTGGCCTGTAGTTCTCTTTTTTTACTGGATCTCTGTCTGGTTTGGGAATCAAAGTAATACCGGCTTCATAGAATGAGTCTGGAAGTTTTCCTTCCCTTTCTATTTTAGGAATATCTTGAGATGGAGAGGTATTTTCTCTGCTTTAAATATCTGGTAGAATTCCCCAGGGAAGCCATCTGGTCCTGGACTCTTATTTGTTGGGAGATTTTTGATAACCGATTCAATTTCTTTGCTGGTTATGGGTCTGTTCAAGCTTTCTATTTCTTCCTGTTTGAGTTCTGGAAGTGTGTGGGTGTTTAGGAATTTGTTCATTTCTTCCAGGTTGACCAGTTGGTTGGCATATATTTTTTCATAGTATTCCCTGATAATTGCTTGTATCTCTGAGGGATTGGTTGTAATAATTCCATTTTCATTCATGATTTTATCTATTTGGGTCATCTCCCTTTTCTTTTTGAGAAGCCTGGCTAGAGGTTTATCAATTATTTTTACTCTTCCAAAACACCAACTCTTGGTTTCATTGATCTGCTCTACAGTTTTTTTGGATTCTATATTGTTTATTTCTGCTCTGATCTTTATTATTTCTCTTCCTCTGCTGGGTTTGGGGTGTTTTTGCTGTTCTGCTTCTAGTTCCTTTAAGTGTGCTGTTAGATTTTGTATTTGGGATTTTTCTTGTTTCTTGAGATAGGCCTAGATTGCAATATATTTTCCTCTCAGGACTGCCTTTAATGCATCCCAAAGGGTTTGGATTGTTGTATTTTCATTTTCATTTGTTTCCATATATTTTTAAATTTCTTCTCTAATTGCCTGGTTGACCCACTCATTCTTTAGTAGGGTGTTCTTTAACCTCCATGCTTTTGGATGTTTTCCAGACTTTTTCCTGTGGTTGATTTCAAGCTTCATAGCATTGTGGTCTGAAAGTATGCATGGTATGATCTCAATTCTTGTATACTTATGAAGGGCTGTTTTGTGACCCAGTGTGTGATCTATCTTGGAGAATGTTCCATGTGCACCCGAGAAATAAGTATATTCTGTTGCTTTGGGATGCAGAGTTCTAAATATGTTTGTCAAGTCCATGTGATCCAATGTATCATTCAGGGCCCTTGTTTCTTTATTGACCAAGTGTCTAGATGATCTATCCATTGCTGTGAGTGGGGTGTTAAAGTCCCCTGCAATTACCACATTCTTATCAATAAGGTTGCTTATGTTTGTGAGTAATTGTTTTATATATTTGGGCGCACCCATATTCGGCACATAGACATTTATAATTGTTATCTCTTCTTGATGGATAGACCCTGTCATGATTATATAATGCCCTTCTTCATCTCTTGTTACAGCCTTTAATTTAAAGTCTAGTTTGTCTGATATAAGTATGGCTACTCCAGCTTTCTTTTGGCTTCCAGTGGCATGATAAATAGTTCTCCATCCCCTCATTCTCAATCTGAAGGTGTCCTCAGGTCTAAAATGAGTCTCTTGTAGACAGAAAATAGATGGGTCTTGTTTTTTTATCCATTCTGATACCCTATGTCTTTTGGTTGGTGCATTTAGTCCATTTACATTCAGTGTTATTATAGAAAGATATTTGTTTAGAGTCATTGTGATGTCTGTAGGTTTCATGCTTGTAGCGATGTCTCTGGTACTTTGTCTCACAGGATCCCCCTTAGGATCTCTTGTAGGGCTGGTTTAGTGGTGACAAATTCCTTCAGTTTTTGTTTGGGAAGACCTCTATCTCTCCTTCTATTCTAAATGACAGACTTGCTGGATAAAGCATTCTCAGCTGCATATTTTTTCTGTTCATCACATTGAAGATCTCTTGCCATTCCTTTCTGGCCTGCCAAGTTTTCTTATAGAGATCGGTCACGAGTCTTATATGTCTCCTTGTATATGTTAGAGCACGTTTATCCCTAGCTGCTCTCAGAATTTTCTCTTTATCCTTGTATTTTGCCAGTTTCACTATGATATGTCGTGCAGAAGATTGATTCAAGTTACATCTGAAGGGAGTTCTCTGTGCCTCTTGGATTTCAATGCTTTTGTCCTTCCCGAGATCAGGGAAGTTCTCAGCTATTATTTCTTCAAGTACACCTTCAACACCTTTCCCTCTCTCTTCCTCCTCTGGAATACCAATTATGCGTAGATTATTTCTCTTTAGTGTATCACTTAGTTCTCTAATTTTCCCCGGACTTTTTCATCTCTCTTTTTCTCAGCTTCTTCTTTTTCCATAACTTTTTCTTCTAGTTCACCTATTCTCTCTTCTGCTTCTTCAATCCATGCTGTGGTCATCTTAAATTTATTTTGCAGCTCATTAATAACATTGTTTAGCTCCTCCTGGAGGAGCTCTGTAGCAATAGATTCTCTGCTGTCCTTTATACTGTTTTCAATCCCAGTGATTAATTTTATGACTATTATTCTAAATTCACTTTCTGTTATATTGTTTAAATCGTTTTTGATCAGTTTGTCAGCTGTCGTTATTTCCTGGAGGTTTTTTTTGAGGGAAATTCTTCCGTTTCATCGTTTTGGATAGTCCCTGGAGTGGTGCGGGTCTGCAGGGCACTTCCCCTGTGCTGTCTTGAATAACTTGTGTTGGTGGGCAGTGGTAGCCCACTGCTGGGGCCACAGTCAGTCTCTTCCCCTCTCCTAGGGGTGGGATTCACTGTGGAGTGGCATGGCCCATCTGGGCTACTTGCGCATTGCCAGGCTTGTGGTGCTGGGATCTGGCGTATTAGTTGGGGTGGATCCACAAGGTGTACGGGGTGGGAGGGGCAGTCTCAGCTCACTTACCCTTGGGTGATCTGCTTCGGGAGGGGCCCTGCAGCACCCGGAGGGAGTCAGACCCACCAGAGGGATGGATCCGCAGAAGCACAACGTTGGGTGTTTGCGTGATGCAAGTCAGTTCCCTGACAAGAGCTGGTTCCCTTTGGGATTTTGGCTGGGTGATGGGCGAGGGAGATGGCCCTGGTGAGTGCCTTTGTTCCCCGCCAAGCTGCACTTTGTTGTCTGGGCTCAACACCTCTCCCTCCCGTTGTCCTCCAGCCCTACCGCTCTCCGAGCAGAGCTGTTAACTTATAACCTTCCAGGTGTTAAGTCCCGCTTGCTGTCAGAACACACTTTGTCCGGCCCCTCTGCTTTTGCAAGCTAGACTCAGGGGTTTTGCTTTGCTGGCGGGCCGCCCCTCCGACCCCGCTCCCTCCCTCCATTTCCTGTAGTGTGCACTGCCTCTCCGCCCTTCCTACCCTCTTCTGTGGACCTCTTGTGTATGCTTGGCTCTAGAGAATCTGTTCTTCTAATCTTCTGGCAATTTTCTGGGTTATTTAGGCAGTTGTGGGTGGAATCTAAGTGATCCGCAGGACGCGGTGAGCTCAGCGTCCTCATACACTGCCATCTTCTGAGTACTTCTAACTCCATTTAATCTAGGACTTCACTTTTAACTGCATTTCAAAGTTTTATGAAGTCCTCACAACAACAACACAAAAAATAGTTCCTGCTTATTTACTACCTAGTATACTCCATACAAATGCAATGGCAGGTACTTGTAACACACTATCTTGTTTAAATTCAAATTATAAACTAGCCTTGTAAAATATGTATTAGTTTCCCCACCAAGTTTAAGTTACTTTCATTAGGTACCACACTTGGTACAGGTCACAATCTGGATGTAAACACAGATATGCCTGACTCCAAAAACTATCCTTTTCCCATTGTGTCACACACTTAGAAGAAAACTATATTTACACCTAGGCAAGATTATATCAAAACTAACATCACTTATAGATTTTTAAAAGTAAATTGTGTCAGTTATTCATATTTAAATTTGTTTAAACCTGAATATTATAATATATGTTAGTGTCAGGTGTTGTGCAGGGTAAAGATAGGAGTTAGAGTCAAAAAGAATTTTTGTAGTTTAAGACTTTTTTGGGAACTAAGGTTCCGGGCGAGGTTCTGTGACTCAAGGAGGGAGTCAGGGAAGTCATGCCTGGGTATGGTGGGGTAGGGTTTTTAAGCTGTAGCAGTTCCGGGTTTAAGCTCGGGTGGGTCTTTCTCTCCTGCCATGTTGTGCTCTTGCTCGGTAATTGGTTGATCTTCAGTTCTTCTGGAGAGCCTCTCGGGGCTTTCCATTGGATTGTGCTGGCGCTCAGTGATTGGTTGCCCTTCAGTTTCTTCCTGCGCGCTGGCGAGAGGGCCATCCCCTTACAGGGACATCCTAACATTCCAACCTCTTATTGGTGATAATGTGCAACGGATCTGATCTGGCTGCTTCCTGCAGGTGTAAGGGCGACGCCATAGTATGTGGGGTCTGAGGTTGGAATGCGGGAATAGGGCTGGACCACCATCTGATAAATGCGACCTGGGAAACTTAATGAATTTGTTTCCGTACGAAACAGAGAAAACAAAGTAAGAGCATAAGTATTATACAGATAGCAACTAGTGGGGTGACTATGGTGAGGAGCCAAGTTAAGAGGGGTGATTGCCACCAGGAGGTTAGGGGTCCTGAGGATCCTGGGCAGGTGGATAGAGTTTTTTGGATTTCCTTTAGGTGTTCTATATTGGTTTCAACTAAGCCTGATTCATTGAGGTAGTAGCAACATTCTTCCCTCAGGAACAAGCATGTTCCCCCTTTTTCTGTTGTTAGGAGATCTAGGGCTCATCAGTTTTGTAGAGTGACCTGTGCTAGGGAGTTGATCTGCCTTTGTAAGACAGATAGGGAGGTTGCTGAGGCTTCTATTGCGATTTGGAACCTGTCTGACAGGTCCCTGGAGGAGGTAATGGAGTGTGCAAGGGAGCCGGTCCCAACCCCAGTGGCCAATAGGGACGTGGCTAGGGATAGTCTGACCATTAGTGGGAGGAAAACAGCTCGTTTTTGGAGACAGAATTCGAGGAGTTGATGGAGTTCTTCCTGTCCGTGTAGGGTGAGTTGGGGGATAATGGTGACTGGGAGACAGAAAAAAAAGCATTTTTGGGCATTTGTTTATAAGCTGTGCCATTACACCAATAAAATCCCCCTGGGGGAGGGTCGTGGCTAGGCATAGGCAGGGGGGAGGGGCAAGTTGGGGAGGCATGAGAGGAGTAGTATATTGGGTGAGACATGTTGCTTTGAGGGGTCTCAGTGAGGATGGGAATCTGTAGGGAGATTTGACTTCTGAGTTGGTTGATGGAGTTAGTGGTGTTGGGAAAGGGGGTGGGTAAAGGGACAGCTATTACTGGATCCGGCTGAAGGGATGCACAAAGAAAGCAGTGTGACAGGTTGGTTAAGCCTGAGTGGTTAAGCAGGATCGCTCCTTGTCTGATTAATGTAAGCCATGAGAAGGGATGTTGTGCAGGGGGTGTCTGTAGTTGTGTGTTGAGTTGGTCTTCTTGGTCCATCATTACTTGGGTAACATCTTTAAGGTTGGAGAGGGAAGGAGACATAGAGGGCTCATTGGTTCGAAAGATGGTTAAAGAGGAGATGGGGTTAGAGAAATGGCTGTTCTGATACAGTTTGCCCTTTATTCCGGTTTGCCAGCGGGTATCCCATGGATCAGGGACAGTAAGGGTAAAGTTGCCATTTTTTAAGCAGAAGTGGCCCGTCCTTGGTCCTGTGAAGCAGTATAGCTTGAGCCAGTGTATGTTATAATAGTGATAGGGACACCCTCCATATTGGTTGGGGGAGGTTTGGGAGCATATTTTGTCAGTTTGGTCATATAAAAAGCAGATGGCGGGAGTAATGCACATAGAGGCTTGGAGGGTGTTGAAAGAGGGGAATTTAAAGGTGACTTGATTTTGGCACCCAACAATGGGGCAAAGGATAGAGGATATGATAGAGGTGTGTCCATTAAAAGTTTCGGATAGGTAAAAAACCCACCTATAGGAGGGTTGTGAGGGCATAAGTGGGATGATGTTAACAAGGAGTAACAAGGGAAGTATCATCATGATATATAAGTATGGTTAGTAAAAAGGTAAAGAAGGAGATTTTGATGGGGGAGAAATCGGAGAGAGTTCCCTGAAGCCAACAGTCAGAGACCCAGGAGAGAAAAAAGGGGAGGGTAATGGGGTCGGATGAGTGGGAGAGTTGTAGCTCATGTAATATTGTGAGTGTGAAGGTGGAAAACCGAGGGGAAGGATCCGTCATGAAGGGGCCTGTCGGGTTAGTTTGAGGGTGAGGGGGACTGTTGGTTGGGAGGTCCATGACTCTTCTGGTATAGGGGGTAAAGGGGGGGCCCGTTTGAGGTCGGAGGTGTGAACCCACGGGGTGTGGCCCAATAATTTAGTAGCCATGGGGGTTTTATGACTGTGTAGGGCCCCTCCCACGGGGGGGCAAGGGTTGGTTTTTGTCTTACTTGAAGGAGCACTGAGTCTCCTGGGTTTACAGATAGTGAGGGAGAGGAGAGATCGATGGGAGCTGGTAGAGTGAGGTCATCGTACTGTCGAATCAGGTGTCAGAGCAGGCTGAGGTAAGGGAGATAGGCAGCTAAAGGAGGAGGATCTTTTGGTAGGGGTTGGGGTAACAGGAAGGGTCGCCCATATAGGAGTTCAAATTGGCTGAGGCCTGTGGGTCCTCGGGGAGCGGCTCAGAGTCAGGTGAGTGCTATAGGTAGCAGTTGAGGCCAAGAAAGCTGAGTCTCTATGGAGAGTTTAGTGAGATGGTCTTTTATGAGACCATTCACCCTTTCATCCTTACCCAAGGACTGGGGGTGGTATGGTATGTGGAGTTTCCAAGTAATACCCAAAGCTTTGGAGACTTGTTGGGTGACTGCTGAGATGAAAGCAGGCCCGTTGTCAGACTGTATCCTTCTTGGTAGACCAAAGCGGGGAATCGTGTCCTTGAGTAAGATCTCAGCCACTGTGGAGGCCCCTTCAGATGAGGTGGGGAAGACTTCTATCCACCCTGTAAAGGTGTCAATTATAGTAAGGAGATACTGTAATTTTTTGTGTTTGGCATGTGAGTGAAATCTACTTGCCAGTCTTCGCCTGGGAGATGGCCCCGCATCTGATGAGTGGGGCCTGGGCGCCTCATTCTCCCTTGGGAACTGACTGTGGTTCATGTGGTGCATTGTTGGTGTGTTTTGGTGATCAGTTGTCATAGGTGGGGGTGGTACATAATGGGCTCAAGGAAGCAGAAGGTGGCCTCCGGCCCAATGTGTAGGGTTTTGTGGATTTTTGTTAGTAGGGAAAGGACTAGGCTATTTGGGAGGGCCAGTCGGGGGCCCAGCATGATCCAGCCTGCTTTGGTGTGGGCATCGGGATGGGCCATGTATTGTTTTTGTTCATCTGGGGTATAATCGGGAGTTGTATCTTCGGTGAGGATGCCCATAGGAACTGTGTCGAGAGAGAGAGCTGTTTGTCTAGCAGTGTTGTCAGCCTTGTGATTTCCTATAGCTATCTCTGTGGTTAGGGGTTGATGGCCCTTGCAGTGGACAATGGCTACTTCCTGTGGGAGTTTGAGGGCCTCAAAGAGTTTCACTATGAGTGGCCCGTTGATGATGGGGGTACCCTTAGTTGTGAGGAATCCTCTTTCTTCCCATAAGTGGGGTGTGTATGTGCAATAAGGAAAGCATATTTTGAGTCTGTGTATATTGTGACCCTTTTGTTTCTGGACAATTGGAGAGCCCTAATGAGGGCTGTGAGTTCAGCTTTCTGGGATGTGGTTCCTATGGGTAGTGTCTGGGTCTCTAGGGTTTGGTTTAATGTAACTACAGCGTCCGCTGCTTGTCGGTGGCCCTTGCAGTCAACTAGTGAGCTGCCGTCTAAAAATAGAGTGATATCAGGGGAAGTGAGGGGAAGGTCCTTTAAGTTAGATGGAGGTTCGGAGAGAATATAAGTTCAGTGCAGGAGTGGAAGGGTGGCTGTGAAGTGTCTTTGGGGTTGATTTGTGGAAGTAGCATGGCAGGATTGAGTCTGGGGGAGAGTTGGAGAGATATTTCAGGATTTTCAATAAAGAGCAGATGGAACAATTGTATGCGTGATGGGGAGAGGTGTGCCAGGGCCTTTTGTGTAAGATCAGATAGACGGTGCGATGAAAGTACTGTTAGGGGGCAGTGTAGGGTGAGTTTGAGTGCGTCTTTGGTTAGAGTGGCTGCTGCTGCAAGTGCTCTGAGGCAGGGTTGCCACCCCCTGATTGTAGGGTCCAGTTGTTTAGAAAGGTAGGTGACAGCTTGTAACTTAGGGCCACACGGTTGGGTTAGGAGCCCTGTTGCAATTTCAGCCCTCTCATCTGTGTATAAGAGGAAAGGCTTTGAAACATTAAAGGAGGGAAAGGACCGGTTGAGTGACTAGAGATGTGACCAGCTGTTGGAAGACCCTTGCGACCAATCCCGGGCTGGAGAGTGGGCCTTGGGGGGTTTCTTTGGCTGCTTTGTATAGGGGAGCTATGTGTATAGCAAAGTTAGGGATCCAGTGTCAGAAGAAGCCTACTAGACCCAGGAAGGAGAGGATTTCATCTGCATTGGTAGGTGGGGACAGGGTCTGGAGGGCTTGGAGGCGATCTTGGGTTAAACGGGCCTTGGTAGTAGGTGTGAGTGAGACTCCCAGGAACGTGACTGCATTAGTATAGATTTGGGCTTTGTGTGGGGAGACTAGATACCCCAGGTTAGCCAGGAAATTTAGGATTTCGACTTTATCTTGTTTGGTGTGGTCTAAAAAGGTTCTACATAATAGAAGGTCATCTACATACTGTAGTAGAGTACAGTGACTGGAGAGTGGGGCTTTAAGGAGAACCCTGGCCAAGGCCTGCCCAAAAAGATGGGGACTATCACGAAATCCTTGGGGAAGTACCATCCATATGAGTTGGCAGGCCAGAGAAGTGACTGGATCTTGCCATGTGAAGGCTAAGAGGAATTGGGACTCAGGATGTAAGGGAATGGTGAAAAAGGCATCTTTGAGATCAAGCACTGTAAAATGGGTCGTGGATGGGGGGATTTGGGAGAGGAGGGTATATGGGTTGGGCACTACTGGATGGATGGGAATTACAGCTTCATTGATTATTCGGAGGTCTTGAACTAGTCTATATGAGCCATTTGGCTTTTTTACAGGCAAGATTGGGGTGTTGCAGGGGGAATGACATGGGATTAGGAGGCCCTCCTTGAGTAGGCGATCAATGATGGGCTTCAGGCCTAGTCGATGGGTGTGGGAGATTGAGTATTGGGGTCTGGACAGGAATTGTGATGGATTTTTGAGTCTAATGAGGACAGGTTGGTGATGGGTGGCGATTGTTGGGGTGGATGTATCCCATACAATTGGGTCTATTGGGAGGTCTGGGTGTGGGCTAAGGCTGTGTGGTCTGTGTCGTCCATGATAACAGCCAGTAGGAGATGAGTGGGGGAGGGAGAGGAGCAAATAGCTGGTAAATGTATACAGGCTCCTAATTTACTGAGGATGTCTCGGCCCAATAGGGGAACAGGGCAGGAGGGGATGACTAGGAAGGAGTGGGAGAAGTGGAGGCCATCCAGGCAGCAAGTGAGTACTGGTGTGCATGGGGGAATGGAGGGGGTGCCATTTATGCCCCTGACTGAAATGGAGGATGGCGTGGTGGGGCCGGAATAGCTTGGTAGGACAGAATAGGTAGCCCCTGTGTCCAACAGAAAGGAGATGGACTTATCCGTTACCTGGAGTTTTACCCTGGGCTCAGGGTGGGTCACCAGAGTTACTGAGTCTGGGCCTCGTCAGTTGTCATCTTCCATCTCCAGCAGTTGGAAGGCAGAGTCCAATCCGGGTGAAGCCTCACCACATGGAGGCATTGCGAGTCTATCGTCCCTTGGGTTAGGACAATCGGATTTCCAGTGGCCCATTTGCTGGCACAATGGGCATGGACTGGTAGGCTTTTTGGGATGGGGACACTGATGAGACCAATGGCCTTCTTGGCCACGTTTAAAACAAGGCCCCGGAGAGGAACGTGGTCCAGAGGGCTTTACTGTGGCTGGCCTCAGGGCAGCTACCAAGGCTTGGGTTTGTAATTGTACTTTTTGTTGGAGACGGGCCTGTCGCTGTTGTTCTTGAGCTTCCTCTCAGCCATTAAAAACTGTAAAAGCCGTCTTTACCAGGTCAGCCATAGGGGTTTGAGGGCTGTCTTTGGCCCTTTTTAGTTTTTTTCAAATATCAGGGGCTGATTGGGAAATAAAATAGGTGGCCAATACCGTGGCCCTGGCGGGGGTGGTAGGGTCTAGTCTGGTATATTGGGTAAGTGTGTCTGTAAGCCGGCTAAGGAAGACTGTGGGGTTTTCATGGGGGCCTTGTATTACTTCTTGAAGTTTGTTAAAATTTACTGATTTGTTTGAGGTTGCCCTCATGCCTGCTAGTAGGCATTGGATCATCTGGTCCTGGCACCAGTGGCCATTGCCTGCATGTTTGTAGTTCCAATTAGGATCGGCCACCGGGACAGCATTGGCTCCTACAGGCATAGTGGGGTTGGTCATGTGGGTTTGGTCTGCATGTTCCCTGGCTGCGGCCTGGATGTGCTCCCTCTCCTCAGGGGTGAGGGTAGAGGTGAGGATCACATGGATGTCATGCCATGTGAAACTGTAGGCTTGGGCGAGGTATTGGAATTCCTTAATGTATTGGCTGGGGTCTGCCGAGAATGACTCTAGTCACTTTTCGATGGCGGATAAGTCTTGGAAGGAGAAGGGGAGGTGAACGCGAACCAGGCCTTCAGGTCCTGCCACCTCACGGAGGGGTAAGATGGCTGCTGGGGTCTGTTCGCTGGGAGGGGCCTGAGCACGAGTTCGGGATGTTATGGGAAGTGAGAGCGGACGGCTAGAAGTTTGGGGTATGGAGGGGGGCGAGGGCCGGTGGGTGGTGTGGCTAGATCCTCTAACGGGTCGGATATCGGGGAAGTTGGTGAGGTGGGGTCGTTAGGGGGTTGTGGGCAGGCAAGGAGCACACATGCAGAGGGGCAGGAGGAACATAGGTGGGGGCAAGACCTGAGGTTGCAAAAGGCCATAACATAGCGTATTTCTCCCCATTTTCCCAGCCGATGGCAGACATTGTCCCGATCGGTTAAGATTTGGTATTGTAAAGACCCCTCAGGTGGCCATTGAGAATCATTAATTTGTACTGAGACCAGACTACAGTGCAAAGGTGGATGAGTCCCTTACGATGAAGTTCGCCTTGTAAGTCTAGAAGCCAGAAGTTCCTTAACAGATATTGGAGGGGGGTAAGAGATCGAGGCGGTTTAGACTCGTTACTCCCCATTGGCGTGGCAAGGCGAGGTGTCCCTCGCGTTGTGATAAAGGGCCTTTTGGCATCAGGCCTTACAGCGTGTGGAGGAGAGGAGACTGACTTGCGAGACATCTCTCATGGGTGTCAGCCATAGTTGGAAGGGGGGAAGGAGGGGTCTGTCCTACTTACTGGCTCCTGTAGGCTCCTGAGAGTAGGGTGGTTGGCATCTGGCTTGGTGAGGAGGGGGGAGTTCAGCCGAGGGAGGCGAGCTACCACCTCCTCCCGGGTTTCAGCACCAAATGTTAGTGTCAGGCGTTGTGTGGGGTAAAGATAGGAGTTAGAGTCAAAAAGGATTTTTGCAGTTTAAGGCATTATTGGGAACTAAGGTTCCAGGCGAGGTTCTGTGACTCAAGGAGGGAGTTAGGGAAGTCGCCCCCGGGTATGGTGGAGTAGGGTTTTTAAGCTGTAGCAGTTCCGGGTTTAGGCTCGGGTGGGTCTTTCTCTCGTGCCATGTTTTGCTGTTGCTGGGTAATTGGTTGACCTTCAGTTCCTTCTGGAGAGCCGTTCAGGGCTTTCCGTTGGATTGTGCTGGCGCTTGGTGATTGGTTGCCCTTTGGTTTCTTCCGGAGCACTGGCGAGAGGGCTGTCCCCTTCCAGGGACATCCTAACAATATATATATGGCACATCTGTTTAGCTAGAGGTCACTTTTTCAGCAATCTCTGGGACTGTTGTGAATTCATTCATCTATTTATTTATTGGCCAAGGTCATTAACCTTGAGCATGTTCTGTACACTTTTCTAGAGACTTGGGAGATAAAAATGAGAACCCATTGTCCCTACCAGCAGGGAATTTACAGTCTAATTAGGAGATTGACATGCAAATAAATAATGAAAAGTCAATAATTAGAAAAATACTAGTTAAATAAGATTTTTGCCCATCATATTGGCAAAATTAAAATTCTGTATAATGTTAAGTATTGGCAGGGATACAGGAATCCTCAGTTATGGGGATCATGATACTGTAGTACTCATCTTTGTCTAATAATAAATTTTGTTTTAAATATGTTAAATTTGAAATGTCTGTGTAAAACTCAACTGGAGACATTCAGTAGGAAATTGGGTATAACAAGTTTAGGACTAAAAGAGTGTCTTCAAATGGAAGTATAGCTCTAGGAGTTTTCCATGGTGTTAAGCCAAAACAAAAGCAAATGAAACTAAACTTAAAAGTTCTCTGAGTAGAGAAGTTTCAAAGACTGGGCCCAAAATTTCGTGCCTGCAGTGAAGAATCGGTGAGATAAGTTTATCATGAGGTTTTACTATGCCAACCTAAAAAAGGAAATGTGTTGAATGGGAATTGGCTCATGAGAGATAAAGCTTTGTGTTGGCTGACCTAGCTTCTCAGGCAGTCCTTGGACTGTGCAGCTTTTCCTTTCTTTGGATTATGAACTTCTCAGAGAATTTCATGAAAGTTATAAATCCTTCCCCAGAGAAAAGCAGAAACACACTTCAGAGTGTCATTTCAGAGTTTATATATCCTCTAATGGTCCCCAGTTTATTTTTTTTAATTTTTTTAACGTTTATTTATTTTTGAGACAGGGAGAGAGAGAGCATGAAAAGGGGAGGGGCAGAGAGAGAGGGAGACACAGAATGTGAAACGGGCTCCAGGCTCTGAGCTGTCAGCACAGAGCCCGATGCGGGGCTCAAACTCATGCACCGTGAGATCATGACCTGAGCCGAAGTCGGATGCTTAACCGACTGAGCCACCCAGGCACCCCGATGGTCCCCAGTTTAAAAATAATTTGGAAAGATTAATTATAATTATGACTCTTTTTCATTTTCTTTCCTTTTCATCTAATCAGGTTTTTCATAATCTATCAACTAGTGACAATGGAGTTCATTGAAGACTGTAAGAAAGATTATCTTGGCATTAAGGTTGATTCCACTGTAGCATACACTCATGGTTATCCTAGACTGTCTCATTAGGTTTAGAGTAAAAAGGAAAAACTTGATTCTGTTCCTATTCCTGGGCCTAAATATTAAAAAGGCCTAAATTCCCTCTTTTTCATTTTCTTGTCTTGCCATTTATATGATGTGTTAGACTACTATTTATAAAGCTAAGATGTCTTCCAGACTCCACTTCAGAGGCCAAGTGGCTTATTAATAGTGACAAAGAAACTGAATTTGTGTCTCTTGGATAAGGGAATTAAATGCCTATCGAGAAAAATTACCTGCTAGGTTTAATCCCATGGACTGGATGACTTCCATTTCAAGTAATGAAACAATTAAAAAAAATACTAAAACCTTGGAATGGTGAAAAGTCTCTAGATAAAAAGTACATTCCTCCTCCATAGAATTATTAAATATGATAGGAAATCATGCTTAATCCAATGCATTTGTTCACTGTTAGTATGTTACTATTATTTAAACTATATTATTTTTTGTTTTTGGTCTAAAATAATGGCTTTTTCATTTTCCCCCCATGGAGTGGGTAGGGGGTGGGGGGCTACTCCAGATAACAGCTATGTATCTTTGAACAAATCCTTATACTTTTCTGATTTTCTGATTTGTAAACTGAGGACAATAATTTTCCTGCCTATCTGCTAAGGTTGTTTCAGGGATCAATGAGGTAAGGTACATACAAAACATTTTTGTTGAGTTTAAGGCTCAATTTTTAAACAAAGAAACTGACGGTTAGTTAAGTTGTCTTAAGGAACAGTGTTTTTACAGGGTTGGCCCAAGCCTTTGACTCAAATTTACTGTGGTGGAATATTGGAGCTTCTTTGTTTTATTAAATGAGTACATGGATAAACTGATTAAAGGGTGTGTGTGCAAGGATGGAGTGTGAAATGCTGCCTGTGTCCTCAAGGGACCACATGGATTAAGATTAGATGGTTGTTCTTACATGGTTGAGTAATATTCCATTGTGTGTGTGTGTGTGTGTGTGTGTGTGTGTGTGTGTGTATTTACACCACTTCTGCTTTATCCATTCATTGATCAATGGACACATGGGTTGTTTCTATAATTGGGCTATAATAATGCTGCAATAAACATAGGGGTGTAGATATGTTTTCCAATTAGTGTTTTCATATTCTTTGGATAAATAGAGTAGTGGAATTACTGGATCATATGGTAATTCTATTTTTAACTTTTTAAGGAATCTCCATATTGTTTTCCACAGTGACTGTACCAGTTTGCATTCCCACCAACAGTGCAAGAGGGTTCCTTTTTCTCTACATCCAGTTACTGTTTCTTGTGTTTTTTATTTTAGCCATTCTGAAAGACTTGGGGAGATATCTCATTGTAGTTTTGATTACATTTTCCTGATGAGTAGTGATGTTGAGCATCTTTTCATGTGTCTGTTATCTAACTGTATGTCTTCTTTGGAAAAATGTCTGTTCATGTCTTCTGTCCATTTGTAATCGGATTATTTGATTTTTTGGTGTTGACTTGTATAAGTTCTTTGGCATTTGAAAAAAACATGGATGAATGCTAGAGGGTAAAATTCTAAGTGAAATAAGTCAGTTAGAGAAAGGCAAATACCATATTATTTCACACATATGTGGAATTTAAGAAATAAAAAAATGAAAAAGAAAAAGGAGGCAAACAAATGAAAGCAGACTCTTAAATGTAGAGAACAAACTTGTGGTTACTAGAGGAGAGGTGGGTGTGGGGATGGGTGAAATAGGTGAAGAGGACTAAGTACACTTATCATCATGAGTGCTGAGTAATGCATAAAAATGTTGAATCACTATATTGTACCTGAAACTAATACAACATTGTACATTAATTAGATTGGCATTGACAAAAAAAAAAAAAAAGGTTAGATGGTTGTTGAACCACTGTATAAAAGGAGAGGACCCTAATCCTAACAAATACAGGGATTTTGCTTTGTTTCATTTGTTTGTTTTTGCAAAGCATTGTTTACAAATTTGAAGACAGAGCTGGGTTGCTTGACACAATGGCAGAGATATGAAAGGCATGGAGAAGGAGAGAAACCCCAATGTTTGGTCGCTAAATAAGTGCCTTTGGATGAAAACAAAAAATCAAGTGGGAAATTGTAATAAATTGTGCTGTTCTGTGGTGTGAGATATAAACTTTTCTTCTCAGTCCCACATGAAATCTTTATTACAATCTCTCTTGCTCAGTGTTTGGTGGAGGTTTGCTTTAGGGGGCAATGCTACAAAGCCCTGCATTCTACATCAGGGCAGAGGCAGAACTAAACCAGAAGCTGTCCCTTGGAGGGCAGCCAGATAAGAAAGAGCTACATGAGCACTAACAGAAATAAAAAGTTGAACACAGAGGTCCATAAGTATTAGCAATTATTTTATTATTGTAACGAGCTAGTTCCCAAGTCTAACAGAGAAAAAGTAACAAATTAGCTTTTCAGAGAAGAGAGGAGTGTCTGTTATAATATATTGTCTTTCAACTCCTCACCATGGTTACAATCACTATTTGGCTCTTTAAACCTACATGGGAAAAAGGGGGACACATTCATTCAATGTGTTCTGTTTCCATCATTAAACTTTGTTTTTCCTCTATATCCTTTCTCAGCCAAAATATATATCAGCCACCTCAGAATTAACTTTATATAAACCATTCCTTCTCCTTGTTATGATCAGTTATTCATTCTAACATACCATAGCAGTAAATATCTTTCTTTGATCAGAAAATCAAAATGGGTCTATGAAGTCAGTTTAAGATAAACAACAACATAAGCATGTGAAAGATTCATCTATCAAAGCCCTTGAAAGTTTTTGTGAATTTTATTTAAAAATAAATATGAATTGGGGCGCCTGGGTGGCGCAGTCGGTTAAGCGTCCGACTTCAGCCGGGTCACGATCTCGCGGTCCGTGAGTTCGAGCCCCGCGTCAGGCTCCGGGCTGATGGCTCAGAGCCTGGAGCCTGTTTCCGATTCTGTGTCTCCCTCTCTCTCTGCCCCTCCCCCGTTCATGCTCTGTCTCTCTCTGCCCCAAAAATAAATAAACGTTGAAAAAAAATTAAAAAAAAATAAATAAATATGAATTTAGTTTTGATTATCCTTAGGATATCCAACTTTATCCACCATTCAACCAGAGTTGATGTTTGCTTTTACTTCCGTATTCCTGATAAAAAAAATCTTAAACTAGATGTGTCAATTGGTTCATGAGGCATCTTACACATATCTTTGAGAGAACAATTATTGACATAACACAACACTTCCTTTTTGTTATGTCTCTAACACAGATATGAAAGTTGTTGAACTTTTGGATTTTTTACAGAGACTGAGGAATACTAGGTTTAGAGGATAAGAGCTGGGAGAGCCTTATGGTGATATGAGTAACAGTATTGTACAAAAAGGAATTGTCATCTCCAAATACCAGCATGCCCTCATTGAGAGACACTCCTCTATTCTACTGAAAGGCTCACAGATACATGGGAAGAGAATTTGAACATATTAGTTTTTGACTCAGCTATGTGAAGGGCTGCAAAGATTAAACTACTATGGTCATTATGCAACCCTACTTCACTTCATAGGTGATTAGTAGGGATTCAAATAAGATATTACCTAATCTATTGCAACCAATCATACACCATAGGCTTATGATGCTGGTTCATTTATCAGGGCAACTAAATATGCCAAGACCCACATCCCACTTTATTACCAAATGAGGTAGAAACTGAGGGTCATTAACTACTTATCTTTAAAAATTTTATTGAGTTTTACTTTGAAATATTAAACCATTAAAATAACAGAAAAAGAAGAAAATTATTTTATATTGAAAGATTAAAAACAGTTAAAGCCAGTATTGTAGATTTCCTAATTACTGAAGAAAGAATACTAAAGAAAATATTTTTACAAAAATTGTTTGGTGATATCCAGGGTCATCAAGAAAGAAGTTATTTGATCAATTGTCAATGACCACTATGGATGTAGAAGGGGCACTTAGGCCTCATATTTACTATTTGATGTATTTTAAAGGTTATTAAATTTCTTACAGTATGTGTTATAATCTTAATTATAGTGAATCAATAAATATATCTATAATACTATCAGATATTGCATATTATGTCTATAATAAGTGATGAATCCATTATTAAGGTAATTTTAACAGTTAATTTAAATATATGATGGTAAAAATAAAACTATAAAGGATTAATTGGGATCCAAAGAGAGAGAGAGGGAGGGAGAGAGGGAGAGAGAGAGAGAGAGAGAGAGAGAGAGAGAGAGAGAGATTGATATTTTTTGGTTGGTTTAATTATTTTGGAGTAGAGAGCACAATGCCCTGGAAACAAAGAGTATTATTCTTAACCTCTGATCCATGACTTACGACTTCAGGGGAAAAAATTCTTTGCTTACAACATATATTTTCATTGATTCTTATCTTCCCACTATTGTAGATGAAGCTTTAAAAGTAGTCACTTTAATGTTTTCAAAACCTGATTTAAAAATCCAGGATGAGTTGAAGACTTTGGCTTAGTGAATTATTTCTGGATTTCCAGGGATCTGGAAATCTGATATTTCTGAATTTACCAGAAATGCTTCTCTGATTCTTTAAAGCCTGAAATTACACTAACTTTTCTTACAGTTTAAGTAAATGCCTAATTAGACACAGTGTCTTGATATTAAATACCATAAAGTTTCTCACTGGACCTCTCTGATATCCAGTAAGTTTATTAGTTCTACTGATGCTGAATAGATAGTGAAGGAATACCCCAAAATATAATAAACAGTGAATAAGGGCAATTATACTATGAAAATATGGAATTGGTTGGCAGTCCTACATTGAGATCTAGAAGCAGATTAGTTTGAATTAAAAAAAAAAGACAATTCAATTTTATTCTAAAATTAAACTAAATATATTGGCCATTACAAAACTTAGCATTGTGATTAGGCTTACTATCTCTTACTTAGGAGTAGTTAATATTCATTGTAAGAATGGTGAACCAAGAACATCAATTACCCAGTTAGTGAGATAAAAACGTCATTACTCTTATTTATTATCACTTGAGTGTTGACCACATACTTACCATACCTCTGAACCACTTCTAATTTATTCCCTTTCCTTTACAATTTATAATCTTTTTTTAGCCAACCCGATTCTTTTTGTCTAAGATAAGAACATTGGATCTTCAAGAGACCAAAAAAGATCTTATTAAGTGATCATCATAGGACAAATAATAAATCAGAGTCATACTAAAGACAACTATCTAAGAATGAGAAAATATGATTTTTTTTGGAAAAAAATGTAATATATCTTGGAAGTTATCTTAGAGTATAAGAAAAAAATTATTAAGGTTTCCAGAGACTCTCTAATTTTAAAAATTATAAAAATTATAAAAATTTGGGAGTAGATTTTTAACTGAAAGAATGTACAAAATGAAATTTGAAAAATTCTAAACCTGAGCCAAAATACAGAATATGCTGTACTATAAATATCATGGAAACATTGCTTGTTATAAAATATTTTAGACATAAAGTATAAAAATAAAGTAACATACTTCTATATATTTATATTAAATAACAAAATATTATATATACAGAATACACTACATTAGTTTTCCAAATCTCAAGTTCAATGTTGTTATTACTGATCTATAAAATTAATCAGAGAGTTTAAGGGAAAAGAAAAAATATATGAATTAAAATATTAATAAGATGAATCAAATCTAAATTCTGGGTGTTTATCAGAATATTCTTCCAATCAAATGGTGATTACTTTTAATTCCAGCCCCTACATGGTACTTTTAGAATGTAGTTGGTCACAACACAACTAGACTGGTCACAATATAGATTTTCCAGCATTTAATCACATGCCTTTGCTAAGTAGTATAAACAAAATACTATTGCTAAGATGCATTTTTATGTCTCTCAATTTATAGACTACTTCCTCTTATCTCCCTTACTTTTTCCTAAAAATATCCCTATGAGATTGCACTTGGAAATTGAGAATCCAAGCTGTTAAGTGACTTGCCCAAGAATACAAAGTACTATTAGGCAATAGATGAAGATCAAATAGATAATCTGCCTCTGGTTCTCATACACTCTCCACCTTATCACTCTCATCTTTGATACCTCTCATTAGCTGAGGATGCCCTGATGAGAATATTGCAATTTTTAGCATAATGAAACAAAGCAATAAATGGAAGGTATTTTAATTCTCAGGATTCCTGTATATATTGTGGGGGTATTCATTCATTCAGTGCCTACCTGATGGTGCCTACTATTTGTCTGGTACTGTTCTTGATATTGAGGGTATACAGTATCAGCAATGAACAAAACAGACACACATTTCAGTCTTCATTTTAGTGTGAAGAGATAGATATACAATAAAAATAATAGTATAATATGTAATAAGTTAAAAAGTAGTAAGTTCTCTGAAGGAAAAATAAATTTAAAAAGTAAAGAAGGAAATGGAAAATGTCAGAAAGGTGGGAGGTTGGAAGGTGTGAACAAAGAAGGTAAGAACCTTGAGGATATCTTGGGAATGGAATTCAAAGTAAAGCAAACAGGAAATGCAAAGACACTGAGACAAGAATATACATGGAGAGGTTAAGGAATGGCCAAAAAAACCCCTATCATAATAACAAATAAAAGTTATGGTAACAGTGGGGTACTAGATAGAATGAAGCATTGTAGATTATTTTAAGAACTTTGGCATTTCAGGGCATCTTGGTGGATCAATTGGTTAAGTGTCCAACTCAATTTCAGCTTAGGTCATGATCTCACTGTCATGGGATTGAGTCCCATGTCAGGTTCTGCACTGAGTGTGAAACCAGCTTAATATTTTCTTTCTCCCTCTCCCTCTGCCCCTCTCCCACTCATGCACTTTCTCTCTCTCTCTCTCTCTCTCTCTCTCTCTCTCTCTCTCTCTCTCTCAATCTCTCTCTCCCCCCTTCCCCCCCAAAAGAAAGAATACTTACATTTAAATGGAGTAACCTCAGAGAGAAAAGGAAACCCTCTTGCACTGTTGGTGGGAATACAAACTGGTGCAGACACTCTGAAAAACAGTATAGAGGTTCCTCCAAAAACTAAAAACTACCCTACAATCCAGTAACTGCACTATTAGGTATTAACCCAAAGGATACAAAAATACAGATTTGAAGGGGTACATGCACCCCAATGTTTATAGCAGGATTATCAACAATAGCCAAACAGGAGAGAGCCCAAATGTCCATTGACTGATGAATGGATAAACAATATGTGGCTGGCATACACACACACACACACACACACTGGAATATTACTCAGCCATCGAGAAGAATGAAATCTTGGCATTTGCAACAACATGGATGGAGCTAGAAGGTATTATGCTAAGTGAAACAAGTCAATCAGAGAAAGACAAATGCCTTATAAATTCACTCATATATAGAATTTAAGAGACAAAACATATTAACATATGGGAAGGTGGGGAAGAGGAGAGAGGGAAACAAACCACAAAGGACTCTTTACAATAGAGAACAAACTGAGAGTTGACGGAGGGAGGTGGGTGGAAGATTGGCTAAATGGGTGATAGGTATTAAGGAGGGCACTTGTTATGAAGAGCACTGAGTGTGGTATGTAAGTGATGAATCACCGAATTCTACTCCTGAAACTAACTGAAATTGACTAAAATTTAAACAAAAAATTAAAATAAATGGAGTAATCTTAGAAGGAAAAAAATTATTGTCAATTAGTTATAGATATAGATGTAGATATAGATAGATATATAGATCTATATCAGTTTGGTTAAAAATTCTAAGAAATGTTATGCTCCTATTCTACATTCCTAAACTTTAAAAAGGAAGGATGCACAAGACATTATAAACATAACTCCATTAAATGCTGAATTATAATTTAGTAGTGGTTCTAAATATGGTAATTTAGTAATTTTGAATTGTAAAACAAATAATTCTTAGTTCTAAGAATTTAGTTTAGTTAACTAAAATTTAGTTCAGCTAAGTTTATATCTCTTGAAAATGATTGATCCTCAGTAGTCAAGATGAATTACACACTAGAGGAAGCAATAAATAGAATGGATTCACTGAAATATAGAATTTATATAAGTTCATATGTGATGAAAGAGAAATCAAAAGATATGGTTCAAGTCCAAGTTTAGACATATGTGTGATTCAAATCACAAAACTGAATCTAAATTCCTTGTGTTTTGTCTCACTCCAAAGAGTGTCATGAAGATTGAATGAGACTCTGTGTATATGATTGTTTATGTGTGTGTAAGCACTACTAATCACTGTAGATATAAATTATTGTAAATATAGTAGTAATAATACAATTTTAAAATAAATGACAAGAAATTGGATTTATATGAATAAGGTAATTGGGATTGTTTACTCTGGAGGACTTCTCTTCCTTCTTCTTAATAGAGGATGTTGCCCAGAATCCTATCTAGAATTCCACCCAATCTTGCTCTCTTCTTCTCTTGTTCAGCTTACATGTTTCCCCTGAGCTCAAGACCCATACTTCCAGGAGCTTATTGAATATATCCATAAGTATATAATCAAACTAATTTCATTATCTTTCTCCCAGGCTACCTCTCCCCATGTAGTCCTACTCTTAATGAATAGAATTGTCATCTACTCAATTTTTCAAGTTCCAAATCTTGTACTTTTCCCAATCACTCAAATCCTCCATCAATTTGAAAGCACTTACTGTACACTTAGTGCTTAATGGCATGATATAGTCTTGGCTCTGCCATTTACTAGCAGTGAGACACCAGCAAAAATCATTTAACCTCTCTGTACCCCAATTTCTTACCTATAAATGGTTATTAAATTTGCTACTCCACAGGGAGCTTTTGAGAATTAAATACACCCATGTGTGTGCACATGCATACACACACACCCCAAAAAGCTTAGAACAGTGCTATAAATCTGTTCTCTATTATGGGTATTATTATTAAATCTTATAGGTTCTACTTCAGGATGATCTACTAGCTCTAACTTTACTCTCTTCACCCATTGTCATAACTTTACTGCAGGCTTTCATCATCATCTATTTGAATGACACTTGGCCTATTTTTTTCATAAGTTTTGCCACTCAATAGTGGTGGAATAATTTATTTACCTCCCTTTCTGGACAATAGGCTCACTGAGTACAGAAGCTATATTTTACTCATTTTTGTAACCTCAAAGCCTAGTACTGGGTCTAGCACAAGGTGGCTACTCAATGGATATTTCCAGAAGGAAGAAAGAAAAGAAGAAAGAAGGGAGGGGAGGAGAAAATAAAAGAGAAAAGAAGGAAGGAATAAATCAGGGAATAAATCTTTTCTCCAAAGAAAAGTAGATAGAAAGAAAAGAAAGGAAAAGAAAAGAGTGAGAGAAGAAGAAACATGAGCTGGCTTTCTTTTCAACAGTGTTTCACTCCTGAGTCCCTCTTCCATAGTGCTAGGAGAGTACCACCTTAAAAGCAGAATTATCATGTTAAAACATACATTAAGAAACTCAATTGACTCCCCATCAAAATAAACAACCAATTTATAGTATGAAGCTTCTGTTTATTAATTATCTTTTCAAACTCAACTTCTGCTACCTCTCCCTACCCATTCATTCCATAATCTAGCCACCCTAAATATCCTGCCATTCCCTAGACCCATCAGAAACTTCCACCACTCAATGCTATTGGCAAATTTTTATTCATTATCTGCTAAATCCCAGCTCAAATATTTTCTCTGTTTTAAAGCTAGAGTTCCTTAAACCTAAGGTTTTCACCGAATTTTGTCCATCCCTCTACTTTACAGTTATCCAGATTGAGTAATTTTTAATATATTAACATATATAGCCTAGTGCTTCTTGAGATCAGGAATTGTGCCTTGTTCATTTCCCCATCTTCTGACACAAAAGGAGAGCTATGTGGCTGACTTCTTGAATGGATGGATGGATGGATGGATGGGTGTGCTTTGGAAACTGGTCTGGATTCCCCAGGGGAAGAACCAAGCAGAACTTGGAGATCTTGGAAGAGAGAGGGTCAGGTCTCAGAGGAGATCACTCTGCAGAGGTCTGGGTCCTGAGCACAAGCATGGGGGACAATTTATATTCTGTTATTTCTGAATTCCTCATTAGTAGTAATTTGGTGCCCATGGCAAGTGGGGCAGGAAGAAGAATCCGGGGGTCTTTGGGCGGGGACTGAATTTCCCTATCAGTCCTGTCCGCCGTCGTATAACAGATTTTTCCTAGCAGATGGATGGATGGATGAACAAACAAATGATGAAGGCACTGATTTTTCCACTTTGTTTCTATAAAGAAAAGTGACTCCCAAATCTCATTCTCTGGACAATGCAATGCTGATTCCAGATTTAATACACTTTATTATAGGTTCTAACCGTCAGAGATTCTAAATCACTAGGTCTCACTTGCAGCCCAATAATCTGTCTTTTAACAAGTCTTTCATGTAAGACCAAATGTACACATTTTTCCCTGCAGAGATGTCAAGCTAAAGAGATGGGAGCTGAAAATTACCTCAGGCTCCATTCTGTAAGCCAATTTTGTGTTACCTGGGAGAAAGGAGCATAGCTTTCACTATGTATGCAATACAGTACTGTGGACACTATTATGGCCCTTCTCAGAGGATACTGAATTTCTACAGAGAACAATCAATTATATAAGTGATTAACCTATAACAGTATAAAAGGCAAGTTTTGGAGGTTTTTTTTTAAGACAGCATTTGAGGATATTTTAAAACAGTTGCTTAAAGACAGGGTTTAAAAAAGATGTTTTTAACACATCCTGACTTCCAATATACAACTAAGTATTAATTCCACGAAATAATTATAATCTTTTTTATGTTTATGTATTTTATGTTGAGAGACAGAGAGAGAGATAGAGAGAGAGAGAATCCCAAGCAGACTCCATGCTGTCAGCACAGAGCCTGATGGGGGCTCTCAATCTCACAAATTGTGAAATAATGATCTGAGCTGAAATCAAGAGTCTGACACTTAACCAGCTGAGCCACCCAGGCACTCCATGTAATCTTTTTTTCTAAGAAAAAAAATTTTTATTTCACATTCACTTATTTCTCTTTTTTATTACTTATTTTTTATTTTCATTCCAGTATAGTTAACATAAAGTGTTATATTAGCTTGAGATGTACAATATGGTGATTCAATCATTCTATACATCCCCCAGGGCCCATCGTGACAAGTGCACTCCTTAAACCCATCACTTCTATCACCCACTCCCCCACCCACCTCCCTTCTGATAACCATCAGTTTGTTCTCTATATTTAAGAGTCTCTTCATTGGTTTGTCTTTTTTTCTGTCCTTATTTTTTCTTTCCTTATTTGTTTTGCATCTTAAATTCCACATAGGAGTTAAATCATATAGTATTTGTCTTTCTTTGACTGATTTATTTCACTTAGCATTATAGTATCTAGCTCCATCTATGTCATTGTAAATGGCAAGATTTCATTCTTTTTATGGTTGAATAATATTCCATTGTGTGTGTGTGTGTGTGTGTGTGTGTGTGTACCACTTCTGCTTTATCCACTCATCTACCAATGGATATTTGGACTTCTTCCATAATTTGGCTGTTGTAAATAATGCTTCTATAAACATAGGGGTGCATATGTTCCTTTGACTTAGACTTTTTGTACTTTTTTGGGTTAATATCTAGTAGTGTGATTACTGGATCTTAGGATGATTCTACTTTTAAATTGTGGAGGAACCTCTATAGTGGTTTCTAAAGTGGCTGCACCAGTTTGCATTCCCACCAACAGTGCAAGAGCGATCTTTTTCTCCACATCCTCAACAACACTTGTGATTTTTGTATTTTTTATCCTAGCCATTCTCACAGGTGTTGAGGTGATATATTGTTGTTTTGATTTGTATTTTCCTAATGATGAGTGATGTTGAACATCTTTCCATGTGTCTGTTGGTCATCTGGATGTCTTCTTTGGAGCTGTCTCTTGCTGTTTGTTGCCCATTTTTAATTGGATTATTTGGATTTGGGGTGTTGAGTTTTATAAGTTCTTTGTATATTCTTGATACCAACCCTTTATCAGATATGTTATTTGCAAGTGTCTTCTCCCATTCAGTAGGGTGCCCTTAACTTTTGTTGATTGTTTCCTTCACTGTGCAGAAGCTTTTATTTGGATGTAGTGTCAATAGTTTATTTTTGATTTTATTTCCCTTGCTTCAGATGACAGATCTAGAAAAATATTTCTATGGCCAACGCCAGAAATAAAAACTACTACCTGTATTCTCTTCTAAGATTTTGATAGTTTTAGGTCTCACATTCAGGTCTTTAATGCATTTTGAATCTATTTTTGTGTATGGTGTAAGGAAGTGGTCTAGTTTCATTCTTTTGCATGTTGTTTTCCAGTTTTCCCAGAACCATTTATTGAAGAGGCTACTTATTGATGTACTTAGATTCCTTTCTCTTTACTTTTTGTGGTTATCACGGGGTTTGTATATAATAAATTCTGCCGATAGCAGTCTATATTAAGTTGATGATCACTTATGTTTGAACTCATTCTTAATTCATTCCCCTACTTCCCCATGTTTTAGATACATCCTTTTATTTTGTGAATCCCTTGACTTGTTTTTACAGATATTTTTCATACTGTTATTTATCATATTTCCTTTCGCTCAAATCAAAGAGTCCCCTTTAATATTTCTTGTAGAGCAGGTTTAGTGGTCATGAACTCTTTTAGTGTTTCTTTGTCTGAGAAACTCTTTATCACTCCTTCATGCTGAATGATAGCCTTGCTGGATAGAGTATTCTTGGCTCAAGATTTTTCCAATTCAGCACCCAATGGCTTGTATCATGCTATTCCCTTGTGACCTGAAAAGTGTCTGCTGGAAACTCTGATCATAGCCTTATGGGGTTTCCCTTGTATATAACTTTTCTTTCCTCTTCCTGTTTCTAATTTTTTTTATCACATTTTTTGCCATTTTCATTACTATGTGTCTTGGGTGGACCTTCTTGGGTTGAATTTGTTGCGAAATCTCTGTGCTTCCTGGATCTGGATATTTGTTTCCTTCTTCATATTAGGGAAGCTTTTTTTGCTATTATTTCTTCAATAAATTTTCTGTCCCTCTTTCTCTCTCTTCTCCCAGAATCCCTATAGCATAACATGTATGTTATTATGCTTGATGGAATCACTGATTTCCCTAAGTATATTCTTGTTTTATATAATTATTTTTTCCTTCATTTGCTCAGCTTAATTTCCATTACTCTGTGTTCAAGGTCATTAATTCATTCTTCTGCTTCCTCTAAGTTGCTGTTTATTCCATCAAGTGTATTTTTTATTTCATTTATTATGTTCTTCATCTCTGATTAGTTGTTCTTTGTTTTCCACCACTTCGTTAAGGGTCTCACTGATGTTTCCAACTCTTTTCTCAAGTCCTGTGAGTATCTTTATAATCATCACTTTAAATTATCTATCAGGCACATTACTTATATCTGTTTCATTTAGGTCTCTTGATGTGGTTTGTCCTACTCTTTCATTTGGGATATGTTCTTCTGTCTCTTCATTTTGTCTAACTCTGTATTTGTTTCTCTGTGTTAGGGAAGACAGCTACATCTTCTGCACTGGAAAGGAGAGGCCTTATGAAGAAAAGTTCCTGAAGTCTCCTTCCACGTAGTCACCCCTATTCACAAGAACTGAAGCTTCAAAGGTGTCTCCTATGTGTGATTCATGTGCCTTGCTTTTGCAAATGACCTGTTTTTTTCTTCATTCCAGTCACAATGGCTCTCTCTGCTTATTGTTGGCAGCATTTGGTCCCTGTGGTGTTACTGGACCAGTCTGGGAATGCTATGGGCTTGAGTTGAGTCAGATCAGGTATTTGCCAGAGATGCAGTAGCACCAAATTTCAGGGTACTTTCTCTGTAATATTCCTGAAAAGCTTTCATTGGTGGGTGGGGCCTGCAGTCAGATCAGTTCTCTGCCTCTAGCCCATTACTGGGGCCTCTGTCTGAGTTTTGTGTTTGGTTATATTTCCCTCCTCCAGGGCAGGAGTCACTTTTGAGGGTCTATTTGCACACTGCCAGGCTTATGACACCACACTTTATGGGCTAAGAGTGTACTGGAGAAGGTAGAACTCTCAAAACACAGTCTGGTGGCTGTGTGGTGGGGCAGGAGTGCTAGCAAGCTTTGAGTGCCAAGGGATAGGCCTTGCACCAATGGAACTGAAGCGGCCCATCTGGTTCTGTGACAGGGCAGTAGTATTAGCAAGCTTAGTGCACCCCTAGTCCTCTGAGGGAGGGACATGCAACACTGGATTGAGGCTTCCCACTGAAAGGGTGGATTGGTTGAAGCACACAGTGTATGGGTAGGGTGGCAGTGCTAGCAACTTAGGTAGCCAATCCTCAGATGCCCATGTATTTACACTGGGGGGTGGGGTAGGGAAATGGTGCCTTCCAGTTCCTTTGTTCCTGGAGGAGTTCCCTAGCAATATCTGTTCTTCTAGGACAGGCTCGGAGAAGAATAAATAACTCTCCCTTCTGTATCCCCCAGGCACCTTTCAAATGGCTACTTATATACTGTATCTCCAGGGGCTGTTTGTTGTTGTGTCTTTTAAGGGCAGGGACTCAGTTTCCTCTCATCCTTATGACTCCTATAGCCACACCTTGTGATTTTTTTTTTTAATTTCTGCTTTTAAATCCCATCGGTTGTAAGAACTCATGAAATTTGGCCCCTCTGATTTTTAAAGCCAAATGTTATGAGAATTCATCTCCCCCTTGTGGGTGCCCTGTGTAAGGGTCTATTTCTCTTCCATCTCTGGGTGCATGGCATCCTGAGGGCCCATGAGACATCTTGCCCCACAGAAAGTCTTGTGAGTCCATTTATTTCCCAATCACGTCTTTGCCCTTCCTACATTTTTTTTCATGTGGACTCTTCTCTACATTTAATTGTGGACTTTAATCTGCCAGTCTTTGGGTCATTTTCTGAGTTATTTGCATCACTGTGAGTGCTCTCTAGTTGTATCTGTGGGATGTGGAGACCTTAGGGTCCTCCTGCTCTGCCATCTTCCCCCCCTCCCTTATATGTAATCTTCTGCTTAACACAACTCAGTTAAAATTCAGTTGTATCAGAACACCAGAACTTGAGTTATAATGATTTTGAGTTTCAAAATGAAGGTAGTATGAGAATCTTTTTAAACATTAACTGAGATCAATTAATCTTCTAGGCTTCAAGTCAATTTCTCAAAATGAGACTTTCCTTTTTACTTATCTTAAGTGATTCATCAAAGTATTACTCAATTTATAACAGAAAAGCCAAGAAATGTTTTTAGAAGCTTCACATATTTAGACATATCTGAACCTATCCATCTATCATCTATCTAATCTATATTTTTGTATATTTGAACACATCAGGTGTTTCCATATGTCAATGCCTTCATAACACATTATTTACTTTGCCTAGTCAGTTCATTCTTTCCCTCTTCACCTGACAACATTTTAGTCATCCTTGAAATCCAGTTCAAATATGCAGTTAACTTTTAAAATACATGTGGCAGTAGCTTATCGATATTATTTAACAAAGTAAAAATAAATCTCTGAGAGTAGGGAGAAAGAGAAAGACAGAGGGACAAAGAAGGAGGAAGCAGAAGAGAATGGGAAAGAGAGAAAGCAAGCAATCTTCTTTAAAGTTTAAGAGCTTAAACACCTAGATCAATGAATTTTACCATGCTAAACTGTATTTTGTTAAAAATAAAATACAGTATTATGGAGATGACTACATAGGAGTTGGACTGGATGTATAATTCCAAGTTTAATATGCTATGATTGGAAGCTGGACTTTGGAGCTCAATGATCTGTAGGAGAAGAATCTAGGGCCTGACATTTATGAATTGTGGAAGCTCAAGCAACTCACATCATATCTCTCCATTTTAGTTTCCTTAAACTTAAAATAGCATTCATATGGACCTCATTTTACATGATTGAAGGTTAAATTAGACAATAAATGTGAAAGGGTAGTCTATGTAATACTGGATGCAAAATGGTTAAGAAATAGTCAGTGGGAGATATTTAATAATGTTAACCAGGAAGTGCCATGACATTCAGACTTTTCTCGAATTAGGAGACAAAAAAATATCCCAGACAGAACTCAGAATACAGAATGCTGATCAATTGGAATGCACAGAGCACTCATGTCGGACAGTATAATGTGGAACAAGCATAAAAAGGCCATTTCTGAATAATTAATGCCAGATATGCAGAGTGGAATGAAGAAAGCAAATTTTTCCTGTTGATAAAATGAATAAGGTTTTTAAAATGAAATTGGAAAATATGCAAAAGCTCAGAATGAGTTCTTTGGAAAACAAAATCTATAACAAAACATAACTATCCTAGCACAAGTACTAAATAATTATTCAACCTGCATTTACTGAACTCCAATTGGTACAAGACTTTGCTATACTAATGGGAAAGACCCAAGACACTTGTGGCCAAGGCAAGCCTGGAATATACAAAAAAGAAATGACAGAATCTGAATAACAAGAAAAAAAAAAGATTGGATCCATATATCTTCTAATATGTTAGATACAACCACTTCAGTTAGACATAGCTTGTCTCATGGAGATAGAAGGAAACTTGAAATTAATACCAACATAGTTTGTTACATATAATTTACTTTTTAATTGTCTGGTAATAGTCTGACTAGTGTTGAAACAGTTCTTTTTGATCCTTTTTCACCTTTTCCACAAAGTTCAAAGTGCAAAACTCTCCTCAAGTATTGTTATGTATTGCTCTCTGAACTAAATATTCACTATATATTTATTACAGTAACATTTTTGGTATCCAGAATAGACCCACAAGCTAAGAAATGTACAGTTAAAGAATATGGTCTGGGAAAGAAATTCTCATAACAGCATATGTGTGAAGGTCCTTCATGCAATTTGGGGAAAAATATAAATTATCAAGGAATACTAATTAGCCTCATTCATTCACATCTCTTCTATTTCTATAGATCATATATTTTGCCCCAACTCCCAAGTTCCTTAGAGTGAGATAAATAATGGCTTAATACAAAGTTTCTAACATAGGCTGTATATAATTGACTAAAGATTGAAAAATATTTCTACCAGAATCTGGGCCCAAAAAATGTGGTTAAGAAAATAATTTGGAAGTTTCTTTGTAGCATGGCTGAAATCACTCATAGAACACCATGACCCAGGGCATTGAAAGACAGAAATACTTCAGGCAATTCCTGTTTTAAAAATATCACCAGTCTGTTTGGTTTGAAGAAGTTGCTGTTCTAACCCTTCTTCATACATATAAATAGCACAGAAAAATAAAAGATTGCAAAGTAAATTAGAAGAAGGCCCAAATGACCTTTAATATAATATTATGTGCCCAAACCACAAGGTGTTTAAATTAGTAGCTTAAAATGTTTCATTTGACACATATCATGGGAAGTAAAATCTTTTTTTTTTTTTTTTTTACTTGCTTCAGCTACATTCCTCCAAATTCTTGACCAGCTGAACTGTTTGTTCCAGGTCATCAAATCCCTTAATAACTTAAAATCCCAAATCAGACTTACAAAGGATATGGCTAGGTACATACTGCTGTCGGTTCACTTAGCAGGAAAAGAATGCTACACATATATACTTGTATGTACACAATTTCCTTCAGAAGCATGCAGTAAGTTAATATTTCCACAAAGTTAAGTATAAATAGGAATTTTACTATGTAAACCAACAGATGACACCTATGTCAAAGCCTGGTTTAATTTTCAAAGTCTAAGTTTTTTACAGTCTTTTCCAGGTGAGGCCAAGCTGTATCATCTCCCCTAAGTTCTCTGGAAGGCACATGGCTTTGCACCTCCACAAGCCTTAGATAAAATTACATAAGCCAGGCTTTCTCAAAATGAAATAAAAATAATCAGTTCTATAAGATGTGAGCTGTTGTCACTCATCAGGGAAAAGAGCTCATGGTCAAACTGGGCAATACTTAGCTCAATAAAGCTAAATAGGTTTTCATTTCTTGTTTGCTGAGTGGTAGGTTTTTTCACAAATGTTAATGCTCATTTTTCATAATGCTATTGTACACTGTAAAAGGAAATAGGTGAAGAATCAATGTTAAATGTGGTGTAGCCTTTCCCAAAGTTATTTGAACATCTCATGGGAGTGGTGTTATGAAGCAAACCTGGTTGGAAAATACTTCCTCTTTGCAGGAAGCACCTCTCAGTCTTTCCCTTTGGGAATCCTTTAACCTAACCCCACTTCCCCAAATATCATTCCTCCCACAACTCCAACAGGTTCTCTGTGCCCTCATGCTGTTCTGGACATTCCTATTAGGAAAAGCTAATTCTCTTCCAAATGTAGGCAATTATTAAACTTAACTCTCTGAAGATAGAGCCTGCTGGCCTTGGCCCTGAGCTCAGTGCAATTTTTATTAATGCTGTATGCCCTGCCCAGCTACTGACTCTGTGTACCATGCCCCTGGCTGCAACCATGCTTGGGGGTGATCACCTACAATTAGCGACTTTTAGTACAAATTTTGCTAACACCATGTGTGTGGGCTGCCACACACATACACCAAAAGTCCCTGGCCACCACTACCACCCCAGTGTGCTATGGCCCTAACAGTCATCTGGCTGTGGGAGATCTGGCCTAGGCTTAATGCAAATTTATCTAACACCACAGACCTGCCCGGAGCCCTTCTGCTGCCATGTCTCCCTCCCCCAGCAGGCCTGCCTGGATCTCACTAATATTACAGAGATCAAGCACAACACACAACAGGCAAACTCAGTGCAGATGTCTGGACAGAAAGGAAAAGTGACTCAGACATGGTAGCAGGATGCAAACAATGTACACAGGAGACTCCTCTGAAGTATCAGGTTCTGGTGAACAAGGGATACTGCATTACAGGAACTACAGGATCTCCTTTTCATAAAGCAACTACTTTCAAGAGCAGAAGACATAGCTAACTTTCTCAACACACAAAAACAGACACAGAGAAGTAGACAAACTAAGGATACAGAGATATATATCCCAAATGTAAGAACAAGAAAAAATCACAGCAGGAAATCTAAGTGAAAGAGAAATAATTAATATGTCTGATATATAATTTAAAGTAGTTATCATCAAGATACTCACTGTACTTCAGACAAGAGTAGAGGACATCAGTGAGACCCTGTACAAAGAGATAAAAAACGACATGTCAGAGATGAATAACTCAATAAATGAAATTAAAGATGCGATAGAATAAACATTA